>NW_024881278.1:18227500-18827500 GCF_018691265.1 Tyto alba | reverse complement strand
CACAGACCAGAAAGATCAGCAGACTTGCCAGAAAAAAAGGGAAGGAGACAAAAGAGCCTTTGTCACACATGCAGGAAGAAATTCCTTCAGAAGCTCAAACTGTCAATGCCAATAGTAAAAACACAGTCATAACAGTTTCTAGGGTAGGAACTCCTTGATCACAACAACCTTATAAGGCAGGTCAAGGTTAGCTTCGGGTACCTGAGAAATTAAGTTGTTCAAAAGCAGCATCCAACTGTCTACATCCTGGTTGCCTCCAGCAGCTAGATGGAAAACATGACTGAAACTGAAAATAAAATAAATGAAATACATGGAAAGATCTGTGTCATTCTTTTTCCCTTCTTAATGAGACAGAACAATGCTGGGTTAGCATCATATTCACACATAGGACTGAAAAAGGAGACCAGATCAAATCACAGTCCCTATCACCTACTTCCACATAGCTCAATTTCTCTCTTTAAAAGCAACAGTTTGTATAGAGCTGAAAGGAAGGAAAAGGGGCTTTGGCTAAAACAGGATAATTTCACAATGATCGTCTCTTTCCATTTGTTTTGATATGCAACTTGTGAGCATAAGGACAAATAATACACAGCCTTGATGGCTGGCTTGCTGTATGAGCTGCAATGAGGCACACAATGAAAGGTAAGCTACCACATCTGTCCAGTGAAGTTCCTACCAAAGGCCATTGTCTTCCCAAAGGTTAAAGTCCAGCTACACACCTGGCTAAGGATACCAGAACAGGAAAACTTCTGTGCACCTAAAAACAGTCTGATCACAATTTTGCATTGCTTAGTTGTTGTTTACCACCTCTATTTCATCAGTTTACTACTAAAAGGTTGATCGTTTGCATGCATTCCCTGAAAGAGACTCTATTAAAATTTCAGATCTCCACCTCTATCAATTCTTTACATAGCTGATGGAGGATTTCAAAGGCAAAGGCAAAGTATGAATGTTTTAGGAGGAATAAGCTTTTTTTTCTGGTGCGAATCAGACAAAGTCAAATTTCTGCAGCAAAACTGAGCACTCAAAAAAAAGAAAAAAAAATACATGTATTGCAAGCGGACATGGGACTGTTTAGGAAGGTAACACACAATTTATAACCTCTCAATTACAAGCAGCTGCTTCCAGTATAGCCTGGTGTCAAAGTGCTGCGGCTCTTTGGCATCCAGCATTAAACGGATAGCTAGTGAAACCCTTAGCAGTTGGACACAAGATAACAGCATCACACTCAGCACCATCACTGGCAGCAAAAGGCTGAGCTGGGATTGCAAAGAAGTGCTCTGCGGGTGTTTTTCTTCCCTTGCCATTTCTGATGGGCCACAAGCACAGACATGCACCCAGGCCTTGTTGCTGCCTGCAGACACGACACAAGCCTTCCAAAATGCGCACTCCTTTCGCAAGAGGCTTAGCCAGCAGATGCAGCTTTACAGTATCCACTAATTTATCTATATTTAAAAAGGAACCCCCCCCCAACCACAGCAGGTCCATTCTCTGTACTTGTACTTGTTGTTAAGAATGTATTATACTTTTTGGATACTCCAAGTTCAAATAAACCCACAAACACGAAGTTAAACCTTAAATAAAAAGGCCAGTAATGGCATGCTTTAGCAAGAAAGGACGGCATGCCACAACCTGATCCTGATTTTCTGCCCTTGAACTCTTGAATTAATTATAACAAATTACAGGGAGCCCCACTACAATTTATAAGCACAATAAACTCCCTTACAACCACCTATAATTTTATCAGAGTTAATCCAAATGCCTAAAGAATTATACAGCACAAAACTCCAACATGCCTTTCAGAGTAAAAAAATGGGGGAAGCCGTATTTTCTTGTCTTCCAAGACATCTCTCACAGCAAAGGCTACATTTGGTCTCTGCAAGCTCGAGTCCAACAAAGCCAGGCCCTGGTGACACCACCCTAGCATTCATCCTTATAAAGGCTGGAGTGGGACTGCAAAAGTCAAGCAAAACAATCACAATCATGTAACAAAGAAATCTGCATTTTAGTGTTTTCAGCTGAAAACCAGCATTTAATGCAAGCATAAATATTACATGGAAACACTAGAATAAAACATTCAGGAGTGAAGAGTTTGTTAGCCACATATTTTTGAGGGAAAAAAAAAAAACAAACCACACAAAACATGTATCCATCTGGTTTTGGTTTTAAGAACATGCTAAAAGTGTTACTGTTGAACATGGCAGTCCTATTGATTTCAGGCTACTCACATAGTTAAATACACAACTAACTACACACTCATGTCTCCTGAATTGAGCAGAACAATTGCATTTGGCTACAGAGATGCATGTGATACAATACAGAAGACTATTTTTTCTTATTAACTTCACTTTCTTTTTTTGATCACACACACACAAAAAAACAAAACTGAGTCAGGTAGGTGAATTGCAGCAATACCTGTACAGCTTTTCATACATAGATCTTAAATGCTGGAGAGGAAGATCAGCATTCTCATTCCCCTCCCACTCTATCACAAAAAAAAAAAAAAAACCAACCCAACAACAAAACAAAACAAAAAAAACCAACAAAAACCAAAACAAAACAACAAAAAAAAACCACAAACCCCAACACAGTGAAAAAACAGGGGCCCGAGGAAGGATGTAACTTCCCATAATAGTAGTAACACTGGAACTAAAACCAGACTGCCTCTTCATCAGTAGGATCCACAGGTCAAATGGATATCAAAGCCTGAGAAAAATCCCTCGTTAAACTTCCTTCAGCTTTTTTGTGCAGTCTGCAAGAAAAAAAAATATCAGTACTCAACAGGGGGTTTTTCTGAGTGCAAACCCAGAAGGTCTCACACAACTGCTGCCTCCACCTTCACCTTCCTACTAACACAACTTCCCCCATTCCCACACAGGATCTCAGGGCTCCTTCTCCTCACCCTGGGCTGTGTGTACCAGAGGTGGCTATTGCTCTGGTGTGGGACTCTTGAGTTGCCAGGGCTTTTGTGTGCAAAGCCATCATCTGGCTTGACAGCAAAATCAGAGGGACAACACTGTAGAGTACTGATCTGTATCACTTTGCAGAGCGGTTCTAGAAGCCATCACCCCTCTTTCACTGCATGACAGAAAACATGGGCTCCGACTACAAATAGGAGCTCCAACCACATATAGGCTCCACCTATATATAGGTGCTCAATAATATAGCATGCAGGCTACATGTCATTTCCCACTTAATTAGTCACATCCTCAAAACATCGGGTTCCACACAGAGAGCAACTCATGCCCCTAAATAGCATGAAAGTAATGGCAGCAGTGAAAATCCATCCTCACAAAGATGTAAAAACTAAAAGGTGAGCCACGGCTATGTAAGCTGAAGACTACTAAACCTCAAGGGGAAGAGGTGCACAAAAAGATTTGGAACCAGGAATGATTTCAGCAAAAATGAGATTAGACCCCAAAAAGTTAATAACAACTTAGGTTTACTTCCTTTACTTGTATGTGTTGACTCAGTTCAAAATATGCTGTTCCCTGCCCTGAAAATAAAACGCAGCTAACCTTCAAGCTGTCTCTGCTGTGGGAAAAGGTGGTTTAAGTTACATATAGAAGCAATATGAGTCAACAGTTTGAAAGTTCTCCTGGTAGCCAGCCAGGCTAATGGCCAAACAGGTTAGAATATCATGCTAAAAAAATGTGGTGAGTTAACCAGAACATATGTATACTTGAGCTCGTACTCTTCAACACTGAAAACAAATAGATAACTCTTTTTAAAAATTGGGCTAAGTACAAGCATAACTCTGAACTATTCTCTGGACACAAAACAAACATGAAGAGTTCTGATTGCCCCATGCTCCCCATCTCCATTATGCCAGTTGGAGTAATAAAGCTTACTGTATATGCCCCATAAACTCTGTCTCATTTTTCACTATATATTTTACATATTCTGCTCTAGTAGGGCTCTAAAATCTGGAATGACTAAGTCCACCAGTCTGGTTAAATGTACCACTATGCACTGATGCAGAAGTTGAACAGAGTGAACGCATATACCAGTGAATGACTGGTATGCATATGTAAACATCCAGAAGCCAGTCACAAAATGATTGGTTTGTGGGTACAGAGCCGCATGCAAGCATATTCAGGTGTTCCTTTATTCAAACAGCAAGTGAACATGTTCAAACTTACAGAATATGTGTTTAACCTGAACTTTAAAAAAAATAAATGCTCTGGTAGCCTGCAGTGAAACCCTGTTCATGATTTTATGGAACTCATTTAAAAAAAAAACCCTATCAGTAAAAACTCTAGGTAGTATCCCAACTTCACATAATCAACGTCCAGGAAAGCTCTATTGATTTAGTGGAATTTTACCTTGTAGGGAGCTAAAATGCAGTCCATTCACTACTGCTTTTTACAGTATTCTGCCCTAGTAATAAGAAAATACTGCTTGAAATGTGATACAATGAAGTTGCTGCCTATCTACAGGCCATCAGTACAATAGCTCATATTCCTGTGAAAAGATTGTTGAAACACCTACATTAGTGATCACTGCCAGAAGAAAACAGGAAAACTCAGGTTGTTTCCACCTCCCGAAGAGCTTGGTGACCCTAGTGTTTTCACAGGAATTGTTGAAAACAGTCACCCCACACATCAATAAATCATGCAATAAAACCATGGCCCAGGAAGTTCTAACGTCCCAGTGAACGCAACCCTGCAAAAGTGAACACAGCTCTGATAACAACGGGATGTTGCCAGAGAAATATGTGAATCAGTGCCCTGTTGGGTGAGTAAAGTAGATCCATTTCATGAAATGAATAATTATTCTTTGTAAAGGCTTCAAAAACAGCTGAAGATATCAAGTGCAAAAGCAGCTGCCAAAGATAAAACAGTGAACCAGTAAACATCTCACTGCACAGGAATCTGCCATCTTCCAACACTGAGATTTATGCCAAATTCTTGTTGAGATTTTCAACTGCATAAGGGCCTCCATACAAACACTTCTTTTAAACAGAGACTTTGGGATTGTACTGACATCCAGTTGCAGCTTCTTTAGCTTCATACCCTGCCAGCAAGGCAAAAAGTATTAAAGGTATTCAGCTCCCTGAGAAAGGGTATATTTAAAACTAGATTTTGTGGTTTGTGTCTCAGCTATGAGAGAAGGGGAAAAGTTGGCTTCAGCCTGCAGTACAACCATCAAAATTCAATGAATTTAATTAAAGACTGGCAATGCTACTGTAAGCAAGATTTCCACTGCCTACTGAATTCTCAAAATTTTAAAAGCAGTTAGAAACCCCAATCAAAAATCACAGGTTGCTGTTATTGGCTTGACCCTCTTTCTGATGCTGTAGCCAAATTTCAGACATCTCTGTGGGAGTTCTAAACAGAAGACCAGTGAGCTGCAGTTCCCTTTTTAAAAACATGCAGTAGAAAAGAAAGAATGAATCACCTACAGAAAATGATGCACAACTGAATACTCCTGAATCATGCAGTGGAAATGCCCATTTCTTCTCACTGATTACACAGGAAGTCTAGAGCAACCTTCATTCTTGAGGCTTCATCAGGAGAAACACCATGACTGAGGTAAGATTGATCTGGGTCATAAAGATTTTTAGTATTTCTAGTAGCAGTCTGCACTTCCCTAAGGAGAAACTGCTAGCCACTGCTACTGCATCACATGGGAAGATAAAGAGAGTACTAGCCCTAATCTAGGTAACGTATTCATCTGTCAAAAACAGTGCCTTAAACTACACTGGGAGCCAAGTCAGAAGCAGCACGCCAATCTGAGGTACGCCATAATATCCACTGTGTACACAGTTCACCTTAATGAATGGGCAACCTCATTCTGCAATGATATACATTGCTACTACACCTTAAGGGGTAAAAAAGGCAGTCAAGCACTTTGCAGTAGTCTAAATGACAAAGACAGAGAGCGGCACAGTTCATAGATTAAAAGAGGAATGAATCTTTTCATCTTCATTTGAGGAGATGCATAAAGGCTGATGGATGCTTCTGTGACTCAAGAAGCTAGGGATGACAACTCTCTTCGATTTTTCCACTTCTCTCATTCGCTTTAATTTTTTCAGTTTACAGGAGAAAGAACATTTTATTGGAGAAGAAAGCAAAATCACTTCATGACAGTAACTATAGCTATTGTACTAAAATTTCACAGAAGAGGCATAGAACAGATATTATGTATTCAGTAATTTTCAGAATAACTCTCAAACTCCTCACTGTTAGCCACAAATGAAAAATTAGAAATAGATATTTGCTGAAATAACTCCTTTCTTCTGCCTAAAAAGTTGACAAATATATTCATAAGCATGCACAATGCCTTCTATCAAAAAAGCTTTGCTTAATAAGACCCTAAGTGTAACAGGTCAGAACCAAGCTCTGAAAAGTTGGACAGGGCCTTCATAGGGCAATCACAAGTGAAGTGGATGATAAGCGGTTCCTCCTTCACAAGTAAGCAAGCATCATTTGGCCTTTACTTCGAATCTGTATCATTTTATGCAAATGTTCTTTCTAGTTTATGGGCAACGTGAGTTTATTTTCTTTTTTCTCTTTATTGTCCTCAATTAAGGAAGCAAAAGGAAACAGTTCTAGTACCAGCATGTCACTTGGTTGATACTAGAACTCCATAGGCTTGTTTATTTTCATAGAACTGTATTAAAATATGGGCTATTTTTAAGCTAGCAAATTACTTCTTGCATCTCTTCCATGCCGCTACAAACCAAGTCCTGTTCTCTATGCAACCCACCAGTTCAGAGAGATACCTGTATATACAACATTTATATTGATGTGCTGTAACAACACACACACAAAACGGGACTGCATCAACTACTACACTTACCAAGTGCTTCCAGACCCTATTCTTACCTGCGGCCAACCCCTGTGGGAGATGCAACTAACACCACCTAGCAGCTCAGAATCAAGATCTTTGATGCAGTTTGAGACCACTAGAAACACTGAAAAGACAATATAACAGTTGCCCTGAAACACTGCCAGTTTGCCAGTAGATAGTAGTGTTCCCTTTTGAAAACAATACTGTCCTTACAAATTTTTTAAATGTTTTAACTGCTGCACAGCAAAGGCAAGGAACTATGTTCCTCCTGCCTCTGCTGCTGTTTCATTTTTTAAGGTACAGGAAAATGTCATCAAGTACTGTGATCTCTTCTCAGGGCTCTTCCTGATGCTAGTAGTAAATGAAACAAGGAGAAAAGAGATTTTTAAAAAGGTATCTCAGCTTTAAAGAAGTTTACTCTTGGCATGTGTGCACCAAGAAACAAAGAGATACTTCACCCCTAAATTCGGTGAACGGTTAATTTACTTCAAATTGTCTTTTCTCTTCATTCAATGCAGAATGTCATGAAGTGTAAATTAAAGGAGCAAATCTGCCTTACAGGAAAAGAAAACAATCCCTCTACTTGCTTTTAGTTGCGTCCCTGGTTTAAGAAGACAACCTTCAGGGAACAAAATCCATCAAAACTGATCCTATCAACAGTCATTCCAAAAGCCACCACTGCAGAAGGTTCTTCACTACGCTTACAGAAACCTCCCGACCGAAGTTCAGTCTTTGCTTCAGAGAAGGGAACGAAGGCGGCAGGGAACCCCCTGTCAATCGTGGTGATGGGACGCATGCTCCCATCCGTCAAGAAACATTAGACTTGAATTTCAAGTCTACAAATATTATTTCTGTTTAGAAATATAACTACAGTAAAATAAAGTCCACTTTTTGTTTGTCATTTTATATCTCTAAATCCTATCTTAAGCCTGACAGTCCTCGAGAGTGAATACCTAGCTGAAAGTTTCTTATAGAGCCTTCAAGAGTGAGTAGTTCTAGCTGGGCAACGTTAAATACAACTTCTGACAAATCCTCCAGCTGTGTATGCAGAAGCTCACTATCCATACACTCAAACTCACTTTAAGACAGTCTGCGGTTCAAAAAAGGCAGGAAGCAACTTTCCACTGCATTCCAAGAAGTTGCAGTTTTCATTAGGTTGCTCTACTGCCAATTACAGCAAGATTTAAAATTGCTTTTCAGCACTATTTAAGATAACCTGCTACAAACGCAAAACAAGAACAGAGGAACATGCTCAGATCATACAAGCAGACTTCTAACAGTACCCAGTGACAATACTGGAAAACTAGTTAACAATACAGCTAAGAATATGCAACCATATATGTGTGTATGGCACTCGGAAATCTAACAAGGGACAACCAAAGGCCAAGAAAGACAGTATTTAAATGGAAGAGAACTGATGCTTTGGGTTATTCCAGTGATCCACACAACACAAAGGTTTATCACCAACAGCGCTGAGGACAGCTTCCTTACAAGCTAAGAAATAAATGTGGTAGGCGTGACTCATCCAAACACTCGGCTTCGTATACAAAGCAAGCTCTTCACTGACAAAAACAGAAGGCCAGATTTCTAGCCTCAGCACCATTTCAACTGTCAGATATCACAGAACATATAGGTCCTTCAAAAGGTTTGTGTTTCCTCACAGGAAGGCAGAAGACTGATTCTCCTGCATCAAAAGTTGATTAGAACTCCAAAGCAGGTTTCAAAATGCTTCATTTGTTTCCTTCTCTTTAAGGATCATAAAATGTCCTAAGTATCAGGTTCAAACAGTCTAATGGACCTTCAGCTCTTCTTTCTGAAATTAAAGTTAAATCATGCCTGTCCTATGCAATTCAAGACAATTTTTATGTGGTGGTTTTCAGCGATGTCCTAATCATGAACAGTTGCTTCCTCTGGCAAACAGGAATAAGGCATGAGAAAATGGAATGAAGCTGTGTCAGAGGACGTACTTAAAGGGCACTGATATGAAAGACAGGGACAAACTTTTTAGCAAGGCCTGTTGTGATAGAACAAGGGGTAATGGTTTTAAACTAAAAGAGGGTAGATTCAGGCTAGATATAATGAAGAAATTTTTTACAGTGAGGGTGGTGAAACACTGGAACAGGTTGCCCAGAGAGGTAGTAGGTGCCCTATCCCTAGAAACAGTGGAGGCCAGGTTGGACAGGGCTCTGAGCAACCTGATCTAGTTGAAGATGCCCCTGCTCGTTGTAAGGTGGGTTGGACTAGATGACCTTTAAATGTCCCTTCCAGCCCAAACTATTCTATACTTATAAGTTCAGACTGGACATCAGGAAAAGGTTCTTCACCAAGAGGGTGGCCGGTCCCTGGAACAGGCTCCACAGGGAAGTGGTCACAGCACCCAGCCTGTCAGAGTTCAAGAAGCATCTGGACAATGCTCTTACTCATATGATTGAGTTTTAGGTAGTCCTGCATGGAACAGGGAGTTGGACTCAATGATCCTTATGGGTCCCTTCCCACTTGAGATATTCTAGGTCTCTATGATTCCCTCTCTGTCCTGCTGCACATACCTACATTTTCTATCCACCTGGCTCCCTCTGCACTTCTGAAATGGATGCAAAATTAATGTACTGTCATCTCTGAAGTTTCACAAGCCATGAATCAATCCCCCTCAAAGTCACGCTATTACTGAAGAATGATACCTTATTTGGTAGAGCTAGGTGCTCTTTTTTCTTCTGGTTTTTGAAAACTTTCGAGTACTTAGAGTCATACCTCTTAAGCCTTTGTCTCCTTGCTGTCTTACCAATCTAGTTTGAATTTTTTTCAAGCATCTAAAAAAATCTCAGGCTGAAATTCATATCATTACCTCATTTCAAGAGCTGCAAAGTTTAAGGAAAACCCTAACATACTCAAAAACCACAAGCATGGACACTAAAATTGTTACATCATTCTACTCAGATGCAGAATTTTTAAAAAAAATCGGAATCATTTCTGGTTTCCAGCTGTGGTAAAAGCTATCCACATTCCTCACCCGCCAGCAGGAATCAGCAAGAGCTGTTCAGCATTCAGTGTAAGCTCAGGCCACCCAACCAACATACAGGTTCAGCAAATGGCTCCAACAGCACACGTAGACAGGAAAGGAGAATATGAAGTGCCTTCTCCCAAGTGCAAATGCTTCCACCAGCAAGACTGGCATGGAAGAATTCAAGCTGGCCTACCTAAGTAAGACTAGAGGGGAAACTCTGGCACTGTGTGTAAATGGTGTATCTTTATCATATGAAAAGAGTAGAAACTCAAAATGTAACCATTGCTGACGTTTAGAAGGACCCAATAAAAAGTCCAGAGTACTCCAGAAGTATCTGTTCTACTAAAATTGAATGTACAAATAGTTCCTATCAGGAGACTGATATGTAAGAACACGTGACTAAGACCCAGAACATAAAATAAGTATTATTTCCTCATGATCAGATGTAAATATGATACTGCCTAATGCTGAGACATTCCTGTTACAACATTTCTAGCCATCACAGCCACTGCCTTCAAAACACACTAAAGCAAGAATGCAGGCTGAAGTATCCAACACTGCATTTATAGTTATGCAATACCATTTTTTATAATTGCTACATATGTACTGCCCAACCACACACATGAAAACGCATTCACTTTCTGGTCTAAAAGCACAGTATAACGTAATAGATTAGATCTAAGCGTCAACAGTTTCTTAAAATATCTGGCACAAAGAGCTCAGCTTTCAATAATCAACACACAGAGAACAAGCTCCCCATTCACAGAAGAAAGTCAGCTGGGAGAAGGGTTTGCCCTCCTCAGCAAATTATTTTATAAACAGGGAATTAATGTTGAATCTTAGGTCTGGCTTGAAGGAGTTCTTATTTTAAAGTCAAAGTTTAAACATCCACTAAAATACACATCCAAGAAGAACCAACTGAAGAATATTACTGAAAAGCAAAACAACACATACACTGCAATAATATGAACACAAGAAGACCCAAGCAAATACTGCACATTATTTGTTGTTGCTGTCCTCTAAAAACAACATTAAAGATAATTAAGTATCAGCTTGTTTACAACAAGGCAGGCTACAAGTGTGATGTGTGTTTTTTTATGCTGCAGTAGCCACTAATATTAAAAATGTCTAATAATTAAAAACAAACCAATAGAACCAAAAGAGGCATGAAAACACAAACACCCCAAACTGTCTAAGCCTGGGTGGCCACCCAGGGATCTTAGGACTCATCCAGCTTGAAAGCAGTTCCACAGCTGCTCCACTGACTGGGCTATGTGAGCACCTGGACAGTAGCTGGAGTGGCTGAGAGCACTGCTGTTCAGTCCTAAATTAGTGCAATGGGAAGAAAAAGAAAAAAACAAACGTTGACATTACCAAGTTCCTTCAGGACCCATCCACAGTCTTGTCCAACAGAAGAGAGCTAGGATCCCCAGGGACTCAGGATTCCCTGGGCGTTCACAACTACCTTCACCTAGGAATGAATCCCAGAGCTTGCCTTTCTCCCAGCCTTGGGAGATGCAGTGCCGTTCCAGTCATAAGACGATCAGCACTGGGACCACGATCAGGATCAGGACCTCTAGGATCAGGTAGGCTGGCTACCACAGTTTAAACCAAAACAGGATTCTGTTCTAGTATAAATTTCTTTGCCTCAAGTCAATTTCTAAAATTTCAGCTCCAGAGTTCCTTCTGCTTCCTCTGGGAGACCCCACCACAATGTCTCATTAACATTTCATGAATAAGATGTTTACGTTGGTACTTGTCCTAACTCTTCTTTTACTGTGTTTCACGACACAGCACCTACCTACAGCACTATATATTAGTTCCTCAATTAGAAAAAGAATTAGTACTTCCACACATAGGTCAGTTGGCACCCCATGTCACTTCACAGTTGTCCCCCACCATTCCCTTGTAAAAATTATCCAGTAGTTTGACTCTCCAAATCATTTATCTGAGAATAAAAGGTTTGACAGCATTCATGGGATGAAATTATCCTCCATTTCTAAGGTCTGCTATTCTGACAGAACATCTTGTCCTTTTCTGTTCATTTGATATGACTTCCATGTACAGCAGTGATTGTCTTAATTCATGTGAATCATTTAAAATTACAGTCCATTGACCTATAGTGCTCTATAAAACAGAAATATGATATATAAAAATACATATAATTATGAAGTTGGAAATATTCTGTTAGAAGGAAGGAGATACACTGGTTTATGCTACACAAGAATCCAGCCCTTATATAAGAAACAGACAAAGAGAACCGACAGGCACTTTTTAACTGGAAATACTTAAAGACATGGGACCGTTCTGATCATTAATATCATATTTATGTTGAAGAGAACAGTCTTGCTTCTCAGTGAAGAGATGCATCACCTTCCCAGTTGGTCAAACCACACAGCTCTTCCTAGTGCCAAGACAGGGCTATGTGTTGTGGCCTTTCCTGCATGGTGTGAGCAGAGCTGCTCCGTAAGCATAGCACAGCCGATCGGCACATGCACAGCAGTTACTACCTTTCCCAGAAGAGAGGGCAATGAGAAATTGGATGCATTCCTTTCTCTGGAAGCTACACAGCTTGCTCCCGGACATCCTGTTTTCAAGAGAGCAGGCATGCTCTTAAAGCATGTGCTCGGAAGTACACCATAAATGTGAAATGAAGCAGGTTCTTGGGAAGAGACAAATTTGGACAAGGCAGTAAGGTTTCCACTGCTAGAAAACCAAACTTTTCTCTGTTCAGTTACACCAGTAGTACTGAATGGTTAAATCCTGACTTAGATCTCCAGGTGTGAGACACCAAACTCTGGCCTTTTGTTTTTTAAATAATCCACCTTCCCACTTGCTGTATATCACTCAATTCTCACTCATTTGCTGATGCATCCA
Source organism: Tyto alba (assembly GCF_018691265.1). Lineage (NCBI taxonomy): Eukaryota > Metazoa > Chordata > Aves > Strigiformes > Tytonidae > Tyto > Tyto alba. The sequence goes on along the minus strand of NW_024881278.1, from coordinate 18,814,827 downwards.
ACTTAACCACACATTTCTCTTCTCCTCCTATCCTGCATGATACTTCTTCGTACTTTCATAGAAAAAAAAAACATTTTTAAGTTTTGCTAAATTTTTAAGAACCGCTGGCATTAAAAAAATCCTATGGGCCTAACAGAGGTGTATTCACAAGCATGGCCATGCAACCTGTCACAGTCCATCACCTCAGGCAAGCACAGTCAAGGCTGTCCTGAACAAATCAGATGATACATGTCATGCTGTATTTTTCTGACACACTGTGATACATAAAATAATAATTTTGGACAATGAAGTCACCACAGTGCTCAAATTAACTACCATGAACTCAAAGGTACACACAGAGACTTCTCAGACACCAGCCACAGGTGTGACCAAGCATGAAAAGCAAAGCAGCCTCATGTACCTTACAACCTTAACAGCTAAGAGTTCCACATCGCCGAGCTTGCCACAAAACCAGGCTGGCACAGGAAGATATGTGATATCCAGACTTAACACAGCAATTAAAAGCTTGATGTAAAGACAGCAGTGACTGGTACAAAACTCCAGCTGTTTGAACCTGTATTAAAAGCTAGCAACACAGGAGGATGTGAAACTTTAGCTTGTTCAAAAAAAGTAAAGCAAAGTAGACTAAAAGCAAAGATAAGCTCAAGAAGGCAAGACATTTAAGAAGGACTTTTTTGAGGGGAAGGAAAAGAGGAAAAGTCCAGAATTTATTAGGGGAAAAAAAAAAAGAAAAAAAAAAAAAGTAGATATGCCAGAACATTTTCCCCTGTAAATATGAAGCAGTTGAATACCATTTTTTTCCCCTCTACTTTATCCTCACGTGATTTAAAAATTCATACAGTCCTAGGATTCTGTAGCTCTGTGTGTTTTAGAAGAATGTCTGTTTAAAAATAATTCATCTAACACTTGAAAAAAAATAAAGAAAGGGAAAGGTGAGGAATTGTAAAGAAGAAATATTTTCTTAAAAGACAAACAGAAAAAAACAGCCACAAGAAATGGTGGAAAAAAGGGTAAGGCAGCAAAACATCAGAGAAAATAAGAGTTCACTTAAAGGAGAGTAAGTTTGAGGCTGTTTTTCAGAGGCCCTCCAAAAAAGAGGCCTGGCAGCCACAGGCTCTAATTTTCCACCTGCAAACACATTCACTCACATACTTTGCAGGTGCAGCCAGACCATTGCAAACACTGTGTTTTCTTTCACAGGAAAGCTGTACAGCATGTTCTTCAGGGAAAATGCAGAGCTGACAGCTCAATGTGGGGCAAAAGCCCAATGCAGCACTGTGCAGCTGCTGGACTATGTCCCTCCCTCCCCAGTCGTGCATACCAGACCTACCAAGCCAAGCACCATGGGGACCCAGCCCTACTGGCGGCCCCCACATTAGGAACTGCTCTCATTTTGCAGGATTATGCCTCAATCTGCAACAGCACAACCACCACTGGATATTACTAGGTACAGAGCACATAGTAAGATACTGAACACTTCTTCCAGGAAAGAAAACCAGACCAAAGCACACCTACATTCCATCACAGGAGGCACAGCAGTATCACGTGTGAAGATAGGGTACTGTGGGGAACAAAACATAACTTCAGTTTTCCTTTAAAACTGTGGGAACAGAAGAGAAGAAAAAAAAAAAAAAAAAGAAAGAAGAAAGCCATGGATTGTCTGTTACTTGTACAGAAAGCAGCATCGCACCCACATTTTCAGAAAGCCACAAGAGTGTGTGGGTTCTCTGTTTTTGGAACAAGAGCACAGTGAAAGCAAGCTTGTTTACTTTAGACACTGTACAAAGACTTATTTTTTTAAAAATAAATGGTTGAAAGGATGCCTCCCCTCTGAGGAGTGAGCAGAAAATAAAAGGCAGATTTATATTTCTAATCTATGCAAATATCTACTCTACAGGGCATCACAAAGACTGCTTTATATCACAGTATGCCTATCCCAGGTGCTTTAAATATGCCAAAAGCACATGCAGCATCTCCACCTGCAATGGCTGCTCATTCTGAGAACAGCTGGATGACTAAAAAGAGGTTGTCTAAGTAGCCTTCCATGAAAAACGCCTTTTGCTAATGTGCCAACCCCCATACTCCCACCCAAATGGCTCCTGCTGTAGCTGCCATCAAGCCTGGAGAGTTTTTCTGGCTAGTTGGTTGTTGACTTTTTTTTTTTTTTTTTTTTTCTCGTTTATCACAAATTCTTCTAGAAATTTTCAAATTATAACATGGTGAAACTCTTACTGACACCTTAAGAAATTATCATGGGGCTTTAATTCATAATTTCTCCTGGAAAATGTCCATGGGACTGGGTACAGGTAGAATGCTAGGACTGGAAGCAGGAGAGATGCTGGCGTTGCTCATATCTTGGAGGAGACAAGATTAAGACCAAGGGATATGTACTGATCGGAGTTTCAACCCAAAACAAAGGAAACAGAGTAGAAGGAGTAGGGAAATAAGAGGACTATAGGGTAGGAAATAGCTCTCCTAAGAGAAGGCCCAATACTAAGAGTACAATGCGATTATGCTGAAAGGAAGACATAGCAATAACATTTATTTCATTGCCAGTACCAGAAAGAAGAGACATGTACTCTGCAACTGGCGGCTCTTTTCTATACATTTCCCTAGGACATCCACAGGAAGCTTCTGTCACAGGTGTAGGAGAAACTCACTGTCCTGAGAAACCTCACCATTCGCACTCAAAATCACCAACCGAACAAGACTAATGATGTCCTGCTGGTGCTTCTTACCCTGTCCCATTGCTCCACTTTGCCTGAGGAGGAAAAAATCCACACACCACTAATGTTTGCATCTTTAAGAAAGTGTCACTTTTGTAAAAAAGAAGTGAAGAACTGCAAGCCAGAGTCAGATTTGACCTACTAAAACGATCAATGTGTCCCCCAGAGTACACTCTGCCTCATCTTTTCTTGCGGGCCTCAGAGGCTGACTTCAAAGAGCTGTTAGCTGAATAAACTGCTCTGGCTCTTGTCTTTTCATCTTCTTTCCCAAGGATCCCACAGGTCCTTCTTTCTCGTATTATCAGAAATACCTCTTACAAATTAACTACAGGCATCCCACGGTAAGTCACGGCTGTGCTTGTTTATACGATGGGCGCCTGCAGCTCTACAGGTCCTCAATAACCAGTTACATGGCCAACCCAGCTAACTCATTCACCTACTCAGTCACTCCATACCTATCCACACCTTTGAAACAATGAGGTCACAATCTGAAATACAATAAATTCCTTCTAAACATAAAACTCCCTTTATTGCAAGGGTGATTGAACACTGGAACAGGTTTCCCAGAGGTGTGGAGTCTCTCCATCCATGGAGATACTCAAAACCCAATGGGACACAGTCCTAAAGCCATCTCCTCTAGTTGACCCTGCTCTGAGCAGACAATCTCCCGAGGTACCGTCCGACCTCAACCATTCTGCAACTCTGTGGTTAGCACTGCTTCTTGAGTTTAGCTTCAGCAAGTCAACTGACACTCCCACATTGCACCTCTTAAGGACAGCACTGACTTTTTACCAGATTACTATTCCACTGCTCGCCCAGCACATCACAAAAAGACAAGTTTCCATAGAGTCCATTCACCACTGGGGGACATAGTGCTTGGAACAGTCTTATCCTTATTTCTGCATCCACACTTGGCTTGTGCAACACAGGAAGTTACCAGCAAAACCATGAAGAGCTCCTGACCACTACCAACACCTGCAGGCAGCTAAAATCCAGGAGCCTACAGGCATAATTAGCATTTCAGACTTCCAACAGTAATGCTAAAATTTAAAGATGTTATGATTTTATAAATAGCTTATTATGGCTTCACCTAAATATGAATTGTCTTATTTTACAAGGATTCCTCCTGTCAGTCCCAATCACCAAACAAAAGCAGAACACAAAGCAGCCCGCAGTTCTGAAGAGTCAGATGGTCTTTCAAAAAGAAAAAAAAAAAATTATTAAGGAACACCGCCTCACAGCCACTGACCAACCCCAAAGGTAATGCTCCTCTCAACCAACAAAACCTAAAAGCCTTGGATAATTTTCCCTCTTTGTGATGACAGCACATGACGTGTCGGGGGCTGCAGTACCTGGAAGCAGGGAGGAATATTCAATTCAGGACAAGTCTCTCAAAACCAGCTATCAAGCCAAAGTCTATAATCCTACAGATGAGAGGCAGAGTAAACCATCTCAGAAAACCAATTCCTTGGGTTTTGAATATATGTGGATTATATAAGTGTTTGCTGCAGCATTCCCAGATGACTTTTCATCATCTTCAAGGACTATTAATCAACCATTGAAATTCTGAAGTTTATCATTAACTAAAAGCCTGGACTGAAAGATGGATTTCATCTCAACCTCCAAACATGGCCAGGGAAGCTCAGGGCTGGAGATGTTTCCACCAGGAGAAGGTTAAAAAGGTAACAGGTTCGCTGTTAGCAGTGCTGTCACTAACTCTGCAGCTTCAGCCTTTGGTGATGGTTTTGTTTTGGATTTGGGTTTGTTTGTTTGTCATGGTTCTACAGCTTCTCAGAAGCATATGAAGTGTCTGATCATGAGTTTTGCTTAAGACATATTTACATACAAATGACAAATCTAAGTCAAATGCATAAGCACTGAGTAGGCAAGTCTGGTGCCTACCTCATCATCACAGGTAATCGTATCATGATTAAGCCTAATCCTGAGACTGAGACTGGCTGCTTTTAAAACAAATGTTTAATCAGTTTACCAAGAGCAAACAAAGCCAAAAAACCCTTACACCCTCACATCTGTCCATTTAACTACACTTTAGACTAAGCCTTTCTCCACCATTTGTTTCAGAAGAGTCCTCCATGTCCCCACACTACTTGGCTTCAAACATGAGATTTACCACATCGATCTGGAATTGCACAGTTGAAAAGTTTGCTGCCATCACATCATCTACAGTGAAGCAATTCCACTTCAGGGGAAAACAAAAAAAAAAACAAAACAAACAAACAAACAAAAAAAAAACCAAACCAAACAAAACAAAACAAACAAACAAACAAAAAAAAACACAAAACCCCACCTTAACAGGCTATTTTGTACCTGACATCCATTAGTAAGCTTCTGGTTTTGCTACAGATATTTAAAGAAATACAAGAGGCACTTATAGGACTCTGCAGCTTATGTTATCAATCACTTCAGAAAGAAAACAATTCATCAGCTACTCCGATTGAGAGTGCTGTGAAGTTCAATTGTCACCGAAATGTTTTGTTATTACCAACCTGGGCAGAATGAGCAAATACACCTCTGCAGGTGAGCTATGAATGAGCAATCAGCACTGCAGGCTGTGGCTTGAAGAGATAATAGCATCCAAGTAGCTACAATGCTTCCTTGCACACAGGCAAGCCAGGATTGGGCTAACAAAAGTGAGCAAAAGAACAGTTCAGACATTCCGAATGCATGTTAAATAATTCTGAAGGAAAACCTATGAGTCTTCCCTCTCCGAGCAGGTACAAAGCAGGAACACAGAGATGCAGACATGCACTGATGTTCAGTCTACTCTCAGGAAAATTTTTGTGGTACTTTCAGCCCACTGTTTGGCAAGAATTCTGCATATACAGTAGTCAATAGACCGCTTAACAGCTGTCATTTTAAGAATCAAATCTTTCACGTCCTACCAAAGTAAATTCTCAAGTTGAGTGTTAAGAAAACAATTCTTTAAAATACACAATCTGCAATATAAAAAATGCTTCATACATTGCACACCTCCTAGAATTAAAGCCTTTCTTTCTCCATTATTTATACATCTTTTCTAGACATGATAACCAGGTTGTGAATTCCAGATTTGCAGCAACAGAACTTTTTTGTCAGCTTTTGCCATCCTGTAGCCCTCACCCACTTATTCCAGGTTTTACCTCTAGTTGTGCTGATGCAACTTTGCTCTAGACCAGATAAATGAAATAATTTTGGTTAAAAGGAAAACAAGCCCACCCCTTTTTGGGTGAGGTGGGCTTTTGCTGCTCTCTTTTTTTTTTTTATTTAAATAAAGCACAGATGTGCAAAAACCACACAGTGATGTGGTTTACAAGAATAGCCCCTCAAAACAGTTGCTTTGTTACAACTGCAGCACAGGGCTCTGAATAAAACAGTAATTCCCACTGAAGTTGTTTGCAAAGGTGCACCCTGATGATAATTAAAGGACTAACAATTTTAATCCTTTTGTGAAGCGTAAGGGGAAGAATCAGGAGTGGGATGGGCAAAACCCAGAAAAGATGCTAAAGTTCACTTTCAGCAAAGTACAGGTAGACATAAGAATAATAAACTCAAACTGTATATAGAGATCCTTTGCCTATGGCTTCCTTTTAATCAGTAGAAGGTTACAGGAAAAGAGTATGGTCACCATGGTCCCTTCTAAAATTTATGTCAGGTTTTTATATATATATATCTATTACTCCCATTTTGTTTCTGCAGTTGGTCATGTATAATCATTCACCATTTCTGCTTTCTCAGACCCCTCCAATGGATATCATCAAGTGGTGACTTCTCTCACTTTTTCCATTTGGGCAATCATGAGGAATGGAAAGAACCAGATGATACCTGAGCAAATATTGAATGCCAGAAACAGAGCAAGTGCCCGTTCCCTCCCAGCTATACCACAGTAGTGTGAACAGAGGGAAACCACATACCTTGTTACCTCCTGCTGCAGTCGGGAAACACTGGGCACATAGAACATTACCCCAAAGAAAAGCAAAGGCTCATTGGCAAATTTGTCCAGCTGCTTCTTCAGAGGCTTTTCCAGTTCAACCCAGCGGGCTTGCTGGCTCTTGCTGAGAAACGAAAGGCCGAAGTAGTGTGTCTAGATAAAGAAACAAAACAGTGTCGGTTTACCTTTTTCAGCTAGATCACACACACAATCAATGACACAAATGCAAATAAGAACAGATGGCACGGTGTAAAATTTTCCATATGCAAAATCTTTTTTACTTTTTTTTTTTTTTAGGACAATCTTGAAGACAATGACAAATTAATATTGCAATATAATATACTCACTGGAGTACTAACTGCCCCTTACCATCTCCCCTGAATGCATATTAAAGAGCTGTACCTAACACTATGGCACAGATGACATAAATGATTTACAGAAAGTGTCTTTGTTTTCTTTTACACTTGTGCCTTGTGAACAGACAGCAAACACTAAGTCTGAATCAAAGCACCAAGGCTTCATTAGACTTTGGATCAGTCCCACCGAAGGCAAAGGATAAGGACTCTTCCAACAATAAAAAAGAATGCAAACCACACACATATGTCAAAACATACCTACCAATACCATAACCATTTACCTAGTACAGAACACATTCACCTTTTTTTTTTTTCCTAACGCACTCACAAGGTTTTATGATGGACAAGTATTACACTTAAAATGTGCATCTCACACACAAGTTGTTTGCTTTGTGCTCTTCCAGAAATATCAGGTTGAAAACCTCAGCTATTCCCTATCCTGTGTAAATCTCAATGGCTGTAGTACCTCCTGTATAAACCTCATGGGACTGCTGCTGGTGGAGAGCAATTAATGAGGAACAGTGTTCAGAACTAGAGCTTCAGACAGTCCAAACTGGTAATAAGCAGCTGAAAGAGTAGCCAATCCATCATGAAGGATTCTATTGAAAAGCCCTTAAACCACTGTATTGAACACACTGATCTACTACTGCAGGCGAATTCATATGATAACAGCAAGCACTACGACTACAGATCTGAAGACAAGACAAAAACCAAGTACTTATGTTTAACAAAGGAAAACTAATCCATCAGCTGCTTGGAAATCTGACTGTAGCCCTAACTGTGAAGTTTGTATCAACATCTTTTTCTTCAATATTTCAGCTGACAGCATCTGGAAATTTCCAGCAATGCCTTCAATATGAAATACCATGCTGTACTAACACTGGAATGTACGAAACAGAAACTTAGAGAGGAATTTTGGTGGACACCAAGCAGATTTAGGATCTGAAAATAGAATCATTACTATTTCTGCCTATTTCTCTCATTTTATTTCAGTAAACTTTCTTGGTGTTTAATCCAACTGACTCCCTATTCAATTAAAACTTTCCAGTAGTTTCCATTAAATTAGACTAAACCTAGAACAAATAAATTACTTATTTTGTTGTTATAGCTCTAAAAACCATTGCATGTACCATGACTTAGCATTCAACACAAGAACAACTAATGCCATATTGAAAAATTAAAATGCTTAGAAATGACAAGTAGACAGCACAAGCAACATTGTTCCAATTATTTTATAGCTGAGGGCATGCAAGAGAGAATCATATGCAAAAACTCTGAATTGGAGTGCAGGTGTATTTACTTTAGGGTCTCATTATGTACATATTTTCAGCTTTGGAGAACATCCAGGCTAGCATTTAACTAAGGTGTTAACTAATTCAACTTGATTCCACAATTAAGCCTGACGAACCTGCAGTATAGCTTGAACACCGCTCAGTCCTTTGTCTTTAAGCTCAGTTTGATAGAGTGAAGCAAGCTAGTTCTTTTCTGAAGAGAATCAATGTAGCATTTCCTTTTAGAATTTAAAGGTATCTTTATCAAATCAATCAATCCAGGGCACAAATAAATCAAGAAGTCAAGATCTCCCATAGGATAAACTTAAAACAAAACTAACCAGTTCACTGATGCATGTCTATTCTCCCTCTGTAGTCATCACTGAATAAAAAGTTCTTTTTGAGGAGCTCACCATGATAGTAATTAGATTAAAATGAAGGTGGGAGGGACAGTGGAGACAGCAAAGGAAAGGAATTAATGTGAAGGCAAAAAAAAAACAACAGTGATTTTACCACCTCATAAGGGCATCCAAACTCTTGAGAAATCACTGAATGGCAGCTCATCCTCAGCAAGAAACAGTGCAGAGCTGTGAAAACAGATCTTCCATATTACTTTAAAAAGTAAACATTCACAACACCTAGGACCCAAATTTGCAGTGCCAAATACCTGTAAAACATCCAGCAACTAAAATGATTTGGAGTCTGAAGTCTAAAAGAGTTATCAGAGGGGTTAAGGGTATTGCAATTAAACAGCTTAAATGAACACAGTTCCTCCCCTTTGAGTGAGGTCAGGGGGACAACAAAAATTTAATTTGCTACAGTAGGAAGGCTCTTCAAGTACCAAATCCAGAATCCTGATTCACCTCCAAGGAATAAAAAGTGAAGAGAATGCAGTGTTTAAGCTTCTATACTACAGCAGATACGGTGGACTGACCATGGCAGCATGCATTTCACACAAGTAAAAGATGACCATTTTCCTGGAAAGCAGCCTGGAGAGAATCGAGCAGTTGCAGATGAAGCACAGTGAATGCAGAGCAGAGCTTAAGGCACAAATGCATGCACTTTAGAGAGACAACTAACACAGTTAACTGAATATCAGCTCCCTGTTGACAGGAACTTCACTTCTTGAAAATGTTAAGAGTTTTTTAAACAACCCACAGTGGGGAAGGACTTCTGTAGCCACTACCACAAATGCCTGAAGAGACTTTCTCCCCTAGGAACATTAGTAATTCCCGAACAGGAACAAAGGAACGTGGGACTAGAAATGGCTGGACCATCAAGTTCAGCATGCTATGACCAGGCAATGATCAGGATTACAGAATCCAAGTCAGGCATTGCCATACACTCCAGCCACAAAACATTTTTACAATACAGACATGACATAAATTAGATGAGGGGATATAAAAATGCGATCTTTTTCCCTATAAGCAGCTGGCTGAAAACCAGGTTGATTCCAACCTAGTTGGTTTGTTGCTCTATCTGTACAAAATGAACCACTGACTTCACTCCAGTTTTCATGGAATAAAGATCTACGCCTACACCTGGCAGGCTCTGAAGTAACATGGGCTGATCTAGCAGGTACATCAGCAGTCAGTGGCAAAGGAAGTGAAGGATGCTTTCACTTCTTAAAAAGCAAAAATCTTTCTTCCAGCCACAGTTGACAGACTGGCAATACACCCCAAAGGAACACTTTCCGTAATGCTAAATGTATGCACACACATCCGTTCTGCAGACAATGAGCTTCAGTTGCTAGCACTTTTTGGTCTGCCTAATCTGCAAATACAAGAAGAGCTCTGTTAGAAAATAGATTACATTTATTTTTTCGCAAGGCTTTAAATCTGTCTTACCTACCATGCAAGACTTCATGTGTGGTACAATGAAACTGGCTTACACTTTTCCAAGAACTGCTGTCCTCTGATGCAGCAGGGGACAAGAACCAGAGCACCTGCATGCCCTAACAACATGACATGAAAAGGTGATCCTCAAAATATGGCGAGCCATAAAAGAAAACTGGATACACAAAACCTATGCTGAGAAGTCTTAGAGATGACACTATAGCTGCCAGTTCAGAAGGCAACACATTCATTCTGGACTGAGCTATACTCCCAAGTGCAGAACTAACCCTGGCTTTATATCAGACAAAAAGAGTAGACTTGTCAACAACAGGAGATGACAGACACTTACTAAACCAGCAAATCCCATTCAAAAGGATCCAGCGAGACCAGCTTGGTGTTTAGTAAAGCATCTGGTTAAGCAGCCAACTAAATATTTATCCTTGAGAAAGAGGCAGAGTTCCAGCTCCTCCAGGCAAAAAGCATTAAACCCTGCTATCCTGGGGCGCTCGCACAGAGGGGACGGCACCACCTACAGCAGCCAGTGATTCCTGGAAGGTCTGTTGTCCAAGTGCTGCCTCAACCCCATCCCAGCTTTGCTGGCAGAACAAGTCAAATCAAGCCAAACTTTGAGGCAACCTGGCTGCCGAACACAGGTTTTCAGTTGTGTCCTACAAGGAGGGGACACCTTCTAGGACACACAAAAAAGGTCAGAATAGCAGCAAACAGCCACCCCTGCACACTGATCATCGTCCACCTGTGGTGCTTGGCCCACCATCCTCCTGCTCTTGTTTGGGTTTTGCAGCATCATAGTGCTGGAGGTACTATTGTGAAATTTAGCTTAAAAGAATAATTTTGGTTGGAAGGGACCTTCTTGTCACCTTACCCCATCTCCCAACCTTACAATACATCAGAATGTTCTATCTTTAAACTTTTAATCATTTTATAAAGTGAATTAAGCAGAAGAAAAAGGAGAGACAGACATGAAGTCTCACGACAGATTTGCACAGGTTACTGTGCTATTTCAAGCAGGTTCACTTAGTCTCACTTGAAGGGAAAAATGCCATCATACTGGGGAAAAAAAAAATCCTTTTTAGAATCCATGCACATACAGACAAGATTGCAAAATGACATTTTTGACCTTGTCTTTCTTCTCTTTCACTTCCTTCCCCCTTCTCGTCTTTATTTTACATAACGTTGGCATAAGAACTCATTTTATTCAAATTGGTTAACTGTACAATTAGAAGACCTGATGCTTTGTCAAGAGCTTTGCCGAAAAGGAGAAAACTAGATTTTACAGTAGTTACATGGCCACACTTTCTACTGACCTGTTCCTGAACCCTGATACAGTCAGGGAGGGAGCTGCATTCCCCAGAGATCAAATGGAAATATGCATAATCAATTAGATACTGTTTTTCAGTCACGTGTGGTATAATGATCGACAGTCTGTCACAACAGTGCATACAGTAATCTCAAACAGTTTTACTTTTTAGCAGGGGGGGTTTAGACAGTTTTTTGTTTATTTGTAAGAAATCAGCTTGAGTAAAATATGAATGTATCCTTAACACGAAGGTAAAAGTTGGGGTACACCTGGGATTTATTTAAACAGAAAACCAAACTACAGTATCAAACAAAAATTGATCTTTACTTTTAAGAGAACACACATTCTCACCTGAGACTGACAAACAGGGTGTTAGTACTGTTTTGTAAGCATGGGATTTAATGAAGCTTAGTTTCTTCATTACTCGTATATCGTAGTTTGCTAATCAGGATTTCTTAGAAAAGGCATATTCCAGCTGAAGTTTTTGCTGCATTTGGGGAATTTAAAAAGTCTCTATCCAATATGGACAACTGCAAGGATTTTCTCTTCGCTACACTTAATGGGCTTCCCTCCTGTACTCAGATAGCCAGTTGCACTAATCTTGTAGAAATCTGAGCTTTGTCAAAGTATTTTTACCCTTCTGTAGAATTTGATTGGCCAGCAAGTTCAAAAATGATGGTAAACCTAGAGAGGGAAGGGGATAGTCACCAGATGACATCAGCCTTGTTTCACTGCAAACTACAGCAGGAAGACTAGAGGGGCAGAAGAATTGAATTTTGGGTCTGAGGGAAAGGACAGCACCCATCACCAGGCACCTCCAAGTCTGCTAGCTCCAATTATTCCTCATGAAAAGAGAGGATGCACAGAGACCCTCTCAGAGTTGAAAGAAATTAGTAATTCTCTTCTCTCCTAAACATTTAAAGCTGCAATGGATGCTACCAGGATCAGTCAGAAAGATTTAAAACAAACAAACAAAAAAACCCAACTTCTGTCAAAAAATGCTGTACTGTTGAAATCTGAACTTCACAAAATTGGTTCAACGTTGCCAAAGCTTTGTTTAGAAAAAAAGTGGGGAGGGTGATGAAAGAAGGAAAAAGTGTTCCAACAACATCAAAGCATTCTCTTCTGTGTTGTTAAAATACTTTTTTTATCTTGAAACACAAACTTTTTGTGCTGACATATTTCTTTTTGCATGACAAATAATTTTGAAAATGAAAAAACTCAAAGCAAAAGAAAATCCCTATGAAATTGAACACTGACCAAAACAGCTTCCTCTGCTACCCTTCTATCCAATCTCTCTCCTCCGGAAAATTCTGAAGCTTCAGGCTTTGTTCCAAAGTGGAACAAAACACGTTCTGAAATCACAAAATGCTTTGTGGAAAAGAATGCTAACCTGCTGACAGAGCTATTGTTCGCAAAGGCAGGTGGACCTCCAGAGAATCATTGGGTCCCAGAGTTCTGCTGCACCAACTAGATAATCCCACAGGGAATACGAGGAGAACCACTTCATTCGTTTCACTCCTTTCTGCACTGGAAGGAAAGGGAAGGACCTAACCTCTCTGTAAGGACACCCTAAAGTATCACCAACAGAAAGAAAAAAGAAGAAAGAAAAGTAATTACTGGGAAATCTTCGTATCTAGAAGGGGAGGGGGAGGATGGTTCTGCTAAAATCCAATTAAAAAAACAAACAAACAAGTATGAAAAATCACAATGCAATATTCTGATTCTCTGTTCTATTCCTGCCTGCATATTCTCCTGCCTATTCTGCACACAGAGTGAAATTCTTCTCTCATTCTTTATCATTATTGATGTACAAAAAGGAGTTTTTGTTTAGTTTTCATCTGCACTAGTTATTTGTACGTTAACCTTCCAGTTGCCATCAACACAAAGGGCCGTGGACCTACAAATGTAAGACACTGCAAGGTTATTAGATTTCCCAGCTGTGCTTACAGAAAGCACCAGCCAGGACAGTGAGATGATAATGCAGCAATTTCCAGGCAATGGTTTTCAACGTGTGATTTGCAAAAGCCTAGAAACATGCAGGATACATGTAAGAAGTCCACAGAAGGTGAGAAAAGACAGTTCATTTGTGCCATTCATGTTGAAGAGTTCATTTCAAAAGGCCTCAACGCTTAAACACTGAACTCTACAGCAACAAGTGGAAAATAAAGGATTTAAGTCTTTAATAAAATAAGACTGGGTTTCTTCAGCCTTTTCAGAAGCACTGGGAATGTAAAAGCAGCATTTCAGAGTTTCAGATATGAAATATTTCAGTTAAACAAAAGGAAGAACAAAACCACCATCGCCTCTTGCAATATGTTAGCAACAAGAACATATTTATACAAAGGCGCATACTTAAAAGCCAGTGGTCTCCTTCCCACTGGCATAATTCAACCAGCAGTGTTGGTGAAACCAGGGTCACATTCAGATAAAAGTTACTGTAACTTGGCATCCACCAGTTCAGAAAGTCACACCCATCACTTTCCAAGAAAAGAAGAAAACCCATCTTCGTATTACAAACAGCTCACAAATCTAAGAAGAACGAGCAACAGCAACAACACCCTGAGTGCCCTTCTGCCTTCAGTTTTCATGCAACCAGATTACATTTGTCCAGGCTCCAGATGCTGATCGTATCTGGCCAGCCCTGAGAACAACATGATTCAAACAAACAGACTGCCTGAGCTAAAAACGTGTCAAATTATACAGTGACAGATGGTCTTCCCCAGGTTACTCTTACCTCACGTAATTCCAGCCTCTGAGCAACAGCTTCCAAGCACTCCTGCCCCGTGCTCTCCACGGAGAGAGTGCACTCGATCACATTGCTGTCCAGCAGACGGATCCTTGTCACAAAGCAGTTCTTGCTCAAGACGTTGTAACGTCTGGTCCGTCGCAGTTTCAGCCCGAAAGGCATGGCTGGTGGCCTGGAAGGTCGTCCCTTCCCTGTTCTCTTCCGAGAGTTATCAGAGCGCTTGTTGACTTGCCTTGAAGGCCTCTTCAATTGGCACTACTCTCCTCCAGAAATGGAGGTAGCTGTCCATTCCCAGGGTGAGCTTCAAGGGATTTCTGCAAAATACATACCAATAAATAGAATTAAGTGTGAAATAAGATGTTCCTAAAGATCAGTGGAGAAGAAAAAAGCTAAAAGAAAAAGAATCACATTTAAAACCATAAAATAAACACCTCCACACACAGGATTGCCAGGCACTTACTACATCTCCCAAAAGAACACCTTATACAAGGAATCTTTCAAAACTCTATTTTGGCGCTGAATTTAAAGCATGGCTTTAATTGCAAAGCCGTTCTTTGAGAAGCTCAGTACAAACAGCAACTCTACAGGGCACACATCCAGAGGTGCTAACTCTCCCACCATTACCCCCACCACAGGGGTCTATAATATAATCTTCAAGTTAAATTTTGGTGCCCTCAGGCCAGCCTTGAAAGCTAGCTTAAAAAGCTAAGGAATAGAGGCATTTAAAAGAGGTGTGATTTTGAAAGAAGAAAGGCTGACTGCAGTCAGCAGGAAATGCAGGCGCTCAGCACCTCTGAAAAAAATCAAACCTGAAGTATGCATGTGAAAGGCAAGAAACATCCCAGCCATTTCAGAGAAGGCTCCTCTGAGGCAATCCCTGACATTTTGCTCCTTCCAGATCCAAAGCAATTCTGCATTTCACCCTTTCAGGTAGAATGAGTAACTACACGAACATAGCTGTGAGAGACCAGGATAACAGCGCATGGGAGGAGAACACATATTCTAGGTATTGTTTCTAATTACTAGTCCTAAAATTTATCAGGGACACATGCAACCATTAAGCCAAAATACAAAGTAGACGGGAGAACTAGAGATACAGAAATAATGACATTTAAGAAGCTATGATTGTCATCTGCAAGATACACTACTTTTAAAAAAAAAAAAAAAAGAGTTTAATTAGGAGTAGGTTCAAGCTAAACCAAAACAAAGCATTTGCACTGGTATAACCAGCTTTAAAATGTCACTGTCCGTGTGCAGAGGGGAATTAAATAAAAAGCAAATTATTTGCTCCCAAGCCTTCCTGATCTTGTTTTGAATACTCTGAAGAAAGAGATGGAGGGACACTACCTCTGGCATTTAAAAGTTCATTTCGCTTAAACTGTACTGCAAACAAAAACTAGCTCCCATTTCCTTGCTTCTTAAGAGAAGCAGTGGAAAGCATTGCCAGCAGAGTATGCATCATTTAGCTGAATGTGACAATTCAAACAGATAGTACATTGCTCACATGTATCATTTGGCATAGAACTGCATGAATCAGTTATTTTCACTTTTTACTAAATGCAGTTGATATGGACATTATTAAAAGCAGCCCGACTGACTACAGTGATTATCACTACCCTAGAAACATGACTATCACACATGTGATTAAGTGTATTTTCCAAAGCCAGTATATCCTGGCATTTATTAGGGGGCTAAAGCAACACAAAACAAAAAAAAACCCACACACAAACAGAAAACCACAAGCAACCTCTCACTGGTTAGGTGGGTGACTACCCTGGGAGTCTACTAGCTTCACCAGAGAAAAGCCTGGAGGCTTTGCAAAGGGGCACGTGCTATTTCACTGAAGTGCAAACAAACCTATCAAATCAGCTACTGTAGTTTAATCTCCCATTTCTAACTTTCATGGGTATAGACATAATATATTATTTTCACATGATTGCATGAGAGCGCTGTTATACCTTGTATCACTGTAACATCAGAAGCCATCAAAGACACATGAATACATCCTCACAACAATCTAACGAGGCAGGGGTCCCCCCTACCCGTGACTTGCAGAAGAGGAACTGAAAGAATCATTAGCTACCTTGTCCAACATCACTTGGGAGAATGGCAGCAGATCTAGGTACTAAAACAGAGTCCAGGCTACTGCCTTCATCCCTAGCCAACTATTTGGCAATTGTCTTGCTGACCAACCTATCTGATACTACAGCACGAAGCCGCAAAGTGGGAAGAATGGAAGGAAATTATGGAGAAGGAAGGGTGTGGAGGACTACATCTTATCAAGAACAGCATTTTTGTTCAGTCTCTGCCTTTGAAGATTATTCGTCAGACACATGCACGGTTTTGGCTAGCCAATTCATTTTAAAGAAAAAACTCCACTTATCTTTCATTACGGTTAGTTGCACACATTTCCTTGCAGAACATGAGCCATCCTCTGTACAGTAATTGTGTACTTAGTAGTAGCCTAAAGATGAAATCAATGTTAGTAAAGAAACCCAACTGATTGGCCTTGCTGATCAGGCACATTAAACACTAAAGCTATTGCAGGATAAGCCATCCTGGAAGATGTGTGCAAACACGTTATTCTGCAATAAACACACCAATTCCTGCACAACAGAAATGTCGACATGAATTGCAAATGCATTTCTCGGTAAATTGTATCATATGCTCAGGTAAACAAGGCCAGTATTTGCCCCACTTTTCAAAAATAAGTAAAGCAATGGGAGCTTTCTCTCAATTCTGCCAAAGGCAATCAGCCAGCACCGTCTTCTAAAGACACAGACATATAAATGCGTTAACGGATGCACTTTGTGTAATACAGTTTGGGTTACTTTTTCATTTCACTTAAATATACATGAATACCTGATGACAGCTCTTTCATGTAAAATATCACACTTGAATTACTTTCCAGTTAAAGAATGAATTGGGATGGCAAGGCTGGGACCAATTAAAACAGCTCAGATTGGCCCAGCCTGTAACAACTATTAATTCTCAATTCAAGGCACATGTCTAACTTGTCTGTTTACACATCTTCTCGATGTTTGACCAACTTCGCACTTGGGTTTTCTTTTGAGCCTACACTTAAGAGTGATATCTAAATAAGATCTCACAGGCCCTGATCACTTACAGGTTCTTCAACCAAACAAGGTTCTTTATGTTTGTATAGTCTCAAAAGCATCAGGAGCACCCATTTTTATTCACAGTTATGTTGCAGAGAACTGAAAAAAGAAGATGACAATGATAGATAGAAGGGTTTTGGTCTTCCAAATGAAGGATTATTCCATGACAGGATATCCTTTCCTGGTTAAAGGGTTGCCAAGGAGCAGCCATGTCCCTAACCAAGCTAACCCAGCTATGCAGGTGTTCACAACAGTCCCCTCCTCAAACTCACACTTTCGCTTAAAACAACACAAAAACAGTAAAACTAAAGCAAGTCTATAAACAGCTCATCAGATAACCATGAATTTATTCTATTTTTTAAAAAGGATTTATTTTAAGAATATTTTAGCTATGAAAGAGATGACAACTTTTAAACTGACATCTTCTATTTAAGGATTTATTTTTCTGAAAAGTAACTAGACAGAGCTCTTTAAACTTTGGGTATTTTTCCTCTTCTCTTTCTGTTCCGCATTTTGATTATTTTGGAGTCTTTCTTCCCCTCCCCCCACCCCATACTTCAGATTTGGGTATCAATTGTTCTCTGTGAATTAAGCATACTCTATCAAGCATGCTGAATTAAAAAAAGTTTTTAATCAGAGCATATGCTTGAGAATTTAAACATTCTGTTAAATAGAAATTCCATTTGTTTAGAGTACATACTTTGTAGGCATACAAAACAGAAAAACCTAATGTCCCTCAAATACTTCCCAGAAACCAAAGTCACCAAAAAGAAAAAAAAAGCGCCTTTGCAGAAGCACAAAACATTTACTTGTCTACCTAATCACTCATCTATAAGTGAGCCATCACTAATATCTGATATGAATATCAATTCAAAAATGAAACTACAAAATCTTAAGTTGAAATAGGGTCCCTCTGAAAAACAAAAACATGGCACTAAAACTCTCAAGTATCTCAGAAAGTAACAGTTTGAGAGACTAAGACTTTTGTAATGCTTAAATGGGAGTGTGCCGAGGACAGTGCTGTACAACAGCACAGGCCTTGCCAGGGAACTGCAGGAGCAGGGGCTGCCCCGCAAGGGGGGACGAGCTGGGAGCCCAGGGTGACCCCGGCAGGACAGGGTCCTCCCCCACCGCAGCGCAGTCCCGCAGAGGACGAGCCGGAGGAGCAGAGCTGGGTGCTACAAATGGGTCCATCGGCAGCTCCAGGCATGGCCGGCGTTCAACCAGGTCCAGAAGCCACGCAGGGAGCCCTGGCTGGGGGCCAGGAGAGGGCTGGAGGTCACCCATAGCCCAGGCAGAGACTGACAGCCCCGGGGCTGATCCGAAAGGGAGGTCCCAGACCTGTGGGCAGAGGGTGGGGTGGAAGCACCAGGTGAGGCTGGTCAGGGCCATTAAGGTAGACAGCAGATGGGTGCACTCAGGGCCAGAAAAAGTGACATAATATCCAGGTGCAGAACTAGGCCAGCAGAGTACTCTGACTGCATTTTAAACCTTTAACTTCTTTCAGTGCATGCTCATCTGAGACAAATTCCATTCTGCAAAATATTTCTTCTGAAACAATTTGATGACAAATCCTGTTTATAAAATGTAAAATCAAAACAACTTTTTGAAAAAAACATCTATCCTAAATGCAATTTCATCAGTACAAAGATGAAGAGATACCATATCTCACTGGATTGTTGAAGTTTAATATTCCACTGTTTCAGCAGACCAAGGAAAAACTGAACAACGAGCCAGCCCCTTTGTTATCACAGACATTGGAATCCTACTTCTTATGTTATTTACTTGAAACAAACAAACGACAAAAAATAAGTATGGATAGAGTCAATGGCTGTGGAATGGGAAGACCGAAGATGTCAAAAGAGAATTAAAAAGTCAAACTAGATTTGACACAGAATAAAACTAAACCTGTAGCCCACGATCTCATTCCAAGCAGAACATAAGTTCTCTTAATAGCTTTCACTAGAAAGCAACTTAAAGATGGAGCCTGATAATAAACCATCTATGTCTTAGCTCAAGACATGCTTACCTATCTCACTCTCTACTTTGCATTGAAGCCTCAGCAGCATACTGCCCATGCAAAGGCAGCTTATATGAATGTATGAGCTCTGCAATGGTATTTGATTCCCCAACAACACCACTGCATCTTGCAAGGAGAGAGAGGAGAAATCACACAGCATTCCTGCAAGAAATCTCTCCCTGTACAAAAGAGGCTTGAAGAGGTACCAGTACCCCATCATTCAGCAACAGAATACTGTTATTCACATACACAGAGGTAGGAAAAACCACCTGTCTTCCAAGAATATCTTCCAAGCACAACACTGGGCACCAAACTGAAACATCTTCAAGCTGCAGATGGCAAAGCTGTAATAGTTTAGGGAGGAAAAGGCTAATCATGACCTGGAGCAGTAGCACTACCTATTAGCAACCAGCCTTCTTCACTGGCCAGTCCTCCATGAAGAACTAGGTCAGATTCACACTGTGATATGTAACGCAGAATTGCTTCTGATTTTGAAGAAAACTTGATTAGTTTCTGTATAAAACATCAAATATCCCTATGGGCTTAAATTACCTGATGCAGATAAAAATTTGTGCCTTTCCAAAACAGTATATTTTTTTTTCTTTATGAGACACTACAGCAAAACCAGGTCAAACCACTAGTATGCAAAAAGCAAACAAAGGAATATCTTACATATTTCCAAATCTAAAACCAAAAGAAGCCAGAAACATGAAAAATTTTTCCTTCACTCTCTCAAAGACAGCTGGGGCTAGCCAGATTTTTTTCTTAGTAGTTTTAAAAGACAGACTGAAGTGAGCAAGGGAAGCTTCCAGGTTTTACACAAGGAAGAGGCCATATATCAGAAGCTGATTTGCATGGTGAAGGGTACTGCTCCAGTCACAGGGCATTCTCCTGCTTCCTTAAATTTATTTAAAGACCAGGAGAGAAGAAAGGCTTATAAATTAATAAGGCCAAGATAACTCTCAGAACATTTCCAAGTACGTGACTTGCTCCTCTATTACAGACTTCATGTATTTAGCTGTACCACATTCAAAGGAGCATAAAAAAAACAAAAAAACAAAAAAACAAAAAAACATGTGATATGAAATGCACTTAAAGCAGAATGCTTTCTCTCACTTCATTTGCTTTTATACGTAGTTTCTGAAACTCCAGGAAGAAAGCAATTACTGTCAAACTGCAGCCTGTATTTACCAACAGCACGTGGCACTCCTCCAGCATTCCTGGCACTGCAGGAGCAGCAGCACACCTAACAGAAGTATGTAACCCTGGGCTGGGCGCAAGACCACAGCATTTGATGTAAGCTTCAAGTGGTGTGCTAGCCTACAGTTTTAGGGAAGAATAAAAATAACAGTGTACAGGAGACAGGACGTCTGGCACAATCCATCTCCATCTAGTTGAGTTCTGTCTAGAGGAGGAGATCTCTCCCTGTGAAATAGCTTGCTTTCACTTGATTGCTCCCATGAGAGAGTTTCATGCAGGTAGAGCACAGCAAGGAGTATTTCTGTGCCTAACAAGGTGTCTGTATCCCACCCAGTCATGGGTGGAATTCCCATAAAGCCTGATAAACTCTCATGAGACAAATTCATCTCTGGGCAGATGAAAGGGGGTTTTAACCCTTACATAATACAAGCCTCTTGCTGCAAGGCCACTGTTTTCAACTGCTTGTTTATACAGTCCCTGGCAAGACATGGACCTCATTCTCAGGCATTTAAATCTTTAAAAATTCTTGGGAGGATTTAAGTATTACCCTAATCCAAATAGTAATAAAACTGATAACACTCTCACCTCTACATTCTGGAAGAATAGAATTGTGGAAGTCAAATTATATTTTAATTTCATTTTTGTAACTCTTACAATGTCCTATGCAGAACTTTAAAGTCTCTAACCATCTAGAGAGCCCATACCTGTATGCATGAACAGATGCCAAGGACTCTCCAGAACATTCACAGCAGAAGACAACTGCTACTGTCACTAGTACTCTGCACCATTAGACACCAACACACAGTGGCCAAAGATCAAAAATCATCTCAGTTAGCACTTCTACTTTCCCAATTCTATCACAGCTTTCCCTTTTCAGGAGAATTTCCATTTTCCATCAGATCCATCCTTACTGTAACAGATTTTTTTAATCTAAGTTGTGTATTTTCACTGTACCCCACTTGGGTCAAGTTCTGCTTTCAGTAGTCCAAATAAAATATCTGGAGAGGTTTAAATAAAGCCAAAAGAACCAGTCCAATTCAGACCAGTTAAAATTCTGCCCTTTCTTTCTTCTCTTTTGTTGCAATATCTGTGACAGCATGTACTCACTGACTCTGAAGTGCATAAATGTTAGTAGGTGCACCATTTGTTATTCCCTCCTCCCCTACTAAAACACCACTCTTTTTGGTTAAAAACACCTTTCTTGTGCATCCACAGAACTATGGAGTTTTGTGGATACAAATCTATCAGGCAGACACCTAATTACTGTTCTGTGTCAAGGTGCACAAGTACCAAGCTTTTTTGTGGATCTCACTAAGTCAGTGTCCAACAGTCTCTATGACAGTAAAGATGTGAACTTCCCAAACTGCAAAGTAGCACCTTATCCATTACTTCCTTAGTCATCGTTCCAGAATACCCTCAACAATCCAAGAGGTCTTTCTAATGCAACCACTGATGAAGGGCCGTTTTTAAGTTAGTGTAAGCATTCAAATTAGGAGTAACATCTGCATAAAGTAACATATCTAAATGACACTTGGGTTGCCATTGTGATCAGTCTTAATCCACACAAATATCAGTAATGAAGCTGGAGTTTTCAAGACTCATCTGTACACCTTGTAGGATTTTGTGTTCTAAAGTTAAAAAACCCCCTACAAACAATGGCAGACCCCAGTAGTTTTCCCTCCCGAGTTGGAAGGGCTGCCGGTCTGTCCATGCCAGGTGTCTGCAGGCTCCACCTCTCTGCCACAGCAGGGTTTAGGTCCGCAGGGTACAGCAGTTAACCATTTACAACCTTCTCACCCTTTGGCTGTATTACTGCAAGACCTCAAATTAGACACAGCCAACAGCGATTGGTGCCTGCGTGGCACTTCTCCAATGATGCAGTTTTGTACCTGCGGCAGTCTCATCTAAGCGCTCACTACTGCCAGGAATGGGAGGGAGGTCCTGCTCTTCCCATGCCCCCCACCCCCCACCCCCCCCAATTTCAGAGCACAGTTTGTCTTACACCAGCTCTGACAATCTGCTGAGACCTCCTCCCAGTTGAGCCACTTCACCTCCCTAACTTAGTAAAAGAATAGGATCCTTTACAGCTTGGCTAGTGAGTTTAAATAGCTCGTGGTGGAGCCCAGCATGAGTGGCTCACCTGGCACAGGGAAGGAAGCAGAACCACACAGCTCAGAGAAGGACAAATAAGAGCAATTCCATCTTAATTGACAGCAGTCGGTCAGGCCAGCTGAGCAGTTTGTGAAATCACAGCCCAAGGAAGGCTGCCTGGTCTCAACAGGCAACGGAACTCGCCAGAACACATTCTCATTCTTCCTGTATGGAAAAGCTACCTTAGAATAAAAGTTATTTTCTCTGAAACAGCCAGTTGATTCAAATTGCAATATTTTTAATTTTTTTTCTTCAAAATAAAGCAATTTATTCTGTAATTGACCATAAGAGGAGTTAATATTGCAAAATCTACATGGGTTATGTTTGCTACAGGGACAAACCAGTCAGAAGAGAAGCAAGACCAGCATTCTGGTATTTTGGCACATCCTTCTTTCAGAACTGGTACTACACTGTTCTCTAAGTGCCACCCTTCAGAAAAAGCACCAAAGGCACAAGGTCCTGCATCCTAAATTTTCACGAAATACTTTCTAGCAATCAAATATCAGGAAAACCTAACCATTATTGGGTCAACTATTTCAAATTAATTACATTCAAGTGACTTAAAACCTCTCAGAAGATTTGACAGGATTATTCACTTTTTGTCTCTACTTTACCCCACTGGTTACAATCAGTAGCAACATAGTATCGGTGCCATTTACTTTTCCTTTCAGTTAGTCTCCCTTTTGAAAGGTTTTCAACTCCTTCAGAGTTGCTGGAGCTATAGTGATTTTTAGAGATCACATTTCCTGCTAAATATGATTGATAGGCATGAAAAACCACTATAAAAACAGTGAAGGATATGCTTAGTAAAAACCACAGAAAAACTTCTTACAGTGTGTTTTCATTATTCTCTCATGTTACAAAGACATTAGTAAAGCTAAAAATAAAAGTCCTAAACACAGGATAACATGAAAAGTAGAAGCAATAGCTCTACTAGAGGCAAATAGCCTATACAGAGGAAAATTATACACCCCCGTGCATTCACACTAGTTAAACATCCACTAGCACAAACTGGTGCCAGATGTTGTATAGTTTCAAATGATGAAATAAAAAGTTTGTTAAAAATAAAGACCACAAAAAAAAAAAAAAAAAAAAGCTCAAACATCACCTATCCTGCTTTAATGAAAAAGAGCTGGCTGCAGTTTCACTTCTGTATTGGGATTTTGCATCAAGACACTTACAAGAGAGCACTTGGAGACTAAGAAGCAAATAATCACAACACTTGTGAGACTGCAAGACCTGCCTGCAGCTCGTTACACAAGTACCACCGCTCCAGTGCCAGATAAGGACAGAAAGCTGCCTACCTGTGTTCACACAATGCTGCTCTCAGCCAAGACCCTGCCAGGACAGAACGTTACCCCAGCAAAATATGGTCCTATGCATTTAATACAAGTGTAATATTTCTGCTCTTGACATTCTTCTGACTTTAATATGGTTTATATAACTGAGTTTCTATAATTTATACTTAAACAGTGGTCATGCTTGTGTACCTCTCATTCTCCTTCGCTTCCTTTAATGTATACATTTGGAAGATTATAGTCTTTCAAATGAGCAGAAACTGGGAAAACTTGGGTTGTAACTACCGATTTCCAAAATGCATCACACTACCTCTAACTCTAAAGATTGCAAAAGTCAAAAAGGTACCCATTTAATGTAAGGAGGTTCCAACATATTAGGTTTTCTTGGCCCACCAGGAAAGAAAATGTTTTCTTTTAACAATCTGTCTTGTAAAACCTGAAGAATCAACATGAACAACTAGGGGAGAGGGAAAAGATCAGCAAGAAGCACCCAACTTGCAGCAAATCAAATGTAAACAGTGTGGTGGCCCCTCCAAACTGCAAATCTGCCCTTTTCATTAGGGGAATAGGATCCAGGACTGTCCCCACTGATGTCAGTAACAAGACTGGCACCAGGTGAAGCAAGACCCATACCTGCAGGCTTAGAGCAGGAATAAAACTTTGTCCCTTTTCTTGAAGTTTGGAGCAATGGTCTAGTTCCCAAGAGAGGCCCAATTAATCCCATTCAGGTATTATATAATGAACAAGGATAATGCAGTGGAGGAAGTGTGGCTGCAGATAAGCGGTGAGAGCCAAGTCTGATGGGCTGGAGGAGACAGGGAAGGGAGGGAGAGTGAAAAAATAAAATTAAAAAAGCATGCATACTGCACATCCTAACCCACAACCGGGCACATTTAGTTATATAAGTAGATATTTCATACAAGATCACAACATGAACTTTTGAGCTTGCATGGCAAAAAGCCTCTCCACTACTCAATGCATTAAAACATTGATGCTACAAGACGCTGAAAAAATTCCTTCAAGTTCTATCAAAGGAGGATTATATTGTGGGTACATGCAAGAAGAAAGTAAATCTGTTATCTTTACTGAATATAGGCCTTGATGTAAATCACGCATCCACAGTCTATGAATAACTGCATTTGTTTCGACAGCAAAACACCTCATCTGAAATACAGAAGATCTGACGGAAATGAGCTAATGGTACTTTTCTTTCTGTATTAAAGGATTATTTTCCAGTGCCCACTGTGTGGGCTTAATCACTAGTCTGAAACAGTCAAAATACTTAGAAGATTTATGGCTAGACAGGGCGGTAGCGAGGGCCTTTGAAGCAACTGACTTCTTTGACTGGTGGCTCAGAATTACACGGCTACAAAAGGACCCCTCTCTGTGAGTAGCCCTCAAGATTTGAAAACAATTACCTGAGTATCATGGAGTTGGATAGCACATAGAAACTGAGATGATATTAACAACAGATGTCATGGGTTTTTTCTACTAATTTTTAGCAGGGAAACTCTTATGCCTCAAATACCACTCAAGTCAACAAAATTAATCCTTCAGCACTAGTATTCTTTTCAAAACCTTTCAGAGGAGCTTGGGAGAAAAATTATTAATTTACTTCCAAAGCATTCCAGTAAGTGTAGCCAATTGCATCAGCAGAGGAAGGAACTGTGCAAACTGTAATCCTATACTGTGTCATTGTACAAAAGTGTAATTTTATCTATTATGGTATGATTATAACTAAAAAGGAAAGTTTAGTTAGGCTACTTATTTATTCCAACATATTATTTGTCATTAATTCTACTCAAGAGAACAGCTTTGCACTGAAGGCTAGTAAAACTGTATTAGTTTTGGAGTGTAAAACATAAATTGCAGCTTTATAAACAAAACCACTGTAATAAATTCTAAAAACTGTGCCGTGCCATTCTTTGCTCAGCTTTCATAACAGTGCTTCAGTGAATGCTTTACTACCTCTCCCCATAAGTCTGGACAAAATAATCACTCCTTACATATGATGATAGCTTTATTTGGAATAATACTTGAGGTTATCAGCTTTTAATGAGATTACATCCTAATTCTTGTTAACTGACCCTATTAGAGAAGGTAGTTGCTTCATAACACTTCAGAGGGAAAAAATACTTTGCAGAAAATTCTAATTAGCCCTGAGCTGAAAATAAATTATTCTTTAAAATAAACCAGCTTTATTCCTGGCTCAGATTAATCCATTTTTATGTTAACATTCTAGCATATGACTAGAGCAACAAAGGCCTGACTTGTAAGCTTGTGACCCTCCCTAGCTCACAAAATAGACTTTCTGTGTTAAAATGGAAAGGACAAACATTAACATGTAACATTAAGATTTTCTTGTTTTGCTGTTACTTACAAGCAATTCAGATTTAAAACATGGAAGTTAGTCTGACTTCAAATTCTCATATGAAAAACAGTAAGGTTACTCCAAATTTAAATTGCACAACTTTATAAAAACCCAGATCTAAACGCAACTTGCACAAAATCAAAACATCTTCTATATAACCACAAGTAGGTGTATTTATTGTATGTGCATATCAAAGTGGCATAAATAGGCCTTTGATCCACTGTAGTGGCCATTGAAGTGCTACTCAATGCAGGCAAAGAAAAATATTATATGTAAATTATGTAAGTTTATTTTCTTATAAGTACAAAACCTAAACACCAGAACAGAAGGTGAAGTAAAATAAAAAAATGGTTAAACCATCTCTCTGTATATATCATGTTCTCTTGTTTGCTATCATATAACTGGATTTGCAGAAGTCTAAGGAGATGAAGTATCCCTAACATTTACACTCAACATTAACTGCAATGCAGGGAGAAGCAAGAGAAGAAACAAGGAGCAAAAATAAGTGGAGAAAGCCCATGCGGTACAGCCCTTCCTGTAATTCTGTCTCTGGTCAGCAAGCTGGAAGCACTTCATTTCTTTAACTTGAAGTTTGATATTCACGTCCCTCTGCAGCTTAATGTGGACATGGACAACAGATCATACTCACGTCTTAAAGGAGCTAAATGATTTAGCACAGCAAGCCTACAAGCTACAAGATGGATAGCAAGAAATCTTATGTTTACGTCCACTTTGAAGAAAAAGGAAATAAAACATCATAATCCCCAGTTCTACTGCAGAAGTAGGCAATGCCTTATGGATGTACTGGTCGCATTAAACAAAAGGAAAATCGGTCCTTGGCATTTGTCAAGACACTTGTGACTACTGAAGTACTGTTAAATGTGGCCACCACTCCTGTGAAATCAATTAACCTGTACTTCCACAGAGTAGGACTGTGCCATGTCTCCAACTACAGCCTTTCTATTAGCAGTGCAGAATGGCAACAGGTTGGACAGAAATCAAACTGCAGACCAAGATGTGATACCGGTGTGCATTTTATTCAACAATTTATCACAAAGACAAGTCTGCAATAATACAAATTCCTATTACCACTGAATAGTAAGTTGCTGTATGTGATGAAAAAGAAAAGACAAAACCACACATGATGCTGTCTTACAGCAACATCTACTGCAAACAAAGCAACGGTGCCAGTGGAAGGGAAAGAAAAGTGCACCCCACCAAGTGGCCAGTGCGCTGCAATTCCACCCAAGCTGGTTATTAGTGCTGAACTTCATCATTTCCATTTGCAGAGACAAGGCTCCGAGACAAACTTGCCAAGAATTAACTGGTCTGACCTTTTTATAAAATGATTAGCTGTGCTTTTGAAAGAGTTACTAAGGACCAAAGGGCCACAGGGTAATTATTTACAGAACTGATGCCAGGGATGAAGTGGCAGATAAAGCAATTACAAAGACCATGCAGAGTAAGGAATGAGAAACTCATGCAATTTGTTGACAATCGCTGTGAAGAGAGATTCAGCTCAGAGATAGCACCATCTCTGCTCTTCCCACTTGATACTGATAGTCTGTAATGAAAATACAAAATTTGACTCAAGACCCTCACACTGGATCTACTTAAGAAGAAAAATAAAGAAGAAATTAAGCCCACCACACAACAGACATTATGAAGATGTGATGTTGCCTTGCTTTTGTTTACAAAGGCATCCAGCTCAATTATGACAGAATTGAAGTATTCCCTTTTCAGCTAAATAAAAGCTACGTTTGCAGCACAAACCACTGTCCCGCACCTCAGCGTAAAGGGGGTTTATAACCTGCTCTTGTGGGAGGGAGACTGGAGGCAGCAGAATTCAGCCTTAACTCTTCAAGAGGGAACATGATCACTGGGAAAGAGTTTTAAGTATTCTTGTGAAAGGAAGCACAGCTCATATCTTCCCCAGCCACTCTCCCCCACTGCAGAATACAGGACACTCAGTCCAAAAGTATTTTCAGTGCCTAAATATAACGCAGGCATTCACATAGCATAAATAGGAGAATCCTTCTGAAGGGCTATCTCCAAAACAACCTCCATTTCTAAGTAAGACTACAGTTCAAAGTCATATACTGGCATGTCATATTCAGCATATGCTTGTAAGAATAATGAATTTATTGTTACAACTTTTATTTATAAAGTTTCTGGAACCAAGAAATGTTCTTAAGTAACTACTCATATACCTTGGTGTTTCTCTTCAGTCACAAGCCAAGAAGACTTGATGGAATATGGTCATATTCTTAGGGGATTTCATAACATCAGTTTTCATTGGCAAACATTGATTACATACCCCAAAATCAAGCTGCTACATTTTTTCAGTCTTTTTTCTAAACTTTGATATATAAACTTGTCAGAATAAAATATAGCTGGCCCTTAATATTACAGTTTATGCCAAAAATAATATGGAACTATTTGAATCACAAAGCCTAGAATTCAACTGGAAAATGAATACTGCAAAATATCCAAGCATAAGTATTACAATTATATCAAGAAAAAGTAAGGGGAAAAAAGTGGAGCCTAGAAGAAAAGTAAACAGGTAAAAAACAAACAACAAACCCTCACAGATAGAAGACCGACAGGGAATCCCAAAAGGTCACAGAAAGAAAATCTAAAAGACAGACCAAGAACCTGCTTCTTGTTGTGATCCTCCTACTCCATCAGGTATTCTGGCAGAGGAAATTAATCATCACTAATTTCCAAGTAAAGCATCACTGGGGATCATTAAACATCATGCTATGAAAGGATTTGTTCCTCTTCCTAACCATGTTATCCCATCTGAGCAATCAGCTCCTGCAGCACACAGTGTTCGCTGTTCACGGCTATTGAAAGCAGTAACCCGGCTGCGCCATAAATAACCTGCCGTGAATTCAACTCTTAAAAGTGACAGGTATCTTCAGTTCCCACAGGAGCAAGCGTGTACCAGCTTGGGAGATGGACCATCCTGACACTGGCTACTCATGACAGACAAATTTCAAAACTCTGTTACAATCTCTAAACACTCAAGTAAACCAATCACTTTAACTGGCAGTAGGATGTATGCACTGGCAGATACACATCTTCTGACAGCACAAAATCTTCTACCATGTTTTCACAATGGAAAAATAAATAAATAAATTAGTATAGCCACAAGACCAGGCTCATATTGCAGGATCCTTCTTCAGGTCACTGGGCTAAACAATGTTTTGCTTGCTTAGTGAGACTCAGATAGCACCCTCTCCTTACCACGGCATATGAAAGTATTCAGCCTTACAGGAGAAAAAAAAACCAAACAAACAAGCAAACAACTTTTTATTAATTTTTAAGCCAGAGTAAGTATTTAGTTTGCAGAGGCGAAAAAACCCATTGCTTTCTCTGGCATAAAGTGGAGAGAGAGTGGGGAGAAAAAGAAAAAAGGTTGGCAAAAATAAGCAAAGAACATGGAGAAAACATTTCTTCAGTGCAGATAGGAAAGGGCAAAAAACTTCACAGTTGCTGCCCAATTTGTACAAGTTTCAAAAGTGTTATGAAGAAGTAAAACAACGGGTGGCATGAGTTCTATGTAACATACATAATTTAGAAGACCAGACTCTTCTCCTAAACTCCTTTGCCTGTTCAGGCTGCACTTTTTTTCCACTGCAGCCAAAGTTAATCTACTTTTTTTGTAGAGAGCTAGTGAAAAACAACTCTAACTCATCTAACTTGTGTTCTAAACAAAAAATGCATAAAAATCTGGGACTCAAACCACTGATCAAAAACAAAGCTAGAAACCACCTCAAACCTAACTTATCTTTTAGCTCCTTCAGTAGAGAGGTCCAACATAACTACTCATTACCCATTTTCAAAAGGCAAGATAAGCCACATATGTGGGTTATTATTCAGAGATCAGAAGAGAGCAATTATACCACTCCATGAAAATAAGTTTCTATTAGCATATTCCTATCCTCTACTACCTTACAGAAGCAAGAACTATATATTTGTGTACAGATAAGAAAAGTATTACAGTAGTTTCAAAAAGTTAACAAGACAAAGTAGCCCATTCTGGAATCAAGACTGCCTGCCACCCTAGACATCAAATAGCTTCCCAAATTCTCACTTTGCTTTTCATTGGAGCAGTCTTTATGTATCTTAAGGGGTTCCAGAAAAAAAAAAAAAATCAACTACCTTTATAGCCAAGAAAAGTACTACATAATTTCCTACCACTACTATAGCTACCTGTGGAGTCTTAAAAAATTACAAACAAGACAAGATTATCTGGGATCTTGAGAACTGAAGGGACATCTTCAGGAAAGACCTACGTTAGAGAATGATTCAGTTGAGAAGGTTTGAACACCATCTTTCAGCTGCAGAAACAAGACAGGAATGACATAAAACCCCTCAAGTGGTATCAAAATTATGTGCTTTAGCCATATCCCATACATAGTCAGCTTCCCTTCATAGGGTGGTACCCTGAACACTGCACAATGAAAACAGAGGAAGAGGCTGGCTATAGACATTAGTATAAACCTGCTTTTATAAGTATTGTTTTCCTTCTACATAACAAAGAGTGAGATATTCCATGTAACATTTTATTCTATAAATGAAGAATACAGCATGCAGACTTCCTGTAGTGGAACGTACTTTTCTTTTCCATATGCAATTTAAACTGCCAAGTTTAAACACAGAAAAATATTATATGTATCCATGGATATCTAATTTTAGAAAGACAAAGAGTTCTCCTGCTCCAGCACTGGGGAAAAAGATGGTAAGAAACAAATAGTTACCACAAGTCATAGTGGAAAGGAACTATGACAGTACATGATGTGCACAGAAAGTAGTAAAGACTAAGCCAGACAAGTGCCCATAAGGAAAACAAGGCTTCTGTGGGCTCTGCATCTGAAATGGACTGACTACAATCAAAGTCATCACGTCTTTTTGCCAGCTTGATAAGCTAATTTTTCTAAAATGGAAAAGCTTGGAGAAGGATAATGTTTTTATAGCCTTTGCCTCCATTTTCAAGCCCTATATCATGTTTAGAAAGCACTGAGATTGGCAATATTATGACTCCATGAAAGGAACTGTGATGTCTGCATGTAATTCATATGCATTTTTTCCCAAAGTCATTGTGGTTGCGGCTTACAGAATTTGGCCAGAAGTCTTCAGAAACTTAACTGGGAGATTTTCATATCTACAATCTGAAGCAGAGAGCTAAACAGTTTTATTGCATGTAAGCACACTTTCATCACATATTATAGTTCTTGCAAGAAAAACTGAGTAAAATCCAGCATGTTAAATGTACTATGAACATCCCAGAGGGAATACAGACTGAATAACCAAAAAATCTGAGACAGTTGAATTTTGTTTTGTTTTTTCCCTAAAAAAAAAAGTCAAAGTTCTCAAATACTTGGATATAAATGTAGATGGTCTACAACGCTATAAGCAGCCAACAGACCTGATTGAGCAAGCGATCTAGCCAGGAAACACAAGACACTACTAGCAAAGAATTTTCTGAAATAAAAAAGTAACTTTTTTTTTTTTCTTAAATAAGAACTGCCAACACAAAAGCTTCTGTGGTGAATGCATTCGCTGTTGACATAAAGCTACAGAAAACCTTTGGAGATGCAATGTTTTAAAATACTTTAGATGCTGATTATAAATATTTTCCCTGTAAAAATAAATCATACATGCTTGAATTTTAAAGTTTATTTTCTACTTGAGTTTTAGGCAATATCATAAACATATTGAAACCTTTAAAGGAAAATATTTATGTTCACTAGGGCACATATTGCTCCTGTATGAGGAGGTTCCAGTAAACAACAAAGGCAAGCATCTAATAAGATAAAATGGATAAAAACCCTGTAGTAATGGGTTCTGGAGCAAAATGCCAGACTATTCTTAAAAATGGAGTATCAGTGCTGGAAAACTGATGCCAAAACCAAGATATGAAAAGGCCCTTATATTTACCTTAAGCAGCTGTTAAAGGTAGCAACACTC
Source organism: Tyto alba (assembly GCF_018691265.1). Classification (NCBI taxonomy): domain Eukaryota; kingdom Metazoa; phylum Chordata; class Aves; order Strigiformes; family Tytonidae; genus Tyto; species Tyto alba. The sequence continues at coordinate 18,782,509 of NW_024881278.1, read as the reverse complement.
TCCTCAGTAAAAGTCCCTTGTCTCCACTACCAGCAAAATTTATTCCTGTCAACAGAATATGGCTCCTCAGAATTACAAACTGTTTAATTAGCAACTGAGTTAGCTAGTTTCAATTATGAACAAGCTTTATAATTCACATATGCCTTCAGGTTGTATTTTGTAATTTATAAAACACTTTAATTCTTTAAGTATAGTATTAACTAGATCCATGAAAATAAGAATTGCTGTCTCACCTTCAGAATTGAAATCTGCCTTGTATTTCTGATCTCCTGTCCAGAATCAACAGACGAAAGTTTACCAGTCCTCATGGCATGCTGAATCCTATTTAAACATTCCAGGTCATCTGGACTTGAAAATTATCTTTATTTTGCTTCCCCAGCTCTTGCTCATAGAAAATCCCCACAGGATTGTACCAATTACAAATACCGTAATAAGTCAAATTAGCAATTTCGGGATGATCTTAAATGCTTGTTTTTATTTGTTGACAATATCATCAATGTAAGGTAAAAGAATCTTGTCCAGGACAGAGGAAGGAAAAGTGATTGGATTATCATAATGTCAAAAATATGACAGGGCTCATGACTTTAAGTATGGACACAAAAAATTCATTGTCCAAACCAAGAAGTTGCTAATGCTAAATCCAAAGAGGTAGATCTCCCTAGCCTTAAGTTTGGTAAAATATTAGTCAGAAACGTACCTCCTGTTCAATCTGATTTGCAGTTTAATTATCTTGGCTAATAAAAACATTAACATATACACAACTGAAGTTAACCTAATTGCTCATTAATACTAATAAAATTTAAATAGATGGTCTGAGGACAAAGTAACCACCCAAGCCCAGGAAAGAACAAAAAGTCTGTAGAAAGCCCAATTGAAAAACAAAATAACAAAGCATTTTTTAAAGGGCAGTTTTGAAATTTACTATAAAGTCTAGAAATAGCCACTGAACAATTACAATTATTAATTTAGCTTGCCAAATTACAACTGCATTGTGTAATTTCAGCAAGTTATGCTGGATGCCATGCAGGACAATAACACTGCCATCTCAAAGTCCTACCAAGACCTTATAAATTACAGAACAGCTGATCTCCCTCCTCTATTTGTGGTTCTTTGTTAGTGCCTGGCTTAATTTTCTGTTTCCTTATTTTTATCACACACGAGAACACTGGAATATTTTGATTACTATAGCATTCAAAATGGTTTTGAATTAAAATAGTCAAAAGAATTCGAATAAAATTAATCAAGAGAAAATAACGATACATGACTCATTTCCCTCTGTTAAAACCTTGCTTTTTAACCCAAATTTTATCTGCTAAAAGTTTACCAGCCAGGTTTCCTCCCCCTGCTCCAGCCACTCAGGCACTGCAAAGTGGCTGAATCTCTCTCCCAGCAGCCAGCCAAGAATTCCCTAATTTCCGACCCATGCAGTGACCCAGGGCTGGAGCGCTGGGCCAGAGGTACCTTGATAATCAAGTAGACCTTGTTTTCTGCTGTCTGCACTGAGCAAACCTCGACACAAATTATTCTTTTCAAACAATACAACTTTAAAACAAACCAAGCAAAGGCTCCTAAGAAATCCCATAACGCAGAGCTGAAACATGTCCATGAACACACAAAAAAAAAGTCAAACTAGATATAACGCAGCTTAGGAAGCACAAACCCTGGTCATGAGCATGTATGTGTCCAAGACCCGACAGCCAGAGTGGTTTGAAACATGATACAGTCTCTTTGATACAGCTCACTAGTTTAGAAGTAGAGGGGCCATATCCTATTAAAAATAACAGGAAATTGACCACAGCAATAAATCTAAAGCTTTGGCTGCTGCAATTTCTTATCTTCCACAAGCAGTTGTTGGTGTGCAAAAACCATGCAGCTTTTCTTTTCAAAAAAGAAAACAAACAAACAATTAAAAATCACTCCAAAAATGAGGCTTCCACTTGGTAATCGCTTACATCAGCTAGTCACAGCCTTGGGAGACCTAGAGCCCTGAGATCATCTCTCTGTCATGCCAGGATATCCTGTTATATTTTGGTGGTTTACTGCTGCCTCCAAGCAAAACCATGTCACTGAGAAAGTTAAGTCGGTGCACTAAGACTGACAAGTCCCAAGGAATCTCATCAGAGGCTTTGGCACTTCTGATAGGACTTACATTACTCTTTTCATGCCATTTCTGCACCCAAGTGATCTCTCTACCTCCTCTGATAGAATTTTTCTCTTTATCTACTGAAACAAATCAAGATCCAAGATGACGGTAGCTTCTTCTAATGACTTACCAATGCTTAAAAGGGACTGCACTGCCAGTGTTATCTCCATGAATCCCGCTAGCGGAGATGCAGTTTCTGCTGGGCTGGAGAAAAAGGGCTGGGGAGCATGGAAGAGGTAGCCAAGGCTCTTCCTTGAATGGAATAAAATACATACGCCAAAGGATTTCATTCAACTGGCAGAGACTACACTGAGCTTTTTGCCAGCGTAACTGTGTCTGTTGTGGGTATGACTTGTTTTCGCACTCCTAAAAGGCAGAGCTTTGCCAACAAAACTTTAAAGACTAAGACCAACAGTGTGGGTGTGGGGTTCGTTTGTTTTCAGTACACGAGTGAAGTTAAACATGGTCCAGCTTCCTGCCAATCTAATCCATGCATCATATAACACCAGTATTTTCTTTGTTTCTTATTCTGACTAGGTGCTACAAGCATTTCTGGAGCAGACTCTTCAATCAGGCAATCTTCCTCTGAAGCCATTTCATTTCTTTTTTTTTTTTTTTTTTTTTTTTTTTTTTTTAAATCCCAGTATAAGAGCCCAGAGGTTGGAAAAATATCAGGGACAAGTGGTTCAATGCAAACAGCAGGTATCTTTTAGTTCTTAAAATGGTTCTAACACATGTGTATTTTGCTTACATTTAGACAACCAGGACATGCTACTTGTATGAGATATTTACAATGGAAAGATCAAACCACTGCACCTACAAAAAAAAAAAAAAAAAAAAACACCACCAACAAAAAACCACTCTTCCATCCCTAGAGAATTAAAAACCAGAAGCTGAAGCTCCTTGCACTAGAACTAATTATAGCAGAGTAGTTACAACATGTTTGGAGATCACCTCACCGATGAGTATGTGCCAAAAACAGGGCTCAGTTCTCTCCTGCTACCCTGGAGGAAAGTGGGAGGGAAGTAAGTTCCACTTTGGATCCTGCAGGACCCCAAGAATTGTCTCCCTTTGGAAATATATGTAGAAAACAGATTTGAAAGATCTTTCTCTCCCTTCGCTTAGGTTACTTTTGTAAAGCTCTTTCTTTGATTGTAAAAGCTATGCTAGAGCTGGGACTGCTATGTGCATCTTCTCATTTCAGTCACTCGATTTTGAATCTCAACCAGTTACTGATCCCAAGCACAAGGAGGGCTCCACATACTTTTCAGAAAAGCTGTCTCCAAGTGCAAAAGCTTGTTAGTCAAAAAGTTCCACTTCTTGACATTACTTCTGGATAGTCTCTTCTCTAGTACCAAAAGGCCTGATACAGAAGTCCGCAAATTGCATAGTGCCCAATGGCAGGAAATCTATGTTACATTGGCAAAGGAATCATCATCAGGCCACCAAAATGACTTCCACTAGCCTATTAGAAGGGAGAGTTAGAGCTATAGAATTTCTTCATGCTTGAGGGGTAACTCTCACCAACACCAACCCATCTGTCATACATTGGTTTATGTCTGCTTTGATTTCTTTTTGCTGCAAAAAAAGGGAATGCACATCAGAAATGTTATGGACCACCAGATTTGTTTCATATATATATATATATTATCAAAGCTAAACATTCAAGCATTTTATGGAGATTAAGAGATTAGAGTCCAAGAGCTTTTATTCTTCTGTGTGCAAGGCTCTCTTTCAATCATATTAAAAAGTGGAGTTCAAGGTATGTTGTTAACTCCTGAGGGGAAATGATACATAACCCACATGCACAAAAAAGTTGGCTTGCATGCATTTGTTTTTACAGCACGGAATCTGTTTCAACCTATGTTTGTTTAACAAGATGCACGTCTAACAATGGTAATTTACTAAAAGTTTATGCACCAAGTATGTACAATACCAGAAACAATGGTCATAAGTCCTTCCAAAGATATAAAAGCATCTACAAAACTACCAAAACATAAGCATTGCCCTGGATTAGTTGCTTCAAAACCCCACATTCCAAACAGCTTCATCATTTCAATAACCCATCTATAAACAACTTAACTAATTTTGGACTACTGTTTCACATTCCAGCAATGAGTTACTGCTAATGAATCCAGATCAAAATTTCACTATTTGTATTTTTTTTTATTAATCCATACTATCATTACTGTTTGCTCAAGACATATTTTGCTGCAGTACTTGTTGGCTTAAGTACTGTACTAGACACACCAATTGTTTAAATAGCTATTTACTATTAAGTTCCTCAATCTATATTTAAGCACTTAAATAACCAGCTGCTTGTACAACCAATGGTCAGTGAGAGCCCAGCTGCAGGAGGCGAAGCGGCATTCTGCCTCTCCAACAGGCCTGTCTGTCAATGCCCGGGCCCAACCTGCACCCTGCAGGATTACAACCATAATCACATTTTTAAATGATATATTATTTACAACAGTTGTTTGTGGCTTACTCGATGATATTCTGTTCTCTCTTAAAAGCTGATAGAGCTGAATGAAACTTTGTGATGAAAAACAAACAACCTCTGTCTTCAGCTATTGCATCAGATAGGCCAAAACTTCTCCAATCCCTACCCTGTGTGTTCCCAACACACGTACATTACAGGACATATCTCACCATGGTTTACGCTAGTCTCTGCTTTGTCTTGCTGAACATGTAGACCATAAAAAAAAAAAAATGTTGGTACACCATTTACATTTTGCTCTTACAAACAGAGCGCAGCTACAATTTTAATTCAAGACAGTGTGGAAACTTCTAAACAGGCAAGTTGCTTCATTAAAAAGGAATCAACCAGAAAACTAGGTGTAGCAATTCTCATCAGTGCTCATTATCATTAGAAAACAATTAACAACATTCAAGAAGTGTGTTAAAAATACTTGCTTGGCAACAACAAACACCTAATGCATAAACCTAATCCTGAGGACGACTGTGAGGGTTTTCACAGACAGTTATATGGTAGTAAGGTCTGCCAACTACGGGTGTTTGCAGTGCACTTCTTACTCCCTTCAAAAATAAAGTGTTTCACATTTCAGATACACTTGGTCTTAATCAGCTGAGGCAATCAGTTAACCATCATTCAATCATACGTACTTAGAGGATGATTCATCAGATGTCAGGTGTTTAACTTCCATGTTCCTCAAGTAACCATCTAGCTGCTGACGTTTTTTCTCCCTGTCTTCAAAGCACTGTGCACAAATGATCACAGTAGCGGAAAATTTGCATCAGACGATTAATATCATTAGTTATCATGGTTAGGATTAATATCATGAAGAGAGATCTGCAATGCCATAACCACTCTGAATCTTGTAACAACCATGAGCTAAACTGCAAGTTGTCTCTGTAAAGAAAGTAATTAAGGGAATGGAATTTCCAAGATTATTTGAAAATCCCTTTTTTTCAGTAATGTTCTACTGATCTATTCTTCAGCCACAACAATGCAGGCATCATCATTATTCTTTTTCTAAAAAAAAAAAAAAATAAAAAAAATAAATTCAGTGGTGCTATCTATTTTAAGTAGATCTGTCAGTTTAATTTAGCACATTTCAAAAAAGTAGCAAGTCATACACTCATTGTTTTCCGAATTACTGGCAGGTGTCAATGTATTCAGCACTCATAGAGCATCTGGTTAGCAAGATGGGGCAGCCTTCAATTTTGGAATTCCTTTCACTGCTTCCCTAAAAGAGAATTGTTTTGATCCCCAAGTTGGTCCAGATGGCATCTCAGAGTTGTCTGATGCCTCCTTTCCAGATAGCTGCCACTATTGTACCAGAGGGGCCAGCAGATAGGCTGTTCAAAGCAAGCCATCACTACTGGAGATGATCTATCTAAGGAAGTTCGTAATGTCAAAATTCTCTAATAAGCACTGACAGAAGAGTTTTTGTAAATTAAAACTATTTCTCCAGTGTGTCAGACTAGAGCTTTGAAGTCTCATGCAGCTGCTGGGCTGATAGCACCAGGCAAAGGATTTCCTCAGAACTCTCCGAGTGCAGATCCTAAAATTGCAGCAGGCTATAAGGTTGGCTTGGACTGGAGAGCCTGATCCGATGACTGGCAGAATGTCAGGGCCTGCACAGAAAAATCCACACACTGAAAACACTTAACACCAACAGAAGGAGGCAAGAAGAACAATTCTCTAAAAGTAAATACTAAAGAAAAGACGATCCCCATTACTAAAACACCTTGTGCAATGCCTCATGCCTAGAAGTCCTTTTCCTGTCCCATCAGCCCAAGCCAACCTCAGAAGTCACCAAAAAAAAAAAAAAAAGAAAAAAGAAAAAAGCCCAGAATATCTCTTCTGTAGCAACATTGAAATACAGAAGGCACAGCAACATTGACAATCAATGCAGAAAGGAAAAAAACAGGGAAAGTCAAGCAAGTTTCTTCCATTGTAGTAGTGCTTGTTGTCTCCAGCAACACTGCCATTAAAATACTGTGCAGGCCAAAGCCTTTACTCTGGCTACTTTGACTAAGCAGTAACTTAATGCAATTCAGTATGTAACCAAACAAATAAAATTCTTTTTTGATGCTCCAATAGGAAGAAGTACACATAGATATACATGCAGGGACATCCATTGATAAATGAAAGCACTGCACACTTAAACACAGGCTCTATGTACCAAAAAAAATTTACAAGTGAATTATAAGGGTATCCTCAATCTCTTGCAAAATAAGGACAGCTTTTCTGAAAACTGTACAAAATGGAATGACATTAAATGCACCAGAAGCACTGTATTTCTGCAAAACCCAGATAATTTAATATAAATATGCGCAGTTTACAAATAGGTGCAATTTTCAGCAGTTCAATACAGTGAGAAAAGACATAGAAGTACAGATCTCAGTCTCTACAATTTAATCCCTGTTACTTGCATTGAATTTTCATCTAGTCTTGACAGCTATCATAAATCCCATTTTGCAGCTACTAAACCAGTTTTGAAAAGAAATAACGAAGTGTTTATCTGTACCTTTTGGATGGAGGCACTTTAAAGAAAGAGTTAAAGAGTGTAACTTGAGTAATACATTACACTACATAGAAAAATATACTTGGCAGTAGCTTTTCTACAATGGTGATGGAGCACTTTGGGGGAGGGGCAGAATAAAAATCAGATATTATTATTATCCCTTTACTACAGATAAAACAACTGAGATGTATAAGACATGGAAATGAGGTCCTCAAGGTTTCTTGATAAACCCAGTGACCCAGAGAAACTGATGCTCCTCAACGCGTTGGAGAATTCCTTTGTCTAATCCAAACTGGAAATGAAATTATCCTTCCGGAAGTGGAAAAAAAAAAAAAAAAAAAAAAGAGCTGTGTAGAGAAAGTGATCGTACCGGTACGATTAAGGAAATCCTCTTCCTCTAGACTGGTTTCCCCACAACACTGCAAATTCAACAAACCACATTCGGTTCAAGCATCAAACGGCTACATACACTTTAGGAGTTCTCTGAGTTAGCAAATACAACATTGTCCTTAAGCTAACAAAGAAAGAGTGTCATCATTCAAAGAAATGCTCCAAAAATAAATCCTAATGAATGAAAAATTAGAAGTCACCTACACTCCAAAATCACCAGACCTGATTTGGAAAATACAGCAAGTTCCTCAAGTAAAGCAGAAAGATTTTAATGTGTAAGAACTATCAAAACAGCTTATTAGAGAAATGAGGTATATTTCTGCAACTGTTCATCCCAGTTCTACATATCTAAATATATTATAATTACATTGTTTCACTTAGATAAAAGTTTTTCAATAAAAAGCCATACAAAATGTCAAAAAAAAAAAAAAACCATTCTCAGTTTTGTGAACACCAAATATTAACTCCATTAAAGGAATATAGAAAACATACCTCTGTGCAAGATATTTTGTTTTTTTTAAATGGAAGTATTCACTTTACCAGTACCTTTTCATCTTCTTTGAAAGGTATGTTTTCCATTCACCCAAACACTAAAAATGTAGTTTTCAAGTATGGCTGACAAGGCCTTTATTCCAAATACTGCACTTTTTGTTTGTTTGTTTGCTTGTGCTCTAAACCAACATAATATATTTACTCAGTGTAGATTTTTAAAATTAAACACCAAGTTAATAGTAGCTCACACTAAAATCTGACAAAGAAATTAACTTGCCTGTGAATGTCACAAATATCACTTTATGTTACACCTCAGCATCAGAACATTTTGCTTGGAATTGTTGTGATTAACACTTTACTGACCACAAAAATCAAAGTGAAAATGTTAAAAAATATTTTCTCTTCAGCTTGTTAATATCGATTGTATGCAAACTTTATTTAAAGAAAACTTGCTGCCTTTTCCATCAGCCTTAGCAATTTGGAGAACACGAGAAGGTTGCTAATTCTCTTTCAAGATCTGAATCTTTCAATCTTTCTGATAGTCTCAACATCAGGATGCATCAAAGTCAGAGAAGGGCACTTTTTCCACATAGACTAAGGTCCTCCATATCTTGCCACAAACCAGTGGGAACCTTCACTTGCTGTTTCCCCTTCCTACTTGGAGCTGTTGTGATTGAGGCCACCCCTCTCTGCATCTGTTAACAACTACTGCTTCCTTATTATCACTGCAAAATCACTCTTCCGCTAAATGTAATCCAGGAATTTCTGAAGGCAGTGGCACGGGCAACTGAAACCACTGTACTGGAGAACCCCTTTATTTCCTTTGGGCTCTCGGAAATCACTTCTCTTTGATGTCTTCCCACCTTCAGGACAGACGGTTGCCAGTGCCACCCCCCCACCCCACCCCCCCCCCCCCTTAGGGCCACTGCTCATTCTCCCTTCTCCTCTCCTGTAACTTTGCATCACGTCTTGGACATGGCTGGTCTGGAAGGCTCCAAGAATAACCCTACGTCCCTTGTTGTTTGCACATATGTTGTTGTACCATACACATAGCAACAACAGAAAATATTTTTGTAGTAGAAAAATAAATGACTGCCTCAGACAGGCTTAGAACGTCAGTTTAAAAGAGTTAACTAGATCTTGATTTGATGGTATCTCTTTAAAGTCTCCAATAACTAATCTTAACATTTTGTTTTTCAAATGCAATTTTCACCTTGTAAAGCAAAAAAAGCAAAGGTATTGCAGAAATGTAGCTTGAGATAGAAACCTGACCTCTGGTGAAAAAGCAGCACGATCTAGAAGAGACTGCTCCAAAAGAAGGGGGCTTTACTGCTCTTCTACTCAGACATGGACAATTCACATCCAAATAATGTATTGCTAAACACTCAAATCAGTGAATTTCCTAAAAGCCATTTTGGAAGATACTACTGAAATCCTTCAGGGAAACAGCCCACAGCAGAATCCTCTGTCTACAACAGACTCCTTTTTCATTGGCATTATCCAAACATGTTTCCTTACACGGTGAGACCAACTGGACCTTTAATGCACATTACCATTCAAAGCATACTGAAGCAAAATATCGGTCCAGGCTAAATAATCTGCAACAATGGAATCATACCACTGCAGTTATACCTAACACAAACCTTGAACACTGAAAAACTTCAAAGGCCCAACCCTGGTTGATGGATGCACTCACATAACAAAATATACAAGCAATCTATATTTCTGTGTACACACGTGCAGCACAGACAGGGTCTTAAACTCATAGCAGTGTCTGGTTTCATAACATATGCCCTTCCTTATCAAATGTCATTTGTATTGCCATCCCTGCATCTGTCTCCACAGATGTCATCCCATGTAATGAAGCATATGGGCTTAAGCTGACATTGTTTGCAAACAGGAAGAGCTTTTGGCAAGAGGTATCAACATAAAGTGTTCTGCAGGCTGCCTCTCTTAACCCATCTTTGGTTGGCTCCTCTGCTCAGCTGAAACTGGTCAGCTACTTTCTGAGAGGGCAGAGTGCCAACCTAACAGATGGGCAGAAGTAAAGCCATGCCAAAGAACCAGAATGTGCATCTAATTTGATAATTAGGGGCTGAATTTCCCCGTAGAAATATTGCAATGGCAGCGCACATCAAGTTTCCAAGCTTAAGGGTAAAAGAATATGCTTCAGCCTATCCAGTTGAGGGTTAATTCTGGAAATGGTAAGAAAAAAAAAAATCAAACCCCAAAAAACCCAACAGAAGTGAGCCATGGAAGAGGGAGCAGACCAACCATGGACTTCTATCGTTCAGGATTAGTGTTCTTCAAGGAGAGAAGAAATAGAGAGAAGGCAAGGAAAGAAACAGTAAGATTAAGCCTTTATCCTGAAATAGCTCTCCACAAGGGACACCTGCAAATCTTGGCCAAAACAGTTCTGTGGCCTTGTCGAAAATAATTTATGCTGAATAGAGATAAAAGCAAGGAACTGATGGCCACTTTACAAAGCATTAAACACAGCTTTCCTGTCCATGAGGAATAGCCAAGCCAACAGCTAGTAAAAGGCAAAGGACAAAGAGTGTTTATGGCTCAGTGGAAATCAAACATAATGTACACACGTACTTGGAACCGTTGACTATTATTGTCTTGGTTTTGATATACAGGGATACAGCGCTATGGCATTCAAATAAAAAAGTTAATGGTAAAAGAGAGAGAAAACTGGGGACCCAACTGAAATTCTCTTTTCACACATTTTACAAGTTTTCATGCAATAAGGTCCTGCAACTATTCTAAACAGTCCAGCTGAAGCAGGCTTTTCTCAGCCATTTTCCTCTTCATCTTCCATGTTCCCTCCCCTTTCTCAAACCACTTTACTCAGCAGGACAAATGCCAACAGCCATGCAAGGCACAGTTTGGAAAAAACAATGGTCTAATTCATTCTTCTCTTTCCACTCCTAAAGCTACTCTTCAGATTTATAGCTTTAAAAACAAAAGTATTAAGAGTAATAACTATGATGGCTTCAGTTAAGTGGGATTTACAAGTTTATATTTTGGATAAAAAATAAAATCTTTAATCCTTTTTAATCATATAGCCCTGTGTTGAAATATTCCAAGAAGCTAAGAGGTCGCTTAGTCTCATCTTGCCTACTTTGGGAAGATGACATTTCAAGGGAGCTTTCATGTTGTCGATGGATGGAAATTAGCTCTCCAGCACAAGTAGTGTTCTGAGTCACATCTTTGGAGCAGAGCATAAGGCTCAGCCACAGATTTAAAATAATTTATAAGCGATAGCTGGTAAGTGCCTAAAATCATATGTGCTGCTTTACAGACCTCCACTGAGACATTTTCCTCTGAAGAAATTTGTCAACATAACGTCCTTTGTTCTACTGTCAAATTCTGGCAAGCTACTTCCCAGTATAGAGTGAGACTTAATTGGGCTTTTGTTTAATTACCATCAAGACAATGATGCTCAAATGAAGAACGCAACATAGGCAAGTGAGTGAAAGCAATCAATTCGGATGACCCCGAAACTATCTTTTAAGGGAAAGGAAGGGGCTACTTGTTACTGTGGTCATAGGCTAAAAATGCAAAATATAAACCTGTCACTTAGTAAAATAATAGATAGCTTTTTAGAAGCAAATAAATTAAATGACTGTAACAACATAGGAGAAACACCACTATGAAGCAAGATCACGATTTTATACCACAGTGCCGCTGCCACAGCTTAGGAAAACACAGAATTGAGTTAGTGGATTAACATGAATGCTGATATCAAACTGGGGCAAACTCTCCCATTCAAGTCTACCACAGGTGCATATTTAGAAAAAGCATAGATATGATAAATGAATCAACAGGCACAGAAAGAAACTCTCATGGAAAATTGTAGGCAATGATTAGCATGCAATCAATCAAGAAACATCCAAAAAAATAAAATATGAAAAAACAAATCTAAAAATTATCCTGGTAACTCCCGAATTCAGTATTACACTTGAAGGCAAAAGATCACAAAAAAAGTTAATGCATACTCTATGGCAATAACACAAAAGTTGATAAGAAATCCACAAAGAAACATCAATTGGCAAGGCAGCAGCTGCATTTGCAAAGCCAGAAGAGTTTAATCAGAGGGGTAAAACCTGAAGACAAGCCTAAAGGCCTTCACATTCAAATGTTGCTTCAATCTTCACTTACACTAAAAGCTACAATCTCACCAACACTCAAGGCAAACATACCCCCTGGCAAGCAAATGACTATTAATGGAAAATGAGACTTAACCATAAGGGACATAAAGAAGTTCGAGCAGGGTGTGCAGCAATAGCAAAACGTTTGCCCGTGGTCTAAGGTGGGACTGTCCTGGAAAAGTTCTACCTCACTATTCTGAAAATTCAGCTCCACTTTTTGCTTGAAAACCTCATGTCTACTTTTGCCTTTTGCTCTGATAAATAAATAAGCACATGTGAAATACAGCATGTCAATTCTTTTCAGTGCCCGAAGTTACCATGCTTAAATGGTAAGAGAATATGCTAAAATTTATACATTTCAAGACTTATGTATTATGCCATAGTTCAACTCAGTTGCTTTTTTTCTCAGCCATAGTTCACAGTTGAAGGGTCATCTATTAAACAACAGCACTTTCCCCACAAGAGGCCAAGAAAAGCAGCATACTAGTTAGTTAGAACAGGTAAACAACACAGCTCATGCCATTTTCAATGTCCAACCTGAGATATCACACAGGTGAGTTTACCCCTCTTCCTGACACAGAGACATCTAACAAACCAAAAACAAGCAACCAGAACACCCACACCATGATGCCATATGCTGAGGATCTCTTTTGACTCATGCAAACTGGAGCTGTCAGTCTCTGGCCAAGTGAAGGACGCTGCTCCTACAACACATACACTATACTTAAGAGTTCATTTAAAAGCCTGGGGTACTTCACAGAGTGGGAATAAGAAGTGATACAGTTAAACAGGTTGTTCAGCTTTTCATACAAATTATTATAGAGCACCAATTGCATACAGAAGTATTATGCTTTCTTAGCATGTATGTTATTACAATAGCATCTGCCATTAAAGAATAATAATCTGAGTTATAAATATCAGAGTTAAAAAGCTATTTTAGACAAAATAAAGGGGAGATAAAAAAATTAAAAATCCCAACAGGAAAAAAACCCACCCCATAATTTAAGTGAAACCTTTATTACAGAAACATGATACTGGTGCCTCCTGAAAGAGATTGTAAAAATAATGGAAAAAACCCTGGTGAGACAGGAAGCTTAAACACAGCTAATCTAATGATGACTTTTGTAACACAGGAAGCAAGCACACTACCAAAGAGATGACAAAACCAGAGATTATTTTAGGTGTTTACTTTTTCCCAGACCTAGCTAAAAAGTGTGCTAAAAGAACTCAGGTTAAGCACATCAGTTTTACCACTACAGCTTTTTATTTTAAAATAAAATCATAGCAATTGACTTCACAAGTAATAATCCCCCAATGGAACTTACTTTGCACCAAACTGTCAAGAGTTACTGACCCCTTTCACACACTCACCTTTGGAAATACAATTTCCTGTTACAAAATGATGTCCTGATCCTGCAAACCTCTACGCACATGAACGCTCTGGTTTGGTAAGCAGGGCTGCAGGTTACGCCAGCAGCAGCAGGGCCAGTAAGCGTATGCCGGAGGCTTTGGGATGCAGTGCTCACCAACTGGACTTCCTGCTCGGAACTTACCGTGCCAAGGTAAATAATCATGATACCACACTGACAGATGTGTCAGAAGTATGAGGTATTAACCAGATTTAGTACAGTCTTGAATAACTGAGTCGTAATTTTCCGCTCTCCTAGCACGTAACCTAATGATGCGAGGTGTGTTACAATGCCAGTATGTACCCAACTGCAACACTTAAACTTTCATATCTTAGAATCCATGTGGATTGTACAGGCTTCTCTTACATAAGATTCCAAGCCCTTTCTGTCTAATTATGCTGCTCCATAAGTTCCTCCAGGAAAAGGTCTGAATTTAACCTAACAAAGTCTCAGTTACCTATGCCTTACAGACTACTTGGTCGTGCAACATAAGACACAGTTGTCATCACCATGATCCTAGCAGGACAAGGATAGAGTAATCTGTGCTCAGTCTTACCAGATACGACAATCGGGTGTTCTTTTGTTTTTAATTTCCTCTGACCTTGCAGTCAGTCCTTGTAAAGTTCTTGCTGTTCATGAGCTAATGCATCTGTCTTTAAACAAACTCAGTACATAAACTGCTTCCACATACTCGATAAAGACTCCTGCTTACACTTCCACCAGATCATCAGAACCACCGTTCATTGCCGTATTTCTTAAGTCAAGAAGGGCTGAAAGTATATAAATCACTGAAAATAAAATACAAAATATTTGACACATAGTCTTTAAAGGCATATACAGACAAATATTGCAATAAAATACTGTAATTGATTCCAGTATTTCAAAGTCTCCTAATTACAAACGGAACTTTTCATTGGCTGACACATTTCTAAGTGCTGAGAGATATAAACTGTAGAGGTAAAGCTTATGGCCTTGTCTAGACATCACTTTTCCAATGCAAAAATACCACAACAGTTGTGGTGATAGGCAACACATGATGCAGTGGTACATAGTATGCAATAAAACACATCGCATTTGGGATACTGCAGATCAATGGTTTTCATCAGTTGACAGAACTCCTCTTAAGCCATAGACCTTTGAAATTTTTTTAAACTTAATTTGCCCTTCCTATATTTCTCTATAATTATGTGGATGAGAGATATATCATGTTTAAAAAACATCAACAACAACAAAACAAAATCCCACAACATTTCAAGCTCTCAATCTCTTTTCCTAACAGGAGGGAGACTCACTGCATAAAGATTTAATAGAACACCCAGCACTGACAACATCATCCAGAACAGATTCTGCACTGTTTGGTGCACATTCCCTTCCGCTGCAATCAGCACTTGATACCCAGCACTATCAATTTGTTACACTGATCAAATTCTTTCAGGTTTGACCCCTGTACACAAAGATTGCCACACATGCCAGTGAAATAACTTTGTTGAGATGGCAGTGAAGGAAATCTATGTTTAAATCATCACACAAGCAGTTCCTATCCACACTGGTTCTCCATGAGATTAATTTAGCCCCTTGCTTAAAGCATGTTGCAGAGGGCAGGTCTAACAACGTCTGATGAAACCTGGCGTGCAAAGCACCCAGCGTAGGTAGCATGAGACTAGCTTGGCCATCGTGCCTCAAGACAGTCATAACCGGAGCAGGAATACACATGGATGAATGAATATATGGCCTGTCAAATGCATCAGGATAAAGCAAATGCGGCACATAAAGTACAGGCACAAAAGTATGAAATATTGCAAAGGAGAACACTTTGTTCATGAAGGCCCCAAAACACTATACTGCCAAAACTACTTACTTACAGATCTCTGGATGTGTTTTATACTACTGTTTTACCAGATTCTTTGCTAAAAAATGTGCATTAAATAACCAAGCCAAAAAAAAAGAAAACAAACAAACAACTTTTTCTCAAGTTCATTAACGTATCTCATCCTCATCCTTAGACCTGCAAAAAAATAACAATTACTTGAACTAATATCACGTTTTAAATTTTTAAAATTTTATTATTTCAAACCACTATGAAGAAAGAGACCTATCTGATTACAAAACCAGAACCTTGTCCGCTTTTTTGATGGAGACTTAGACCCTTCACTGAATGCTCTAGTGGACTGTCTAGTGTTATTTCAACATGGTCCGCACAACAGAGCTACTGTTCCTGAGAGATTAACACAGTAAATCATAGAGCTCATTATTGGAAGTTTTTCCTGATAAACAAGATAGATTGTACCTTAATCTTATAAAATTATTTTATTCACCATATTATATAAGGGTCTCTTTTAACATGTAACTTTTAAATGTCATTCTGTTTTATTTCCCATATTTTAACTTTTGTAAAAAGGCACGCAACATAACTAATATGTTCTGCTTTCCAAACTGTGGTCACAGCTCGCTCAGGCTATGGCAAAAAGACTTTTGAAGATAAACACACACAAATTCATTTTTTTCATCCTAAGAAAATATCTGAGTAATTGAGGATATCCTTCCCTGTCACTGTCATATCCTCTGTTGCTCTGTTTAATTGCAACATACAACACGAAGAGACTAAGAAATGCATTTGCTCTGATTCCATTACAAGTAAAAAAATAAATTAAATTACATTATAAATCCACACTACTAAGGAGAACAGAGAAAGCAAAATTAAGTGGTCTTCAACAGTAGGTATTTAATCCAAAGTTATCTGAATAGCCCAATCATTTAACAGATCTATTTGCTTGGAAGTTACGGTGTTCTTTCAAGCTCACAGTCCTGCCACTCATGCCTATTTCAGTGTATTGCTCTGGAGGCAGGGGGAGAGGGAAAGAAAGTACAAAATTTCACTCTGTATGAAAAGAGTCAGTGGTACTTGTCAAGGACACTGAACACATAAAGCTAACATGAAAATTAAGCTACATGTTAACAAACTTCTATTGTAACACAAGCTGAAAATACAGAGGTAGGAAAGAAACCTTATATCACATCAACAGAAGGTGACATTACTGACAAAATAGAACAAAATGACTAATTGTGTCCCATGTGCACCCACCCCTTGTCAGATGTTTTGACAGATTAATTAACGCATGGGTGACAATCTTTATACCTAAATCAGGTTCTAGGAAAACTGTAAGAATGTATCAGTCTCTCTGGATAAACCCATTTGTACATCAGAAGAAACAACTGGGCCATCATTAGACAAGGTTTAATGTTTTTTGAAAGCACATCCTACCCACATTAATCATTCATCCTTTCAGCAGTGAAGAGTTATATGCAAATGTATACTACAAAAGCTCAGAGCTGTTCTAGTGAGCAACTGTTTTAGGTTACTACACCAGCAACAAAGAACAAGAAGAGCTAGAGCAAAATATATAGCAAGTAGAGAAGTTCTCATAATCCAAACTGACGTATTCTACTTGAATATGCCTCCCTCTATTCCAGCTCCAGGGAAATGTTCATCACTTCATAAAGTCAGATCCTGAGATGGTATCAGTAATTCCCTTCCAAAACAACTGTCTCAATTACGGAACTGTAAATTTGCAGGAAGTGTGCCTTCCTGAATTTGCATATTTAAATGCACATGTTTATGACAATTTACCAATTAAATACAGAAACCAGAATAACTTCTGAGAAATTAACCAGCTACAGAGGAGGGCAGGCTATGACCAAAGAAACCAAAATCCTCAGATACATTCCAGCTCTCCTCAACACACCATCTGCCTATTGCACCAAACCATTTAATCTCCTCTTCCTTAGACTGTAATTCAAGACATGTATTGTGTCTTTTGCTATTTGTAAAGCACCCAGCACATTTTGCAATGCAAAAAGGAATTAAAAAACATTAATTATTCAATTACATCTATCTTTCCATATGCAACATTCTAGCTATTTAAACACTTTTCTCTACATAACATTACATAGTAAGAAACATTAAACTGCATACCAAAAGCCCTAAAATATGTAACAAGCAAAACCAATTTTTATCTTTAAATGGCAGCTTTTACTTCCAACTTGTCAGAAAGAAAGTTAATGTAAAAAAAAAAAAAAATGGAAGTGAAATCTACAAGCAATGAATGCTTGAATGCTAAATGCTAACCTGCCTCAATAATGCTCTCCTGCATATATTTTACTACTATTTTATGAACAAGATTTCCAGCTATTCACAAACACATTTTGGGGCACCAAGTTACTAAAAGGAACACAAACACCTGGAAGAAAACTTGCAAGAAAACCCTGTCATTGCCTTTCTCTGTTCTCAGAAAGAACCACAACAAAGTGGGAAGCAGCAGCACCCAAGAGTCAATACTGTGATTTAGCTTCCTCTGCTATCACAGATTCCCAAAACACAGTCTTGGCAAAGGTGCAAGGAATGACAGGACCTTTACTCAAATATGTCTGCATAAATTGTTTTATTCACAAGCAGAAACTTGTCCTGTCCACCCTCTGTTCTGAAGCCACCAGAGCTCTGAATCTCCGTTAATATTTCTGTCTACCAGCAAAAGACTGCATCAGCTATCCCCTTAAGATAGCAGCCAACTTCTTTATCTGGTAAGCTAACCAAAGCATTTTCCTAAACAGACTGAATCCTCACAACACTATGAAGAATGTAAATAGCCAGCAATCCTACTCAGTAGCTCTTAAAGTATGCCAACCAAGGTAAAAAACCCCAACAAACGATCATTTCAGATGCCTGTTTTCCAGGACCTTTGAAATAAATTCCCATCACCCTCAAAGCTCATCAGGGTTCTTTCTCCTGAAGCAGGTCTGTTCACATCGGGCATTTCAGAAAACTCTTAAGGGAGAATTCAGATTTTCTCAGAAATCTCTCTTTTCTATATTTGGGGTAGGACTTTCAAGGCCTGCTCCTACTGAAGGCACCAGAAGTTTTACTCCACCTCAGCACAAGACGAATTAGGCCACTGCATAGATTGCTTTTCCCTCTTCTCTCCCTCTGTCCTGGTAAACAACAGGCACAGAGTTTTGTGTTGTAATTCCTTTACACACTGTCTCGCTTTTAAAGCACCTGAGATAAGCACTGCATATCACATACTTGGAAAATGCAGGGTTTCCACTACCAACAGCGTACAGTTTTGCATTGAAAGAACAAATTAAAGTGTTGAGGAAAGAGGTCAAAATAAAAATGGCATGTAGCTGTAGGCATAAAAAATGGGATCTGGCTTCTATTAGCTGAATCTCTGATTGGCAAAGTCCCCTGATTTTGCCCAGGCTTGTCCAAAAACCTAGCTTAATTATCATCATCAATAAAAAGCTAAAGGCATTTTATCTACAAGGTAGTGAATGCCTCTTCTCAAAAGAGGGAGTTCCATGATAAGAGGTAATCTAAAAAAACCTAAGGAATGCAAACTATTTTCTCAGTTGTAAAAACAAGAAAAAAATTGCACAAGCACAAGTTAAAACAACTACTGGTAACCTCGCGCTTCTCCTCCACAGCCAACTTCTCCTGGCCCTGCCCAGTGTCCTTCAGGTAGCGATGCTTTGAACGAGCCCCATGTTCAAAGGATGGAGTCCCAAAAGAGGACACTACCTTTATGCATCTTCAGAAATGTGGACCTCCCCATAAACCTTATTTTCTGAGTTCACAGAAGCAGTGCAAGGCCACCTTCAAAATAGCTTCAGCCTTTTCAACAGGGATGTCAGAATATCAGTCCATGTTTTATTTTGTAGATAGCTGCCAGGCAGCCTGTAAGACAACTCATTCTGGTTGGTCAGAACACCTAAAAGTGAAAAGATACTTTGCTTTTTATACTTTGGGTTACAGTATAGCTTTCTGAAACTTCTACTGATAAATCTTGACTGTGTTACACCCTACACACACCTGTTAACGTGAAGTGTTATTATATCAGTCACACTGCCTGCTACTAAATCAATTTCTTTCCCCACTTTCTCTTCTGCAACAGAGTAACATTTGCGGTCTAGAGATGTCCAAGAATTCTATGGTGTTGGTACACTATTGCTTTGACAATATTTTCTTTTAAAGACCCTCTAAGTTACAAAAGATCTAGCTACCTCCAGAAACTGGTCCTATTTATCACACAATCAGACATACAACTATCATTCTGTTAGAAAATGAAAAAAATATTTGTATCAACTAAACAAATTACAAAATGTTCCTTGTCCATTAAAATAAACACTAGAAATCATTGATCATCATAACCAAATCAATTTATAACAGATACCATTGCTAACTGCCTTTTAAATAAAGCTTAACCATCATTTCTGTTCTTCTCTATACCAGCCCAGGCCGCAGCAGAGCATGCTTCAATAAATTAAACCATCAAACTTTATTGTGTTAGAGTCCAGTATATAGTTTCTATGAAGCATGAACCTACATAAAAAAGAAATCTTTCAATTCCACCTGCATTATTTAATTAAAGCCACCATCATTCACAGTACAATACAGAAATTACATTGCTATACAGGGTCAAATCATCAGCCCAACATCCTGTTTCTAACAGCAACTTACCCTATGTCCTCCAGAAGAAAACATGTGAAATATCACAGCAGACACTAATAACATGATCTGTCCTAAGGTAAATTTCTGAATCCTCATCAGATGCTGTTGATTTATGCCCTAGAGCATCTCAGTTAACATCCCTTTGGTTGTAGTTGTAACTGTTCTTCCTGTCCGTGGGAATAGTTCACTTTTTCATCCGACCAGACTCTTGGTTTATAAGCTTACATTTGGCGGAAAGTATTGTAATTACTTGGGTTTTGTTTGGTTTTGTTTGTTTGTTTTTTGTTTGTTTGTTGTGTGTTTTTTTTTTTTTTAATGGTGATTTAGGGGTATTATATACATTGTCTTTCAAACTATTCCATATAACTAGTCATTGTATCAAAGGACAATAGAATTATTATTTATTAATGGCCAAACATTATTTTGCACATATATAACCTACCTCTTCTAATTGACCTCCTCGAAACAAAGCAACACTAATATTTTCAGTTCAACTTCATATGAATATCTTCCCATCTCTCTTCTTCGATAGAATACAAATTGATTATTCCACGGCAATTTGAGCACGAGTTTAATAATGTCCTTTGTGTTATTAACACAGCATTGCACAATCACTGTGGCACTTTTTTCTACACAATGCTAAGCATTAAGGAGGTGCACAAGTTCAAATACAAAATTGTCGAAATCTTCCTCTCCACCTTAATAAATATAGCTAATTTACAATCCAGTAACATGAACGAGTAATATGATTATTCCCTCTAATGTGCATATTCTTGAATTTATCAACATCATCTGCTATGCTTCCCTTTTACCCAGCTTTCTTGGATTCCCTTTACAATTTCTCAGTCTTCTTCAATCTTGCCTAATCCAAATACTTTTGCATCATTAGCAAGTTTTGGCACACCATCATTCATCTAGTTTATTAGATCACCAACATACACATTCACCACCCTCTTTTCAGAGTTGTTTCTACATTACATGGTAATTTAGGGTTTACGTTGTTACTGACAAAAAAAAAAAAAAATTTTTAGTCATAAGAAAAAGCACTCTTTGAGAACTAGAAAGGAGAGTTGCAGTCTCCAAAGGACTTGCTTGGTTTTAAGCAAAGCTAGGTATCTAAACTCTTAATGTGAGCAGAATGCAAGACAGTCACAATGTCTACAGGACATTAGAGGGGGGGTGTAGGTCATCATTCTCTTCTTCCCAGGACATTACCCATCCAACATGTCACATACCTGACTTCCTCCAGAAAAATTATTTGATTAGAAATCCTTCTTAATGTTACATAAATTTATGCTTAATTAGTGCTAAGTTTACAGTCCCTTAGGTATTTTCAAAAGTTGCTCACATATAGTTGACTATAATATGTGCAAGTGCTTATTAGGGCAGCAATGATGGGGGGAAATATGTTTTCAAAAAAATATGCACATTCCTTTTACATGCTTTGTGCTGCATCACGGTCTCATGTCCTTAATTCCAGATGGCAATTTTAGCATTCATTTGCAGACCTTGAGAAACACTTTAAAGAGCAATCTAAAGCCTTCTTTACTCTCCTCTGCATCTAAAGCCAAAAATACCAATTGACATAATTCAGATGGCAAGGCATTGTGTTTGCATCGTTACATTACCTTTATTTGACCACAATCTAATCTTGACAATTCACTAAAACCGGGCCACATTTCATTATATTATGCATGGACATTGAAAGTTAAAGACAATTAAATTAAAATGCTCCTAATCCTTCAAACCTTCACATGAAGTCATCCTTGAACTTGGTAAGTTTGCTTTAGAAATGTTTACTCGAACAGAAGAGTTGCAAGCAGAAGAAAAGGGTAGTATGTATGCACTTAATAGCAAAGCCAAATCTGGTTTTCATCTAAAAAATAACAACGCCAATAACAATTTTGATTTCCCATATATTTAAGATAAGCTGTACCATGATATATCTTTTAGCTTAAAAATTTTCAGCAAGCTCCAATTTTGTGTTCTGGTTGCTTATCATTACAAAAGTATCCAGACATTTCAATCATAAGCTTCATTTTGTCAGGTGACTTTACAGTAAAAGAACAAAATACTATCCCCAAAGATCAGATAGTCAAGCCAAATACTATCAAGAAACAGGAAAAAAAAAAAAAAACAAAACCAACATCATCCCAATAAGGCACACAACTCCAAAATAAAGATGCAATGTTACTGCCTCTAAATCACACTGTTTCACAGAAGAAATGAACACCAAGTCAACAAATGCCTCATACCCTGATAGAACACCTAACTGTCAGCTTTTGGACACCTGGACATTCTACTCTGATCCTTTCATACCCCAGAGTTCTTACTCACCCCACTACTGCCCAAAGGAAAGAGGGGAAGAGTCACAGACTGCAGGTCCTGTTCCCAGGGCTATTTCCACATTTGTGAGGTGCCCTGTTCCTTCAGAGCATGTGTCATGTCTCCTCATCTCATCTGTGCTCCGAGGGCACATCAAGCCAGAAGGCCTTAAGCAGAAGATGGGCACCTGCACAGGACAGGCTACACTCACTCCGGACATGGACCCAGATCCAGCACAACCAGAGGAAGCTACAGGTGCCCACTGAGTTTTGAGGTCTACTGTACTAGGTGCAGGAGGATGAGGTTAGACAGGGGAACCAAAATCATACTTTTATCATCACCTTGGACTTCAGACCAGGTCTACCTCAGTTCCTTTAGGATCTAGCCTTTATTTTCTATTTTTTTAATATATTTGTTTAAAACCATCCAAGAGGTAGAGTCAGCAGCTTTCATAGAGTCTCTGAATAGGGAGCCAATAGATTGAAAAAATGGAACCAGACCTTTTCACTTAGAATTTCAGAGAATCTTGTGCACAGGCATACTCCGCACAGGAAGAACATCTACAGGGTAGTGGTTTGTCTTCACAGATCAGGAGCTGTTCCAGTGGAACTCCACAAAGTGTAATAGGCCAAGGCACGCTGCACTTCACAATGGACTTCGACATAAAAAGACTTTTATGGCATCTGCTCAGCATAAAAATTAAGCCTTTACTGAAATCTTCTTGTAACTGAGCTGGATACACATGCACAAATATATTGCATAGTAAGTATTATAGCCTGGCTCCTGCTAAGACTTGTATACTTGTTTATTATTATGTATAAAAAAGAAATTCCATGATTTCAAAAGCACTACTCATGAATGTGAATTTAAGCACATGGGTGGGTCTTTGCAGGACTCGGACCCATACACTACTGAGCAGCATTGCCTGCTGAAAACTTTTTACCTTTGTATACTACCGGCAGCTTAGAAAACCCCCTCAGCCGACTAACCCTTGCAACAGAGGACAAGTTGCTTCCAGCTGAGGAGCTGGAGTTCAAGTACACTTTTCACACTGCATATATCTCTACTAAACTTAAATGCAGATTCAAATGAGCTACTTATGTAACATTTAACCAAATACAGCCTCACTGGATATGAAGAGAAACAGAATTTAGAGCAGCCCCTTTGGCTGTAGTGGTACAAAAGAAACACATAAAAAGGAAACCATAGAGTGACCAGAAGTATGTAAACACTTTTTTTTTATATATTAAATACTTTCTCTAAGATTGGAGGAGCCACTGGTGGCCATGACAATTTGTTAAGTATACAAAAGCAGATGTATTTCATAGAAAGCCATTCTATACCTAAGTTACAATAACTGACTCACAGGCTTCTGCTGGACAAGAAAGACCAGGAGAAAAGTCAGCCATTAGTATTAACATTGGTTGCTAATTAACTCTCATGAACAACGTCAAAACTACTTCTGATACTATTACAAAAACATTTAAAAGACACGTTTAAAACTGTAAGTATAACGTACATACAAAAGCTTGGTTTGCTCGGTACGGAGATCAGTCCCACAGTCCTTGCTCTGGCCTTCATCTGCACCACTAGACTTTCTGAGGTTGCATGGAGACAGTCGTGCTTTCAAGCTTCTCACACACAAATGCACTCGCAGAACTGATGGGCACAAGCTCTGCCACAGATTTTGGGGACTAACTTTTAGCTGATGGGCTGTACTTCAAAGCTCCCAACTTTTGTATCATGACCCATTAGATACACACAAGTGCCCTCTGCCTGTAAGCAACTCTGGCACAGCTTCCTACAGAAACCAAAAAAAGTTCAAGAAAGTACTGCCAATAACAGAACAGGGCCTAAAGCTTATTTGCATTACTATAATATCAACACACGCTTTATTTTATACCATGTAACAAGTACTAGATGTCAGCTACAGACCCCCCAGAGGGCAAGAGCAAAAGCTGTGTAATCTGTATTTTGTCACTCATATTTGATAGGACATTCTCAGCTGGATAACCAGAGAGCAGTCCCTGCTGGGACTGCCTCCCCTCACAATCTCTCCCCCAAAAGACCTGACCGCCTGCTCTCATAATATGGAGGTTGGCAGGTGGTGACTTGTGATTCGGGGGGGGGGAGCCATTTTATAGGTATATTTTCCCAAACTCTAAAAGAGCTTCAGCAGATAACAGTGCTTTCAGAATAACCAAACCCAGCAGTGATAATCTGCATAGAGTTTTAAGAAAAGAGAACTGTCTTCTGGTAAAAGTATTTCTTTCAGCAATGGTTTCAGGCTACAGGCCAAAAATCCCAGAAAACATTCTGGGCAACATCATCTCGACTCGGAGCCTTTATCGGTCACTGTTTGTTCCCACCTTGTTAAAGTTACAACCAGCCGAAGAGTTGCTTATAATGGCAACATATGATTATTTTATGCAAATCAGAGATAAAACATTCTCGATAGGAAAGCTCCAGCACACATTATATCCACATACCACACATACATTATGTAACGCTCCATACCAAATACACTCCAATAAAGAGAGCTAGTTTGAGATCTTAAAAATTCATTGACTTTGCCACATCAGAAATGAGAGCAGATGTCAGCCTTCCCTGCCTCGCTGCGACCTTTTCTGCAGGGCTCGGCGTTGCACAGCTGCTGAGGACGAGCAGCTAGTTTAGGCTCGGCTGTAACTAACAAAGGACAAGGTAAACCCCTGGGCGGGGGGAGACAAACCCGTGCATGCCGCCGTGTAAACACGGGCAGCCCAGCACAGCGCCCTGCCTATTGACAAATACCTCCTGATTATACAAATGCCGCGTTATCTAGGTGTCTGGCAGATTAAATTCACCGGCTGGACGGACCATCCGAGGCTTGTTTATCGCAGGTCACCGACTGGCATCTGTAACCCAAGCGTAGCTATTTTCGTAATTTGCAAACTGCAGCGTATACGCCGCTGAGCTGTAATTGCACGTTGCCGAGCGCTGCGAGCCTTACCCGAACGCTGCCTACCGCACACACGGAGTAAAAACCATAACTCGGGCTGGTCCCAAGTCAGCCCGAGCCCAAACTCCAGCAAACTCGGCGGCGGCTCCTTACCTGCTGCTCGGCTCCGGCTTTGTGCGCTCCCGGGGGAGGCGGCTGTGCTGGCCCGGCCCGGCCCGGCCCGGCCCGGCCCGGGGGGCGGCGGCTGCCGGCGGCGGGACCCAAAGCGGGCGGGGAAGGCGTGGGGCCGCTCCCCGGGAGCGGTGGGGATGGAGACCCGCTCCCGCCGCCCCGGCCCGGCCACCACCGCGGGGAACTTCGGCGGGGCGGCCGGGAGCTGGGGGGCCGCCGGCGGCGGGGGCGGCGAGGGCCGGGGCGCCCGGAGCTCCTGCTGCCGCCCGCGGGGTGCGGGAAGGAGGGAGGCAGGACGGGAGGGAGGGGACTGGTGTCCCGCGGGGGCGAGCGGGGCCGGCGGGCGGGCGAGCCGGAGGCGGCGGGGCCGAGGCCGGGCTGGGGCCGGGGCGGCGCGGGGAGTCACGGCCCAGGAATGCCAGGAATGTGGGGCGGCCGCTGCGGCCGCGGGGCCCGGAGACGTCGGGGACGCGACTTAGGATTTCTTTTCTCTATTTTTTTTCTTTTTTTTTTTTTCCCTCCCCCCCCCCCCCCCTTTTTTTTTTTTTTTTTTTTTAAAACTCTTCCCCCACCTCCCCAAGGAAGGAGGAGGGCTGAAGCCCACCCCGCGGAGGAGGGAAAAGGAGGGAGGAAGAGGAGGGCATACGGTCCTGCCAATCCGGGCGGGTGCCGGCTGCGGCGCTCCCGAGGAGGGCAGAGCTGCGGGGCGCCTTCCTCGGCGCGCCCCCCCGCCCCGCCGCGGGGAACACACCCCTCCCCGCCACGCGTGTCGGCGCGGGGGCTGGGCCGGCCGCGACCCGCCGTGGGGCTCCGCGCACGTGTCGGCCCGGGAGGCGCTGCGTGGCCCGGGGCGTGGGGTGGGACACACACCCCCCCACACACACACGGGACGCCCTCAGAAAGGCTCGGCGGGAGTGGGGAGCGGCGCTGAGGCAGGCTTTCCACGCGTGGGCCTTGGAGCCCTCGTGTTCCCCCTTCCAGCCCCTCCCGCTGCCCCTCCTTGCCCTTCCGCAACCCGCCATTCATCCCCCTCCGTCTTGCCTTACAGCACCGTTTCTTCTCCTTGCCCTCCCCGTCTCCGCTCCTCCCGCTCTTCCGCATTTCAGCCCCTCGGGCCTCCCGCTCGCTGCGTGACCCCCCCACTTCCAGGAGGGCAGGACGGTGGGTGCGGGGCAGAGGCGGGAAAGGCCCTCGCGGTGTCTGCTGTGGGGGGCAGAGGGGGCAGGGAGCGCACCTCGCTGTCGGAAGCGATGAGTATGGTCCGGAAGGTCGGGAGATGTTGAGGGGATCATCCCAGACCAAGCAGGCTTAAGATCAGTGAGAGTATTAGAAATTGCGTAGGGGCTCTTACGTGTCATGGCTGGTAGACAATTTGCAAAATTATTTTTGCTTCAGACTACATTTATTTAAAATCATCCACGTTCTGAAAAGCATGTGCAAATACTTCTGGTACCGGCGGGCACCTGCAGAAATGTCGAAGGGAGGCATCCCTCTAAAACTGGGACACCAGAATTTAAGGACTCTTACAAAACAGGGGAAATCATGAAAAATAATAAGTGAGAAATTATACTATTTTTGAGTTGCTGTGATTTTTTTTTTTTTTTTTTTTTTTGCTACTTGTACACCTTACAGAAGGAGTACGTCAGCAGATTCACTGGAGTCAGGATTACTCAGTTTATTAATGGTAAGAGGATCAGGAGCTGAGAGAGGGAGAAATAGCACAGGTTCTTGATTTTGATAGATAAGTAATTGTATTTAAATACTGTATGTGGAATCACAAGCCTATGCCTTACCTCTGGCATAATAATATAATTACATTTTGTAAGGAAAGTCCTTTTCATCTGAGGCTCTCAAACATTTTATAAACACCACACCTTAGTGAAGTAAGTAATTACCCCCATTTTGCATACGGCTACACGGAGGCTCTAAGAAGTGACACCATTTAAGACCTTGACTTGAGTTATACTTGACCACATGTAGATACAGATCTTTGAGTAAGAATCTGGAAGAAATGTCAGGTGTCAGGATGAGATAAGACAGATGGATCATAGAGCCACTGTGCTCTGAATTTATACAGTTCGGCTTTATGCCAGAAAATGGCTTTTCCCCTGCTGAGGGGGAAGGTGCATGAGAGGGTAGTGTGCATCAGAACTAGGGTTTAACTTGTTTGGTTCCTGTTGGGTTGTCCCCATGCTGGGGAAGGTGTAAGGATGTTCTTCAGACAATAAATACGGACTTTTGCATCTGTGCCTCACAGTGGTGTGCTGGCTACCTGGAGTCTTTGAGTCAAATTCCCGGTTTGCAGCTGGCCACTTTCACTTTCATAGGTCTCTCTTCATTTGAAGTAAACTTATTTAATGACCTGACCTGAACTGCAAATGAAATAATGTTGCAAGAAGCATAAACATGCTGACGGGAAGATTTGGAGGGGAGATTTTATGTATTGGTTACCTGCAGGATGGGCTACCCTAGAAGAAATAAAACCAGCTAGAATAAATAAAATCAAAATACTTGTCAGCACGAGCTTTTACTAAAAGGTCAGCTCAACAAACTCTGCAAAATTAAATGTATTTCAAATTTACCCAACCAAGAGAAGCTCCTGAAACTGGGAATGAAGATCATGATTTTTTCATGATGTCACTTAGTACAGTGATTAATGTCTGTGTTAGACTCTCAGAGATTGTAGTAGTAGGTGCTTTAGAAAAACCAAGCTTTCCAGAGATTATAGCCAGTTACTGCAAAGAGTCTTTGATACAGAAATCTGTTGTGTTGGTGCTACTACCACTTTCTAGGACCACTGAAACCTGGAATCTTTACATACCCATTTGCTTCCCAAGAACTGGCAGGAATATACGACCCTGGGATTAAAACCAACAGTTCCTACCTGCTACTTGGGAGTCATTTCATAAAATACTAAAATGAGATTAGATGTTCCTCATGCTGTTTCAAAATGGGATGTTAAAATGATCCAAATCATTGATTTTGTTCCAAACCCCTGTGCTGGTTCAGATTTGTCCAGAAAACTGTGATGGATAATCTTCTATCAATTATATGTAGGCTGGACTATGTATTATCTTTCTATGCTGTTAAGGAATCATGTTACAGCAATTTTTTTTTTTTTTTTTTAAAGGTGATAACTATAAATTAAATTTACAGACTTTATTGACTCGCTGTAACGATTTGTGGAATTTACCTACAAAATATTCACTCTGCTTTGGTATAAATTAATTTTTATGCTGGTTCCTTCTACAGTTTTATCAGGATTATTATATTAAGATACTCTACAAAATATTAGAGTAGATGCAAAATAACTTATTGACATAGGACTGTACCTCAGTTACCTTAGCTACCAGTTTTCGGTCTGATCTTGGGCATGTAGCAGCATATCCCTGTGTCTTAATTTTCTTCTCTGAAAATTGAGATAATGATAGTGATCTTAAGTAGGTGCTTTTTGATTTGCAGATGAAAGCATTGTATAGGAGAGAAACATTATTTTTTTTTTTTCTCCAAATTGTGGATTTGACAGGCCTGAATGTTGTCTTAAAACCCTTGTGAAAATAAAGCCCAACACCATTCCACTTGACCAAATGATTAATTATCAGCAGAGGAAAACTGATTTTATCTGGGTCAAAATACAGGAGACATTTATTATGTCAGTGTTATCTGAAGCTATGTGAAATGAATTTTGAAGTGTCTTAGCACCTTGCTAGCAAGAGCTATATTAAACATATTTTGAATGTCTTTAAACTGAGGCTAAAGTAATTCTAGAGTCTTGTTATAACACGGAAAAATCTCAGTCCTTGTTGGTTGGTGAGACCATGTCATAACCTGTTTCATATAAAACTGTCTTTAAACTTTGCTTAAGCAACAGCTGGTGGTTTCTCCTGTGAACAGTAGATGATGTTTAATTAGTCTTACAGTCATCTACATTACAATCAAATCAAAGAATGCAGTTGCAACACATTCCCAATTTGTATTGTAAATGTGACCCTAACTGTGTTCCTAAAATCTCTGTCATGTGCTACAGCTGGGTACGCTGACCTGATTGTAACATAAGCAGAAACTTAGTGCACTAGCAGAAATTCCCATTCCTGAAATCATATTAATTCTTTATAAATCGATACTTTTAATGTTTGAAGCTTACCACAACCCAAAAAAAAAAAAAAAGTTTACTTCTCTAGTATTCTGTGCTCTCATTAATTATTCCATCTAATAGTGCTTCTCAAAATCATCTCTTAGAAAAGGAATTTGGATTACACAATCTTGGAAAACAAACCTGTTGCCACCAAGCATGAGCTAACATGTTACTGTACTCTACAGCTTATCACAAGTAAGCCAGCACCCAGTTTTGTAGACCAGAAGTCTTGGTTGATTATCTGTGCAAATAAACTATGCTGTGTTGAATATTCTAGTTTGCATAGAGTTGTATTCTGCCTGAGGACTTACTTAATGCCTGTGTCTCTTTTCAGCTCTTCAAGTAAATAGTTGTAAAATGAAAAACTTTTTAGCATTTGTGAGTAAAGTAATGAACCTTTGATTCCACAGTTGTAAGTACTCCAAATTGGATTTAGATGAGGAATATAACTTTCTATGCAACTGTTACTGCTGTCCAAGCTAAAATAGTCTAATGGCAGAACGAATAACATTTTTCCAGTTTTCATGGGTTATCAATTTGGGTACTTTTAAACGTATCATTTAGCCTGAGCATTAGGTCTTCAGATTTCTGAAAACAGTGGGCTCCTGAGCAAAAAAAAAATTCACCAGCTTTTAACAGAAGTTAATATAGCAGCAATCCTAGAAGTCAGCATACACCACTGATTTATAGGTATTTTAGTGCCTTCTCACTCCTGATAATCATAACCTTTATGCATCTCAGCATGGATTTAAGAGTCTGACTGTGAGCACCCAGTTGAAAATATTTTGTTGCCGCTTAGAGATAAATAGTTTCTTGAGAAAGCAAAGAGCTAATGTTATAATCTAAAATGTGGCTTTGGGACTGTCACAAACTTGTGTAACTTGAATTCAGTCATTAATGTTTGCTTATATCTGTGAAATGTGTATACCACCATACATGAGGATGAGAGTACTGTGAAACCGAATTTGATGATTTTCTGAAATTAACAGTGAAGTGCACTATAAAAGAATAAAACCTCAGCTAGAGTTACCTTAGCTTCTTGAAGTCTGTATGTTGTTTCTAAAAGAGCCCTGATTTGCATTTTCACTTTTGGTCAAAATTAACAGGAAACTTTCTGTGAGTTAGAGAAATTTGGGAATGCTGAGAGGTATATATAAATATTGATTATCTTCTATGCCTACTATCATTTGTACGATACACTAGATACCCTGGAAAGATTTAAAACACAAACATTTTCCTGGAAAGGATTAATACAAAAATGGTATAAGAAATACCAATAAAACTGTTGGAATTTAGACTTGGAAGAGGTGAGGAGATTAAGTGATAACAAAAGTCATTAAGATGTAGATTGCAGTTGTTTTCGCCATGAATATTTATTTATTCAATTGGATCATTTCAGTTAGTGGTTCATAAACTATGGCTGTTTGAGATGGGTTTCCCACTGCAATTAGTTGGGTGACTGAAAGCTCATTCTATAACTTGCCTGCAAAAATGGCAGAAGTAATGTTGAGGTGGTTACAATGTGTGTAAGATAAGGAGGCGTACTTTTGTCTTATCTATTCAAACTTTTAACAGAGAAACACTGGAAGATTTGAGAGACAGCATTAAGAAAGGTAGAGGCTAATAAGTAATTTGATTAGTTTGTTATGAATGGTGTAGGTGATGTTCTTAATTATGTCACTGACTGATAAAAGAATTCACAGTAGGTGAACGCAATAAGAAGCAAGTGTAGATTCTCAGATAATAGCTCCATAAGAGTTATATAACTTTATATATATATAAATATATATATATATAATAATTATATGTGTATAATAAATATGCATATAGGCCGTAACAAAAAATAAACGAAGTATGAGCTCAAGGCTTTCATTTAGGTAGTTCATAGGAATGGGATGTTCAACTGGAGATTAGGCACAAGGGCAGCCATGATAAATGATGAAGAACTTAGAATAGAGAGGTCAACAGAGAAGCAAAACTCAGACTTTTGAAGGCAATCATGCAGATGATGGCCACGTATGACTGTGAGAGTTGGCCTTTGGGGAAAAGAGAAATTAAAAAGTAGTTAAAAAGAAGTTAATAAAAGAGTTAAAGGTGATAGATGGAGGAAATTACTGAATGTAAACCAAAGAAAAACCAGATCTAGAGATGCCTAACAAGAGAAGGAGGTAATGTAACTTAGGAGTGGGCATTTTCTACATGCCCCATTTAAGAAGTTGGTCATAAAGAGATGGAAAGAGGCAGAGATGGCTAGGAAAGGCGTATGCTACTTAGTTTATGTGTAGTGTCACTTTTCTCCCTTGCTTGAACAGAATGATACTCAGTGTAGATATACTTGTGTAGGTTAGGAGTACAATCCTAACAAAAATGGTGGCCAAAGGAGATCCAATAGACCCATGAAAGTCAGGGAGGATAGGGCCATAAAGGAAACAGGTTTCCATCTTACCAAATGTCCCCTGAAATCTGGTAACTCCTTGCCCATAAGATGTTAACAGTATTAGATTGGATCATGAATGTATTTTTTGGTATTAGTATCTGTAGTGTGAAAGATTTGCTTGGTATTGCCATTTCTAGCTGGCAGCAGAGCTATAAAGAGAGGGAATTTAGCATTAAGAGAAAAAATTAGAGTTCCAATTTTGTTTACAGTGCAGTAACTGGTAATTTGAAGCCCTAGACAATATGGACTTGATGTGTCATACCATAATGTAATTGCTGTAATTATTTATCATTTTCTTCACTGCACATTAGTTGTTTAAGCGTTATGCTAATGGATGTATTCAATGTTTAAAAATAATGTTTTTAGAACAGGAAGGAAAGACATAAATACCTTTTTGCTGCTATATGCATTACTATAGCTGCAAACCTTTCACAGTTCTTCAAGACAGTATGTGTGCAACTAAATAACCAACATTTTTAATATGTTTGTTTTCTTCTTCCACCCTTCCAATATACTAACAAATGTTAAACAACTAACAAGCCCCCCTCCCCACCCTGTTTTCAATCCTTATTGTTAAATAATTTTACTATTGTTTATGGTAAAGAGTTTATCCGTGTAACTGCTCATCAGCTTTAAATTCAGAGGTTAACACTTCTGCAGAAGTCTGTAGATTATTAAAAATCACAATAATACTACACTGCTTGCAAATGTGAGAATATTTTCCTGTGATGAAAATTATTCAGAGTAATTTCACTTAATATGTAAGAGACTTAAATGAAAGAAGAAGCTGTAAGATAGTTTTCTCCTTGTAAAACACACCAGTTATAAAAGCACAAGAATGCATTTACTGTGGGAAGGTTTCTTACTATCATATACGACAGATATGTGTTAGGGATTAGAGCATGGGGATTTAGGGTCTTGTTACATAATGTTTTAACTGATCTAAGATGGTGTGACTATAGTTTTGTCCACTCTCTTCTGCATATCCCTGTTCCATCTGTTGATCTGGGTCTGGCATGTATCTGACCCCACATTGCAGCAGTTTGGAGACCCAAGCTGATGTTACCAGAAAGGTCCTTGCATAGTATGATATCCCTTACCAGTTTAACCATCTCACCTGGCAGTTCAGATCAGCTCTGAAGTTGTCCTAAGGGAGCAGTGGCAGCATGCAGGTGGGGGACAGGAGGGAGGGTGGGAATGTGGCAACATTGCTTTGAGGTGTTTTCAACTGCCAGGAGCCGCACCCGTGGGTTTCTGTCCAGCACCTGCGTGTGATTCACTGTGTCACCTTAGACAAGCCAGGTAACCTCAGTCACCTACTCAATACCAGGAAACCTACCCACTGGTGTTTAGTAGGCTAAACTAGGCAACGTGATTATCAAACAACTGAGCAACTGGAAGTATTTTATCCAGTAATATGTTCATCCAGTTGACCCAGCACTAGTGTCAACATGAATGCTTCAGTAGCAGTTTCCATCAGTAGGTAAGAAATACTCACTTAGACAAACATCCCATTTCTTTTGGGAGCAGTGTTACAGTTTATTGTTGGTGATATGCTGTGGTCTCTGATTTTGTTAATGAACTGTTAAAAAGACTGTGCAGATTACTTAAACATTTTTTAAGAGCGTAAGACTAGACAGTTAAGAAATCTAAGGTGTAAGGTTCTCTATGCATCCTAATGGCACCCTCCTTTACATTTATTCTGTTCACCAAACAAGGTATGAGTCCCGTTGAGAAACACAATTATATGAAGGTATATAAGCAATCAAACATTGTACTTTACCACAGGAGCAAACTGGGCTTTATTAGTGCAGACTCAACCTTGCAACTCCAGTGCTAACACCTAAACTGCCATCTTCTCAGTTACCTACCTGCCTTGGCAGAGATGAAGAATATTGTTTTCCAGAGTCAAGAGGCATCACTTAGTACAGGGTGGGGTTTGGGTGAGGCTAAGGGAAATGATCTGGTTTTCTTCTCTTTCACACCCAGCCTGGCTGAGTGTCTGCCTCTAGCGCCTCAGCAGGGAAGCTGGGAAACTAGAACCATGTCAGGCACAGAGCACCTGGCCTGCTTCTCTCTTTCTCTGCGTGAAGGGGTTTGCTCCAGCTCCTCAGGTGCTCTTTGATGTGTATGTGTATGTATATATATATATATATACATATATATATATATGAAATATGCTTTACCTGACAGATTCTGAGTCTGGCAAGGAAGAATATGGGAGAAAAGCTCTCAACTGGTTTCTGTTCCTCATAGTGTCCAAGCAAGGTGGGATTTTTCATCAGAAGCTCTTTCCTGCTCTTTCCCTTTCTGTTTTGTTCCATTGTGTGCTTTGACATAAGCTGCAGTAATATGATTTCACCCTTTAGTTGTTTTTGTGTTCTCCTTACAGTTCTGGCCCTTTGCCAAAAATTATAGTAAGGAATGCAGGTGAGAAAATGTAAATGGTGATTTTTAATATTTGGTAAGAACTGAATGGAATTTCAAGGACAGAGCAAAGCCACTTCACAGGGCTGAGGTAGTGAGTGAGGTGCTCCAAATCAGGAAATTTTGAGACCCTCTTAGAAAGACCTCTAGAACTCTAGCCAGTAGAGAATAATAAAAGTAATTGCAAGAGCTGGGCAAACAGATGCTTGCTATTAACACCCTTTATAACTTGTTATTATTTGTTCAGAGTATTTGACCTGATTCTAGTATCTTATACTTCAATCCTTACTAATATTCTTATGTAATATGATACTAATATGATATTATACTAATGTTATACTAATATTATACTTCAATGTTTAATAATATTTTTGTATCTTATATTTACATGATAACTAATATACATAATACTTATGAAGCTACTGGGCAAACTAATGTTGATATGGCAAAAGAAGAAGATGTTTCTGTACTTTACATGAGGCCTTTTATTTTTCATGATAATTAGTTAATTGCTGTGATAGTCAAGTAAAGGATGCCAAATATGAAAGAATTAATTTGTAAATCTTTTTCATCAGAAACCCAGTACAAATCTGTCCATTCTTAGAAACAGGCTTCAGAACAAGTGTTCTCTCATATTTAAGTTTACAACAGCTGTTGGGCTCTTTTTTTTTTTTTAAGCCTCAGCTATCCAGGTATCCATCAGACTGCATCTTAGAAGCTTTGCACCCACCAGATGATTTTAATTTTTCATGCCTTATAAGAACCCTGAAGGCTTTCTCCACTCATTTTTCCCCTCCTGAAAAATATGCCACCAATCTTGGAAGTTAAAGCTGTTTCGATGAAGCCTTCCCCGAGGGATTCATCATGATGCAGTAGTTTAAATACTAGCGCTCCCTGTCCATCAGTGGTCCCACTATAATAGCATTTCAGTAAGTGTAAACTCTTCCTCTTCTGCAACTGATTAAGTTGCAATTGATTAAGTAACATTTGCTACTGTCAAATGAGAAATGCTTACTAAATATAATATATAATGAGTATTTACTCGTTACAGAACATTTGCCCCTTGTCTGCCAAGTGGAGGATCTCCTTCAGTTCTGGCTGGTCCTCAGCTTTCACAAATTAATTGCCAGTACGGTGTTAGGGGTTTCCCGCTCCTCTGCTGTTCTCTGCTGTTCCCTCAGTAACACCCGCACAGTCATCTCTAAGAGTGTGTAAAGTTCATCATGGAATTTCTAGCTCTTATTTTATTTAATTGTCATTTGCTAAGAGGTATTTATGATGGATTGGTTCTGTCAATTTGATGGCTTGTTTTGTTCTGGAGCTAGTTTAGAGATTTTATAACAATGTGCTAGTGAGTTTGTTGTACCATATTTATTTGTAATCAGACCTCTCGTGAGTTGGCTGTTTAACTTATCAAGGAAGAATTGTTTAACTCAATTTCCGAAATATGATTAAAAGAACAGTGCTGGTATAAATATTTTCAGAATGATTATGAGAAGCAAGACATTTAATTAGGTGGAATGATAATCAGATCAGTAATTCCCAGATTGTGATGGAAAACATCATTCTGTTTCAAGCCTGACCCCCTGTCAGTGGTGGTCGGGGGGAGCAGGGAGGGAGGGAATGCTGGAGTAAGCTTTGGAAACCTGCCACAGACACCCAGAGAAGTTCACAGAAGCTTTAGAATCCGTAAGCCTTTGCTGTCGCCATTTGCATTCTATGATCCGTGTTAGCAAACACTCAGAAGTAGTGTTTTTTTTGTTTTGTTTTAATTTTGTGTTTCTATTTTAGGGTAGAAAACGTGCAGTATTAGGCTGAATTGCTTTCCCCTCTCCCCCTACCCCCACCCCCCCAAGAAAAAAACAACTCCCAGGAGCACTTTGTGCAGAACCGACTCCTGAACCACTTCGTGATCCTTTTGTAGAGCTTTTTCAGGTGAATAGGTTATCCTCAGGACACGTTTCATTTTCAAAACCCAGGTTCTCCAGAAGATGGGGAAAGCGATTTTGGACAAAAGGTCAGATGTTGCCGTTACACCCCGACAGCCCCCTTCCCGACATCAGCTGCGCTTTCCTCACAGCCCTCTCTTTCCCGCCTCGCCGGGCCGGGCCGCAGGGCTCTCCCCCGGCGTTGCGGTATTGCGGCGGCCGCCGTGCCCGGGGGGTGTTCGCAGCCCCCTCAGCTCCCAGCACCTCAGCCGGCTGCGAGCAACGGCCTCCGGGGCCAACCACGAGCCGCCTCCGCCCCGCCCCTGCGCCGCCGCCGCCAATGGAGTTTGAATACTTCCGAACCAGCCAATCAGGAGGGCCGGCGGCCCGGCGCTGCGCCCTCAGTGCTAACGGGGCGGGGTCTGCGTGGCGAGCGGCGTCGCGGCGGGGCCAATCAGCGCGCGCGGGCAGCGCCGTTGCCTGGGCGGGCACTAAACGGCTGCTGGGGCGGGCGGCGGCAGCTTTGAATTGCCGGGGCGGGGGAGCGGAGCCTGTTGTGGCGGCGGGGGGCTGTGGGGAGCCGGAGCGGACGGACGGACGGACGGACGGACGGCAGGCGGGCAGGAAGGAGGGCGGGCGGGCAGGCAGGCAGGCAGCCGGGGTTTGGGTGATTGCCGCTGGTGCTGCCCCCGGCTTTCCCCGAGGGCGGGGGTGTGTCCCTGCGACGGGACGGCAGAGCCGGGGAGCCGCTGCCTCAGACGAGGGTCGAGCCCGGTGAGTTTCGTCGCGCTCCGAGCCCCACAGTCCCGGGTGGGTTATGTCCGCCCGTCGTTGATCTCCATTTTTAGTTATTTTTAGGTACTTTCTCTCTCACAAGTAAGTTCTGAGCTGTGCTAGTGTCTCGGCCCATGCCAGAGCCTCTAAAGGCGGAGCCATTACAATAACAAAAAACTAAAATCGTATGAGTGTGTCGAATCTCTATTTAAGGATTAAGCGTTGTACAGCAGTTTAAGTGGCCAGAACTCAGCAGTATTGGTTTGAAAAACTTCTGTAAAGAAAGAAGCATAATTGCTACTTAAAGCAATGGGGTTTTTTGGTAAGGCTTTCAGGTTAAACACACCAGAAGTACAATGAAGTCATAAGTGCTAATGACCTGAAATGTGAACATCAAAATAAGATATGAAGAGAAACTTTTTGAAATACAGCAGTCAAATATAATTACAAGAATATAAATCCTGTTATTGTTAGGATATAGATTAACATGAAGTTTTAAAATCTCAGCTGCATAGAAGCATGTCAAAGTAGCACTTAAAAGTTGCTGCTTTGCGTTTAGATTGGGAAACTGGCATGGTTGTGAAATACTGTATTTGTGTATATATCTGTAATCACAGCTAAGCTTAAAAATGTGACTGATTTAAAAGGGAAGCTTATTTAACCACTTTCAAGGTCTAATTTTAGTTGTTTTTGTGTTTCAGGTGTAGTACTACCCACCTTGTATTATACAAGAATTTTGTCAATATGAGCTGGGCTGTGGAGGAATGGAAAGAAGGTCTTTCCCCAGAGTCCTTCAGAAGATTCATGAGCTAGAAAGTCAAGTAGACAAGCTTAAAAAGGAACGTCAGCAAAGACAGTTCCAGTTAGAGTCTTTGGAGGCAGCTTTGCAAAAACAAAAACAGAAGGTAACGTAGGTACTGCAGTCCTTTCCCTGAAATGACATTCTCCATGCTAAACACCATTCTAAGGATTTAGTATCTGGTGGTGGTTAGGGAGTGGGTTAGTGTTTTGTTTCTTCCCACTTGCTGACTGGAAAGGTAGCATAGAAATATAGAAATATAAACATACTCATCATATTCTCCCTTCTGCTTAGTTCTCACTGACTGATAATAGAATTCCTGCCTTCTATCTGTGTTTGACATGATTATCCATCTCCAGGTTTTCAGGTTTACTTTGAGGCTTTCCTACATCTTGTGATTAGGAAAAGTAATTACTTTATTGTCACACTTGTTAAAAATCTTGATAAGGACTCAGCCTGTTTTGTGTAACAGTGCTGCACAGTTGAAAGCCTCTTACTATTTCACTTTGCCTGCAGCTACCTATCATCTTTTACTTAGTTTATGTAAACCTCTGGTTTTTCATTGTAGAAACTGTATTTTGGGATTTGGTTTTCTTTTTCTTTCTTAGAGCTGTAATTTTACACCTCATCTGACCCTATCAGCCCTCTAGGCAGGAAACCAGAGACCCTCTTGGTCATCGTCCTGCCATGCTTCTGATCAGAAGTGACCCATATAGTTGAATTTTGTTTTGTAATGTTTGAATACAGTTTAGAGGCAATTTACAAAGACTCTCTTTTTTTCCCTTTAGGGTGCTACAACTTTCTAGCAAAACGTAAGCCTGGTAGTTTTCTTTGAGTTTCTTCCTGTGAATTTCCAGGAACTTACTTCACCTACCAGAGGAACTGCTGTGCTCCTCACACAAAAAGAAGGGAGGCACTTGAATAGTTGTGCTTTAAAACTCAGAAGCAGCAGCTAAAACTCACTACTTCTCAGTCAAAAGAATAATGTTGTGCAAAGTTGTAGCCTGACTGTAGCCTTCCTGCCAGAAGCTGGAGGGGAGTAGGAGGACATCTCTACTGCCAGACTCGATTTCAAAGCCATGACTCTTGATAATCGTTGTGCATTCTTTAGTGAGTCAAAGTATCCTGGTTGCTAAAGTTGATAGGATGGACAGAGAAGCAAGATGATCAGTGGAGAATGTGGACTACTGTGGATTATTAGTATTTAAGGATTGATGAATTTTTTTTATGAGCTTGTGTTTAGTCAATAAATAGAATTTTTTAATGTCACTGAGTTGAATTTTAGGAAATGTGGTTTTGTTCATACACCAGAATATTTATACAATGTGTATATCTGAGGTTTTCAGTGCTGTCAGAGTTTTGAAATGCTAGGAAGATAATAACAGCATGTAAACTTGGTGTTTTTAAAATAATAACTGCACAGAAGTGTAGAGAACTTGAGACATTTTTTAAGTGGTCTATATTCCATCTAGGTTGAAAATGAAAAAAATGAAGCTGCTACACTAAAAAGAGAGAATCAGAGCTTGATGGAAATGTGTGACAGTCTTGAGAAAGCAAAACAGAAGATTTCACATGATCTTCAAGTAAAAGAATCTCAACTCAACATTCAGTCAGGGCAGCTGAATTCCAGTAAGAAAGACATTGAAAGGCTAGAACAAGAACTGAAAAGGTGAGGACTTGCCATATGGCTCTAACCTATGTAAAGTGGTTATTTTCTCATGTTTTGCTCATTTAATGTGTCCTTCATGGTCTTTAGTTTCTCTTAATTTCATATTTTGTTTAGATTTTGTGGCCCAAATCTCAAAACATCACCCTGTTCTTACATACGCACATGCATATATGGACTTCTTCATAAATCTATGTGCTGCTTGAAGCAGTTAGCACCCATTCATTCTGTGATTTCAAATAAACAAAAAAGCTAGCACAACTGAGTTGCTTGGCAAAAGTGACCTACAAAGAGCTTGGAGTTGTAAGGAAAGTACATGGACAACGCAGTCTGTAAAATCAAGTCTACCAATAATACATGATGGCTGGAAGAAGGAGGAATGAAGGTCTATTGGAGTGGAAGAGAAAGCAATGGTGCTGTGACTGAAACATGGAATCCATTTGCTTTGGTAAAGAAGTGCCTAATTCATAATGCCTCAGGTTGTGAACAGTGTTATTACTGAGACAGTATGTATGTACTGTCTGCAGAGGTGGAATGCAATTCATATAATAAAAAAAAAATCTTGTATAAGATAGACACATCTCAAAATCCTTCATCTGAGGGTGCTACACAAATGGGACAGTTGCTTGTAGTGAAGTGAATATTGTCACCTGTTAAACTTGCTCTCATACTAAAGTCACCCTCCGTTCTTGGGAAGAAGTATTTCTGAAACTTTGTGTGCATCAGTAAGGCTGACTGTCCCGCCTGTGCAGTAAACTGTTGTTTTAGTACGAGTAATGCAGAATTACTGCCACAGAGAGGAGTCAGTCTGTGATATCAATTTTCTTATTGTTTGTTTATGGTTTGATGGGGATTTTTGGTGTGTTTTTGTTTTTCTCATGTCATGAAGTATGTCTGTTTCCTTTAACTTTTGGATGGTATGCCTCCTACATGTCCTAATAGAAGCAAATAAAGGAAGCTGTGTTGGTGTTTCTGGTTTTTCCCTTTGCCCGTCCCTCCTGCTTTGGGAAAACTGAAGATAGTTGAAGTATTTGACTGCTGTGGAAGATTCTAATTTCAACAAAACAATTTATGGCATGTAGAAACACCAGCTTTGTGTAAGGAGTTGCTGAGATCCATCAAAGAAATCTACTGAGATTCAACAGGGTTGATAGAATCACTCATGTTTTCTCCCTCAGCTGCCAAATGTTGGGCCGGAGGGGTTGCAGACTAAGGATACATGTTCCACTTACTCCCCAAATTAAGTCTAGTTTACTGAATTTTCTCCTTCCCATTATATTACTTTGTATAGCTGTTCACTACAGAAGATCATCAGTTACTGCATGTTGCTTGATGCTGGTGATGGATTTCAGTTTTTTATTTGGTTCTGTGTTGTTTTATGCTGATAATTTATCGTTTACTACTTCATAATAACTCACAATCCACTGGGGAGGAGTTCTTGGTGTCCTACTGTAAAAGGGAGGGAGAAATGGGAAGGCAAGTTGTGGAGTCATTCATGTGATGGGTTGCAGACTGGAACCGTTCCCCTATAACCTTTTCTCACTGAGCAGGATGAAAGTTGCTGTATAATCTCCAAACTAGTTATCCAGATTCACTGGATGAGCTTCACGCTCACAAAAGTCGCTGGAATGGGTAGTCTGCTGTGGTGTTTTGGGTTACAATGAAAACGGTACATGCAAAAATACACTGTTGGGAAGATATTCCCTTCCATTTTCATGAGACATGCATAAGTTTCTCAAAGTGCACGGTATCAGAACATGGAATAATAGTATGCTTCCTACTGTAAAGATATTTCCTGAAGACTGAGAGTTTTATCAATGTTTGCAGTGATTTAGGTGTGTTTAGCTGGACTACAGCTTCATACAGCAATATCTTAAGCAGTTTGAACTGATTTTCACCTACTTTGCGTTTGTTTGTTTTTGTTCTTTATCTTTGACTCCTATGTAATTAATTAACTATGTTGAAACTAAATAAAATAAATTCTTCCTATTTCTGTATTATAATAGCTAAAAATTTTCAGTGGCTGTATCTCAACTTCATCTTTAAACTAAGTTCTTAAAATCATATAACTTATTTGTGTATTTCAGGCTTTTAAAAATAGATAATTAACCTTTTAGTTTCCATTA
The DNA here is from genome assembly GCF_018691265.1 of Tyto alba. Taxonomy (NCBI): domain Eukaryota; kingdom Metazoa; phylum Chordata; class Aves; order Strigiformes; family Tytonidae; genus Tyto; species Tyto alba. The sequence goes on along the minus strand of NW_024881278.1, from coordinate 18,740,690 downwards.
CTGATTGCTGCTGTTGCTTCTTTCCTAAACAGATACAAATGTGAGCTTGAGAGAAGTCATCAAACATCGATTACAGGAGACTTATCATTCAGTGGCACTCCACAGAAAAGTTTTACTGCTCCTTTAACACCAGTTCAAACTCAAAATGGTAAATTATTTTTTCTTCATCTAGCACAGATAGTTAACTGTCAGGTTTTTTTGGAAGGTGTAGGATCTTTTGGACATCACACTTGTACCGAGCTGCCTAATGCCTATTACATAGCTTATATTGAGTGTCTAAATCATAGCACCACAGGTTCCAAGTTTAAAAATTATTAGTGCAGATTGAAAACTTATTGCTAATATTACATCTTTCCAGCACTACGTTGATGGACATGGAATAGTAATAGGAATATCCATCAACAGACTGCAGCTATTTTTTGAATTCCTGTCCTAATGTGAGCTCTTCCCTTCATGCAGTGAAGATCAAATTTCTTCCATGTACCACAAGTACTTTAATTAAAGTTCAGTCAACAGTCATATCTGTTATTTCTTTAGAAAATTCTTTTTTATTTAGACTATTATTGTACATGATAATCTGCACAATTTATGCACTTTATCTATTTCAAAGCATCAATTCTGTCCTCAAATTAGTGACACCAAATAGTTTTAAAATATTTGAATAAACTGGAAAAGTTAATTTAACTGGTAAACTTTCTGTAGCCAGACATCCTTGCGCTGTCTATGCTGAAAAACTTTGATGGGTTCAATATTATGCATGATGTTTACATCTTTCTTTGCTTTGAATAAATGTTTTGTGAATTTGGCATCTCAGTCTTACTCTGAGGGGAAATCTGAGATACTTTCTTGCACTTTTATTTATTTTAATTTTTTTATATGTATCTGAAAAGGGCTATAGTAGTGCCAATGTCAAGCATTCCACTAAATATGGTACTCCTGAAATGGGGATTATATTAAAATTATTTAAATAACTGTATTTAAAGTGGTATTGCTGGGGAGGCATTTTCCTTTGAAAGCTGGGGTCTTAAATTCTTTAAGACGATAGAGTATCTCAAATTGGAAGGGGCCCACGAGGATCACTGACTTCAGCTTCCTGCTCTGTGCAGGACTACCTAAAACTCAATCATATGAGTAAGAGCATCATCCAGATGCTCCTTGAACTCTGACAGGCTGGGTGCTGTGACCACTTCCCTGTGGAGCCTGTTCCAGTGACCGACCACCCCCTCAGTGAAGAGCCTTTCCCTGATGTGCAGTCTGAACTTTCCTTGACACAGCTTCATTCCATTTCTTCCTGTCCTATTACTGGTTGCCAGAGAGAAGATCAGCACCCCCACTCCGCTGCCCGCCTCGAGGAAGTTGTAGGCAGGGATAGGTCACTCCTCAGCCTTCTCCAAGCTGAACAAATCAAGTGACCACAGCTGCTCCTCGTAAATTGCCCTCGAGGCCTTTCACCATCTTGGTTGCTCTCCTCTGGACATGCTTTAATAGTTTGTCCTTACATTGAGGTGCCTGAAACTGCATAAAGTACTTGAGGTGGAGCCTCACCAGTTCACTGTAGAGTGGGACAGTCACCTCTCTCAACTGCTCCTTAGAATGCTACAAAGCATTCTAGCTCTAGTATTTTTCTGAGAGTTGTACAAATATATAAAATGTTGTATATAAATTCAAGAAAAGGGAAGCAAGACTTTTGTTTTGGACTGATGTGCTCCTCTTAAAAATTCAGCTGAAGAATCCCAAATAAATTCTTTGTCCAATTCCTATTGCATTTGAAAGGAATTAGAGGAAAAGATCCAGCCTTATTTTCTGGTAATTTCTTGGTAATATTAATGCTATTGGGCTGCTGGTAGGAAACCTTAAAAAAAAAAAAAGCATATAATATATGTGTATATATAATGTAACATATATATGTGGTATATTTTTTAAAACGTGTATATATATTTTATATATATATATACACACGTATTTTGGGGAGATAAAAAAAAACAATCTGGCATTGGATACTTAATTTTAACAGTTGTGTTTTCATTCTAACATCGAGTTCCAGATATCCCACCAGTATACTTTGCAGTTCTAAATTACCGAACATATTGTATATTCAGTTGTTTCTTCCTTGTAATCTGACACTTCTGATAGCTGTTCATTTTTATAATTCCTGTGGTAACAACAGGCTAGGAAAGATTACCTGTGTATTGAGTTAGATTATGAAGAATTATTTATCATGTCTTTGTAGATGCCAAATTTGAAGAACTGAAAGAAAAATACAAGAAGGAAGTCCAAGAAAGAAAAAAGCTAGAATTAGAACTGAGAGCTATCCAGGTTAAAGTAAGTATCTCTTGAGAATTGTATGTGTGATATCTAAGAAAGTAACTACTGAGTGAACTTGCAAAATGGAGTGGAAAACTAGTGAAATATATTCTATATCACTTAATGTATAATAAATAAAAAAAAAAATCTGTGTGTACTGCCATTCAGAAGTAATCTTGGAGAATCCAGAAAAGCTAGCATAATTGAATAGCAAAGGGAAGAAGGATATTGAAAATGAGAACACAACTTTCAAATACTGGAAGTCTCAAGCAAGCAAGAACAAGAGAAAACTGTCAGTTTTTCCAAGTTAAATATGATAGGATAATAAAATAGCCATTAAAAGATTATAAGAAAACTTGCCTAGCAAATAAACACTAGTAAATTTTTCAAACACATTAGTAGGAGTTGTATTAGGGGATCTCTGAGGCCAACCGATGTGAAAGACCTCAAGGAAAAAAGGGCCATTGCAGAAAAGCTGAAATAATTTTTTTTTTGTATTTACTATCTGAAGGCTTAGGAAATTTTCTACATCAGAGCCTTTCTTTATTTGGGTTGAATCTGTAGCACAGTCTCAAACTGAAAATTCAGTAGTCTTAAAATAGATTGATAAAATGAATAGAAATAAAAAAAAAAAATCTACAGATAATATTTATCCATGAATTGATAGGGCACTGCAGTATAGGACTGAGGAATCACTATGACGGGCAATTTATTTCATTCTTCTATTGACACTGGGAGGTGACATGGATGATGCCATTTTTAAAAAAAACTTTACAGTGCCGTTTCCTGGAAATGTAGTGTACTCAGGCCAAATTTTTGTACTGGTAAAATTGTTAGAAACTTAAAGATGTTTATTGATGCATACATAGGTATGATGTATGGAGAAAAAGTCAACCATTTATTTGTAAAGGGATATCATGCCTCACATATTTTCAGATTTTTTGTTTTTTGAAGAATGAATCAAAGAAGTCAAGTGACTCGGTAAAATGTTGTTGGATATCCACAAAACCCTGAAAAAAAATGAAACAGTTTTGATAAGGGGGAGGAGTTCTTGCTAATGTAAAAGTAAAGGACAGTGGCAGTAAATGGTCAGCTTTTACAGCTGGGGAGTCATCAACAGCAGAGCCTGAAAAGGATTGGTAAAGAGTACTGTGCTATTCAGCATATTCATTAATTATCTGAAAAAGAGTTTAATAATATGGCTGGAGACCACACAGTATTTTGTAATAGTAAATAATTGCAGTAATTAAGATAGTAAGTAAAGTTCAGTGTAAAAAAAAAAAAAAAAAAGTGAAGTAATGCAGTAATGCATTTGGAAAATATAATCTGAACAATGCATACCAGCTACATTCAGGCTTCAAATTTAATGAAATGATTCCAGGAAGCAATTCAGTAATTATTGTGGCTGGTTCACTGAAAACTTCATTATTATGTTCAGCAATGATGAAAAATAATTTTTAAAGAAGAGAATTAAGAACCAATGAGAAAATATTCTTTGCCTATATATAGCCAAATGGATCTCGCATCTTGAATATTCCTTTTAAATTTTGTTCATCTCATCTCTAAACAGATATGGTACAAGTAGACAGTGCAAAGATGAGTGAGATGAAGAGAGGAAAAAGGGAACAGTCATTTTCCGGCTTTTCATAGGACATAATTACAGTACCAGCTCAGCAGGTTCAGAACAAAAACTATTTTATTACACCGTACTGTGTTAAATGGCAGAACTCTTTGTCACAGAGTATTGTTAAAAAATGCAAGCATCCAAAAGAGAGAGTACTTGTAAACTATTTCATGAAAAATGATTATTAATTCCCCGGATTCAAACTTTTGTCTTGGAAACTCTGTAAATTTAAATGGCATATAAGGAGAATCATGACTGTGTGCATGGTTAGCTTTTTATGCTTTTCATCTATAAACAAGTTACTTTACAGGATTGGACACAGCATTCTGGACTGTATAGATTTCTGGTCTTAGCACAGCTGTTCCTACATAATATATTCTCTGGTTGGACTGAGAAGTCGCATTGTGTATTACCTGGGGTAGGGTTTTAGTTTTAAAAGAATTTTTCAAATGAGACGCATTTGAAAATCCAGTTGAAAATACAATAGGAGCTTTACTGTTTCAGTCTTTTCACTTAGGAAGGAGGAAAAAAAAACTCCTACTATTTTTGTTCAGTTTTGGTTTTGTTTAATTTTTCCATAGGAGGAGGGTTAAAACTGCTATCTGGCATATTTTATTATTGCAATTTTGGGATTTTCTCTGTGTATAACTTCAAATAAGTCTTTTCTCAGTTTACCTGTGTTTGTCCAGAGAAAATAAATGGGGGTCAGATATGTTAGTCTAGACTTCTATATTTCTTGCAGCTTACTTGTGTCAGCACTTGTCTGTAAAAATGTAAGTGGTAAATGGTGGGATCTCTCTTGAAAAAGAAAAACTCTGGGTATGTTACTTATAAAGGTATACAGATCAAGCTACTTTTTTAGAGATCCTGGTTTGTGTTCATAGTTATCGGCTATTCCTGGATACTTGGGCTAAAGTTATTTTGTTTATGCAGTATAAAAAAAATATGAATCAGTAGTTAGCACTGGTGGATGATGTGGTGTCATAAAAACATGAAATGACCATGACCTATTATCTACTGACTAACAAATGGATTATTTTGTTATGTGTTGGATATGGAGCTGTGTAAAGGTAGATTCTTTTTTTCTTGGACACAGAAAATAAGTCAGCCTCATCCTCAAAGCTCTTTGAGTCACAGGGAGATCGCTCGGCATCAGGCTTCCTCATCTGTGTTTTCATGGCAACAAGAAAAGACACCACCTAGAAATCAAGAAACACCCGCAAGGGGAAGTTCTACAACATCCTCTTTTCCATGGGAAAAAGAAACAAATTCTAGCATATCAGAGAAGAATGAGTTCGACGGCAGCTTTGCTGAGAATTGCAGTTCTTCATTCGTGATCCAGCTAAAAGCACAGAACCAAGGTATCTGGGACATTTCTTTAAAACCCAGAGGCAGTCTCCTATATGGTTTCACGAAAGCTGGTGTGTGGATAGAAGAGTACTGAAATGAGTGCTTTAGTGAGGAAAAGAGAAAAATACCTATTATTGCCTTTGGCAGCTAGCCTGGTTGGCTGCTGGTATTTGTATTTTCAGTGATCAGGCAGTACACAGATTATCCACAAGCTGTGGTACCTTTATATGGGGGTTGTGAGAGTTAGATGGCAGGAGTTTGTATTTTTGGGGTGGGTAAGGGACATCAGCTAAAAGGAAAATGACCTTCTCCAATAATCACTCATGGAATAATTCTCTTAGAGTTAAAAACCTGTTCAGGATTTCAGAATGTGTCACTGTTAAATTCAATTATATTACTTCTTTTAATTTTGTATGACTCTTGAGATTTATGGCTGAGCAATACCTGTGTTAAATTAATTGATTGCTTGATGCATAACTGAGTTGGTCCACAATGGATGTTACTGGAAGCATAGAATGAAGTATGATGCAAAAAGTACAATGAAAAAGCAAGATATGAACTTGTATTGCACATGTTGATATGAAGAAATACTCATTCCTGATACCTGATAGATGGAAGAGAGCAAATAGTTGGTTTGTTGTGGCTCTGGTGAACATTTACTTAAGCCTACTATTTGGACCAGCTTTTCCATTGTTTCTTGTAGAACTGTTTTACAAGTGCCGGTATTCTCCAAACTGTTTATTCAAATACCTACATATATAACTTCAATCTAGGCAGCATTTTTAACTTGGAAGCCATATAAATTCAGCACCAGGAAGACAGGTTTTATTTTAACAAAATTAATCACCAGATAATAGTAATTCTGTATAACATTCCATGTAGCTGACTAATGTTTTCTACTGTAAAATTATGTTGTGATTTTGGAAGGTATACTCTTACTAATGTATATTGTGACAAGATCACTTGACTTTGCTTTATATGTATACTGCTTTGGTACAGGGAAAATACTACAATATAAAATACTCTATTTACAGATGCTTAGTAGCCGAAAAGCCTTTTGGAAACAGGGGCTTGCAGTTGCCCCAAACAACTGTTTGTAGTGGGTATCTTTCCTTTTAAAAATAATAAAAAAAATAGATATGTCAAGTGATCTGTTTCTGTGTGTTTAAAGACAACACAAACAAACAAAACCAAACCAACAGAGGAACAAGTTGTCTTTGCCTTTGTAGCATTTGTGCTTGACCTCACATTTTGCTGTGTTCTCATATATTACGAAGTGGAAATTATTGATATAGAGTCAACTATCTTTTGTTCTTGATAGTTTTAGTCATTGATATAGTAGTAGAAGAGAATTGAAACTTTTAGTTTAGCTTGCTGAACATTTTACAGGTGTCTGCCTGTGTCAGGAACTTGGGTTGTTATCAAACATACTAAATATTTTAGAATGTGTAGACACCTGGAAACTTGAGTACCTGGAAGAGGTACCTTTCAAAGCAGAAAGTATCATTAATCTTTACTGTTTTTCAAATTCAGAGTTCAATTCCACTGTTAAAGACCTAGAACAACAACTGCAAGCTCAAGAAAAAGTGAAGAGATCCCATATGAATAAACATCAAGAGGCTGAACTGCAGCTGGGCAGAATGAAGTTGGAATTAACAGAGAAGGATAAAGTTCTGAACAAAACCAGAGATAAACTGACTCAAATGAGAACACAATTTGATCAAGCTACCACACAGGTAAAATGTTTCATCACACTTCTCACTGTCCCTACAATTAATTCCCAGTGTTAATGTGTATCATTTTCAGACATTTTATTAAAACCAAGGTTCTCAGGTAAGTTTCTTGAGTATTTGCTGAGGATCAAGTTTTGAGAAGTATATGTTAATTTGATATGTATTACCTGTAAAAATGTAAATACTTGGTAAGCAGTCACCCATTTTCTGGAAGGTTCTTACACTACTAAAGAAATACGTTTCATCCTCAGGCAAGATTGACTAATTCTGAAAAATATTTTCTGATCAAGTTGCATAGAGCAACAATGACATCTGGTGGCAAATTCTGACCTTAACTAGACTGTTGTGCAACTTTGGCTAAAAATCAGTATCTGTTACTTATATAACTACATAATGTTGTGGGGGCATACTCTTTGTAAATTATTTGTGTGAAATAAAGTCTAGGTAAAAATGCTACGCACAATTGCAAATATATGTTGTTTCTAAATGGGATTTCACAACCTAATCCTAAGGAGTTTAGATTCATAGTAAAAAAACAATAGGAGAGTAGAATTTGCTTAGTCCAGAATTTACAGAGTGTATTTAAATACATACATATAAAAATGTGAAGTGGTTCAGATTTTTGCTCATAATCGTGAAGAAGAGAATGCCAGTGGTTAAAATAATTTAATTCAAACTGTAGATGATAACAAGTTAGAAGAGTTTTCTCTTTTTCTTGATTAATCAAGTTATATTACCTTCCTAAAATCCTTTTTCACATTTGACAAATCTGAAAGTAGTGTACAGACATCATAATTTATTGAATCTTCATATTTCTATCTTTTTCCCTTTTTTTTTCTATTACTTTGATTCATCTACAGGATAGGAAAAAAAAGACATTTCTGTGTGTATCTTCTCAGTGTATAATAATTGTTATCCATTTTTGTCGTCAAGTTTCTTCATGGTACCTAAGTATACTGGGAAACTGCTGTTTCCCACAACCCCTATATTGGTCCTTAAAAAAAATAAACATTTGCATGTTGAGGATTAATCAGTCTGCCTTTTGAGAAAGACAGCAACATTCAGCTATTGCTAGCTCTGTGAGGAACTTGGTTAGAGGAAGTCTTGTCTGGGAGTAAGGTAAAATCATATTCTTGACACAGTCTATTGAATACCTAAAGGCACTGTCATCACAGTGAGTTTGTGGGAAGACAGCTGACCCAACCGAACAGCTCGCTTCTTCTGAAGTCTCTTCATTTATTTGATTGCCCAGATGACCTGATTCAAGTTCCTAAATGATTAGGATATTAGGTATTCAATTTTGCTTTGTTAACTTTCTACAGGTTTGAGAGCTGAACTGCTTTACTAAGGAATCAAAGGGGCATTAAATCTGGCACAAGGGAAGTGGGAAGGTTATACAGCTAAGAACATGCCTGGGGAAAGGTGAGGAGGAGTAGGATTGACTGGCCCCATTTGAATTGAGGTGCAGCCCATCCTTGAGGTGCAGCACAGCATTTTGTCTCAGAAGGTTCCTTCGGGGCTGCCATCTGAAGGTTGCTCCTTTCTGTTCTGTTTCTTCTTTCTCGCACTTTGGACATAGAACTACATTGAGAGCCTGGATTTTAGTTTCCCACCTCATAGCCTGGATTTAATTCTGGCATGTCCCTTGTGCACTTCTCTGTCACTGGTACTATTCACAGCCCTTGACCACACCAGCTCCTCTCTTGCCAAGTATTTTCACGTCTTGTGAGGCCTGCAGCCCTTCTGCAGGCAAGTTTTCACATGATCTTAAAGGAGTTTATAATCCCTGTGCCAAATAACCGGACATCCCAGTACTAATACCTGCTGCTTATTTTCTCATGATACAGGTGGACTATTATTTCACTAACTCATTAAACAACCCTTGTTGCTGGAAAAGAAAACAGTCCTGTTCACTCTTTGCCATTTTTCTTAGTCCCAGGGAAGAAAAAAAAAAAAAATTGTACATATTTTTCATTACTTTGGTTTTGTAATAAAAATGCATTTTTCTGTTCAGGGAGTTAGGTGGACTTTGCTTCACTCTTAGGTAACATGATGTTAACATAATAAACTGAATTAGATAACAAGTTGACATGCTCTTAATGTGGAAGGTAACCTAGAACATCAGCTACTGTTTTTTTAAGGTGGTTGGTTTTTTTTAATCAAAGTTTAAATTGCAAAAAACATTATTCTGTTGAAGTAGACTAAGGTAGTTGCCTCTTTCCTATCCAAATCAAAGTACTGAATCACTGAAATTCAGTGGGATATACAGTTATTTCCAGTCTAAACACATAGTTGTTTAGCATTTAGTGGTCATTCTTTAGTTCATAGCAACCTGAGGTATGAAAATTTAATCTGTTTTTAGTGTCAGATACAGTACATTTCTGTAGACTGTCAAAGACGTTGATTTTTCTGAAGGTGTTATTATTTTGTATGTGTGCATACGTGTGTGTACAGGTGTGTATATATATACATATACACACAACTATATATGTATTAATGTATAAGTGTATATATATATATTCTCTCTCTATATTTATCTATTCTCACTAACATAAGCAAGTGTGAGTTTAGTACTTTGAATTGCTAAGAATTTATATGGTACCTGCTAAAGTTACACTGTAGGTTATACGAATGCTAGAACAATTATAGTAGGTGAAAGGAGTCTTTTTACATTAATGCATATAAATTTAAATGAAATGTCACTTCCGTTTTTAACACTTGTGATTAATAACTAAATTATTATAGGTCCAAATGATGGAGCAAAAGGTGAAAAGATTGTCAGAAGAACTGAATTGCCAAAGACAAAATGCTGAGAGTACTCGTCAGTCTTTAGAACAGAAAATAAGGGCAAAGGAAAAGGAATACCAACAGGTAAGGCAAGAACTGTTTAAATTTGACTTCCTGAGGAGACGAAAACACATGGCTGGTTTTGTGTATCTGCTTTTTGGTTAATTGCAATCACATTTGATATAGAGGTGAAGTTGCAAAGGGAATTGAAAAACTAAAAGCAAACATCTCAATAGAGGGGAGAGACTGTTGGAGGGATGTAGAACTATGTTAGTATTATATATACTAGACAATAGAGAATATGTATGAGAGACCCTATTGAGATACAAATTCATGAGAAATTAAGCTTCATTGTTCACAGAATTATGTATGTGTGAGTTCAAACTTAATAACAGAGTCAGTTATTTCTGTGGAATCTGAGTTAATTTTTCATGCATCTGTACACAAGAAAATAATTTCTTTAGGATTAAATCTCTGTTACTCTAATTTTGGTTCATGCTCGGAAGATGGTAAAATATGGGACTAGCATGTCACTTGTCTCTCTGCAAGAGCCGGCACAAAGGAAGCAAAGTGTAGCAGTATCCCAGGAACTTTTCTGGTTTGATATTATGTTTACCACTGACTGATTTGGATTAGGTCTAAACTCTTTGTATTTTTCTTTTTAGACTTAATAACATAATCAGCATTAGGAAATCCAAGACATAGATTTGGAAGTGATAGTGCCATTTCAGATGGGCATTTTAAGTTTGCTTTGGGGTATTGGGTGAGGCATTGCCCTGAAGACTGCTGTTGTGTAAAATGTTTAACCTGAAACCTTTTCTCCAAGGTATATCCAGAAAGATAAAATAATTGGCAGAGAAATTCTGCTGGAGTGGCTGACGAACAGTGCTGCTACCAATGTTCTCAAGTGAAAAAGTGGTTTCACAAAGTCTGTTAGTCTAGATGCTAACTCAGGGTCTCAAAGAGATACTGAACCTTCTCTAGAAGTGGTAAATAAGAACAACTGATCTTTGTATTTGAGTAGTTGTAGCATGAAAAAATTGGTTGAAGGCCCACAAACCTCCTCTCATGGTTTCTCCTTACAAACCTAGTCTATACTGGCTCTGCTATGCCTGATGTGTGCCCCTTGGGCACTGACATTGAACATTTCCTTTCTTTGGGTTTTTCTGTGTGTTTTTTTTTTTTTCCTTTCATTTTGTTTCACTGGTGACAGTATGATACCGTGTCTTTTAGTGAAGCAGCTTGACTGTAAGAAGTAACTACACTTATGCTTCTCATATTAGTTTTGGAGTATAAGAGCTTTATTGTCTTTTCCTCTTCACAAGTATCTTCAAATTTGTTAGTGGAGCATATTACAACTTTTGCACAGTGATTATTGCTGATAAATATCCTGGTTGCTTTTCTTCATTGCTTTTTATTACCCTCACATTTTATTGTTTTACATCCTAATAAATCTCTGAAATCTGTGCAGAATCAAAACTATAAGATCCAAAAGCATAGGAACAGGCCTCATGAGAAATGACAAGTACAGCTGTTTATACTAATGGATGCCTACTTGGCATGTCGTAAGATCCACATGAACTATATTGTCCTTCTACAGATCTCAGGAAGTCTGCTTTGAGAATGCTATTTTTTGTGCACTTTTCATGACTGTTCTTGTAAGATTACCTTGTTTCTCAGCCCAATGCTAGGTATTATTTTAAGATTTAAACACATTTTGGAAAAAAAAATCAACACTATAGTATGGTAAGTAAATAATAACAGAGATTAATTTGTCCACTTGTGTAATGTAATTCTTATATGAAACTTATCTTTAAGATGTAGAATTTTAATACCATTACTTTCACTAGTTCTAGATTTTATTTTTTTTTCCCTTTCTGTGATAGAAATATTGCCATAATGGAGTTTTTAATCAGATGACATAAATTGCATTAGGGCCATTCTTGCCCATGTGACATTTGCTGAATGCATCAAAGTTTGTTTTAAACTGTTGTTCACTGTGTAGGACAAGTGTTTCTGAGCAGGCAGTATCTGCTAATGAAAATCGGTTGTTATTGCTGCAGTAGCCAAAAGAGAGACTTCTTGAGGTTATGTGTTTATTTCTTTGCTACTGTACCACTGTTTCCTAGGAACTCTCTTGTCAGCAACGTTCCTTACAGACACTGGATCAGCAGTGCAACCAGATACGAAACAAACTGAATCAGGAGCTACAGCAATCCAAAAATGACTTCAACGCTCTGCAGGCAGAATTTGACAAAGTAGGCTTTTTTAATCTTAAAATCTTCTACTAGAGCTCGTATTTAGTTGTCTCGGCAGTACTGCCTTAATTTAATTATACATAGAGCAAAAAATAATTGTGGGGACTTGTATTAATGTTTTGTACAGTTTGTATTAGCTGTTTTGTATTTATCACTTCTCACTAAAATACTATGTATTGAAATGTGAATTACAGTCTTTTAAAAGTTTAGGGCTAGTCCACTTCCCACAGGGAGGGAGATGTGACTGCAGAACAGTGCAGCTAAAATAAATCCGAGAGATATTCAGCTAAGGCTGATCACAAAAGACACCTTGTACAGAAAACCTGCAGAGGTGCAGTTTGGTGATGGATCTAAACTGATCATTGGGTAATTGCCCTTTTCCTACACCATGGCCATGCATTCCTGCTACTTTTTTAGCAGTACTACCCCTCATTGTGACCCTGCAGAGAGCTGATACAGGAGCAAAAAGAGCAAAGAAAAAATTATATATAAATTAGCATATGCGTACACAGGCACAAGTGTTTGCTACCAGTTTAACTCCCTGAACTGGTTCTCTAGAAAAGTCAGATGAGTGTCAGGGCTTGTGTAGGGAGGAACATCAGTACAAAGGAGGTCTTCCACAGCTTTGGCAGCAACTAGCTATTAGAACATATTAGTTATTACAAAACCACAATTTTAAGCAAGTTAGAAAGCATCACAATCCTGAAGAGTGGGTGACCGGAAAAGAGTAATATTTAAAAACCTCAAAAAAACTTGAGAGCAGCTATAAAGCAGCAGAGCTAACTGAATTTCTAAAAAGGGCCACAAGTTTTTGAAAGTCATGTTGAGAAGCTCTATTAGCAGGCAGGCTGAACTGAAAGAAGCGTTTCTAAAGTTGACAACACCTTTCTTGCAGGCTTGTTTTGTTTTAGAAATATAACCATGGGGATGCATTCAGTCAAATGTTTTTGGTGGAGGTTTCTTTATATGTACATTCTTTTGTATATGCTTACTGAAGAAATTGATTTCATAGAGAAAAGAACAGGTGCCTTCTAGTTCTTTCTTCAAGAAAGATAATTTATTACCTGTTGTGATTTCAGCCTGGCTGACAGCCAAACACCACTCAGCCACTCTCACTCCTTCTCTCCCAGCAATGAGAAGGGGCATATGAGCCAGGCTGGGGGTTTGAGACAGGACTAGGAGGGGTAGATCACCCATTATGGTCATGAGCAAAAGGCAGACTTGTTAGGGGAAGAAAAAAAGAACATACATTTATTACAGACACTAGCACCACTTAACAGAGTAGGACAGTGAGAAGCATTGCCACATCTTGAACACCTTCCCCCCACCCCTCCCTTCTTCCTGGGCTCAAGCTCTGCTCCTGATATCTCTACCTCCTCTCCGCAGCAGCAGGGAATGGAGGGTGCAGTCAGTGCTGCCACTTCGTCCGTCTTCGGTGGGGGGAGCTTCTAGAACTTGTTTCCCCTGCTTTATCATGGTCCCCCTCTCACAGGAGACAGTCCTCCACAAATTTTCTCCAGCATGAGTCCCTCCCATGGGCTGCAGCATTTCCTTACACTGCTCTGGCGTGGGACACCAACTTTCTCCAACTGGAGTCCCTCCCACGGGCTGCAGCCCTTCTCGAGCTGCTCTGGCGTGGGACACCCCCGCATGCTGCAATCCTCCCAGCGCTGAACTACAATAGTGGGGTCTACCTTTTCCCACGAGACCCTGGCCTTCTTCAGGCACAGCACCTTGATCAACCAGGTGAAACATACAGGCCATAAATCAGTGTCTGCTCCACCATAGATCTTCACTGGGGAGGGGGGCACCCTGCCATCTCACCACAGGTCTCTGCTCCGGCACACCTCCCCCCTCTTTTCTTCCTCTGTTCCTTCACTGACCTTGGTGTTGACACAGCTGCTGCAACTCCTCTTTCACAAGTCCAACTGCTCGTCACCACGTCCCTTCTTAAATACGTTATCGCAGAGGCGCAGCCAATTGGCTCAGTTTTGGTGCAGAGATGGAGCTGACTTGGAGCTGGTGGAGCTTCTAGAAGCTTCTCACAGGGAGCCACCCCTATAGCCCACTCCCCTGCTACCAAAAAGTCCCACCACGCACTCAAACCCAGGACATTATCCAGTGACCACAGAATAGACTTTTTTTTCCTTTTTTGACCCCATAATGACATTTCCTTACTTTTTAATCTGGAACATCATAGGACTGTTTTGAAAGAGTTAAAATCTCTTCAGTTTTTATAAAATCTCTGTCAGTGGAGCCGTAAGTGCAGTTGTGATCCTAACTTTCTGATTCTTATAGCTTAGCAAAAAAGCATTCCCAACCTCATTTGTATCCTACAGATATCATTGTGGTGATGTAGCTCCAATTTCAGACAGTCTAGAAATATATGTATTCTAGAGACATATCATCTTTCTGCTCAGAGGCAAAGGAGTGGAAAAGCAATAAGCTGCTATTTTCTGAACCATAGTAAACCAACCTTAGGTTCATGGTGGGGTAAAATAATATAGTTTTATTCTGTAATAAGGTGTTGCAGTTCAAGAATGGGAGGGTTTTTTTTAAAAAAAAATTATATATGCTGTTAACGCAGTATCGATGTTCACTGTTCTTACAGGTAATGGCAGTGAAACAACGCTTGGAAAATGATACCAGTAATCTTTCCAAGAAGCTGTGTGGAGCGGAGCAGGCTTTATTAGTAGCCCAGGCTAAGGAAACAGATTTGACAAGAAGCTTTGAGGTAACCAATGCAGAGCAGTAGTTGATACAATTAATAGCAGAAATTGGCAATCTGAAAACACTAATGCTGTTGAGCATTTGCTCACATAGAGTATTTTCCCATAAGCAACCTTTAAACACTTTTATGGATTACCTTAATAACATACCTTAGTTTTAACACAAAATGAGGTCTTCACTAACATCATGTAGATTAATGCAATTTGTGGAATTGGCTGTGCAGTTAGGATTCGGTGCTATGCTATGCTAATGCTGCTGATACAGTTCTTGTTCATGTTGGATTTACCTTTTATCAAAAATAGTTTTTTTGTTTCAAGAGATTCTTGCTTTTGGTCCTGAAATAAAAATACATCAATACTTATCTGATGTAAAATGTAAATTCTAGAATCAGTGACTACTGCTTTGATGCACACTGCCAAACTCGGCAATTTTGTACAAAGACTTACTATCATCCTTTTTTTTTAAAAAAAAGGTCATTTTTCTTAGAAGCACAGTCCAACAAATATACACTGCTGTAAAAACTTTGCTCCAAATGAAGATAAATTCAGAGAAGTCTTTGGGTGCTGCCATACTATGCCATACTCTCACATGCGGAAATATTTTCTCTTTAATGTCTCCTTTGTCTTTTCAGTTACATTGTTTTGCTTTGGTGGCCATTAGAGCAGCTACACTTGAAATTGTTACAGTTGTACCACTAGAGACCTCTCAATGCAAATTTTATGTGGAGAATCAGAATTAAAAAAAGAGCTCAATACCTACGTAATCCATGTCACAGTTTGTTTTATTTAAACACTGATTTTGCTTGTTGCCTGTTGTCATAAGCAGATATAAAATAATCTGACATAATTTCTGCCAAAAATTTACCTGTCAAAATTCTATGAACAAAATCAAAATAAAACAGTGGGTTTTGTTCAGATCAGCACAAATGTTGGTACAACTTGAGTGTATTGTGAAACTTTAGGGATATTCATACTGGTAGATTCAATGTCTGGGAACGTTCCCAGCTATTGGAATGTGACTACTTATAATGTTCATCGTTAGAACAGCACTTTGCATGGCTTTGGCCCAGATGATGAGCACTCTTTCATACAATTCCCAGGCACAGTTTGGGAGTTCACATGAGCCTGGGACCATTCCCAGCAAGTGGTTTGGTTAGAGCCACCTGTTTTGGAAGACAGAAGACTTTAGTGGTACAGATATGAGCTATTCCATGCCAATTGGCCTCAATGCTAGATAGTGGTCCTTGAAACCTATTTATAAATAAATGTTACCAGTGCCTTCCAGTGGTAAGGGTAATCAAGATAATTTTTGTTCTTCCAATGTATCCCAGAAGAGGAAAGTTTCCATCAAGTTTCTGCACATTCTTAATGTAAATTTTCAGATTTTTAGACAAAAAAAGATAGTTTATATCAGATATCGTGGCCTCATGCCCTTTCTGGCTTTGGAATTATGGAGTGAAGTTAGATCAGATACAGTTTTTTGAGATCCTATTGTCAAAGAGCATCTAATTTGTGGAAATACCTTTTTTGCTGCAAATTCTTGTAAGTATTTAATTTTATCTACCAGTCTTGCATCCATCTTACTAGCCTGTAACTATAGTCAGATTTTTTTTTTCTTCATATTTGTTTGTATTGGTCAGATTATTGGAATAGCTGATGATGGTGTTGATGTATTAGAATGTTACCAATAGATTTATAAAAAAGCTTAATATTTGAAGAGATCAGCAACACTACAGTTCTCTATGTTAAGACTTGCACATGAGAAAGCATGGTATATGTCAGCAGAATTTAGGGCATGGCTTGTCTTCCTTACTCCTATAAATAAGTATAATGCAAGAAATTGCATCTAATTGTTTTGAAGTCTTGGAGGCTTTGTTGACAGTAGATTTTTGTTTATACCAAAAGAAAACAACAGTGAGATTGGCATTTCTTTTCCTTTATTAAAGGGAAGTTGTTGTGGTCTTACAATGATGGTCTAACTACCCAGAGGAGAATACAGCTGTTTTCCTGTGGTTAATCTGCTGCTGTGTTTAGTCTTTACTGTATAAGTCAACTGGTGTTCCAAAAATGTTGCCAAAAATATATACTTGTGTGACGTACAGGATGTGCTTAGTCTGAGGACTGCTAAGCTTTGCAACAGCGATATCAGTAGCTTAGCATTTCTGGCATCTTAGCATATGGTTTACATTTTGATGGTGCAAGCAAGCCCATAACTGTTCTTGGAAAAGTTGGTCAGTCATTCCCTAACTGCTCATAAGCCTGCGCTGTGCGGAGTTTCTCCAGAATAATAGTACTACCTGTACATGGGTTCTGGAATTTGCTTTGGTTTCATTTTTGCTTTTTCAAGAGATAATTTCAGAATGGACTTGAGTAATACAGTGTACAAGTAGAATCAATAACTGGATTGAAACCAAGCTGATTCTTTTGCTTATAGCTGTGAAAAGTGTAAATGACTAGTTACCATCAGATATTTAGTCCATTAAATTATGGTTTCTGGGATTATTTTTTATTGAGTGCTGGTTATTGGGAATGTTTGCACCAAATAAAAATAATTGGACTCTTCAACCATTTTAATTGCTTAAATTTGTTTGTTTTTCTTTTCATAGATCTTGCTAGATTTTCTAATGAACAGGCTTGTTTAGTTCGTGTACTTGGATTGCACCTGTGTATGGTGCTTTGAATGCAAGAAGTTTGGACACTTGTACTTATTTGAAAAATTATTAAGATTACTAGCAAACATTCTTCATTGAAACTTGCATGTGACTGTTTCTGTGTTTTTTAAATTGTGGGTAGGGAAGGCTATGAGTAGAAGGGAAGTTAACTGTTAGTGACAGTGACAATTTTAATCATGTTCTGAGGGTGATTTATTTATGTTGTTACAAAAACAAGCTTGCCGTGCCAGAAAGCTTTTAATTTTTTTCATCTGGACCTTTCCATTTCTTGAGCTTGGCTTTTGTGAATTGCTGCCCATCTGCTAGTAGTAAATGGATGAATAATTGATGGCCTGTTTCCAAGTGGGCCATGCCAGTTCCATGCCATCTGTTGTCCAGCAGCACAGGAGTTTGGAGAAAAAGGATTAATTTCCTTAAAAGAACTTTTATTCGGCTTCTTAGATGCAATGTAGTTACATAGTTTTGTTTGTGTGTTGTTTTAAGTTTGTTTTTTTTTTTAACCTCAATTTATTTGGAAGAAAATACTCTTAATGGCAAAACAATCCTCTGAAATTTTAAACACTTATAAATAAAATTTGACCAGTGTTGCCTTGATGATGATGTTCAGTGGAAAGAGAACTTGTCCCTACACGGGACGACAGGTGAAATCAGATCTATATATTTCTTGCTCATTTTGACGCCATCACAGAGATTTGTTTCATTTGTTGCTTTGGGAATGTAGCCTAACTTCAGTAACTCCGATTTATTAGGATGTGACCTGTCCTGTCTCAATCTGTTTGGGGCAGGTCATGTGGAGCTGTTTGCAATATGCAAACAAGAGGCATACTAACTATATCAACTGGCATCATCTCTCAGATGCTGTCAACTAGTTAAGAGTAGTTTAGCTTATGTTCCCAGAAAGTGCTTAGGGACCCAGGTATAGCTGCCCAAAGACTTAACAGGACCTAATAGAATATCTTTCTTTTGATTTAAATGAACTGAATTCTTTGATTTTCTTGGCAATTCACAAAAAATATGGTCTGACTTGGTTTTGTTTTAGGAAGTGAAGCAGGAGAAAAACCTTCTTGACTGTCAACTTGAAAAAAAATTGCAAGAGATCCACCATCTTGAAGAAGAACTAAATACAATCAAGCAGTCTCTAAAGCAGAGCCAGAATTTTGCAGAAGAGATGAAAAGTGAGTTACGGATTTAAATTCATAGAACTCCTGTTGCATGTGTAATGATGTATGTTTCCTACAATCCTGTAAGTTTAATTGTGAATTAAGTAAAAAGGTTTCTGCTGTGGGATACAGTTAGTGTTTTCAACCAACACTGAGTTTGTCCTCAGTGGAAATGAATTTTTGTCTAGGAATATATGCAGTTCCTGAAGATAAACAATTTTGAAATTAGTGAAAGTGTACTGAACTTACCGGCAAACTGAATTTCATAGTATCTATTTAAACCAGAAAATTTCTGTTTTATAATTCGTTTATGTGTTTCACAGAGGTGTGTTTTTTTTTTTTTTTTAAAAAGTAGGAAAATGTTAAATTGTTAAATAATCACTAATAGTTGAGTCTTGCTTGAAGTGTTTGTTTCTAATTGAGAACACAGTTTACAGTAACTGAGTTGAAATAGACCTTGTAGTTCTGCTGGATCTTAATGAAAAAATGGGATAGAATGCCTCTTGTTGATGTGCATCTATCAAACTTCAGGTAAAATTTCATAATGAAGCTTTTGAACTTGATTCTGTTCTCCTTAAAATTAATGACCAAAATTTTCATTGCCTTTCAACTGATGATTTGGTTTTGATTGTGTAGAAAATTTGCAGCCTTTATGAATTAGCTAGTGGAGTGTAATGCTTTCACCCCTGCCCTCTCCCCCTGCCCTCTCCCCCTGCCCTCTCCCCCTGCCCTCTCCCCCTGCCCTCTCCCCCTGCCCTCTCCCCCTGCCCTCTCCCCCTGCCCTCTCCCCCTGCCCTGTACTTGTCCTTGGTGGTTCATAGTCTGTTCCTATCAGGGCAGAGAAACAATTATGACAATTTGGAGAATGATGATGTAGAATTAGATTTTCTTTTGCAGAAATGGCATATAAGAATGATGCACAGGAAAGTCACATACTGGAATTAGACCTGTCCTGTTTTTTTTTTTTTTTAAAAAAAAAGCAACACTACTTTATATAAAAATTTGGTGAAAATAAGACACAGAAACAACAGGTAGTTACATCTGAGAAATAAGGACTGACTGCCTTGGAGTGCAGGCTTGTATCAGACTGCAGAGCAGAAGGTTGATGTCAATGTCGATGAGTACATAGCGTCCAATAGCCTAAGATGATATAAACAATCCTTTATCTAGTGATATAACTTAAGAGTAATGCTTTGCACTAGAATAAGAATTGAAAATAGTAAAAAGTAAATAGTAATATTTCATCTAGAAAATTATAAGTGGAATTGCCAGTATTGACTGGCAAACATTTGATGGTGTTTTCTTTTCCAGGTAAGAATACTTCTCAGGAAGCAGAGCTGAAGTTACTGGAAGAGAAACTTAAGAAACAAGAGAGCTCCCTTTCACTGGAGAAGCTGAAAATAGCTTTAGCTGACATGGAAAAGCAACAATATTCTACCCAAGACCTGCTCAAGGAAAAAGATAATCATATTAAAGAACAAAACTGCAAAATAAGTAAAATGGAAGAAGAATCAGAAGCTTTGCAGAGGCTGCTTGGATTCAAGCAGAGAGAATGTGAAGATTTGCAGAAAGAGGCTACTGCTTTTTCTCGATGGAAAAATGAAAACGATCATCTTATAAATAAACTTAAGTCTGAAAAGGAAGGTATGCTAATTCGTATTGATGACTTGGAGAGTTCCCTTCAAAGTCAGAAAATCAAAAATCATGAGCACAGTGAGAAAGTCAGAATGATGGAAACTGAAAGTGGCAGAAAAAGCACAGAGATTAGAGAACTTAAAGACATGCTGGAATGTAAAATTGTAGAATTAAAAGATCAAAAAAAAGCTTTTGATGAACTTCAGTGGAAAGCAGAATGTTCTGATAAAAATTACTGTAAAGAGATAGAAAATATGTCCTGTAAAATATTACAGCTTACCAACCAAGTAGGTGAACTAGAAGAAAAATTACAGTTAGCAGCAAGTGAAGGGCTGCAAAGGGAGCAATGTTACCATGACCTGCTTGGTGAATATGAAAAAATCTGTTGTCTTCTAAAAGCAAAAGATACTTCCGAAATGACAGAAGATGGAGAAGGTAATTTAGGAAGCGGTCAGGATAAAACTGGCTTAGATAATACGCAGCTTGCAGCAAATAACTCCTTTGGTGAGGATCACAGATGTCCTACTCTTCTAAAAGTAGAAAAAACTAAGGATCTGGCCGTTTTACGAGACCAGATCTCTTCTCTTGAGATTTCCTTAGTGGCTCAAAAGCAGCTGAATTCAAATCAACAGCAGCAGTATGAAGACTTACTGAAAATAAAGGGTGAAACGGAGCAAAGATTATTTAATGTAGAACAGATGCATGAAAGCTTTGTGGCAGAAACTAAACAGCACATTAGTAACTTGCAAGCAGATATTTCAGCACGACAGAAATTAGTTGAAAAAACTTTAGCTATTCTTGAGGAAAAGGACATGCAACTTCAAACTCTGAATGAAAGATTAGAAAACCGACAAGCTGAGCTTCAGGATTTAAAGATCAATAATAAATTACTTGAGGATTCAGTAAGACAGCTGAAGTTCATGACTGGAACATGGGATTCAGAGAAGAAGGACATGACTTCAATGATTTGCTCATATAGCAAAACAATTGAGGAACTTACTGAAGAAAATGCAACCCTTAGGGATTTAAGCAGAGCTTTAGAGCAAGAACAAATAACTTTACTGGAAGCAAATAAAAATATTTCTAATAGTTTAAAGGAAAGAGAAGAAATAATTTCTGAAATGTCTGGAAAACACAAGGAGGAAAGACAACGTATTGAATCAAGAACTGAAGAAGTCCAAACTGAACTGAAAGTTTTGCAAGAAAAGTATAAATTGGTAGAAGAAGAAAATGCAAATGTGATGAGCATTTTGAGAGAACAGAGAATTGAATTTGAGGAAAAGAAAGCAAAATTAGAACAAGAGAAACAGGTATTTAGTGAGAATAAAGATATCTTATATAAACTAATAGCTTCAGAAGAAAAAAAAAAGGATTTGGTTCAAGAACTTCAGCAACTTCAGTCAGAATTTTCCAGTATCCAACATGTATCTTCTATGGAGCTTGACTGCTTAAGACAGGAAATGTTAAATGTCAAGGCAACACAAAATGCAATGCAAGATCAATGTGGTATCATATTTCAAGACAAGGAGCAATTGGGGAAGGAACTAGAAACAAAAAGTGAACCTCTAATGTGTGACATTAGTGGTGAATGGAGACTCCATTCAGAACAGTTGAGGAAGTCCATGGAAGAAAAGAATGTTGAGCTGAATAAATACCAAGTTAAACTTGAGCTTCTTCAAATGGATTTTGAGGACAGAGAACTCTCCCTAGAGAACTGCAGGTTAGAAGTCGTGCAGCTGGAGACTGCTTTAAAAGTCATGGAAGTAGAACTTGAGAAAAGTGTGAGAGAGAAAGAGAGCCTGCAGCAAGAGCTACTGTCTGTTAAAGAGTTGAAAACTTCCCATTCTCCACTTACAGTGTTAGATGAGGATGGCCACCCACTGGAGTGTAATTATGATAGTGCTTCCCAGAATTGTGGCAAAAGAGGAATAGATGAAAGTTATTCATCTGTCTTGCTGGCATCCTCTTTGCAGGTAGCAATAAACAGCCTGAGTGAGCTCGAGAAAATATGTGAGAGGTTGCAGAGTGAGAATGTTGTATTAGCCTCTGGATTTAAAGACTCAGAAATCAATGACATCACAGGTATTAATAAAGTGACAAAGGAGAAAGAGAACATAATGAATGCAGATAAAAATTTAAAAGCAGAGAAAGCTATTTTTTCTGATGAACTTATGGATCAAAGTAATAACAGTGATCTGAGAATATATTTTGATGGTAAGGAAATGCCCTTCAGACTTAAAGAATGCAGTACTGGACCCAGTTCTGACTATGAAGATTTAAAATTGTCCAGCAAAGAAGTTAAAGTACACTTTGCTGAAGTAAGGGAAAAGCTTTTGTCTTTCCAAAATGAACATCTAAAATTATATGAACAACACTGCAGTATGAGCTCAAAGATATCTGAGCTACAGTCTTGTATTGAAATACTGAAGGCAGAAAATTCTGCACTGTCGACAAGTCTGAGCAGTGCTCATATAGACTCTATCAGAGTGCCATTGTCTTCTAGCCAAAATGACACACTATCTAACTTAGATGAAACTAAGTCCACGATTTCTTCCTCAGATCATGTTGAATGTCCCTGTTTTATAGAAGTAAGTGAGGTGGTTGATTCTTGTAACAGTGGTACGTGCAAATGGACAGAGGAAATGAGTCAGCTGGACAGTTCTGCAGAAGAAATTCCAGGAGGTACAACAAAACTTTTGGTTGAAAACTGTCATAATGATCACAAAGTGGACTCTGTTGGAGAGCCTAGGAGTATTACTCCTAGAAATTCTAACCTTGAGAGTAGAATTGAAGAACTTCAGATGCAGTGTCAAACATATGAGAAGGCCATCAAGGTGCTTGAAGCCCAATTTCACATTCAAGAGAATATGAAAAATGAGGAAATACAAGAGCTGAAAGAAGTTATACTCTCTGAAAGAAAAGAAATAGATCATCTCAAACAGCAAAATCTATCTGACAAGGAAGAATGGCAACAGAAACTGAATAACATGACTATGGAGATGGAGTGCAAACTGGCAGCAGAAAGAAAACAAACTGAGAATCTGTCTTTGGAGCTGGAAGCAGCAAGACTTCAACTACAAGTCCTTGATTTAAGTTCTCATTCACTGCTGTGCACAGATATTGAAAATGTAAGTAACTGCGGTCATGCAAATCAGTTTTATGTATACCATTTGATTTATGGCAAGCCAAATTTAAATTTTGAAATTAAATGTGTTTCAAATTGTGTCCCACAGAAGCGGTACTGTTCCTTAGAGAAAGTAGAAAAAAAAATCTGTACCTTTAGTTCTGGTTTATGCATGACAAGGACCATGAGAAATAACTTATGACAAAACAAAAAAAATTGTCTATTAGTTATGTAATACTACTTTATTGGGTTTTCTTCATATCTGTGTCAGTGTGGATCCTGCTGTGCTAGTGGGTGTGCATGCACTGTATGTATCCGTATTGTGCTTACAGGCTTAGATCTCTGATTTAACACAGCTGGTTAAAGATGCACAGGCTTCCCATGTCCCTTCATGGGACAAGAAATCTAGGACTGTGTCCACACCTCTAATTCCTTTCGGTACCATCAACAGCAGAACAGAATGAGCTGGTAGCAGAACAGTTAATTTTCATTTCAGCCTGAATTCCTTCAAAATACCAAAGGGAACAAGAAATCTGGGAGTCAGCTCTGTCTCTCTTTTTCAGTGCTGTAGATGACGTGTAACTGGTGAACTAGATTTTGCTGCTCCTCGTAAGAAGGAGTGGTAGAATCAGAGCTTCACTCAGAAGGGAGGAAAAACAGTTTAATTCTTGCATACAGTGTATGAAACTAATTCCCCTTAAAAGTAAATCTAACAGGTGTGTTCTCTGCTTGTGAGAATTCCCATTTTGACCATTAAGTTCTGTGCAAGTGGCCTCCAGTGCCCAGTCAACACTGACTCAGAAAGTTTAACTGCTCTCACAGTCAAAGCATCTTGAAGCTCTACATTTTGTCCAGCTGTGCAGCACTGAGCAACTGTTTCCTGCAGAGAAGAAAATCTTTAAGTTGTATGTGTTGCTTGCAATTCACATAGAGCATCCATGCTGATACATAGACACCTGAAGAAAGAAATACTGTTCCTTACCATACGTAGCTGGAGCTTTCTTAAGATGAAGAACTCCATACAGATCATTTAGGTGCTGCCTTCAGACCCAGTTCTTTTTTTGGAGTCCTCAAGTTTTGAAGTTACTCATTTGTATTATTTCAGATGAGAGCATCAGGTGGCGCCAAATGTAAGTCCAGCTCTGACAAACAATAGTAATTTGGAAAAGGGATTGTTTGAGGATTTGGACTTGTGTCCCTTGAGGATTCTCTGGTGTCTAATAGAATGTGAGCAGTAAACCTTTCCCCCATTAGTGATACTAATAATTTTTCATTTTGTCACATAGACACATGTCTTTCCAAAATATGGAGTCATGTGATATCTTTGCACTTAGTCGTTCAGTAAATTTGGCTGAAATTTCTCCCTCAATATCTTTAAAACCTTTTGGCCAGAGATGCACGTGTGTATAAATAAGTGTAAATCCTTTCAATGAGAAAGCAGATTCTGATGTAGAGAAGGATGCTATCTATTCATTTTTCATAAGAGGAGAAGCTTTACTAACTTAAAAAATCTTTTAAAACTCAACTTGTTTTTTTCTTACATATAATATTTTACTTTTTTAATGGATTGATTCTTAACCCTTGCAGAACACCGAACAAGGAAACAATAGTCCTTATCAATTGGGAGTGCCTATTGAAAACTCAGCACTGAAAAGCAATAACCTTAAACTAATCTCCAGTGAGAAAATGGCTGTAGGAGATACCTCTGTGTGTGAAAATGTAACTGAGACCACTGAAGCAAGATTAATGGAAGATTATACTGAGAAGATTCCTGGAGAACACGGGTGTAGAAATACTTCAGGAAAATTAACCAGCCCTTCAGACCATGCCAGTGCATTGTCATTTTCCAATAGTAGTATGTTTTTGAGTGCAGGGGATTTCTGTGAAAATCAAAAAACCACTGAAACATTTCAGGAGAAGGCAAAACAACAGACTGCTGAAAATTTGAAGCTGATCTATGAGACAGAAGAAAGCCATAAACATATTGATTTACTAATGAAAGTTCAGCAATTAGAGCTAAATTTTCAAAATGCACAACCAACCCTGAAGAGCTCAGCTTTTGCAGAACTGGAGGAAGCTACTATTGTTAGGGAAGAAAACTGTGACATAAAGGAAAAACTGGAATCAGTCTCTGTCAATAAGGAGCAATTGCATCCTGAAGTAGTCTCACTAGAAAAAGAACCTGAGAACATAAAGTCTGAGCTGGAGGTATATAACGTTAGATTGTCTAATGCAGCTGACACATTGGATGATGTAGAAATGACCAAGAGAGATTGTCATGAACAATTTCTTGCGGCAGAAAATGACCAGAGGAGTCCAAAATCTAAGCAAGTTAATATTGAGAACCATGCCTTGTTCAAAGAGCATGATATTGAAACGCTTCAGGGAAAATGTCAGCAATTAGAAAGAGAGAGGGAAGTTAATCTGAAAACTATTTCTAGCTTTCAAGAACACCTTGTTTCAGTCACAGCTGAGAGAAACCATATTGGCCAAGAACTGAGTATTTTGTCTGAAAATAAAAAAGAACTGTATCAGAAGCTACAGGAGAAATTCAAAGAGCTAGAGTCAACTAAGGTGAATTCTACTGAATTTGTTAGAAGGTTAGAGGGTGAAATGAGAACACAAACAACTCTGCCTGAGACTGCAAAATCTGATGCCAATCAGTTATCAAATGAAAAAGATCATCTTCTGCAGAAGCTGCGAAGTTTGGAAGATGATGCTATGTCTTTCGCCTTAGAAAAACTCCAAAACGAAGCAATAGCTTTGAAGAAGGAGAAAGAGCTGATTGTAAGAGAGTTGGAAATGATACAGAGTAAATTACATTCATCAGAACTGGAAAATTCAAAGCTTTCCAGATCTTTGGAAGGCTTGTTAATGGAAAAAGGTGAACTTGCAGCTAGACTCAGCTCAGCACAGAATGAAGTAGACCAAATGCGATATGGAATTGAGAAGCTGAAAGTAAAAATTGAATCTGATGAGAAGAAAAAACACCATGTTGTTGAAAAGCTGAAAGAGAGTGAACGGAAAGCTGACTCTCTTCTGGATAAAATAGAGAGGCTTGAAAGGGAGTTAGAGATGTCAGAGAAGAATCTAGAAGATGCAATTATTCAGTCAGAGACTGCTAAAGCAGAGACAGAAACATTAACAATGGAAATGGAAGAGATGACTGAAAAGCTAAAATGTTTTAACTTGCAGATTGATGTCCTCACCTCACAAAAAGAGTGTTTGGCTAAAAATTTGAAAGAAAAGCAAGAAAGAATCCTTGAACTAGAGTCTTTGAATTTGACTACAGCAAAACTGCTAGAAGAAAAGGAGGAAGAAAAGATGAAAATCAAGGATGAGTTTGAAAATACTGTGGTATTGCTGAAATCTAACCTCAAAGATATAAGTGAGAAATTAGAGTTTTCTTGCAAGGAGGAAGCAGATGCTAGAACAAAAAAACAAGTCTTGATTAATCAGGTGGCTTGTCTTGAGCAGGATAAAGCAATCCTATTACAGGAATGTCAGGAAATAAAGAATGAAAATACCAAATTGGATCAAATGAGGGAAGTAATTGTTCAAGAATTGATGGATTGCAAACAAAAACTTGAGGAAAAGATGCAGGAAAATTGTGCTTTTCAAAAGCAGGTGAAAGAAACAGAGCAGCTGTCTCTACAACTGACACAAATGCAACATGAGCATGAATGCTGGCACCAGGAAAAAAAAAACCTGCAGAATTTGATTGCTGAGTTGAAGCTGAAGGAGCAACATTTTTCTGATAATGAAACCTTTCCGGATATCCTGAATGTTCTAAAAGTGTCTTATAAGGACCTTGAGAAGGAACTGGAATCTACCCTTTATGAAAAGAGCACTTTATGTAAAAAGGTAAAACCATTTCCATTAGGGTAGAGTTCCCTTTTTAGGAGTAAGGACAGTGTCCTCAGGGCTTATTACTTCCTTAATAAATTACTTTTAAAAATAACTAAACCTCAGACTTTTACAGTAAGCATTCTATTTTTAAAATTATGTTTCCAATGCAATTATGAATTTGCATTGAATCTACAGAGCTGGAAAGCATGGCTTTGTTCTGTGTAGGATGAATGGGAAGGTTGCTTGGAAGTAGCTATAGAAGTTTAAGTAATCAAACAATGCAGGATAGTTTCCTCAATCCTGTAGAAGAAAAGGAGGAAAAACAAATTAGGATTGGGTGAGTGAGTTTTTATATCGAGAATAAGTACTTTAGGAGCTCAAAAGAAAGTGAAACAACAATTGGATACTTGCCATGTGAAAGCAATATTAGCCTGTTGTGACTTTTGCTTGGAGTTAGACCAGCTATGGCAATTAGACAACCCATCTTAAAAACTGCTTGTTGCATATAGAAAAATTATTTATAGATCATGACACTTGATTTAAAAATAATTCTGGAAAATTTAATTTCAGGTAAATGAACTGACTGAAAGTCACACTGAGCTGCAAGTCAAGCTAAGTGATACTGAACAGAAGATTTTCAAATTACAGGAAGAACTTACTACGGAAAGAAACAAGCTCACCGAAGAAATACAGTTTATTCAAGAACATTCAGAAAAGAACAAAGTTAGTAACTCCATGTATGGTATTTCTATGTTTAAGGCCAGATGTTCAAGTGCAGTAAATATGTGGAGGTTGGTGAAGGGAGCTGTGCTAATGTGCGGTATTAGAGCTTCTTGATTCCAAAATTCCAAAAATTTAATGTTCTCTTTTGAGATGGAATTTGACTAGTAAATAGTTTTTTCCCTCTTCTGTATATTAAAACTATGTTTTCTTGTCATAAAGGCCATGGATGGATATCTAGAAATCTTGCAGTGCCAAGAAATTCTCTCTATTACAGTCATTCAATCTCCAGTCTGAGGATGATGGATAAAAAAATGTAACATTTCTCAAGTTTGTTTTAACACTAAACTACTTACAGTGTTTCAGTAGCATTAAAGTACTTTCAGGACAGTCAAGGAAGAAACAGTTTTAGAGTCTTTAATTTGTTCATATTTAATTCTTAGAGGATGTCTTACCATCTAGATGACTGCAGGTCTCATTTGTGAACATATTATGTGTTTAAACCAGATTAAGTGGTCTTTTTATCTACTACTAACATGTACAAAATTTTATAACCAGTGACTTGTTTCTGTTGTGGTGTTGAGGATTTTGAGTGGGAAAAGAAAAGACATTTCTGCAACTTTCAGAAATCCTGTATGGAAATACAGGCTAGCTCTCCAAAAAGTACAGTTATAAAAGTGGATCAAAATAAAAATACCTAAGAAGTTTTGTCATCTTAAGGAGGATGAGCAAAGTGACCCCTCACCTCTCAAGTCACTCTGAGGGAACAATGTTTGGAGAGGTAAAGCTTTGGTTTTGGCAGCACTGCTTGATTTAACAGTGTTGGCAAACTTGCACTCAGCATACCCCTCAGATCATAACGTTTCTTTTTAGAAGACTCTCCTTTGCTTCCTTTCCCGCCTTTTGTGTTCACATGTTCCTTTCTTTGATTACAGTGTGTTTAGCTGCTGTTAAATACTTTTTTTCTTACCAAGCTGTTTTTGGAAATTCAAAGACATTTCAGATATAAAGTCAAAAAGTTTAATGGGTCAACTGTTTCTCCAGAGGGAAAATACAAAATACCAAAGAATGTGCTGTTACTGTTTACAGATTCAGCTGCATCTAACTATGTCAGAAAAAAATGAACTGACTAAGAGTTTGGAGATGGTCCAGAAAGAACTAAAAGAAAAAGAAAGTGAAATGAGAAGAGAAATATCAGAATACAGAGACAGACTACTTCAAGCAAAGAAAGAATATCAGGATGCTCTGACAGAAGCGAACCGAAAGGTAAATCAAAATGGGAAGAATGGTTCTGTGAGTTTTCAATTAAATTCTATGTGTGTTCCAAAATTTTGCTGATGCCATTGCGAAAGAAATTGTCTTTGTAAACAATATTTCCAAACTCTATACTTACCTTGGAACTCAGAAAGTGTTAAATTTTTTCCATATAGCAAGCAGTGAAAGGTGACTTTACCTCCGAACTCGGTAAGTGTTAAGTGTATATATAATTGATCTGGGACTACGTACTTGAAAAAGGTAAACCAACAGTATGTTTCAGTCCAGGAAATTGTTGTCTAGGTATGAAAGGAGAAGGAAGACTAACCACTTTAGGATATAAGGGCAGATTTGTTGGAAATGCATGTCAGCCATGCAGTATACAAAGAGCCATCATCTTTTCTGCAGAAGTATCTGTCTGAATATGTACTTGAGGCCAGTAAGACACAGGAAAACAATTTACTATGAAAATTTATAAGAAATAATTATTCTTGTGAATATAAAGTAAATTTAACAGCAAGATATAGTAACATGTAAGGGCCTTCTAACGACGGACTTCTTAGAGGCAAGATTCTGGTATTAAAAATGTATACTTGAGGCAAATTATTCTGTGTTTGAAACTCCTTAAAACATATCAAGCAAATTTGCTGTGGAATTCCTGGGGGCTGTGATATGCTCTTAAGTACATCTTTAAAAGACAACTCAATGTCCTTTTTAGTATCATAGTAATTAGGCACATTTTCTTTCTCTAGAATGAAGTAGAAATTGAGGCCTGTCAAGATAAGATGAATTCACTGGAGCACTTTATCAACTCACAGAAACTGGAAATTGAGCATTTGAAGTCAAATAAAGAACAACTAAATAATACCCTTAAAGAAGCTAATCGAACCTTAGAAGAACTCCTAAAAACTAAGGTAAGAAAAAAATATATAATCATTGCCAATTACATGAGACGCAAGGCACTGTGTGGTAAAATAAACATAGGATTGAGAACCGCTGCTCCAGAGTTTTGGTTTGACTTTGATACAGCCTTTGTTTCACTAATGAGAATATGGAGCAGCAAGGACATATTGTTACTATTGATCTACATTAGAAAAAATTCTGTTACTTATGCCAAGACTGAGATCACCTAGAATTGGTTTATGTGATACTAAACACAGCACTCTATTGTCTATGCTGAACATTGCAACTGGGTTAAAGTTAAAACATGGTTAGAATACACTCAAAGAGATTTTGCAGTGTCTCTGTTTTCTATTTCTGAATTACTTTGATCATAAAAGATACCATGTTCTGTCTTAAGCATTAGTCTTGATTCTTGAGAGTTTATCAATTCCATTTTATATAGAATTCTCATTACAATTATTAACTAGTATAATTCTCTAAATGACAGAACTGTTCTCAGTGATGATAGAACATGAGCTCCACATACTGTGGACAACTGATAGCTGGGAACAGTTCTAGATGTACTTGATTTGCTTTCTAGTAGCACAGGTGAAGTTTAACTGTCTATACAACTGAATTTCTGTATTAATCTCCCCTACATTTATCTCATCTATCTTTTTTTTTTCTGTTCTGCTTCTGTGATTGCTGGCTCAAACTCTACTCCCACTTTGGGAATGAGTATCTCTCTAAATGCACTCTTGAAGAAACATAGTCAATTCAATTTACTGGCAAGTAAACACTGAACTGCAATACATTCATCTTGCTCAACAGTTCTTTATTCCATCAGGCCCTCCACTGTGATGTTAATTTGTTTAATTCCAGCAGTCCAATTATATAGTACTGTAGGATATGTGTCGGTGACAGAAAACAATACCCATAATAGTATAAATGTGGCATACAAGGCTTCCAGCTGTGCTCACTGTATTGTATTTGCACACAGGTTGTTACCAGACCAGGTGGGCAGGGAGCAGCCCAGGAGAGTGGAAGTGAGTGGAAAGAAATTACTTGCTGCTGCTCAGAATAGTATTTTTGAGCTGAATTTTAGAGTGCAAAGCAGGCTGGCTTATCTTGCCTCTGTAGTAATAAGATGCATTAGGGACAAAAAGAAGAATAAAGGAGACTCAGACTAGGAGACAGGACTTTAAAAGGTAGAGTATTGGTTTGAAATCTGTTATGTGAAAGCAGCACTTTCATATGCCATGTCAATGAAGTGATAACAGGCAAAAAGACTACTGCTTCAGAGTTCATACAGCTTTCTCATAGGTAGGATGCTAGTCTTGACATCAGTATCTGAACTTTCATTATTTGTTGGTACATCTGAAGAGAGTTGTCTCCCCTATTGGTATTTGAATTCTTGTTTTTCTGCTGAGGTGTACCTGTCAAGTACGAGAACTTTCTTGTTTCCTGCAGTAAAGGAGTTGCTATAATGAGGTTGCACAGAAACTAGCAAACAAGTATATGTTATAACCATGCTCTACAGCTAATACTGCATAACAGTTGAGCTTCTGTTTGACGTCGTAATGTTTAAGTGGAAGAATTATGTTTCTGATTTAATAACTACATTTCTTATTTTGTAGGCTGATAATATTAACATTATAGTTCAACTGAAGAAGGAAAATGAATTTGCCAACAGTAGAGTGCAGCTGTGGATGAAATCATGTAAGCAGATGGAACAGGAAAAGGAAATGTTGCAGAAACAACTAGCTGAACATGATGAACTATTGAAGAAGAAAAATCTAACTGTCTCAAAGAATGAGAAAGAAGGTAACTCAATCTATATTCAATCTTAATGCTTTCTTAGCAGTGCAGTAGTTTGTAAAACTTTTTTTCCCTAAAATATCCATTTGCATATTCAGCTCTTAATACAGAGCATAATTCTTAACTAGTATAAAGTACAACTGCAAATGCGTCAAACATTTTCAAAATCTAGTTCATCTTTCCCTTAAAGTATCAGAGGCAACTGTGGATTATGAATATATATTTTAAATATTACATTTTTGTGGTTAAAAGTGACTTAAGAAGGGGAGTGTTTTTCTTAGAACTTGTACACAAACTTTAGTGATTTTTATAATTTTCCAGCAAGCTTTCCCCTCTGATTCTCATGCTTTATTCTTTATATTTTGGCTCATCTCATGAGATGCACTGTATTTTAAATGATACTTAAGGGTGCAAACTCAAGTGTTCAGAAGTTACAAAATGACAGGGAAAAATGTTTGCCCGTGCACTAGTCAAGGATTCTTTTTGAATTTTGCATTTGTTCTCTATTTAGCAAATATATTATTATGTCTAACATATTACTGATTTTGTTATACACTGTCACACTGTCACTTTTTTTATAGTTGCACAGTTAAAGAACATGTATATTTAATTAAAAGATGTGTGATTATTGCATTATAAATTTTTATATATGCATCATTTTTTATGTCTGTTATATGAGTAATGATATTTTGCTTTGAAAGGTGCTGATGAGAATGCCATTACAGAAGAAATTAAGTTAAAACTGGAAGAATTACAGGAATCTATAGAAGTTAAAACCAGAGAAGCAAATGAGAACTTAGAGAAGTATTGCTCTCTAATTGTTAAATATTATAAACTAGAGGAAGCAAATGAGATGCTAAAAACACAAGTCAATTTGTTGAGTGCTCAGCTGAAAAAGCCAACAAGGGATGCTGTCAGCACTCCTTTGCTGAATTTGGAAAACTCATTAGCAATGAGCAATCAATCTGTCAAAGAGATGAGGTCAGATGAAGATACTACTAAGCTTTCAAGTAAAAGGCAGAGATACGAAGACAACAAGAAAGATAATGGAGAACCAAGATCCCCTGTGCCAGAGACTTTGTCCAAAAAAAAAAGGAAGGATGACATCTGTCAATATCTGCTGGGTCAGGAGAATACAGATGGTGAGCCAGATGGCCTTCCAGAAGTAGTGAAAAAAGGTATTTATAGTGTTCTATAAAAGCAAACATTCTCTGAGCATAGAGGTAGTTTTTTTTTGTCTTTTGTTTTGCTGAATTAGTTTTACTCTGGGTGAGTAGGTGACTAAGCAAACATTTTTGGTGACAACGATGAAAGGTGAAAGTAGTCAGTGGGAGATGTTCCAGTTAGTGCCAAGTTAGTGTTTGTGGAGCTGCACTGTTAGACCAGCATAAGAAGTTTATGTTGGTTTAATAACTACCATTCTGCTAAGAGTTAAATGGTCCTGGCAGTCACAACTTTGTAGTTCCTCGTTGATGCATATATTAGAGGCTAAGCATATGATATGTAACAGCAACAAAGTTTTGCTGACAGAAGACTTGCTCTAGTCACTTAAAAGCATTATCTGAACCATTCACTGAAACTTACAGGAGACCAGTTGTGGAGTGAATATAATCCTAAAGGCTGCAGGACTGGACTGCTAGACTACTATGCTGTGATGGAGTCATGTTTGCTCCTTCTGTTGCCCCACAGTTCCTTCAGTGTTACTCCTTATGGGGTCAAAAAGCTGGTTGATAGCCATGTGGGGTCTGACTGGCAAGCGGTTGGTGGTGAGGGCTGAAGGGGTACTCTGAGGAAGGAGATCAGAGCTGCTCTGGGCCAGACACGGATGGGACCAGCTGTCTCCAAAGGACAAAACTGCACGCCAAAATGGAACCAGTCAGAGGTGTTTGTCATGTCTCTGAGAAAATGTGAGTAAGGAAGTGGTAAATGCTGAGATGAAGGAAAAACAATGCTGGGGCTGAAGGGACAGGAGTAATGCTGAAACAGCATATACTGAGCAGGACGTGGGGCTGAGGGGTTGTGGTGGTGGCCTGAGCAGGGGCAGGAGCTGGGGGCAGCTCAAGGGGGGGAACTGAGAGGAGACTGAGGGATGAAGCATGACCCCAGAGGGACTACAGCCAGTGGCTTTCTCCATGGCTGAACAACTGAGTTAAAAACAAGGTGTAGGATCTGACCCCATCTCCTGCTCTTCCATCACCTCTCTGAAGGTGTAGCATGCAGAGGAGTGATTGGAGACCAGAAACTGGGGAGGAGAGGTGTCTGGAGGGAAGCAAAGGTATTTTCCCAAAATGTTTGTTTATTTGTGTGCTTTTATTTCTTTCAGTATCAGAATCAGTAATTAAAAGTGTGTTAACGGGCAATATATTAAATTGATAAAAATTCCCTGGGTTGAAACTGTCTGGCCTGTAGCAGCAATATATTACCATCTTCATGAGAATTCAGTTTCATTCTACTACGAATACAGTGAAATTAGGTAGCCTGATATATTCCACATAAGGGTTCACTATAGCAGAAAGCACAAATCAGGGCTTGAAAAATATCTTGTATGTTCAACTACCTATTAAGTACGCCTTTATAATAAATGCAATTGCAATTTTAACAGACAAGCCATAGGAATACTTAATCACCTCAACTTCAGTGATTGCTCCCAGAAGTTGGGATTTCCAAGTCTACACGTTATTTGCATTTCATTGTCTCGTCAGCATTATTATTTTTCTGGAAATACACCTGTTCTGAGAACATATGTGCCAGTTAATGTTTGACTTCTAGACTAAATAGAGAGTTAATAGACAAAATAGTTCAACACAGAGAAAAAGATGAAAAATTAAGAATATCATGTCACGGCATTGTGTTCTGGTTGAATTCTAGTAAAACCAATACATGATTACAGACTGAAATTATTCTCTGAATAATAATGTACTTGTAAAGAAAACCACCAAACACTTGTTTGAAAAACTTTGCTCTATAGAATTACTGTTTTACCTTGTCTACAGTTTTCAGGGCTTGCATATGAATTTTGGAATGCGCAAGATCTGTTCAGCAATGTTTTTGATCCTTTTTCTTCAATAGAACAAATTATTTTAATCGGCTATTTTTTATCCCTGTTGTGATAAAAGAGAAGATCCATTTGAGAAAGTGTAACTTATTTAGCTGTTCTTAATATAAGCTGTTTATTTTTCAGGGTTTGCTGATATCCCCAGTGGAAAGGTTAGCCCCTACATCTTACGCAGAACCACCCTAGGTCTAAGAACCAGTCCCCATCTGACTTCCCCAAGCGAGAAACTGTCTTTGCCTACACAAGATGTGCAAAAATGCGAACCAGACAATCTTGGTGAGCTCTCCTGTTCAACACCTGGTGGCAGCAAACCACAAAAGGTAACTACAAAAAATTATCTGGGCGTGAAAGCTGTGGGGAAAACTAATACATTCACTAAAAGTATTCATCTTGCCAAGTAAGTTTGAGGACGTATCATCATTCTTTAAATTTCTCAGCAATACAGTGAAGATAAGATCATAAATATTAAATCACTAAAACATGTCAGAGGTCTGAACCATGCTAGCAATCTGCAAATTGTTCTTGTGTTGTAATTTGTGGCTTCATAGGGAAATCCACTGAGAAATGTAAATTAAATACAGGTATATTTTCAATTTCTTATACTGGACATTAAAGATCAGATATTCCTCATAATGTGTTTTTTTTAGATTTCAGGAAAAGTAAACAGCAAAATAATTAACTTCTGGGAATCAGAGTTGAAGCTTAAAGTTTTCTACTAACAACTTTTCTTGGAATTCAAGATGCTATAAAATAACTACAGATCTTTGAGAGACTGTTAAACATGTAAATAGAGAACATTAAGATGGTAAAGAAACTAGACTTTAATGTTAGTGTTTACCAGATTTTAAGGTTATCATAACAAATAAATACTACAGAGTTAAGTTTTGAAAGTAACTGAAGTTTACATTAACTTTGCAGGTGTTCTCAGTAATATGACACACTGAATGTTTCACAGTACCTCGGAATAAGGTGTTCTTCCTAAGCTGATGCAAATGCTTTGCAGATCATAGAAAAATGTTCCAGCTTTAGGACAGAAATAAATCTTCTGTTGTCTGAAATATTCTCCAAAGTTCTTAACCATGCTATCTCAAGCTGAGCAATAAGAGAATAGTTATTATATATTGATATTGCTCTACGTGAAGTCTACATAGAAATATGCCAGTAGATGAAAGTTCTTCCAGTTTGCGAGGTTACACAATAGCGTTCTCTTGGCAATCAGTGGAGTCTGCCACACGGCCAAAAGTGAAGCCATAAAGCAAGAGTACAATTTTTGGGTTTGGGCTTGGGTTTTTTTGGGTTTTCCTTTTTTTTTTTTTTTTTTGGTTGTTGTTTGGGTTTTTTTTTTAAATGCAGTTATTTTATGTTAGCACATGAAGTAGGTTGACAAGATAGCAAAAGTAAGGAAAGGCAAGAGCCACATAGTTAGTGGATGTATAGGTTTTGGGTGCAGAAAACACTATTGGGAAGACAGATCAGATCAGAGCCATAATTTGTTTCGAGCTATAGCAATAGAAAATCTGTATTTTGAAGTGAGAGTGAGTCCAGTGAACTCGTGTATGTTGTTTCAAGGGTTAATTACCCTACTTGCCAAAATTTACTGCTTCTTACAGACATTGCCTGGAAGGTCTGTTTTTTATTATTGTTTCATTAAGTGATGTCAGTAAACTTTTATTTACACTCATATATTCATGTTTAGCTGTAACTTTAGAAAAAAGTTGAGGGTGTTACTTGTAAAGAAACTCAGTAGTGCAAGAAAGAAAGGAAGTCCTCGCTGCAGAAAGTTGTATAGTAATCACCTGCCAGGATGGTGTAAGCTTGTTGTAGGCTCTCGCTGACTGTAGTCAAGATTACAGCAAATAACAAGTAATCAGAAATAAATTGTTTTTATTTTAACTGGATGAGGGATTTCCCAAACAGTCTTCTTCTTTGCCTAAGGTTGTATTGTCTAGGTCTAAGGACAAAGATACTCCTTACCTTCAACTATATAGGAGAAATTAAGATTTCAGGGTTTCCCACCCGCCATGTATAAATATGAAGAAGTCATCAGTTCCAGGAATTTGTGTCCTCCTTTCTTGGACATTGCTGGATATATGTATATGGCTTATTTCAAGGTGACGTACATCTGGGAATTTGTGGAGGAATTGCATATACTATCATTTCTTCATTTGTTGAAACCATCAAAACATGCTGTTTCATGCTTTATATTAATATAGTAAACAGTGTATCTTATTTTAAAAGTGAAATAAGGCTTGTTTCCTTCTATTTGACAGGTACTTATATGTATTTCATTTCAGACACCCCATTTCAAACTGTTGCAAATTTCTCAGGGTGTTTAAAATATGCCCTGTCATTTTCATACATAAATTTATTCACTTTCCTATGTGAATTTAATGTAGAATTTAAACTGAGAGCTTTGACTGCACATCAGTTGAAATGTGAAATCAGTGGTTTCTGTCCAGATGTCAGCAAAAAAAGTGACAACTATGTTCTAAGTTTGCAGAATATGTACAGGAAAAATGAAATACAGATCTCGGTATGCAATACCTGGTACTTTAGTGATCAGGTTGAGTGCTGTCTGTTCCTGGTGTATCTTTTTGCTGCTCCTAGCAAATAGCTTGCCAGATGTGTAGCAGGTACTCCAACTTATGCCACACCAAAAGGATTGATATCAAGTCTCACTGTATTGTATACTTAAAGTGAAATATGTCTTCAAAATATTTTTTTCTGTTTTCAGTATGTATGTACATGTTTTTTGCAAATTGCCTATATTTAATCTATTGCAGTTGACTTGACCCACTGCAGAAAGCTAATATGGTTTTCCATTTGCAGTAAAACAGGACATTTTTGTTTGTCTCACAGGTAAATAATGAACAGCAGTCCCAAGAAGTAACTGCTCTTCCACCAATGAGATCTACTTCAAGGTCACCACTTTGCCCATATAAGCAATCCACAAAAACAGTCTATGATAATACCAGGGGGAGTCATATGATGCATAAAGCCAAAAGCTCTTTAAATGAACAAGGACTAATTGAGCAAGATGAACAAAAAGAAAATTGTAAGGTGCAGTAAATCTGTGTGGACTTAATTACAGCTCAGAACAACTGACAATCAAAAACCAGTTTGTGAAATAACTATCAGAACTATATGGAGGGCAGCCTTTTCTCTTATCCAATGATTAACAGTATATGGGTTCTTCAGAGCTTGTTCTTCAATATTTACTAATACCAATAGTCACTCTAACTTGTGGAATAATAATGAAGGAACATATAATTGATCCTCTGTAGAATTTTCTGTAAATAATTCTTCACAAATCTGTTAAAAAATTAAATCATGGAAAAAGCAGACTACATGTTGGCATGTAGTTCATTGTTGCCATTTTTTCTGTGTGCCAAAGGTTGATTTACAAACAGGTACTAAACTCACTTAAGTATCTCTAAAAATATTAGGTTCCAAGAAAAATGAGGCAAACACTATTGTATGATTCAAAA
The DNA here is from genome assembly GCF_018691265.1 of Tyto alba. Lineage (NCBI taxonomy): Eukaryota > Metazoa > Chordata > Aves > Strigiformes > Tytonidae > Tyto > Tyto alba. The sequence continues at coordinate 18,702,248 of NW_024881278.1, read as the reverse complement.
TGAAGCAGTAACTGCATTTGTAAATGCAAAACCAAATATAAAACCAGATATAAGATGCATCCAGCACTGTGTCTTGGTATCCCTTCTTCCAGGTGGAATAACATTGTGCAAACTGGGATGAGACCTGATCTGAACAAACCCAGAGAGGATTGTTTTCCCTGAAACTAAGCATCTGCCAATCCATCTCTTTGTACTTCCCAGTATGCACTGGTTTTATCTTAAAATGTAAATCTTCACCTCTGCAAAATGGCCCTGGGCCAGCCAGCCATCCTCAGCAAGCTGGGCATGGGCACTATGTACCTGGCCAGGAAGGGCATCAGAACAGCAAACTGTGCTCACTCTGCCGATTCTCTGCAGGTCACCCTCCACCCTGACAATGCTTGGCCTCAAATGTGTCACTTTATTTAAAATCTTTTCAGACTTATACCTGATGTAATGAGAGTGGATGTGTTGGAGGCATGTCAGGCGTCAAAAAAAATCTGCATAGACTGTCCTGAATTAGCCCTTTTTCATTCAAGAAAAATCCTATTGGAGGTCCCAGAAGAATGTAACTGACCTGGAAGTAGCATTTAAGATTCTGACATCATCAATATAAGAAAATATCTCCATCTAGTTCATGATAGTGCATTTGAATTTAGGATGGTTCATTGCAAATTAGCTCACCACAACAAGCTCATACTTGTGGATTTCAAACGTCTAATTGGGCTTGCTCAGTAGTGCGGAGCAGTTCTGTGCAAGAGAAAAGGGTGACATCAACTAAATCAGTCATTTTCCAACTGAACAGAAATTACTTTCCAGTAATTCACACTGTTTATGCTTGCCTACCCAGACTAGGTATTGAGAAAATCAAGCTCCTGTACATGAGCAGCAGTGCCCTAAGACTCCAAGCTGCACAGCGGAGAGGCTTTTTCATGTTATTCTTCTATCAGAAAGATGTGGTTTCTCCTTTCAACTAAACTGGATAATAATGTTTTCTACTCCTTGAAAAAGATTCCTTGAAATAAGACAATACTTCTGTTCTAAGTTGAACTTTGAAAATATAATAAGTGCTTCTCTAATGATCCAAAGACAAGATTCTACTTGAGTTGATTTTACACTCAGAGTGGTTTTCTCTATTTACATATATATAAACACCATTATTCTGCCTTGCTTACTGCATTCTCTGTTAGAACACAGTTTATGAACATAAGTAATCTACTCATCAGTCTAACTTAAAGACCTTTAAAGAAATTCAGCATTTGTCTCAAGTCTAACAGAATAAGACAAATGAAAATATTCCATATAGTTCAAACTAACAAAAATTTTATATACAAGCTATCCTTCAGTAACTAGATAAACCTGTGGTTGGTGTAGGATCAGTAGGTCTTGTAGTTTTTTCTTAAATATCTCAGTTGTTTAACTTAAGCATTAGGTAATTAAAACAATCCTTGTGGCACTATGCCTAGAGGCATCTTCCAGGGAGACTGAGGCCCATCTTAATGGATGCATTCTGATTGCCTCATCTTCTGTCAGTATACCAACGAAGCTGCTCATAACAGTTAAATTATCTAAAGATAAGGTTTTATATCTTCAAATTATTTTAGGGATCATGTGTGAAATTGTAGCAATTAAAAAAAAAAAAAAGCAACAAACCCACAAAATAATTATTGAGGTAGAAGCATGGGTGTGAAGATGCATTGGTAGCAGACAATAAAAAAAAACCCTAACAAAACTGGTATGTTTTATTTGTCCCAATCATTGTTTTTCTATTTTAATCTGATGTCTTGAAAAGTGTCCCACTTGGAGAAGAGTGTGGAAAAAACATCTATCTTTAGAAAGCTGTTTAATCTTAACCAGACAAATTTAAACAACTATGTTACAATGAAGGAAGTAAGTATCATCACTAAAAGAAAGGATTGAGGCTTTAGTAATTACATATTTTCCTACTTGGCCATGTTTGTATTTTATAACCTTTTAGATGTCACTAAGTGTGAAATGGTTGCATTTTGAAAGATTACAATGCCTGTTATTTTTCAGTAACTAGTATGTATCATAGCACTAGCTAATCTTAGCTTTTTAGCATATGAGCTAATAGAGGATAAGATTTTCAAGAGTTCTTAAGTTACGTAGATTAATCACTTGAAAATGGGACTTACCAGTTTGCAAGAGGATGTAGAATATTGTGACTTCAGGGCACAATACATGTAGGGTTTTGAAACATGTCAATTTCCAACCTATATGTAAATCAAGCGTGCAGGAGGAAAAAATCAAAATACCTCATCAGAATTCCTAGTAGGAGAATTGCATAGTGTGTGTTTTGTCAGTGTCAGCTGTCCATAACAAATGAAAGGACACTTGTATCGGGCTTTCTACTCTGATTGTGAAAGTCCCTGTAAAAATGTCTTTGGTGCTACAGTGGTGTTCTTAGCATGCTACCCTGAGTGTTGCCCTAGTGATACTGTATTACATCATAGGAAGATCTGTTCCACCAAAGGTTGGATCTGTTCTTCATTTTCTTGTTTGCTGAAGGTTAACATTGTAATTGGTGAAAAATCTAGTTTACTGTCCTTTGAATGCTCTCTGAAATGCCCAAAGTTGTATGTTAAAAGCATGTCACATTAATGCTGGCATCCTTCTGCTGTGCACCCTTAGAGCTGATGGAAGGGCCTGGTTGGTTTGTGATGTTCAGCTTTCTTCAGGCTTCGAACTATTTTTCTCCTTTTTACCTAGTAAAGAAAGGGAAACATAAAAGGAGACTTGTTTGGCTGTTGGTATTCCAAGTTTATTATTAAAGGCCACTGTTTGAACTGATCTCTCATATGTCAGAATTCAAAATGCATCCCTCTCCCCGTCAGATCCTGCCCTGACTTCTGGAGCCTGCTCAGCTGCAGAGATGCTCAGGGGTTCCTCAAGCCTCGAGTGCAGGAACAGCACAGCAGTGGCAGGCCTGAGACAGCCCTGCACTTCCCATGACTTAGCCGCAGTCTAATCAACCACCATTTGTGTAAAGTTTGTACAAAACTTTTTAGACTTAATCCTCAGTATGAGAAATGCTGTTTATTGAAAATGAGTCTGTGCTATTTCCTCAAACATCAGCTTCCAGAAGATGCTCTGCAACTGCATTGCGGTTCCACTCTTGGGTACAGTGCTGCCATCACTAATGTTTGTTGGCTCACAGCAGGATCACTCGGAAGAATCTGACCAGAAACATTCTTGCTACCCAGTTTATTAGTTTTGTTTATGTGCCCTACAGTTGCTGCAAATTAATGTACTTTAGATGGAGGAAGAAAAATGCCAGGTGGAGCTGTGGTGAATCCCAATCTATCTAATCTTAGGTATACGTATTGGACAATAATCCTATAATGACCTAAAACCTTGAAGAGAATGAAAGAGGAAAGTGCAACATCCATCTAATGGGGATTTTCTTTGTACTGTACATTGTAAATGAGATCATTTTAGACAGGGAAACATAAATGAACAATGTAAACACTGCACAGTAGGGAAAATAGTGTCACCCCATGGCCCAAGTACCACCTCTGTGCTGAGAACACTGAATTTGTCCCAGAACTGGTTTCTTCAGCTGTCTGATCCTTGTTCCTGCTGTTTGAGATTTCAGCTGTCAACTCTTACAATGACTCCACCTCTCTCTGCTTTTGCTACCTTATCCTAAATAGCCACAAATTACAAAAGGCTGCCAGTAATTTTCTTCAGAAAACAGTAATTGAAAACAGCCATTTGAACTTTTTAAAGATGTTGACAACTGAATAAAGGGTGGACTACTGTGCAAGCAGATTGCGATAGCAGTATTCCAAAGCAATGTTGTGGATTTGCTTAAAATATGGACTAATTTATCTATAGTTCCAGTGTGAGATAGATATATATGTGTGTGTGTGTGTATGTTTTCTGAAACATTTACAGGCACACCCAAGCACTTATTTCAGTGTAGAGTTCAGAAACTCTATGGAACTTGAAAAAATAGGATTTAGCCATAAAAGCTAAATCTGCTTAGTTTTTTGCATTGTTTTATTTGTTGTCTTGGAAGCCTTTTTAACAGCAGACAAATCATGATCTCTATTGACAATTCAGCTGTTGAAATACTTAGGTGAATGCACTGACGATTGATGGGTGCACAGAAAAATCAGCCACTTTATTTTGCTTTTTTGCTACTGTGATTCATAAATTAAACAGATGTAAGCTTAGTGAGAATCTGTTCTCAGTACTGGATGGTGTTTCAGGGTTCCTTTATTTAGAAGACCTGCTGAGTACCACGTGAAATACATTGTAAATGCATTTGATATTGTGAAGATTGCCTTTTTCATGAAGTCTGTGTATCTATATCAGATTACTGATTTTTTCTTTTTTTTTGAGACACAAAACAGGGATGAGGGAAATTATTAATTGTCATTGGGGACTGCTTTAATTTTTTTCACTATAAAGGGAAGTGTTCTGTATTTTGACCTTGTGCTGAAAAATAAGTTGTTTTCAGTACTATTGTTGATATTTAAAGATACGTGTGGCTTTAGTCATTGTCTGTCACTAAGCAATCGAAGATATTAGTTCTCCTAAGGAGCATAGTTTGGATCCTTTTAAATTAACTTGGATTCAGATAGTGGAGGCTAAAAGTAGTAATGGAGATGACTGATACTTCCTCCTTTTGGATTTTTTTTCATGTCAGTTTCTTGTGAGCAATTACAGAGGGAAAGAATCTGTTTTGTGATTCCCAGATCTCCTACTTGCTTAACTGCTTGTTTAACTTGGTTAGCTGCTCTTTTATACCTCTCTTTTCATTTAAGTGTTTGGTGTCTGGCTCCTAATATTATCTTCGGATCAACAAATCTGCTGGCACAGGTTGTTAGATGTGGAAGTATTGGTTTATATCAAAGAATCTAAATAACCATATCTCATTAGCTGCACATCCCCTTGCACACTGGTTTTAGTATGAATGGGAAGGGTATATCGACTGGTTTGTTCAGGTATCTTGATCCCCATTGCTGGCATCTTTGACACAGCAGCACACTGCCTGTGTTGTAAGCATCATTTTAATGTGCTAAAATGGCATGGAAAAAATGGAAGGTTAGTGAATCAACTGCAGGAAAGAATATAGCTGTGAAAGTTCTGCCAGAGCTTCCAAATTATAGATAAGTTAGTGGGGAGAGTTCACACTCTTTGGCTACAGCTTAGAACTAAATGGGAAAACTAAAGTCTTGTCTTTGCTCTAAAGCTGATCTTTTGATAAAACACAGTCAGCCTAACCTGTGTAGGACCGGTGCCGGAATAGCTATATTCGATACCTTGTGAACTGGTAAAGGGTTGTACCAGGCTCTGATGAGCTCTGACAAAGGAGAGCAAGCGTTAACAAAGGTTTTTTCCCCATTTGTTTCTTATCCCATATCTCCTCACCAGCAGAATAAAGTGTGTGATTTTAGTCATTTTAAAGGCGAGACTCCCAGTTTCAGCCACCACAGTTGCTATTTCTGCTTTGCTGCCTACGGTACATTGTAAAATTGTTGATGAGAATGTAAGTGATTGCTGGCTTGCTGTAGCAGGCAGGAGGATTCCACAAATTCACATCGTCCCTGTGGTGCACTGGAGATACTTCTATAAATTCAGTAATGCAGCTGTGATTATTCTTCTCCTCGCCTCTCAATTAACCGGTACAGCACATATTGTTCCCTGTCAAATATCTTACTTTGTCAGATGGCAGAGAGCAGTGTTGTTCTCTCTTCAAATTGCTGGTTTGATTTCTGGCAGTACTTGATTGCTTTAAATTGTGCTTTCTGCATCCATTTTCCTCAATACTTAATTAACTGGAGAAAAAGACTGAAATGAGGTTTCAGTTAAGTAGGTGTTTCACTTTTGTACCCACTATCTCATTCATTTACTTCCTCTAACTCACTCAGGTAGTCTCAGAGACTTTATCTTTCATTTGCAAGAAATTTTGCAGTCCAGATTATCTCTTATAGATAAATCCCCCTGGAAAATGCATCCCATGCAGGGAAGAAGCACAGAGGCAAGACTGCAGAAGAGGTGGTGAAAAGCAATCCAGTGTCAAACCAAAACTGCAGTGGGTGCAGGTAAGCAAAACACAGCTGGTCATTTGAGAAGACTCTTCAACCAGCCCTGGCAAGAGGCCACGTGCCTGAAACTGTGCTGCAGTAACAGCACAGGAGTTGAGTTAGTCAGGAGTCACAGCAAATTACAGGAACGTTCTGGTAACTTCACAGTGAAGAGTTTAGTTTTAACGTTGCAAATGCAGTTTCTATCTATGTTAAATACCAGACAAAGTTAGGAGCAAGCACTGCGTTACAAAATTGCAGCTATTACAGCACTAGCAATGCTTGAGCAACATCTGGGGTACTCCTGTGCCTGTGAAAGAATGTCTTTAGGCACCTACAGTGCCGGTAACTGCTTGAAAGCACTTGGCTCTCACCTTTATCCCCCCTTCCCTCGGTGTGACCTGTTCTGTCTTAAGTGCCTGCGGGAAGAGCCTGTGTGCGATAAGCTACCACGAAGCAGAGCTCCACAAAACACATTGCATAACGTAGCAGCATATTTACCTTTTCTTTGTAAGAATAATGTGGAAGACAGCTGCTAAATCATAGCCTAGGACTCCATATAGTCTAAGGTTATGCCTACCACACACACAGGTTTCTCGGAGGTAAGACACCAGCTTGAAGTTCCAGAATCCATTGGAGCAAAACAGGCTGCTTTCTTAAATGTTTTCCTGTGACCCCATATGTTTATCTATCTCAGCCTTCCAAAGAGTCAAGACCATTTGAGCTAAATACATCAGAGATCCAGTATAATCATAATGGGAGAAGGGGAAATGGTGATGAAATATACAGCCTGCAGTTTGGATTCCAGCCAGTTAGTAAGCAATCAAAAAGTTCACCCACCTTGAAAAGTACAAGAGTAGATTCTGAATGACAGATGATTGCAGAATGGACTGAGAGCACCTGACCAGTGCAGTCTGACTTGCTCAAGATTGAGGAAATTATTAATATTACGGTAAGAATGGATCAAATGGAAAATGGATTATGTGCTAATCAATTAGGATTGCTAGAGCATACCTACAGAATTTTGCTTTATTAAGAGATGACAATCATGATGGCTTCTCTTTGTTCTGTGGAAGACGACCTGTGGGTATCTAACACAATGGAGTATAGAAGCTGCCATGTAGAAAAGGAAAAAGGGTGGGCAGATTCTGAGGAACTTACTGGGAAAGTTTTAAGACTCTAATTGAATTTGAAGGTCATTATGATGGGCATTCAATCTTAAGCATTTTAACAGAAAATTAGTTGGTTTTGTTGAAACATATTAAGGACAATGGATAATCCGCTCTTCATGAGCTCGAAACATGTAACCTCTAGTACTTCAAAAAGAATCGCTCTCCTAGCTCAGCATACTAGTGTTCAGAAAATATAGAAAAATCCAAACTCCTTGTGATAGAGATCCAATGGATTTCTCTGTGCACATGCTTTTGCAAATCTCACCTGTCAGTTTGACGTCTTCAATGCCAAGGGAATTCTTTTACTTCTGAGAAGTTTATGGCCTTGATAGACATTAAGAAATGCCCAAGAACAGTGAAAGAGCTACTTTAAAACCTCTTCCATGGCTCTAATGCAATTCTTATAATAATTTCTGAACTAATCTAAAAGTTATTAAAACTTATCCACAAGACTGCTCTTTGTAAATATAAGGTAATTTTATATCTTCTGTGCTCTGTTTTGCTGAGTTGACTACTGAAGTGAACCTTCAACAAAAGGGAAAAATCCATTATGGCAGCTAAGGCTATGGAAGGCTGAGGACTGTGAGAACTTGTTGCCAGACCTACACAGTGCTGAGCCAGCAGATTTGATCCTGTGTTTGAACTATGTGAGTGTCACCTTTTCTTCTCTTTTCCAATCTAGATCTCATTTTGAAACTTGCTGACATAAAACTAAAGCACAGTCTGGGTTAGGCTTGGTTTCAGTGGCTGAAGTGATTGAAGCGGTCAGCTACACAGGCGTGAAGATTCTATTGTACACGTCCTGTGGTTGTGAAATGGATCATGTTTACATGATACTCATCCACTTTTATTTTCCAATTTTCTCCATGTGTGGAAACCCTGGTTTACATAGGTAGATACCTGTGTACTCAAAGAAATTGATATTTGCCACTTCATGCACACACAGTTGAATGTGCATCTGAAATGAGAAGAACTCGAGCAACATTTCAGTATACTCAGCTATGAAGCATATAGTGCCAGAGCAGGCAGTGAATTGAGTATGTCCAGTTGAAACTTCAGAAGAAATTTATGAAATTGAAATGAAACTATTCACACTGGAATTTCTAAAAATATTATCCATGCCACTTTGCCAAAACAGAAGATTCCCACTTTAAGTCAGGAAGAGAAAGCAGAAGAGAACTTGTTTCACAGGACATTTCTCCTTCAGCCTGTGATGGGGCCACTGGGTCAGTACTGGTTTGGAAGAAAGTTTCCACATACCAGATCACTGACATTTTCTGTTGTGAGAAGAATAAACTTGGGTCCTGTGCTCATCTCAGAGCAGTCATTTTCATTTTTACTGGTTTACTCTTAAAACTTTCCCATGTGCAGTATCTAATTATGGGTACATTACAAAAATCTGTATTTAAATGGTAACAGTGCACAGTGCTGAAAGGGACTGTTGGTAAATTGCTTATTCACTTTGATGATTAAGCCTGTAATTATTGCATTAGCATCCTAAACCATACTCGTCTGCTGATAGATCTCCTCCTAAGGCAATCCCATGAGATGAGATGGGCTAAGTAGAAAGGGTATGGCACTTAAAGAAGGAAAGTGCAAGAACCATGTGGGAGATAGTGCCAGGGATTAAGTGGAGGTTGCTTTCTCCTGTGTCTGCTTCGGTGTGACTTCAGGGGTGTGGTACATCAAAAAGGATTTTTTTGCCTTTCCACTACTGACTATGAAAGACCCTATGACACTCCCTGCCAGGTCTTATAACTGAGGCTATACTAACAGCGTAATCAATGCAAATAGTTTTATTTGGTTGAGTAAAATGGCCTTTTAGCTTCCACACCACTGTGGCATTCAGCTGTTCTATGTTCCAGTCCTGAAATATTTGGTGACACTGCTGGATGCTGTTCATCAGCTGCCCTTCACCTCCCCCTCACCTGAGGTAAATCTTTTGGTGCCTTCATACTACATTTTTTTTTTGAGAATGAATGCTTTATGATCCTCCTAAAAGCAAAGGCATAAAACAAGCGTAAGATACTACTTTGTGTCTTCAGGAGCTTTTGGCTTTATATGACAAAGTTCCAGGAAATAAGTTATTTGGAACAGTTTGCTCACTGGAAGAGAGATGGGCACCAGATCCTGCACCCCTGCAGGTACTGGGTTAGTTTCCCATCAATTTTCTGAGATTGATGCGCTTTCAGACCCATTTCAGTGGCTATTTCAAGCCCAGGAGCGACATTTTTTGCACTCTCCTGGATTCTAAGAACTACTTTTTTACCTCTACCTTTTAGCAAGAAAGAGCATTATTTTTCTTTTTAAGAAAATATTTTAATGGATTTGATGGCTGCTTGAATTGTATCTGAGTATGGATCAGGTTTTGGGACCACTACTCCGCAACTGAAATGTCATCCTTGCATTTCTAAAGGTATAAAACCGCCTGATGTTGGGTTTGAGCAAGCGGCTAGATAAAAAGTCTTTAACAGAAAATGGGGGAATATGTTTGCTCTGTGAAAACTTGTTAGAAAAACTATCCAGTCTCTTAAGTGCTAGAAAAGAAAAAAAAATACAGTTCTAAAACATAAAGGAAAATTTGAACCTCAAGAGCTGGGTAAGTGAAAAGAACCCTCAGCTGAAGATTTCTAAGCAGACCATAGAATGCAGTCTGCAGAGATAGTAAAACAGTGTGAACAACAGAAATAAATCTTGGTGGGAGGATTGGTGCATGCTTTCTCCTGGGCACACTATTTGAAATTGCATGTTCTAAAGCAGAGAAAATGGCTCCTCAGACATACCTTGATAAACCAGATTGAAAATTACATTGGTCCAGTGAAAGACCTGCCCTCCCTGCCCCGCTTTGCACCAATAACTCTGCCATGCAGCTACACAGAAAATAACATTGAAGGTGAAGGTGCTAGTCATTTCAAAAGATTCTTGTCTTTGAGGCACTGTCCTTTCTTCCATATATGTGTTTCCTGTATTTTTTCTTCACTGTCTTCTTCCCTGCTATGCAATTACCATATTTTATTTTTTCTAAGAAAATTAGGCAATTAATTGCTTTCTTCTTCTCAGTCACCATGTAACATCACATTGAGTGTGCAGCCTTCTCCAATGAAGAGCAATGGTGCTACTCTCTTTCTCAAAGCTGGAGAAGAGGCTACAGGTACTACAGCCATGAATTCCCTGGTAAGTGGTGAGCACTGCTTGGCTGTGATGCATGGCCAGGCACAGACAGTGGATCAGGCAGTGCAGCTGGGTGGGTTTAGGCATCCTCATGATGCATGAGCTGGCAGTAGACCAGAGTGGAGGTTGTTTTAGGGAACAGATCTCAGACTCTATGCTGGAGTAAGTGCCAGCAGGAACTTGGAGAGGGGTGTGGGTTTTGGATAGCAAGTACACAGAAGAGCAGAGCCCGGAGAAGGAAGTACCCAAATAACAAGTTGGCAGGCATCCAGCATGGGTTAAAAAAAATACTGCAAAGACCTTGACAAATATTTCCATCTTCTTATTTTGTTTATCTGGTTCAGAAAATAGTGATAGTGAATAAAAAGAGTTTGGTTTGAAGACAACAAAGTAAAAGGGAAAAATATATTTTTGTAGGACAAAAAGTCTGCTCACTGGAATTCCATTCCATCCACTGCCCAATTCACTTTTAAAAGTCTGAAAGTGATTCAGCTTCCATTATTTCTCTTGTGAGAACTGTGCCTATTCTAATAAATGTCATTGCCCGCAAGCTCCTCCTGATGTAGGTTATGTTTACACTTCTCATTTAATCTTTCCAAAGAATGTTGCTTTCTCCTGTGCATGCTATGTCTTTCTAATATATAGAGGCAGTTTTGGTCTTTTTCCTTCCATTGTTGCATGACTAAACACAGGAACACGTGGTTTGAAAAAATCTTTTGAATCTGTTCTTAGCCGATTAATTCTATTCCTCTTTTCTGAGTTTCTTTAAAGTCTCCAGTATTTTTGGAGAGGAAAACACCAGGCTTAATCTCAGCTCAGGTGCAGAACACTACATTGCTAGATATCAAACATGTTGCAACAGGTTATAGTAAAAATCCACTACTGTTTACAAACTCATTCTTTTGGGAGGAATCAAGTACCTTCAGTCTTCTACTAAAGGATTCTCAGCTCTATATCTAAGGCACTCAAAGCCTTGCAAGAGTTGACCTTACAAATATGTTCAACATCCTCTGGTCAGATGTAAATTGCATATCCTCTCGAGGTACAGTTGCTGATTTTTTTTTTCCCCACAAAACCAACTTAAAAATCACTAATTTCAGCTCTGATTATTCCTCAAACACTTTTGCTACCTACTGACTGTCACTCAGACCAGCATCTAAACATATAGCAAAACACCACCTCTTCCCTAATCATGGCATTTTAAGAGACAAAATAACCTTCTACATTCTAATTATTTTATAATTCCTTTGTTATTCATTCACTGTGCAAAGCGTATGTGTAACTCGCACATGCCTAGTGTTGAAGAAAGCACAGTGTTAAATGGCAGTGTTACAAATCTGCACAAAGAAGCAAAGGTAGCCCATTTAAAAGCCACACTATGCAGTTCCTCAGAAATGTTCCCACCTGAATCTGCTGCAGCAATATGAGCTTTAGAATGCAAAGTCCCAACCCCTGACCATGAATCCTCTGGATCATCAGACTGAATTAAATGTCATCTTCTACAGAGGCCTTTAAAGTCAGATCTAGAGGAGGACTCGAGCGCCAAATCCTGCTCAAGGCTAGAATTAGCAGCCTTACTGGGTGGACATAGGAGAAATGTGGGACAAAAGAGCCCCAGGACCCAAGCCCTGCGCACTGGGCAGGGGCCCTCTGACAAGCAGTTGGCAGGCAATGCAAGTCAAAGGCTGATTAAACTCTTGCACCCTCTGTGGAGCTCACAGTTCTGCTCCAGGTCCTTAGGAACGCGTTTTTCTTTCCTTTTTTCTTTAATGCAGAGACTGTAAAGAAGAAAGAAATTTACATTTCGCAGTTATTGGGAAGAAGGAAAGCCTAATGCCTTTTAAATGAGTGCTGCAACCTCAGCTTATAGTGCTACTGTCACTCATTTTGCTCATACTCTCTACCTTAGAGGAACTAGTTCAAAAGCCCAGGTGAGTCATCTGCTCATGAGGTGTGGTGTTGGATTTGGGTGTCCCCAGTCTGGGGAAGGCACTGGAACATGCCTACCCCATGTCAGGGGCAAATGCTTCAACCCATCTGGGATAACAGCAAAGACAACAATGATCCTGAATACCACCTTCTCTGTAAATGACTTTTAAAGGAAACCTGTGTGTTCTTTCCATTTTTTTCAAAGAGCAGTTATAAGCCCTGCTTTCAGGAGAGGGCTCTAACATCTGGTTTAAAACAGGCAGAGGTGCTTTCACTCATCCTAAATAAGATGCCAGACTTGCAGAGAAGAGGGACAGGAATGTGGCTGTGTATTTGTGCCTGGCATTTCCTACCGTCTCTCTACAGGCCACTTCCCTCAGCATGTGAGATGTTCAGATAAGCATTTTGAGGTGTATGAGTCTCAGCAGGCACCACAGGGGGAGCCTTAATGTTGAACTTAGAGTTTTATATTCTGCTCTGGTAACCAAACTCGTAAAAACAAGCTATTAAAAAACAAGGTCTTCTTACTGGATCTAGTTGCAGTCTACAAGTCTCTTTTGCTGGTCTACTCCTGAAAATAGCAGTCACAGCAAAAAAGTGCAGCAACAACAAGCATTCTTTGTAAACAGGTTTTATGTAATTAAAGCCATTCTGCATGTTAAGTACATTATCTGTCTTTTAGAAACCTTATTAGAAATGTACAGAAAAAATCTCTCTTTACCAATCCTCCATGGAAAACATCCTTATTGCTGCTTTTGTAGAATTAGCTTCTCCTTGCCTTGTATTTAAATTGTGTAGCAGTCAATAGGACATAAATTGTTGCTTGGTCTTGATATACAACATTTCTACTGGAGGTGACAGTATATTTAATAATAGAGGTTTTTTGCTCACCTCATCAAGGTTATACCTCTTACTTTTAATGTGCATTTGAAATACATCTTCTAATGCCCTAAAAAAAAAAAAAAAAAAAAAAAAAGGAACATCAGTGCAAAAAAAAAAAAAAAAGACTGCTCAAAGGCCATATACTTCCAAATGAAAAATACCTCTTAGCCTGTCTTTCAGATCACTTAAAATAAATCTCAACTTTTTACTTATGCTGCATCCCATCCCTGTCTCTACCATAACTGTAAATGGAATTAAAAAATAAAATCTGAAACATTTTAAGGTTGTTGAATATTCTTATTCCAGATGCATGCAGTTTGGCAGGGACTGTGCCAGGGACGGTCTTTCATGTATATAATTCCAATTTGTTCTTTCACATTTAATAGAAACGTAAGAGCGCTCTGTCAGAATGCAGGAGTCCCCCTCTGTATTTTTTTGGGGCCCTAAGTGTCTGTTGCTACTGTCAAGTACTGTCCCACCATGTTAACTGGGTGAAACTGCTGAGGGTACCGGCGTGCTGGGCAGTACTGCAGGAAGCTTCCTAGATTCATTTATAGCTGTCATTCTTTTGCCCAGGATACTGCATTACTCACAGAGGACTTTTGAACTGCCTCTAGCCAACACTTTTTAGACCTCTGAAGGTCATTTGCATGGTGTCTTTTTTCCTGGGCCTCCTTTTCAGTAACTCTTACGGGAAACACCGAAGGTAGAACTTTCATGGTCGTAGTTTTGTTAAGCAGGTGTACTGGGGAAAGAGAAATGCTTTCAGAAAGTGCTCTCAATATTTTTTTTTATGGATATGACCAGCTGCAAGCAAAAGTTGTGCTTATGATTATAAGCACTGGTAAAAATCAAGACCTAACAGAATAGGGAAATCAAGCCTCTGGGTTCTATAATCACAACTCAGTTAAGTCTAACCCAATGTTAGCATTCTCAGCCATTAATAAAAAATGAAAATATCTGCAATGAGCTGGAGGGCTCAGCAGAGCTGTTTTGGTTGTATACTGTATATTTGAATCAGGAGGGCATTTACAATTTTATCAGACCAGAGAAACTGGTCTAAATAAATGAAGATTTTAAACTATGTGTCTATCATATTATCCCTACAGCAGGTTAGCTAAGGCCATTAGTTGTGTCTTTTCTAGTCTGTCACAAAATCTATTTAGAAATTCAACTGATTTAAAATGAAAGGCCACTATTGAATGTTCACTTCCATTCTGAAGAAAAAATAAGTTCTGTTATTAGAGACTACCCAAGGAAACAATAGATGATCTTTCATGTATTTTTAGTAGCCTTTATTTCTGAGAGAAGAGTGCTCAGCATCTAAAGTCAACAGAGAACGGTCCTTTCACCCTAAATGCCTGAGCACGGACGCCCTGGTGCCCCACAGTGTTCTGAGTTGGGTTCAGCGCAAACATACGCACAACCCCGGCTGCTGTCGCATCGTACAGGTACAAGTTTGTGTTCTGTCGTTTGGTTTTCACTATGTATAGAGAAAAAACTTATTTTCTGAAGGATACTAATCCCCCTGTTAATAAGGCGTCTGACACACAGTAATATTTTGAGGTTTTATTTTATTTTAATGTTATCTTCTTTTTAACTTATGTATGGGCAGGCATGATACTTAGCAACATTTTCAATGTGTGGTGAGTTGGTGTTTTTCAAATCTACTACTGTTCCTCCCAGTGTAACCAGAAAATTCACTTCCAGTTTGGGCCTTGAAGTTTCTCAGAAAACTCCTATACCTACAAGGAAGGAGGAGAACTCTTTAACTGATTGCTCAGAAAACAAATTAACCACTTGTGTTAAATATATATATATATTTTTTTTTTTTAAAGTGGCCATTAAAAGAGCCTTAGCAATTTTAACTGAAATCCTCTAGTTTGAAAGGGAAATATCTTGGTTTGGTGTCAGACTGAGTTTAATTTATTTCAGGGGGTTAACACCTCTCCAGCATCAAAGCACAGCACTTGACAAAGACTGAAATCTTAAACATTGGGGTTAAATCCTCTATCAAAGGAAGAGTTTCTGCCATTTAAGGTTCAGGCCAGGAAATGGCATAGGAAAGTAGCACATAATGTTGTCATTTTTAGCAGGCCTACAAACAGAGCTGTGGTTTATTACAACTCTTAAAATATTAGAAATGTGATAGAATTCTATTAGAAATGGGAGTATGAGGTGGTGTGTGTGTGGCAGGCTGTCACGTACAGAACACAAAACCAGCAAAGGATGCTGCATTTGGCCCTCACCTTTATATGGATCATTGACTTGATTGATAGCACGTACACCCTAAAGAAAGCAATTATTGCATTTATTTATTTTGCTCTTATAGGAGGGAGGAAGAACTCTAAATACCAAATCTTGCTATGATGCACTTTGCTAGGGAAGACTCATTGTAGCTCCATGGCTTGCTAGCTCAGGATTGACGGGGAACTGGAACGAGATAATTGTAAAAATAATGCCTATCACCATAACTATATGTGGGAATAAGGCTGAGAACAGGGTCAGAGAACACGATGTGTCCATGTTTCTACTAGAAGCCACTGGGAAATACAAGGCTGGTTGAAAATATTTTCTGTGCAGCTACTTGGTTTAAATCATGACCTCTATAAAGCGCAGTCAAAAAAGTATTAATTAAATTAAACTGATTTTAAGTTTCACTTTAATCTCATCGAAACCATCAGTTCTTTACACTGATTGAATAATTGGTCAAAACTCTGTTACTCAAAGGAATAAATAAGAAATGAAAGGCACTTACTCTTTGTGATAACAACTTCTAATCAAAATATCATTTGTAAGATCTTGAAGAAAACTAAGTTACTCTTCTTCTCTATACAAATACACAAGCTGTCAGCATCTTTCTTCAACATACAATGAATACAAATAAGGTTTACAAAACCATCCAAAGAGGTAGCAGCTTTAGAGTAACTAAACTAACTCAAATAAATAGACTTTTGCCAACATATCCAAAAGTGCTGAATCTATTTACTAGTCTGCAATTTTTTACTGTTCTGGTTTATACTTTTTTAAATGACTGATTTTCACAGTTCTGTTGATCATCTCCCTAATTAATTTAATCCATTAATTAATCAAGAATATATGTCTTTTTTGAATAATCAGTTTAAAAAAAAGTTTTAATTAACAAAGTGTAGGTATTAGAAGACAAATTATTATTAACATTGTTTATTTATTTATTATGTACTTATTCTTAACATATTTAGTTTGCCTACAGTAAGAGGAGACTGAGTGACACGACTCAGAAAATCTCTTCCAACTTTCTGATCCCACACTTCCCAAGCAAGTAGCTGAATGCTGCATCTCCAATGGAGTCCTTTCTATTCACTGCATTCAGCCACTGGTAATTGCCTTCTATGCCATGTTTTCAATTTTCCACTAGATTCCTACTTTAAGATTTTTATATAAAACAAGGGACAAATAAATATTTATCTTACTTTTCTTCAAGCTGTGATCCTGGAGGAAGTGGCATTTCAGAATTGGGAATCCATAATTCATGGTTCTGCCACAAACAAGTAAAGAGGAAAAGTAGACTTTTTTTTATTACCTTTGTATTAACATTTTATATTTCCATTCAGATCATCAGGGGGAAGTGATCTGATTTCATAACATATCAAAATCACAACATCATCATCATACTAAAATGACATACCAGCTCATGTGAAATAAATGTCTTGAGTGTATTTATATGATATATAAATAAAGAAAAAGTATTTTAATTGGTTAGGTTTGTGTTAGCAAAAATGGAAACAAGCTTGTATAACCTGAGAAAAATGATGCAAAAGCTATAAAGGAAATAATAAGTTTTGACAAATCAGAAAATATTTGCAGACCTCATTCAAGTAGGAGAGCTTTCTCTTTAAAAGTATGTGCAAAATATATTTGTATCTTTGAAACAGGACTTAGAAAACCAGATTGATATTGAAATTATCTTTTGCTGTGGATTATCAAACAGGAATAGGAGCTCCTCTTGTTATAGTATTGTAAAATGAAGGTTTTGGTGGTTGGAACAAGGAATGGAATATTCCTAGCTAGCATAGGGCTATTGCAAATCATGTCTGTGGTGCCTTGGCTGAGCTGTACAGAAATTCAACACTGATTCTGTAAAGGGGCAAGCGGACCAAGGAATCATACAAAACCTTTCTATCATGCATTATTTTGGCTAGTGTTAAGCATCCCTTATTTTTAAGAGCACTAAAGTTCACCAAGTTAATCCCTCATCATTCATCTTAAAAATCCAGGTGACTAATGGAGTGCAACTTCCAGACAAAGTCTTGTATGGCGTACTACAGTACTGACCATCGGCTCAGCGATTAGCACTTTACCCAGATGTTTCTGGGCTCCAAGTTGTTATTTGGATGGAGTGAAAGGCTGTAAATCAACCAAAGGCTGAAATGACTGCTTAAAATTTTAAGTCAAGTCAGTTAAGAAGTCAGACAAGTAAGAAAAAAGTCTGCTTTCAGAAGAACAGATGTGTGTTGGAATACACTGTTTTTCACATCACATAATGCCTCATTTGCTCCTTAGAGAGACCAGTTACTTTAGCAGTTCCTGTTTTATTCACAGAATTTTGTAGACCCTAGCTAGCCACATATGCTTAGATTTCTCAACTGCAATCTTAGTGACTTCTCACAAGATGATTTATTTTTTTTTTGTTTTGCTCTTAACATATACTCCCAAAGCCAATGATTCCATTATCCATCTCATTTCCACATCACCAGGATGACTTTTGTGTATGAACAGCAAGCTCCATTCTTTTTCTTTGCACCAACAGGGTATACCTACCTTAAGTGGCTGATGAGAAAAGTGAACTGAATGTGGTCTCACATGTGCATCTTCTAAAATCTGAAAGATTAAAGCACTGTGAAAACCAGTTATGCTTCAAATTATGTGTTTGAGAGTAAAATTACTTAACTTTTAGAACTGATGTATATACAAACTGAGTGAGTACATGTGCAACTCTCTCTTCTTTTTGTTATTGACATCTGCTGATTTAAGTGATGGTCTGCCAGGGGAGGTGCTCCTTTTTTTGCGGAGGAGGATTATAACACCTATGTTTTACAAGAAAAGATTGGTGTGGTGTCTTTAAGATTCGAGGGGTAAAACACTGCTTGTTTTCTGTGAAGTAAATCAAATGTTTGTCAAGGAGGTCCCCAGAGTGTGTTTTATTAAGAGATTTTTGAAATGCCTTCTTCCTGTTGTGACTGCCTAAATGCATGCGAGACTGCAGAAGTGGTGAAGCAGATGATCTGTCTGTACTAGAGTTATGAACAAGAGTCTGAGACAAAGCATGCTGAGCAGTATTTTGGATAGTCTTTCTTGCAGCAGGAGCTGGCATCAGAGTCCTTGAAGTGAGCTTCTGAAAAGATACAGAGGGGGGCTGCGCTCTCTTTGTCCTGGAACAGTTGTTCTGACCAGATGTCAAATATAAGTGACCATTTTCCAACAGCAACCACCTCACCTGTAAGTTAAAAAACAAAATAGCTGATAGAAAAATCGCAAAAGCAGTTCACTGAGGCGTGTCTCCTACAAGCTGATTCACACAGAAGGAACTTTAAGAAACTATTTTGAAACCATCTCAAGTGGTCTAAATGACTCGCCGAGTCTTGGGAACCACAGTGAGGAGTAAAGCCACTGCCACTGTGCTAGAGCTAGTTAATGAGTCCTCCTTCTGTTTTTTTTTTTCCTTCCTTCTTTTTACAAGGTTGAGGTTGATAATGATAAGTAGTCTTGGGAAACTACAGAAATTCCATTTTGCTTGCCAAGGCACACAGAGGGAGAACAGATTTTTTTTCTTCCTTGGACTTTGTACATTCTCATCTATGAAACTGATGTCTCAATGGCAATCTCGCATCCTGTCTTCCATGTCACCTTCTACTCTCTACCCTTGTATGCCCATGCAGGTGTGAGCGTGACTCCATCTCATGAGTTTGAAGTCAGACAGAACCACCGTTATCCTCACAGATGTCACTGGTGAAATTCTGGCCGATCATTTCACTATATAGCTCAGTGGGAGCAAGATTTTACAAATCAAAATAATGTACATGTTTGAATTGGATTACATTCTTTATAAACAGCATAATTGGTCATCCAGTGGTAAACCCACTATAATTCTCAACAAATAGAAAGTTTTACAATCTAAATATAGTCTGCTGAGGAATTTTTGCCCCAGAGAGACTCTGGACTACAGCAGAATGAAATGTGTTGCAAGACTTTGTCTGTTGAGGTGAGGTCTACTGGCAGAATTTGGTGAAGAACAGGCCTACTCACATTAGCATGAGGTTGTACAGTTTCTGGTATCTGGCAGAATATATAAAATTTGGATTAATTACTTTAGGGTCTTGCTTTTACCAGTAAATACTACTCTGAAATTCAGAGGATGCTGCAAAACAATGTAAAGTTATTGCATTGCGTTCAGTGAGAATACTAAGAAAATAATTGGGATTTAGTTCTCTTGAAAATATTGTGTACAGAAATCACCCTAATAAGAATGTTGTTACACACATCAGCAAATTAGCAAATTATTTCAATAAGTTCACTTTTTTTTTTTTTTTTTTTTTTTTCTGGGCACCCATGTAATACTGTGTTAGAACTTCTAATTCCATTTGCCAAAGGAGCAAAACCCACACATGGGTTTGTGAGTGGCATGTGCACATTCATGCTGGTGGTGCAGGGACACCATTTACTCAATTACCTGTAGTCATGATGGGTACCTGTCATTGTAGGCCATGTAGCGATAGCAACAGTTAGATGAGAGGATAGCTGCCAGTTGGCAAAACTGAGTCAAATATTATCTCTGACTAGACTATAAAAAGCCACGCTGAATAAACCTGCACTTCACTGCTGTGTCACAGGCACTCCCCAGCGCTTCAGAGTACAGCTAACTAAGGGGAAACCGGTCCCTTCCACGCGACTTGCTGCTACCTGTGTGACAGGTCCTACACTGTCAGGATGTCACATACCTTCTGCAGGCTTGGAGAAACACATCTGGAGTTGAATGGTGGGTCAGGAAGACCATGTACAAGATCCATCTTATATTTCCCAAGGGCTTGAATTAGTCTGTCTCTTTTCTGCTGATCCTGGTCTGTGCATGTAAATATATAAACACAACCCCTTCCAGTTTAATCAATGGTCAAGTCATAAGTTATTACTTTTAATTCTTCTCTTTGCCACTAATGACTGTTTTGTCTCCTCCTCTTAATACCAAGCAGCAGACAGAGAAGACAATCACTCTACTTTTTACAGTTGGCACTTGCTGCTTCCATGCTCAGCACACATCTGAATTGGAAATAAATGCAAGCCAGGACTCCGTTACATCACTCACACAGTAAGTAACAAGCTACTGGTGGGATAAGAGAGTATGGCAATGTTTTGTTTCCACCTCTTGCACACTCTTTCCCCTATCCTAGACAGGAGCTGAGGCAGGTCAAGACGGAAGAGCTGTGACAATCAAGTAAGGATTCAAGTGCTAAGAGTTGGGTGACCAAGGTCAGGTTGCCACTGTGGTCTGCACAGACTGTAATGCCAAGAAGGTGCGCTGCCTGTACTGGTCAAACTCAGGCTGAAAGGAGTAGGGCGACTCTTCTGCTAGCACCTCACACACAAAAAATACAGAAACAGACTTAGTCCTTTGGATCTTCTGATCTTGCTGAAAATATGCAAGTGAGCAGTAATTAGAGTATTTATTCTCATAATAAGCATTATTGCTATATATAATATATTTTAATATCTATTCTATTATATATGAAATATTATAAAATAATAAGAATACATAGGAATAAGAAGGGGATATGAGTTACCCAAGACCACAGAAGCCCACAGGGGCATATTCATGGATAATGCAAAGCCTCTCACAATTCACCATGTTTTGTCAGAACCTTGCCTTTAGCAATGCGAAAAAGAATGATGCATGACCAAAATTTTCAACCCTTTCTACCTGCCGTGTTCCTTCCAAGTATAGCTCTGAGAAAAGGGATATGAATTGTGATGTGAACAACACCTTTCTCTTAGTACATGGTGTTTAAAAAATATCAGCTCCAGCAATTCTGGCTGAAACTAAGGTTTCACACACAAAATATCGGTAAAGCTGGGTCCACTGAGGTCTTGCAAGCTGCATATGGCTCTTTTGGGTTGAAAATGAAGCTCTGTCAGAATTTCCTTGCCCTGTGGAGCACAGTCAGGCAGGCCAGCAGAGATGTGCTCTGTTCCTTCGCCTCTGGATACGGCTGCAGAGACTCCTCAAACTGGTGATTCTAGAAGGCTAGCAAGGCTTCAGGTGGGCTGCGGAAATGTGACTTCTGGCAGCATGATGCTACTTTGGTTAATAGTGATTTATTCCTGACAAAATGCACAACTGGTCCATGATTAGCCGAGGGCCCCCTTATACTCTTATTGTGGCAGTGTGCTAGAACTTACACTCACAGTATGCTGCAAATTTTTGCTAATAAAATGCAACTCCTCCTCCTCGGAAGTGGTGTAATTGCAGCATATCTCACCGGTGCTGTGACAGAATAATGCTTGAAACCTAGCAAAGTGGCACTTCCTCCAGATTTTCTTTTGGAGGGGGAGATGCAGTGACCTGAATTTAGTATTGCACATTTCTGAATTAGCAAAAAGGTTACAGGGTTTTAGTTAGTCTTACAGTAATATTTCTTTAGGAAAAGGAATAGCTGAGACTTTTTTTTACAAAAAAAAACAAACAAAAAAAAACCCCAAAACCAAACAGTTACTGCACTAAATGGTTAGCTCCTCCAAAGTTTGTGAAGGCTCTTGTATACGGCACACCATCGCTTGACAGTTCCCCTGTAAGGTGGCCTCAAGGCTATGGTCTGGTCATTGAAAAAACCAGAATTCACTAACAGCTAAAACCAATATATATTCTCCCGAGACATGTAATCTGGCTTTCCAGTCTTGCATGGACATGAGTTCATAGCATCATCCTATTAAGAAAAACATGTTGACAATGCTAAATCCTATTTGGATGACTGGGAAGCAGGATTATACAACTCACTGGAACAAATAACAAAATGTACTTGCTCAATCGCATTCATGCAGAGATTAAAACCGTCCCCTTTCATCTAGGTTTGTACAGTGCCCTATCAAAGTACCCCCCAATTCTGATTAAAGACTTTGCATTCTGCAGTCATATGAAAAACGACAGACGAGGCAGCTTGCTGTAGTGTCCGTGCCACAGGACAGCCTGTCAGGATACCTGGCTTCTTTCACGGCAGCGCCGATGCCTTGTGAGGCCTTGGGAAGCAGTGACACCCACGCCTCCCCGCCCTTCTGTGCGCCCCTGAGGCAGCACAGCCCTCTCCCTGGGGCACGGCTCAGACTTCACCAAGTCTGGCCAAGGACAAGGAAATAACATGTTCCAGGTCAAAGAGCCTTGCCTTCTGACCACATGGCCTAGCTGAAGCGACTGGGAATAATTAACTGGGGGAGGAGGCAAGGTTTCACCTATAGAAGCATATCATGACTTAGTGTGTCACCTGAATCCTCTCAGGACATGACTATTTTTTTACCTGTAACAGCCAGTATCTCTTGGCTAGCTTTTTGCTGCTTCCCAGGGAATAGAATCATGGGGTATGGACAGTCAGCAGTTATTTAGGCAAATACATTCAACAGCCTTTCTGTTAAGCTCATTTATTTGCTAATTTATCATTCTTCCCACTGTGGCAGGTGTTAATTTATCAGTGCTATTGTACAATTTCACTGATACTTGTACTGGTATCTGGTACTTGTCAATGTCACAAAAGTAGAGAAAATAAAAGAGATTTAGTTGAAATCTGGTCCTTTTAAAACACACAGGAAGATTCAATTACTATAGCCTCCACTCTGTTTTCCTGGCAATTCTTACTTGCCAGTTAATAAAACATCTTGCTGCTTCTTTGTTGCTTTGTGAAAGGCCCATGTACAAAATGAGTGGACACAAACTTACTCAACATAGTAGAAGCAGTTTAGCTGGTAAGATTGGTCAATCATAATGAAACAAACAACTACTGTTTGTTTTGTTTCATTTCATTTTGTTTTGTTTTGTTTCATTTTGTTTTGTTTTGTTTTTAAATCTAGTACCTTTCAGTTCTACTTTATCTTAAATAGTAAGAAGAGCCAGCAAACACCTTAGGACAATTCCACAGCTGCCTCCTAAAACAGAAGGTTATTTTCAGGTTTAAGACAGAACATTATGGCCCAAGTATGAACATAGGATATAAAGCCGGAACAGGCTTCCCCTAAGTTGTTTACCAGATGTTATAAATCTCAGTGATTATAGTTAGAAATAGAATCCACACCTTGGCTCGTGCCTTCGTTTTTGGCTTGGAGTGGGAGTTCTGGTTTAATTCCTACCAAGTGTTTTAAGAGAGTTGGCTGATGTTTAACTCCTGATGAGTTTTGAAACAACAAGGAAGTTTCAAAGGACTGTGGGGAAAAAAGAAGAGCAAAAGCGGTAAATGAACTCCAGGTTGGTATCAGTCCTGAGCATAACAACTGAATGGCTGCTACATGACTCAGATAAAGTAAATAATGTGAACCATGCCAATCAAAAAAATCATCATGCTAACTTGATAAGAAAAAAAGAGACATTCTGATTGTGGTTGAGTGAGATAAAGGTGTTGGTTTGCAAGATTTCTGTAAGCTCTCTGGCTTTGTCCTGCAAAATATTTTGACTAAGAAATTAGAACACTACAACATTACATGTGTTTACAAAATGGCTAACTGGCAGATCTGAAAATGTAATTAAAAGTGAAGGCTTCTTGCAAGACAGGTCTTTCTTATGCAAGGATCATTTTTTATATTATATTATTAAATATTTCTTTCAGTTATCTGAAAGAAAACAAAACCATTCTTCATAAAGCTTGAACAACTACAGTTGGGGAACTTGTGAATAATAAAGCAGTGGTTTACTGTAACAAAGTGATCTGCATCTCTCAATAAGGTAGATGTAGGCAAGCAGTATACTTTTCAGCATGGGTAACAGAACATCTCCTTTCAGAAAATGCAGGCTTTTACTTAAAGGAGGTGAGT
Organism: Tyto alba; assembly: GCF_018691265.1. NCBI lineage: Eukaryota > Metazoa > Chordata > Aves > Strigiformes > Tytonidae > Tyto > Tyto alba. The sequence continues at coordinate 18,678,019 of NW_024881278.1, read as the reverse complement.
CTTATCTGGGAATCAGTGTCGCTGAAAAACACTCATACTTTCTCCTAGACAAACAGCTGCCTGTGATTTCCCACAGCAACAGTGTAGCCAAAACCAGTGTAATATCATTGCCTATAAAGAGTGGAAATCTCAAGAGTAAGTACAGTGAACCTTTTCTGCAGTTTCCTTTGACAGGTGGATGGCTGCTGCTAGAATCATATATCTTTCTCTAAAACTTTGATACTCAAGAAGCGTTTATAAATTGGGAGGAATGCAGAAAAGATCCATAAGAATGATGAAGTCTGGAAACCACTCTTCATGGTGACATATTTAAGGAGCTGAATGTATTTAGTTTCTGAAAAAGATTGTTAAGAAATAACTTTATTCCATTTTATGAACGCTTATAGACAGAACAGAAATTAAACGAAACAGTTTGGCAAGCAAAGATTTACCAAGGCTGGACAAACTGATCCTAAGAGAAAGGCATATGTTCCTTATAGCAAGGTAAGTTAGACTTTTGAACAGTTTAATGAGAAGTGGGATGTAAATAAATAAGGTTTGGACATACTTCTAAACCCTTTCCCCTCAACTCTGTAAAAGAGCAACGAATGGAGATAAGACTTAGGGGAAAACCAGGCTATATAACCACAGCAGTTTATTCTTGCTGTGTCTGTGAAACTCTGAGATACATGTCAGTCATCATGGATCACTTATCAGCTTCTCTGAAATTTAATTTTTTCTCAATTTTTGCTGTTATTGTTAACTGATGTAATCTCAGATTTTTGACCATTGCAATGCAAAGGGATACAAGGACGGTTACTCATGATGCTCACTTCTATGGGCCAAATGCTGCAGTCTGCACTGGTAAGTTTGTTCGGTGTGGGGACTGCTTGTTTTGGTATTTCAGAGTACACAATATCATTCCTTCAGCAGAAACCAGTGGTAAGTGAGGCTCAAGCACTTAGATTTTATTTCAGATGCTCTTTGCCATGCTAAGTATCACTACGAAAAGCCTATCTTGGCACATTAATCTACAGTGTATGGGTGTTTTTTAAGCCCGAAGCTCTGGCTCAGCATTATTTGTTTCCAGCAATATTGAAATGCCGCAGTACTATCAAGTGAGTGGATAACAATGAATTTGTAGGAGAAGAAAAGTTTCTGAAATGCCAGAATTACTCAGGAAACACTGCTAAGCAACACTGCCTGTTGTTGTTTGCCATGTTGGTTTCTAATCCTGTGCTAAATTCAGCACTTTTTGCTATTGTGAGTGCTCACACTGATGGTAGCAGGAATTTCCCCAGGAGGAAGGCAAAAAGGAATCAGCTCTCCATAACAAACCACACAATCCAGGAATTTTGAACTGCTTGAAATCTTTGGCTGTAACCCATGTCTGCTTTGACTGGTTCTGCCTTCCTAGAAAATTCATGGACATTGATGGATCTGACAGCACTTGATACAATTCCTTCATAGACCACATCAAAATAAAGAACACACTCTCTTCAAGCAAAGACAAGATTTAGCATTTCTTTTACTTATGTAGGGGAAGTAGTCTATTTTTCTCAATCTTTTAGTGAGTATAAATAAGATATATTCAAAAGATGAGGTTCACATCCCTGTAATTACCACCCACTCTTAACCTCCAAATATTCACAACTTCCTGCATAAGCAAGTAAGAGCAAACTCTGACACTAAGAGCATCTCCCATTCTTGCAGCCAGTTTCTCATCTAAAGCATGTTTCAACACACTTCTGATACAAAAGGCCAGATCTCCCTTCCTCCCTCATGTTAGTACAGATTTACAGAAGGATACATCTAGCATCACTGCTTTTGATTTTTTAAAGATTCTAAACATTGGTAAAACCTCTTTAGCCAAGCTACAGATTTTTGTCTCTTACCTGAAGCCAAGAGGCAGCAGGTGGAGGGATGTTCAGTTGTCAGCTCTGTTTTATGCCAAGGAGCAATCAAGAACTTTTTATAGATTTTCTATTACTTTGGCAAACAAAATTTTCTATAGCTAAGTAACTTGTTATTTGAACTGATTCTGTATTTTGTGGTGAAAAGATGTTGGTAAGGCCAAAAATAGAAGTCATAACATCTGCAGATCACTGACAGAAACATACAACCCTCTAGAGGGAAAACAGCACTTTTTTAATACTGATATATTCAAGGAGGAAAGGAATTCTAGAAGTTGAAGGACAAGATGAATGTTAGGATGCTTAATCTCTGTTTAAAGTAGTGACTGCTGACATATGCTGCCTTTTCCTTTGGCAGCAGAGTAGGAACTCCAAGTTAAAATAGTCAGTGCACAATGGTTATGACAAAACTCCTGCTCTCTGCATCCTCCAGTAGCTCCCACTACCTTCTTCCTCCCATTTTACAAATACTCCTTTCGACTGCGCTGGCTCTGAAATTGATGGGAAGGCTGGTTTTGTGATTAAAGCACTGCTGTAGGACTTAGAAAACTATAATTTAATTCCCAGCTCTACAACAGGCTCCAGTGTGATCACATGTATGTTAATTAATTTCTGGTGTCTCAGTTTCCTCCCTGTAAAAGAGGATGATAGCACACATTTACTCTGTTCTAGCTGGTGCATTGTTTTGAGCAGATATCCCCAGAAGATGATCTTTAAACTGCACAGTGACTACCATAAAGGAACTCAGATCCCAAATGGAGCTGCTAGCATAGCATAGGATTCAAAGTGTGAGAAGAATTTATGAACCAGCCTAGTTGTTTAATCATTGATAGCTGAATGATGCAGTGTAGTCACACATTTGATATTCCCTTCATTGCAGCTCCCTTGTAATGGTGACATACACATTTTTTACAGATTGCAAAATTTATTATTAAAAATCATCTCACCAATGCTTCATAAACTTGCAATGATAGAAAATAGATGTTTGCATATATAAGCACATTAATTTCCACTGATTGCTAAATCATCCATTGAATTGGCCAAGATTAGTGACAACTAAGATTCTACATTGGTAAGGATAAAATGTTTTTTATATAATTGACTATATAGATTATTCACACAAACTATAGATAAAATGCTGCAATTTTGTATGTCTTTGAACTATCTGGAGAAACACCTTGTTCTTTTTCACAGGTGTTATGGCCTTGAAAGTCATAAAGCAACTTCATTTTAAACTGGTTAAAACCTAAATGGAAATTATTATCTTCACTAACATCTGTCTCATGCAGAGAATTAGAAAGGGAAAACCACAGATTATAAAAAGACCACTATGAGCCATATCTAAGCGCTTAAGTACTCCGCTGGTACACAGAAAAATAAAATTCCTCTTAAAGAAAGCTACTATTCTTTTTTCAATTACTAAAGCATGTGTTTCTGCATACACTTGTATGTACATTTGGCTTTCATATTTATAAAAATGAGTCACAGCACGTGGAGCAATTCTATGATCAACACTCTATAAAAGGTCAACAAGAAACAGTCACATGGCCTCACGTACGTACATATAATATTGCTTGCAATTCCTTTTGGGTAATGAATGCACTCTACTCCTGAAAGTGCAAGGGAATTGTGCAGAACATGCAATAGTCTGAATAGCTCATCTTGCCATTGTAAGTAGCTGACCTTGACTTGGTAATCAACTCATAGCCCAAGAGAGGGGAAGGAACAGCTTCGTCTTAAGACCAAGATTGTGGAGGCCTAAAGGTGTGCCCAGAGAGCCAGATTTACTTTAGGTCTTCCTTCAGGAGATTCTTTAATTTGGATAGAGTGAGCCTGAAGAACCTGACCACTTCCTATCACAGTTTCACCATGCTGGTGTGCTTATTTTGCTGGACTGCCACCCAGTACTCCACTAATGGAAACAGAGAAGATACTGCAAAACTAGGAGAAAAACAAAACACAAAAGCAGGCCTTGGTGGAGTTGTTCATTCCTGGAATGGGAGAGTAGGAAGAGAATGAGGGCAGGGTGCCCTGGGCCACCACGCTTCCCTGGTGTGGTGGACTGGGTCTGTGATGGAGCCGAAGAGCTGAAATTTAGTAAGGAATTTTCAGAACTGCAGGACCAACTAACGATTTGGGTAGCTTATTTTCCTGTATGAAGTGTGGGTTACCTTTATGGATTCCCCTGTTTAGGGCTGGTTTTGATTAGTCTTTCATGAATGTTAAGTTTTTCCTAGTTTCCTGCCAGCTCATCTGGGACAGCTTCATATGCACATCAGCCAAGGTTTCTGCTCCTCTTACTGAGCTGATCAGTCTCAGGAGATCTGACTCAAACTTGGGCTCTGTGAATCTGGGGCAGAGCATCATAGTATAATGGAAATAATGGTTGGAAGAGACTTCTAGAACTGGCCATGGGAACGCTGCCTCATGCTTCCAAGGTCCAAGAATGTAATTCATCTCCTTATTATTAATTAATTGTTAATTATTAATCCCTAATAACTAAGAAATTTGGAGGACTTCCTGGGTGCCACAAGTAAGTTTAAGTCTCAGGCTCAATGCTGTACAAATAAATTAGGTGTCTGATTTCAAACAAAATTATTTTGAATTTTCTCCTTTTTTGGAATAAAAACAATGTCTCATAATGGATTTTTCCCTCCCCTTCCAGAACTTTCACATTTCCATTGGAACAGAAATTCTTTTTGATCACTAAGACACTCTTCTGAAACTAGGTCACTGGTGTGTTCAGCAGCACCCTTTATGCTCTTTCCATACTCATTAGATGCTCTTCCTAACAAATGCGTCTTCTGACGAGAGTAAGAAATGTGTAAACATCCACCTAGTCAGACATTTTCCACACTGGGATGGCCAAGGAATCACTGTTTTCACAGTAGTTTCATAAGTCATACTGCTCTCATGACTCTTAAAACACCTATGCTTAATTGTATCTCCATAAGAACATTTTTGATGTTGAAATATATCTCCCATATTCCTGATCTCTGATGCGTCTCCAGCTAATATATCTAATCTTAAGGAAAAGACAGATACATATTTCCATCCTTTGATGGGAGCTGAAAAATGGACCATAATTCTTAGCATGATAACACCAGAGTTGCAGTCTTGCTGCTACAACAAAGCCAGCTCTGTGTTGGAGAGAAAGGACTGCTCAGGAGGCTTAGCATTATCTGGTTCTTCCTAAATTTTGTCATAAGTCTCTGCAATTTCAACAGCATTTTGAATGTTACTCTGATAGTAAAGAGACACAACTATTATTTCAGCCTGCTATCCTGTGATAGGATGCATGGGAATGGTTCAAAGCTGCACCAGGGGAGGTTTAGATTGGACATTAGGAAGCATTTCTTTACCGAGAGGGTGGTCAATGACAGGAACCAGCTTCCTAGAGAGGTGGTTGATGCCCCAAGCCTGTCAGTGTTTAAGAGGCATTTGGACAGTACCCTTAATGACATGCTTTAACTTGGCCAGCCCTGAACTGGTCAGGCAGTTGGACGAGATGATCATTGTATGTCCATTCCAACTGAAATAGTACTGTTCTGTTCTGTTCTGTTCTATTCTATTCTAGTCTATTCTATTCTGGTCTAGTCTAATCTATTCACATAAATTGATGAACACTGGCAATGTTCTATAAACCATATTTAAAGGTTATTTGGAGAATTTTGTAAATGAAACTCAACTACTTCAATGATACTCTTACCAACCACAACATTAGTAGCTTCATGAAATCTAAACCAGCAAAAAGCCCAATATAGCACCAAATTTAAAAGTGCCCTTCTAAACCCTAGAATTGAAAAGCCAAGATATACCTGAAGACATTCAGAAGAAAGTCCTATACATTGCACATCTCCCCCTTTGTCTATACAGTTCTTAATCTGAAGTGCAACTGTACAGACAGCTTGTGAAATGGTGCATTTTCAGATTGTCAAAAAGCTAATAATTTACAGTATTTTATCTTCAGTGCATTTATTCTTAAAATGAAACAAAGCATTGCACACTGTATTTTCTTCTGTCTTTTCAGAACTAATCTTTGCAGCTGTTTGAAATTTTCTCTTTATTTTAATAGCTTTGTATATGTCTACATCACTACCGAGTAACCTGAATTTTCTTCTTGCAGCCTACTATTGAAACACGTGATATCCAACACAGATCGCGCATGAGGAAACCAAAGTTATACCTATCTGAGTGTATGGATTGAGAACAGGTAAGAAATTATACTGCATCAGAATGTGTATCTGTCAAGTTCTGATAAATTTCAAGGTTTTAAAAGCACACCACACTTAGTAACTAGTAATAGCAATAGTGGGAGATTGTTGTGGGAGAAAATTTTACATGAAAAGAAGAAAACACTGTAATCTTGTACTAAGCAGAAAATTAGTTTTGTTCCCCTATTATTCCAGTAAGCTGGCAAAACAGTCCAATTATTTTGTGTCTTTGACTATGCAAATGATAAACAGAATCATATTTTTGTAGGCATAAAGTAATTTTATACTTCTCAAATGATTTGTACATCAACCCCATTAGCAGCAACTGTACTTCCATTCTGCTACTGCCTTACTTAACACTTCAGAACACATAAATTCTGATGCACCTTTTCATTGTGACATCTAAATGTTGAGTTTCATCCTTTGAAGGACAAAACTTCTTTGCCAGTACAGACTGTTCTGGTGCTAACCTGTTAGAAAAAAGACTTAGCTGATACATAGCATCTTTTAGCAAAGATAAACATTAAATAACAAAGGTAATTTGCTTTTCCCCACTTATCTCCTGACAAAAATTATATTGGGTCCTCGCTTTCTCTGACTGAGAACCTCATGTTATGGCTTCTGTGGATGCCAGAAGCCTTTCACTCCATGTGGGCTTCTAAATTAACAGAAACTCCACACCACAGTACAATCCTAATTAGTTGTGTAAGAGGAATACCTTCCTAAGAAAGCATTATAAGAAACACAGATAAAGTTTCCCTCTGATACATCATCTAGGAAAACTTGCTGTTGTAGCTAATGCAGGTAGCTGAAAAAATTCTATGTCCTCTTGATCTCAAGTCGGTGAGATTCTCCTCCTCATGCACTTTTGTGTCAGGATCATCTCTCTGTCAAGATAACATTCCCAGAAACGTTTCTGTGGCATTTCTTTCTGTTACTACAGCACTGTTTTCATAAAGTGACTAATCAAAAGTACTAATTTTAAAATTATTATATAAAAGACAGCTCTGAAAAAAGAACAACATACTGTTGAGCATGAGGAGTTAAAAAACAAAGAGAAGGGAATTTTGATTGTGATATGTGGCAATCCTGAACTTGTTCTCTTCCTCTTCTGTACTGAAGATCTTATATGATACATTTTTCTGAATCTTTATGGGCAAGAGTTTTGTTTGCCTTCTTGGCTTCTGTGTATCTTGTGTCTCACCATTGCCTTTGAGCTATCATTGCTTTCAAGTACATTAATTATACTCTGCCCAGAGCAACAGCCTACTGTATATCTCTGATAGATAGTTCCCAGTATGCATACACTGTAGAAAAATAGGAGCTTTCATTTTTCCACCTTTTAAAATTTAATTCTAAAATGGGCACATTTCTGTGTAGAAAGGGTGTTTGCTCCCTTGTACTTAACTACCAAACAGAGAAGCAGCATATGCCTCACAACCCGGAGAATGAATAAAACTAACCACATTCCGAAGTGAATGCTCTGTTTTCGGGGAAAGAGATGAATGTATTGCTTTTCGTCCATCTTTCTTCCTTTCAAAAAAGGAGAGGCAGGAGACGCTCTGCCCACACCTCAGGTACTGCGGGCTACAGCCAAGAGGTGGCGTTACGGTGCAGTGCAATGTTCACTTAGCAAAACCCCCATTCCTGCCTCAAAACCTGTTTTAACTGTAGTATGCCCGATGCCCAGAGATACACGAAGCAGTTAAGGAAATGAAAAATACAGTGTGGATTAGCGAGGAATTCAGAGGGCCAGTAATCTGAGTTTAGACTGGAAAACTAAAGCAATTTATGCCTCCAACAAGCACAGTTCTTGAAGTATGTATATCAAAGAGTCCCATGGTCTGCAAGTTAGCTAACTGTGCAAACATGAACCAAATGCTAGATACAGGTATTACATTAGATATTAGATACTAGATACTATTATCTTAACGACAGTGATGCATATTTGCAGCACATATATGCCTCTTCAGAACACCTTCAGTGTAAAAGAAGACAAGTATTTCCAAACTAAACAAATGGAGCCAGTCCTATTTTCAAAACAAAACAAAACAAAACTACTCACATTTAACACTGGTATGCAAACTCTTTAGTGTAGATGAATCAACAGCAGCTGTATTAACAAAAACAAAGTTCAGTCCAATGAGACACTAACATCACAAATAATCATATGAAAATGGATAGAGATGAAACCGGTCATCCTAAGGTGTTGAGTTCCCTGTGGTAACATGGCACCAGTCTGCATTATCTTAGCATTATTAATAAGGCAGATCTACAAACCACCAAATCCTCTTGTTTCCCTAGTGATGTATACTACTTTCTTCCTATTTTCTGCTATTATCTTTGCTGATGGTCAGCTCTCAAAAACTAGCATAGCTTAAATGTAGTGGAGTTAGTTGAGTTACACCAACTACAACTGCACCAACTTCAATTACACTAGCTGAGGATTTGAGCCCTTGTCTTTATCTGGGTAAAGACATAATTGCCTCAGCAGTGCTGCTGTTGGTTCAGTACCGACCCCGTGTCTGAATTTTCTGGCTTTTGCCTATCTCTACTTAGGTATAGAAGTAAGAGCCAGTATAGCTACATTTATTAAACTTCCTTTTAGTTTACAATATAAGAAAAGATGTACTAATTTTGTATTGGCATCTGCTACTACCCAGAAAGTTTATATTTCAGGGATGAGTAGTACAGCTGCTATCAGCCAGAGGAAACTGCCAAGTGGTGCTCTAAGAGTAAGATTCAGTTTGTCCCTAGGCTCAAGGTCATCAGTTCTCTATGATCTTTCTAGCATAAGGAGTTATTTGATTATGAAATTATATAGGCAGTTTTGTAAAGAGCATTTTCTGTTATTCAGTCATTTGGTTTTCATTGTAAAAGGTTAAATCAAGTGAGCTTCAAGGAACCAAGCCCTGTCACTCTACTGCTGCACAGCCTGCATTAAGTCATGTGTCCATCCAGGAGATTGTGTAGGTATTAATGGAGCTGTATGTCTGGATATAACCAAGATATATAGGGAAATACTATTTTTGACTGTGGAGGAAAAAGCAATCACCTAGGAGAAGTTCAATATTCCAGTTGCATTTGAAGGATACTGACTCCATTTTCATCCAAGACACTTTTGTGATTACTGCCAAATGTCACAGCAAATTGGAGTTCGTACAAGCGCTCCAAAGAAAGTTTCTGATATGCAGGGCTAGCTACTGTCTGGAGCGAGGCCAAACAGGTTGTACATAAAAAAAGCAGCTGTATTTCAAAAAGATTGGAGAATATTTAGAAGCATGCTGGAGAAGGTGTTTAGAAAACCCTGACTAGAATTTTCAGAAGCACAGAATCCTATCATCTCCTCTAAAGATGTACAGAATATGTGGCAAGTCAGCACTTCAGATCATCAAGTTATGTACAGAAGAGAACCTTGATATCCTTGCAATATTGCAATTTTTAATATGTATGCAAAAGTTTAGCCCTACAAGGAAAACCTGTAGGAATGATAAAGCACTGTCATAAGTAAAATAAGTGCTTTAATATTAAAGGTTCCTGCTCCAGTACTCTCCAGACCTGACTTTTGAGAAATATAACTTCAGATGGTGAAACACCTAAGAATTAGAAATTTTAGCCACTGGAAATTTTGATTAGCACCTACTGTAAGAAGCTCTTTCCAGCTTGTCTGATTTCTGCTACAGACAAGCAGGACTGACATTTGAAAAATAGAAAATTGAAACCTGCTTGGGAACAAAGCACTTGGCTCCTTTTATGGCAAGAATATCTTATGTGTATTTTCTTCTGAACTTTAAGAATGTAACAGACAAAAAACTGCAAAACATCTTTGGTTTCTTCCTTTAATTTTTTGAACTTGGCTCCCTCATTTAGGCTTTACCAGTTGAGAAGAAAACAAATTTCAATTCTATAAGGCAGTCTTTGCTGCTCTTAATTAGTCCTGATGCTCCTGTGTATTTATGAGCAATGAACTAGGACATGAATACTACAGTCCTTAGAGTTCACTTGTTCCATGACATTAGCCATGCAAAAGCAGAAGTCACTTAAATATGAAAGTATACAGCAGCAAGCCAGCCTCCAGCTCCTAATATAAGCGGAATGGTCATGAACTGTAGCACAGTGGAGGTCACGAAGCTTTTAAATAGTGGTTCTGATACCATGACAGAAAGATGAGCTAGATTTGAGCTAGGTAGTTTAAGATAAAGCACTTGGCAGTGCAAATTGATGAAAGAATTGGTCTCCAGGCAAAAATGCAGCAACAATCTCATCTATTGTTCAACAATTGTGTGTTGTTATAAAGCTCACTGTATGTTACCAGTGAATTGTTTGGTTAGAAAGCCTTGGGAGCCCAAGGACTGGAAGTATTGCACTGACCTAACTATGGCTATGACCATTCAACTCCAGTTTTCATCTGCACCTGAAGCACCAGGAAGTTTACACAGCTCCAGACAACTGATGGAGGACAGTTTTTAATTCCAGATTGTCTTTCTAGTAGTTTGCAGCTGTTTACAGGAGAGAGAGTATTTGAAGGGCCCTCTCAAACATGACCACATGTTAATGGATCGTCCCTCTAGGTTATTTAGTTCTGATAGTATAGCTTTCTAAACATCAAAGGCTGCAACCTCACTGTTACTCTTCAGTGGTTTCTCCCAACTAAACAAATATTTACCCTAGTTATCATTTTACATTCCCTTTTAGTCAACTACCATACACATGTAAACAGAAATCATTGTTAAAATAACACAGGGGAATTAAATAATATTTCTCTTCCTAACATGAACTTGTAATTTTGTAGAATGGTTTGACTCTGGAGACTTTATGCCTCTCAACAGTTGGGATTGCTTCTCCCAAGACAAGGTCACAGTTCCAACTGAGTGTTCTGCATATCTCCTTTTTGAGGGCACACCATGTTATGCCTCACTTTTAAATCCTCCTACACCTGTTGAGTTAGTGACAGGGAGAGGGAGGAATGGAAGAGCAAGAAATTCAGCAGCCAGCCAAAACTAAGGGCAACCAACGCACCCTTGACTATGATTTCATCTTTCAGCAACATAGATATTGTCATCATTAAAGAATGTAGGTACCTTTGACAGACATCAATTTCTTGTAATGAGCAGCCATGTGATCTTGAATGACATACTGGTTGGAGATCTTGAAGGAAGTTCCGGGAGAAAAAGCTGCAAAGGGAAAAAACATAGTTCATTCAACAGGGCAAGCAATGACTCTGAAAACATTTTAATATTTATCCTCTCCTACTTACAATAAAATCAGGTCAATATTCAATCATTTATTGAAAAAAGTAAGGGTAGAACAAAGTGTAACATGAATAAGTGGTAAATTATTCTCATTTTGCAAGTTTTTGAATATTTGAGAATTATGGCTTGCAATGAGTAGTGTATGAGCCTTGGATATTATAGAACTCCAGAGAATAATAGAGGATCTCACTGCTTAATATCTGATAAAATAAAAAACATTTACATTTTGAAAGATTTAATACTAGAGAGCAGGACAAAGTACCGTAAAAACTGCATATGATTATTTTACGTCTTGGTGATACCAGGCCTAATTCTAGCACTCTGTAGTGAGGAAAATGGGCTGGATACACACAAAGACAGAAGTAGAGCCAGAAAAGGAGCCAAAACATGGAACAAAAATGTGTTATGCAGAGACTGACCATGACACTCCTCTGAATCTCTAACTCACAAGACTTCTAAGATTAGAAAGACTTTGTGTCTGTAATCTGACATAAGATCAGTAGCCCACAAAAAAGTCAAGAAGCAGATAAGCATTTTCTCATTTTAAATTTTAACCTAGTATTGTGACTGAGATAGATCATTGTTTTTCAACCTGTTTCCAAACAAAAATATTATTTCTGGATTTCTTCTCAAATCATCGGACAGGATTTGTAGATGGAAAATTTCTAACAAATAATATTAAAAAATAAACAGAATACTGGACATCAGAAATCTAACATGCCTTTGACCTTCCATCCACAAACACAGAATAGTCTCCTTACACTGAGATAATCTGCCCATCCAACCTACTCAGATTTGGCTTCCTGACACAATGAAGTAAATGATTGTTTCGTCATTCATGTCCCCAGTGTACAATTTCAGTTAATGACTTAGTTTCTAAGTTTTTATTGTATTTTGAAAGAATAGGAGACATTGGGTCGAGAGCCTGGGAATCAATCCTTCTAGCCTCGATTTGGCTGCTTTCTTGCTGTGTTGCTTTTTCTTGTCTAAATCTCTTGCCTACCGAGTGGCACTGCACTATAAATTGTTTTTCACTGCCAATGAGTTCGACTACATTCAATTTATCATGTCATCTTTTGAAGAGGCACTATAAGAAAGAGTGGGACAGAACACCTAATGCCAGATTTGTTGCTTTCTTTAGTATTATTTACTCATGTGCTCCTGCAAGCGACTAAAAGCCTGCCAGAGGTCACTGGTGTGAAACCTGCTTTCAGTAGCCTGTCCAGGAAGAGCATCACATCCGAACATGATCAGCTGCAGAAAGGTGGTGTCACTTCAGCTCCAGGACTGTCCATACTGATTGTTCATTGAACATGTAGGCAAGGCCAGAGTGCTTACACCCTGACACAAAGAGGTGCAGAGACATCAACAGAAATAATGACTCTATGTTTGCTATAAAGCAATGAAGACCTTGGTGCAAATTTATGACCAAATTGCATTTCTCTCTTGTCTCAATGAAATTTAGCATGAGTAGTACAGGTACCGCAAGGAAATCTGATACTTGAGGCAGACAAATATAAAGGTCACAAAATTTCTAAGCATGAGCATTTACCACGTGACCAGCTTCAATCAGGGAAACCACTCATGGCTGTCAGTAGCATACTAAAGAAACCAAATCGTTAAAATCAGTACTATTCTGTTTCAAAGCTTGTATGTGCTTGAGATCAGCAGTTATTCACTTCCAAAACTTCAAAAGGTTAATTTTTTTCACTAATTTTGCCAATTGCACTGTAACCTCCTGCTGGCAAAAGCAACTGGAACAAGCTCTTCAGTAATATCCAGCATCACCCCTAGCTGGTATAAAGTGGGGCAGCTCTACTGAGTTCAAAGAATGGCAGCCCCCTAAATCACAGCAGCTAGAGATTCTTGTCACTAAGAAAATAGTATTTTGGGAAATGCCCCAAATTTTTCCTTGAATGGCAGTGACAGCCTAATTTCAATATATGCAGTGAAAAAGACAGCATGACAGAAGAACAATGTGATAATCCAAACAATATCTGAGGATTAAAAAGGGATGGAAAATCCATTTATAAAAAGAACATTCTTCTCAAAATGAATTACCATCCCAACTTTGAAATGCTGAAGATATACAAGGCACTAGTAATTTAATCTAATTTTTTGTCTTTCACAAAATCTAACTCTATCCTGTGTCCAGAAAATTACTAACATTGTGCAATAAGCAGCACTGTGGTTACTCCTATGTAAGGAAAAAAAAAGCCCAAATTATTTTTTTTGCCAGAGACTTCCTGTTGAACTTTGGCAAGTCATTTTGTCTTTCTGTGTCTCAATCTCTCTGAAAAGACGATATGAAAAACCACATCCATTTCTCAAAGAAGATATTTTAAGGATAAAAAGAATAAAATGGGGACTTATAGTGGGTGCTCATCTAAATATTTCCCACCCCTAGAGAGGGTGATCTTATTTGAGCTCATTGGGAAGTTCATGCTTTTTAACAGATTTTTCTTGTATTTTCTTTTACATCTCTGAATAACTTCAAATTGAGGGAGATGGTAAATAGAAATCTTCCAGGGATTTTAAGTAGTGCTGTTACAAGGCTTTATTGATAGGGCAAACATGTGTCAGGTCAAATTGAAACAGCCCTTTTGTGTGCTGTAAAGACAGTCAGAGTTCTCAAGCCCATGTTTGAACAGAATCAATCTTCTGCTTTTTCTGCTGTCTTACATAGATCCATTTACCTGCAACATTTAGCAAATTGCTTTATCCAAGTTTTCAACATTTCAGAGTTGCAACATTTTCTATATATGAGCACAGTTCTACCTACAGAAAGTTGCCTGCTTTTGAAAATCTTTCTAAACTGAGTGCTATTTTACTTTCAAGACATTTACATCTTGCTTCTATATATGAGGCAAGATCTCCAGGAAACACAGACGCAAGAACGAGCAATAAAGAACAGTGACAACTCTCTCAACACTGACTCTTTTTATTTCCTATTTTGTAATGACTTTCCTAGTAATTTATTATAGTCCTGAATGTGTAGTTGTATGCTGACTAATTTACCTAGTTTCCACTGATTGAATTGCAAGAGATTACTTCTGCAAATCATGTCTGAAGAATATATCATGTCCAGAGGTATAATGTCATATTGTAAATCCAGTCGTAGCGGTATTAAAGTTTGACTGATACACAATGACAGTGATAAAACATGTCTTTTCCATGTAACTGAAAAACAAAAACACGCTTTTGAAAAACACAAGAGGTGACTTTGCTCCTCGCCAGACTACTAATTCAAAGCCACCACTTTTTGCTCTTATAGGAGTAAAAGCATGTTCTCAAGAATGTCAACTATTTTACTCTTTAATAGACTAGTAGAACAGTAGTGCTGCTATACTGGAAATAGTTTATACCATTGCTAACTGCTGATTACTACAAGTGGGGATTTCATAACATGAGGACAAAGCTACATGTTCTTATAATGAACAAATAAAAACTGTTCAGTGACACTTAAGCTTCAAAAAGCTTGGAAATATAGAATTCTTATCTACCCTTCACATTACTGGCAAGTGGGAACCATCTCTGCAACATCCTTGGCTTTGCTTTTTTTAAACTGATACATGTATCTATCTAGCACTGTAAGGAAAGATCTGTCTTGTACCATAAGTACTAGTTCACAGCTATAGTCCTGCATCTGTTTGTACCTGTCTACTTCCTCATCTTGTATTTAGAGTCTAAATTTGGAGGGGAAAGGGACCATCCCTTCACTCTGTGTTTGTCTCATGCTTAACGAGGTGGAACATTTGCCCATGGCTATCTTCAGTGCAGATACTATATTAACCAATGAGACAATCTCTCAGGAGAGTGGCCCAGTCAATGGCTGACAAATGCCTTGCAGATCTTCTTCCTTTGGTTCAGCTGCACAGTTATCTCAAGCTGCTCCCATTCTGGCTAAGTGTTTCTTCCTATTTTCAGCTACAGAAAGCACTGGCAGGCATTGAGATTTGGCTTCTGCTTTGAGCATCTAACAAAGGTGTCTCTGCTTCTGTTCCCTTCAGAAAATACATCTACATCACTTTATACAGGAAACCAGTATGACAGACTGATGAGGTGTGGACAAAACAGGTGTCTTCCTCAGTCTTTTGAGGTTCCTTTGAAAAGCTGAGGAGAATTGTAGGATAATACCCCATTGGCCTTGAAATCCAGCGATCCCTATGTGCAGAGAGTGAAATGCCTCCAGCTTCTGTGGGCTTTGTCAAGGGAGGGACAAAGGACAAAAAGGACAAAAATGGAGAGGGGTGGTGATGTGTTTGCCAGCGCCTAATTAAAGACTGAAACCATATGGATCTGGAGAAGGTAGAGTGGAACAGCATTTCTGAGAAGGGAAGCTTCAGGCAAAACAGCTTTCTAGCAGCTCTACAGGTACTTGGCAAAGATCCTGACCAGGAAACCTGCTTGCCTGAATTAAGGAGGTGAGATTTTTATAATAGCTGATATTGGAAGCACTTGTCTACTTTATATTTTTTTAATAATAAAATATGTATTTTTAATAATCTCATAATATTCAAGCTGTTATTCCAAAATTGGAGCACATAGGCTCCTCTCAAGTAATAATTTGAATACTTACAGCTACTTTTGAGACTCATGTGTCCTCTGAAAGGTCCCATCATAAAATACATAGGCACCATGGCTATCTGGGACCCTTCATAGGGAAGGAAAATGTATTTGTTACATACTACAGAAGCATTAAGAAACATGATTATCTTACTGCAGGTTCTATTGGGATTACAGAAGAGTTATCTCCTGGCCAGAATGCTACGCTACAACTGATACAGGTATGAAAAGGCTGGCATTTTCAAATTTACTTTCCCCGCTAGGTTACTTCTGTTTGTTTTAATCCCTACCAATTAGTATGACCCTTCTGACCACTCAGAGAAAATTCTCTGTTTCAACAGCATTTACAGAACAATTTTCTGCAGGCCACAAAAATGAGTCACGGCATTGTGCAAATGTCACATATTTTGCAATCTGAAAGATTGTCTCTGCTAAACATAAACCTTCAAGGCAAAAGAAGGAGCAGCTCAGTATGTTACTGAGCTGCTTGTGCCCAAGATAAGCAGTGTGGAAAAAAAGCACAACATTAAAGATTTTCTAAAGATACTCTATGAAATAAGATAGGCTCACATCACAGAAGTCAAACCTAGAAAAATCAGGCCCAACACAGTAAAGTAAGAAAACAAGCCCACTCTATTCAAATTAAGAGTAAACTGCAAGAACACAAATTCCAAATACATGGAATTCAACACATATTATGAAGATATGTCCCACTGCTGACAGCTAAATTAATCTCAGGTGAGTTACAGGGTAAATTTTACTGTATGTCTTGACAGCTGAAGGGGCCAAGTCTCAATTTCAAAAGCCACTTAGGTTCACAGGAGTCAGAAAGACACAGACTCTGAGGAAACCCTGGAGATTTCAGTACCTACCTGTCCAGTGGTATGGTTTTCAACACAATCAAGTTCATAACTTCCATTAAAATCAAGGAGAAGCTGATACCTTCAATTGCAAGTCTGATCATGGAGACTAAACTTCAGTCCTGATTTTTAATTTACTTTTAACTTAGTGAAATGATTTGTCTATATGCAAATATTCCAGCAATAATCTGAACTATAAATTAGATATACTTTATTCAGTTTAAAAATTTATTTTGGTTCAGCTTAAACTTATTCCTGGCTAACATGAAGCAAGCCAGTCACCAATGCAATGTTCATACATAATCTTCACCACCAGATGAATATTATCATTTTAAACCCACACTTAAAAGTCCATGCTTCTTAAACAGATAAATAAACTGGCATACAGGAGCCTAAAGCTCAGTAGCTTTATACTCCAAATGATTGTTTACCAGCAAAAGTTGCTTAATTGTGAACTTATATTTGCCCGATTAGATTTGTGAGTTGCAAAGGAAACATCTCCTTAGAGATGATCCGGAATGTCAAAGGGCATGCCAAGTACCATCAGAACTAGAAAAATCAATACAACTCTTTCTTTGGTTTCAAGGCAACATTGTAATTTGAGGGAGGAATCAGGAGTGTCTGACTCTTAAACAATGAAACCTTTACTTTTGTTCTCGTACACACATTTCAGGATAATTTTTGGCTTCAAAGGCATTGCTGCAACTTCACAGACCTTGTGTTTATACAGCTATAACCAAAACCTAGGGGCAGAGACTTTAGAAAGTGATTGCAGGTTTTAGATTCTGACTTGATGACACCTGACAAAGACCCTGTTTTTTTCAGAGAGTGCATTCTCAACCAGTTCTGAAATTCAGGCCTCACCACCTTGTGCCTTAGGTTTTGGCAAAATCACCTGTCTGAGACAGCCTTCTTAAAGGTAAGGGATGTAAGTACCAGAGTATTATAACAGTGTTCCAAGAAAACAAAAGCTGGCAAGATTATGGGCAGTGTTTTTTTGGATCAAATTCTGCCACCTTAGACCACAGGCTTAAAATAAAACCACTATGAAATAAATGGGAGCTGAGTAAACGTTATTGCTTTTCCTCTGTGCTCATATTTCTAATTGTCAAGGGTTCCTAAGTTAATAAAATCATCAAAAGGTCAGCTTTTTTTTTTTTTTTGTCTTCTGAAAACATCCTTCTGTAGTCACAACAGGATATGGACAAAGGAAGTTACTGCTCTCAAATCCAAGGTAACACATAAAAAAATTTGATTATTGTTTTAAAATTTTATTTATTTAGATATATACCTTAAGCATTTTTATTCATATTTTGAAAACTAGTGGAACTTAATCATAGCTTCATATATACTGGCTAAAGACCTAAAAGTAAATCAGTTTAGCTACATCTCTCTGTATATTACTAAAAATCATTTTGATTCTTTAATTTCCTTTGAAATATAAATCATCTCTGGTAAAATCCTTACTTCTGGCCTTTTCTTTTATATGTCAAACATCTGTGAAAGTCATGACAGATAGAAGGATACTATACTGAAAAAAAGCTCTTAATCATGTGCAACTATAGAACACAGTGTATTCTTTATCTTCTTGTGTCCAATCCTACCATTTTAGCTCAACAGTTACTCCACTATGATTTGAAGTGGAAGAACATCAGCAGGAAACTGCTCTGAGTAAGGGCAGACAAAAATGGAAAAAGCGTGTATCAAAAACTGTAATTGTTTGACCCAAACACATTTAATTTAATATGTGCATGCTACATGTAACACATGATGCAGGCATTAAAGAGTTGTTAGGATTGAACACAATCATAGTAATGGCAGATCTTTAAGTAACTAGTCCTTTGCATGTGTATTTACAGCAGCTAGCTCATGCAATAATGTTGCTGCTGTTGTTTGAACTCTGGAGATTTCCTGAAGTCTCAATCAGATCACTGTCCCAGCCTCTGTACAAATAGTCAGTCACTCATTAACATACCCAGAGAGTTTACAATTGAAGTTTGCAAAGAAAATAGCAGGCTGGGGAAAAAAACATTGTCTTAATTTTGGAGGCTGAAAAAGATTAAGCTATTTGTTCATTGTAACAAGATTAAGAGAGTTAGTGGCAGAGAAATGAAACTTGATTTTCTGAGTACCAGACCAGTGCCTAAACCTCAGAACATCTATTTTCATCTTTACCTAAATATCTAATATGTGAAATTTTCTTTCTTATGAGAAGGAACACTGTATTTCTTGTAGCTTCAACCTTTTTTGACTTATGCAGCCCTAAAAGCTGCTAGGAAGGGTAAGTTTCCCCCTAGAAAGACATACAAAAAGGAAATTATTTTGGCAAGAGGTATTTTGAAGACCAATGAGGTGACAGTATAAAACCTATTCTGTTCAAGTTATCAGTGATTCATTGTGGTGTTCCAATGCCACACATGGAGCCAGAGCATATCCAAAGTGATGACACTAGCAATATATTCCAGTTAACTTCAAGATCAGGCCTTGAATGACGAACACCCTTTTCCAGAGCAAAACATCTAATAGTGAAACAAGGGAACTGTCTGGGAGTTTCTGAATCTGAAGGGTATAGTCTCTTAAAAGCAGTAATTTATCAATGTTCCTTACTGCAACCTTAAGTTGTGTTGGCTTTACACAGAGACTTTGCAAAATCATATCTTAGTACTATCGCTAAAATAATTAGGCAGCTATACAGATGTTATAATTTTTTGCCTTTTATTAGAACAAAAACAAGTAGTATATAGCCTTTGAAGGAATGGTGTTAATTTTTGTGAAGCTTTTCATTTGAGTCATCGCAAACTGAGAGAGATCAGAGCTTCTACCTCATCTCTGCTCAAACTCAGGTATAGTAACAGAAGCAGCTGTGTTTTGGAATAATTTCAGAAAGGAGGAATTTCCTAAATTTGTCATCATTTATGACCACCTCTGTTAAATCTATATAAGACACAGTAGGGAATCTATACTGCATACTTAATAGCTACCTGTCCAACCATAAATTAATCCCTGATTTTTGCAGTCATTAGGTGAGGGAACAACTCCCAGATCTAGCAAAGGCTCATTTCTATTTAATGATGTGTTTTGTTGTCAACATAGTCTCTTCAGTTTCTTTGTATTTTCTGCATTTCTATAATACCTGAATCTGTCTCCTACACAAACACTGCAGCAGTTACTTTCATTGGTGCCAAACTGCTTTAATTTCACTGGATTATAATAAAACAATTCAGTCAGTGAGTGTTATACTTTGATATTTTACATCAATGTGCAGCTCTTTTAACAGGAGACCCCGGCTGTAAATTATATGGAAGAAAATTCAGGTCTTTCTTAGAGCAGACAGATACTAAAATGCTTTACAAGGAATTGTTTCTATTGAATATAAAAGACAGCACACTTAAAAAGGTGCCAGTAATAGTGCTGAATGGAAGTTAGAGAAAAGAGAGATGCTTTTTTTACATTTTTGCTAATAATGCATAGATACAACATGACTTTGCTAATGGCATTCACAGAAGACATAAGACAGACTCTTTCTGAATATTTTGAATCATGTACAATGAAATAGATTAAAACATACAGCTAAGCAGGTGCTGCTGTGAGAGGATAATTCTTCAAAAACAAGGGGTTTGATTTTGTAGCTCTGTACTTGCCTCCAATAAGCTGCTGAGCAGCATCGGCTCCCAGGTTTGTAGGGAGAGCAAGGTTTGGCTCCCAGTACAAAAGTCAGGTTTTTTCTGTCAGTTTGACAAAATAGACGTATTTCTCAAACAAAGAATGGGGTTTCGCTGAACTTCAGAAATAAGGCCTGCAAGGAATCCTGCCGGCTCCCCCAGGGCCCCTGGCTCCAAAGCAGCCCCACTGTATGGCCTCCTCTCTGCCGGGGCCTGCGGCTGCTCCAGGACCTGCCGTTTCCAGACGTGCCGGCTTTGTGGAAGTAGCAGGGCCATCCTCTTTCTCCTGTGAACCTGAAAGTTACACATCGCATTTTGGCTTTCCAGTTGAGCAGCAGGAAACCTGAGACCTCTGAGAACTCAGCTTGTGCCTAGGCTCTGAGTCTTGAAGCCCTGGGAGACCCTCCTCTGGGCTTCTCAGGACTCACTCTGGTACAAATAGCTAAAAGTTGTGAAAGCCTTGGGACTTTAGCAACCTATGAGACAGAGCCTCCAGATCCAATGAATCTAAAATAATGAATTAAAAAAAAAATAATTTGAAGGCATAAGCAGTAGGATTCCAATACATATTTTAATAAGGCATCATTTTTTTTTCCTTAATTTTGGACCTTTCAGTGGAACAGGAATTCTGCCACTTGACTACCTCTACTAAAGCCTACTTACCTGTATTGGATGAACATTCTGATATTTGTACTTTGTGCTATTTAATTATCTGATATCTTAAACCGCATGCTTAACTATTAAGAGCTGGAGGCAAATTAAGCAACTGTGACAGTTATATAAGCAATACCTTAGAGAGCCCCTATGAAGATATGTATGAATCTGTACCCAGGCCATTCTCCCACTGATCAGCAGGATCCAATTTTAGCAGTGTGCTTGCCAGCTGAAAGGCCCCTCAATGGAGCAAAGACACTCCTTTTCAAACGCCTTTACTGTCACTAGGTGGTATCCACTTGTAGCTACAGAGAAAACATGGAGAAGCAAGGAGAGACAGATGAAAGGAAGAAAGATCAGGGCAGTCCTGCATCAAATCTCTTTGATGTAAAAGGGAGATGTTATAGTTTGGGTATCTGTACAGACAGAAAAATAAGAACAGAAGACAAGTAATAAGAAAACCATGAAAGCATGTGGAAAAATTATGACTTTGCTTTTTATTCTCTAACTCTTTTCATTAATAGAACACAACAGGGTTTAACTAGCAATATATTTTAGGAGGTTGTATTCCTTTTTATAAGAGCTCAGACATTTTCACTCACTTCTGCATGTCATTTCTGGGTAGCTGCATACAGATCAATTATTTCCTCTCATCCAGGACAGATTCTTAATTTCCTAGCAACACTTTCAAGATTCTTAAATAAATAGAAAGAGCACCATAATTGTATCATCTCTTTTATCCCAACTAAATAACTGAGGGCTGCTCAGGTACTGGTTATCCTATACTCTTGCCCTGCAGGGTAAAGAATCCGTCTTATTGGGCTTTTCATGGGCCAGAGCTCATCTGCAAATTGTATTTTACACGGTATCCAAATGAGAGAACTTCTAAACAGTAGGGAGTCTATTCATTAGTATATAAACTCTAGTTGATGAAGAACATATTACTTGATTGCCTGAGAAAGTAACTGAGCTATCTCTCAAGTACACAGCCATGCTGTGGTAGCTCATGAATTTCAGTGGGCAACACAGTCAAGTAGTTATTTCAATAAAGGCAGGAACCCTTTTCTGAGTTTCTAAAATAAGCACCTTGTAAATGAAGCACTTTACATTGCATTTATCAGCAAGAAATACAGCCCCATCCTGGGCAGATAAAAGCAAGATATAAATTAATTTATGCTGTCTCTGCTGATGGATACAAACCTGCTGCTGGCACAATACTTAAGTTATTTTAGACAACTTTGACAATTCAAGCCCTAAAATCACGTCTACACCCCTGCCCTTTCCAAAACTCTATTTCTCTTCTCAGCAGGGAGAAGGCTGACTTTAGCAGGATGGGTGCAATAGTGTCTCCCTTCTCCTAGTGCCCAAGAGTTGCCTTGGACATACCGACTGGGACGTTTTCAGCAGCATCTGGCCAAGGATGTGGAGCCCATTCTGCCAGCATGCTCCGCTCTCTCCCAGAGCAAGCAAATGCTTTCTCTCTGGTCCCTGTAAAGAGGATCAAGTGCCGTGGCACTGAAATTTTACTTGAGCTTCAAATTCCTATGAGGGGTTCTGCTGCCATAACTCTGCAGCAATGTTCTATCTACGAAACTGGAAATTACTTTAGAAATATATTTCTAATTAGTGCATAACTTAGAACATCAAACACCACGATGTGTACCTTTTTCCCTTCCAAGCTGACTTGTCTAGTTAAACCAGAGGTTTAAAGTTTCTCAGGACAATAGTTGTCTGTCACTCTATGCAGACATGTGCCTCACAAAATGGGGCTTGATCTGTCACATTTAAACACTAACACAGCACAACCAGCAAGTAATGAGAAATAATCTAAGTACAAATAAGCACTGAAACATGAGATGAGTGACGTTAGGAAACTCTGAAGTTTATGTGTCCACCACACTGGCTAGTGAAAGATTGAAGGCCATTTTTCCCCAAGGGGCTGAGAAAGGGAAAAAGGAGGAGGGAAAGTGTTAGGGGAAGGTATTGTATTCTTGTCTGGTTCTCATACTTTCCCAGGCATCTACTTATGTCCAGTACTGAAGACACATTTGCCTAAGTGAACTTCCAGTCAGCTGCAGGGCAGCACTGTTAAAGTTTTGCCAGTTTACAGCCTTCTTTACTTATGACTTATAAATGGTAATTTATATTAAAGGTAGAAAATTAGAAAAAAAACCTATTCAGACTCAGTTTCTTCTGTCACTATAGCTTGCCTGATAACTCCTCTCTTGTTTTGAGCAAAATAAAGCCACAGGTTTCATCAGGGCCACTGACCTACACTCAGAATAAAGCCAAACTCTACCAGTCTTCCATGTTTTATTTACTAACTCCTCTTGCCTATAAGGGCTGAAACTTGAACTAATGCCTAGTGGGGAAAAAAAAAAAAAAAAAAAAGGAAAATAAAAAAAGGACTGAGCAAACACAGACTTAATTAAGAGGTCTTCATACAACATATTCTGTTAATTTTATTCTAGTGTTTAGATGCCAAGCAATGGCAGGACATGTGTGAACTACGTTAATTTAAAAATAACAATGTATATTTAAAAATAAATTAAATCAAAAGGATGAAAAAGAGCACAGAAAAGAATATTTAACCAGAGTAGCTGGTAATTGCTGTCTATTCTCCCTTGAGTTTTAGATATATTTTCCTCTACTCAACTGGGTTTCCTCTGCTTATGCACACTCTTTGAGTTTTTCTCCATGACATGACACTGGTATGCTATTGCCCAACAAAGAAAGGAATTTTGAAGCCAACTTCAGTTCTATCCAGTGAGGACTTACTGAATTTTCCCCCTTTTTGTCAGATATAATGCATTGTCAGATATAACCACTGTTCAGTACAGTTGTTGGAACTACAATATTACATGAATGAACTACATGATTAAGTCTGTCATTTATTTTGCTAGGACTTTGACAAGAAAATAACTTAATTCCATTAAATTGTCATACTATTTATTATTATTCTATTATTTCTATTTTCCATTTTTCAACCACCAGGACTGTAAATCATCACCGATGTGCCATGTGGTAGGTCAAAGGTAACCATCTTGAACATAAGATCTTCACAAGAAACTACAGTCCACATTTGAAACCTGCTGGCTCACAGCAGTTAGCTACAAGTTTCAACAGTTCACAAAGGTAATACAGTCTCCCCCTGCAGCAGCTGCAGCAGATAGAAATAACAGACTGATGGTTGAAGAGGAGGAAAAAAATTTGGGAACTTTTTCTTTTCTTTATGTCACTTCAGGGTCATACTGTGCACTTGAAGGGGGTGTCAGGAAGCTTACTACAGCACCTTCGGCACTGGTGAGGAATAATCAGTGTCAGGTGTCAAAAAGTAAAGTCAAGATCTGCCACCACTGTGGTCACAACAGTGATGAGGGAGGGTGAAGCACTGGATGCTAGCAAACTGGAAATTTCTTGAGAGCAGGCAAAAAGCTCCCGGTGGCCAAAAGCCAATAAAAGAGCTCTGTTCCATCTAGCCATAAAAATCTAGCATAAGGATAGCAGGAACAGCTATCTGTGTCTGTTCCCAAATGCCAAAAAAAAAACCCACAGGAGGATGTATGAAGCCCAGTTCAGGGGATAACTACAGAGCCAGTATAAATCACTCAGGATGTGAACATTGTCAGTTCAAGCAGCTGAGCTTTCTGTAACTTTTTAGTGGCATATGCCAATAAAATGATCGATGTTTTGTATTAGAAATGTAGTCCATCTAGTTCAGCATCCTGCCACTGGGATCCTGCCTTTCAAGTACATGAAAAAACCCTTCAGCAAGTATATATATAAAACCCAATCTGTTCTTGTCCTCATACTACATCTTCTAACACCAAGAAGTTACCTTCTGAGTAAAGGAGATTTATTATTCTTCCCGATAAATCTATTAGAATTCATTACAGAGTAGTTGATACATCAGTTTGTGTCATCTCTAAACACAATTAAAAGGATGAGAAACAATATCTTGGTATTTATCAATACTTTGTAGTATTAGCAATAACTTCAGCAGCTGCCTTGAAAACATTTCAATTCCTCTAAATTGCTAAGTAATATTAACTGAACATTTGCAAATTTTCCAAATACTCTCCCTGTTATGCTGTGACACTTTGACTAATGAGGCCAAATTAACAACTTCCAAGTTTTAAATTAAGTAATTAAAGAAAGCCACTGATAACTAAATATGCTGAGACAAAATTAAACCCACGATTTACAGCCAAATTCTCTAAAGTTATACTGTCACAAAGTTAATGTGGTATTGAAGGACAGGGAAAAATATACTATCAGAGATTAATGATAAAGTCAGCCAAGGTTGAGACCAACAAGTGTTGGGGAGAATTGTAAGTTGTAAAGTGAGCATCAAGTTTGTGTGCTTTTGGCTTGACTAATCATATATTGCATGATGAAAATAGCAATATTATAACGCTTCTTTCCTGAGTGACAGGCAAAAAAATCTTTCAGTAAGAATTCACTTCACATGCAGAATGGGGCCAACCCATTGTAAATAACTAAAAGAGCTAAGACCTTTTAATTATCTTATTGGATCAGGCTGCCAGCACCAGCCAGATCTTCAAGTCTCTATTTACCTACCTGCACCTTTATATTCCTTGGTGTTTCTTAGAAAAGTTATTAGGTCTCCCTATTCTGGGGCAACCGTCAGCTCTTCATACACAGATGAGCATGTTTCTATAACCTCAACTGTGTAAGCGTTTATTTAGACAGGAACTTTTTAATTTTGTTGCAGTTTCTTGATATTGTTCATATTAAGTTAGTCAAGAAATCATCAGGAAACCTTTTTGCACATTTCCATTTCTTTGTAATTAATTAAAAAAAGGTAGGAAAAAACCCCATAAAATCTGGTTTCTGTTTTTATCCTTTACAAAATTGGACCAGTAAAATACTTAACAAATGTATAATGACTGTAATAGGCAAGTACATTTTACTTCTGATTTTCAATCACCATTGTAAATTTGCTTCCAGCTCCAGCCCCCACTGAAGTCCATAGTGATGCTGACATTGACTTCAACAAGGTCACAATTTGATCGTCTAGAAGTTCATGTGTGTTTTCAAGCAGAAGGTATAAAGAAATACAGGCAGGTATGTGTATGTTTATTGGAGCAACAGAGAGGTCACACCTCTGTTTGTGTTCAAAAACTATGTACTCAACTAGTTTATTCAAATACCATCAGGGGTTGGCTGAAAAAGACTTAGTTGGCAGCTAAAGACTTCATAAATGAACTCTCCAAAATGTGTAGTAAAACTATACTATTGCAATTAAACTTCCCATATTCTGAAAAGCCATTTTCTGCTAACATTTCAACAAAAAATGTGCCTAATTACAATGAACCTCTCTGAAGTGGCAGTATCTTCAGATACATGAATATTTGCAATAGACTGCTGGCTATGCTACTGCAGCAAAACAGTGGCTGTCTTCATCATGGACTCAGCTCTTCTTGGTAAAAAAAAATGGCCTATAGTGAATTGGGACAATTTTCTGATTTTTGTTTATTTGCTTTTTCTTCTAATCTCCAATGATGCAAGACACAGGTTAGATCAGAATGCAAGCAGAGCATTCAGTAGGACAAAACATTGTTTAAAACTACAGCACCATTAATCTATCAGGCTTTACAACCACGTGATTTTTTTTTTTTCATTGTGTAAGCAAGAGCATTCCTGTAACAAGGGGAAATTAGTTAACAGAGCGAGATCATACAGCATAGTAGGGGAGCCCTGCTGTTACTTGCTGAAAGAACATCAGAACTGAAAGGAAGAGGTATTAAATGTAATTCCCTGCTGCTTGCTCTCTTAAGGCACAGGCAGCTCTCTACTGGAGGCCTGCTAGCTGCAATCAAAATTTGCCCTAAGAGACCTTCTCCACCATAAAGTCATAAGCAACTGCAACAGCAGACTATAAAGCTCTTACTAAATTTAAGCCCAACCCTGGAAATCACGAGCAAAGGAGGATCCTCAGCTCTGGTACTTCTGAGCCAGGCTCTACAGGGTTTCACAGAGCAGGTGCGTGAGGTGGGAAGGGAGCTCTGGAGCTCAGCTGGCCCAGCCCCCTGCTCAAGCAGGGCCACCCAGAGCTGGTGGCCCACGGCTATATCCAGATGGCTTCTGGATGTCTCCAAGGATGGAGACCCCACAGGGCGACCCGTGCCAAGGCTCTGACACCCTCACAGGAAAACGTGTTTCCCGAGGCTCAGAGAGACCCTCCCGTGTTTCAGTCTGTGCCCACAGCCTCTGGCCCTGTCGCCGGGGCCCGCTAGGCAGAGCCCGGCTCCTGGCACCCGCAGCTGCCCGCTACCCCCCCAACAGCCCCGGGGAGGCCTCCCGGCCCGCGGCGGGGGCGGCCCGGGCCCGGGCCCCCGCCCGTTACCTCGCGGGCGGAGGGCGGGGGTGAAAGGGAGCCCGCCGAGGTCCCGACACCCACCCAGCAGCAGCCGCGGGCCCCCGGGGATCCGCCTGGCAACCGCGGCTACCCGGGGAGGAGCCCCGCGGCCGGGCCGGGCCGCCGCTCCCCCTGCCCGCCAGGGGCTCGCTGCTCCGCGGCCATCTCCGCCCGCCCTGCCTTGCCTTCCCCTTTCCTTTTCCCCTTCTTTCTTTTCCCCCCTTCTTTCTTTTCCCCCCTTCTTTCTTTTCCCCCCTTCTTTCTTTTCCCCCTTCTTTCTTTTTCCCCCCTTCTTTCTTTTTCCCCCCTTCTTTCTTTCCCCCCCTTCTTTCTTTCCCCCCCTTCTTTCTTTTCCCCCCCCTTCTTTCTTTTCCCCCCCCTTCTTTCTTTTCCCCCCCCTTCTTTCTTTTCCCCCTTTTCTTTCTTTCCCCCCTTCTTTCTTTTCCCCCCCCTTCTTTCTTTTTCCCCCCTTCTTTCTTTCTTTTTCCCCCTTCTTTCTTTTTCCCCCTTCTTTCTTTTTCCCCCTTCTTTCTTTTTCCCCCTTCTTTCTTTTTTCCCCTTCTTTCTTTTCCCCCCTTCTTTCTTTTCCCCCTTTTCTTTCTTTCCCCCTTCTTTCTTCCCCCCCCCCGTCTTTCTTTTCCCCCCCCTTCTTTCTTTTCCCCCCCCTTCTTTCTTTCCCCCCCCCTTCTTTCTTTCCCCCCCCTTCTTTCTTTTTCCCCCCCCTTCTTTCTTTCCCCCCCCCCTTCTTTCCTTTCCCCCCCTTTCTTTCCTTTCCCCCCCTTTCTTTCCTTTCCCCCCCTTTCTTTCCTTTTCCCCCTTTTCTTTCCTTTTCCCCCTTCCCCTCAGGGCTCCAGCTGAAGGCTCTCTCCGAAGTAGCAGCATTGATGGGGCATTTTGAAACCGCTTTAAGTGGCTTCTATTTATAGCTCTCCCATCTTATTTTTAGAGCTGAGCCTGGGTCTCCGCATCAAAGGCTGGTGAAGCGTGTGTGGGGTGCAGCCACAGAGCCAGCGCATCATCCCCAGTGCTTTCAGAAACACAGGGTAGCAAAGGGTGAGTGATAAAATCTGTTGGCTCATCCGATGAAATACTTAGAGCTTCAGCCCAGGATTGGGGCTGTGAATGACGGCCGTGATCCTGCCGTGCCCAGGGCCAGGCCCCTCTGTTGAGGGGCTGAGGTGTAAGAAAAGCTGAAGCGACCAAAAGGGCAACACTGACTGTCAGCCCAGCCTGCTAGGACTGTACCTTTGAGCCCCTCCTAACTGTGTGTGTCTTCAGAAGCGTTATAAAAAAATAGTGTCTCAGAAGCAGTAATGCACCCTGCACGTTTAATGTTAAAAGTGATATTGGATGGGTAAAGAGCTGGCAGAAAAGCATACTTCTGTTCTGTCAATAACATGCTATTGATTGAGATGGACAACTGAAGCATATGTATCAGTCATGAAAGTGTGTAGTTATCAATAGCCAATCTTTAGCATTACTGTAGAAACAGGCATTATTGTAGGAGTCCATTATCTTTTTTGAGAAGGTGCATTCACCCTGAAGGGTATGTCCTCCCTTTCCTTGGTACGTTAAATTCACATTAAACTTAAAGGGAGCCACATATGCGTAATGAACCAGCGTATAGCCCAGGGCACGCGCATTCCATCACCAGCGTCCATTATCCACATTAAGTGACCAGAGGATAAATTAGACTTCATGCGAGCACTACTCTGATATTTTCTTCAGTTCTTTAAAAATGTGTTTATCCAGATCTCTGTGTCTCCTGTCTTTCAGACTATGCAGCTCCAAAAGAAGCTGTGTCACAGGGCGGAACTGGAACTGAAGAACCACAGTGGAAGAATTACAGGCCACAGTATCAGGCAAAAAGGTTGTACTATAGGTAAAGCAACTGCATAGACTCATGTAATTTTGAAACAAATCCTTCACAGGATTGTTAGCAAGGATTAAATCTAGCCTATTCAGAGCCCAGATAGTGAGATAGTGTTTTAGCACTTCACCTGAAGGAATATTTTAATTATCTGCTAGTTATTGTATACTCTTATTCATTGTGCCCTAGCCACTACAGAGGAACATCTTTGTTTTAGCTAGTGAATTTCATCTACTGTAGAGCAAGAGATGAGGAAAGGCACTCTAAGTAGAACATACTGATCACCCGTGATCCCTGTGTATAGTTAAAGAGATTTAAACATCACTATGCTTTGGAAAATAGTATAAGTTGCAGAACACGAGTTGTAGCAGTGTCTTGCTGTAAGTTTTACGCAGAGTGACACTGCTGTTCCAGAGTCGTCTTAGTGCCATCCTCTCTCTAAAGTGTGTCAAGAGCCTAAGTGGCACATAGGGCAAGAATGTATCTAGATTAAAGCAACAGTTATACAGGAGGGAGATTAAACTTCCAGATTTAGAAAATGTGCGTAATGTTTCCTGCCACTTCAAGATAAAATAACCCCGGGTGGCAAGTGGAAGACAGACCTTCTTTTCCTAAAAGCCTTCAGATTAAATGAGGCAACTAAACATTTTTATTGTCTAGCTTCATGTCTTCTAGCAGATCACAACAGGTGACAAATGTTCTGAGGGGCAAGCTATGCTTTAAATTTCATCTAGGCAGTCAATTTGCATACAAATAACTGACTAGTCCTTTAATTAACTCATAGTTCTGTTGATGATAGACAAGAGCTATAGCTCATACTCCCTCAGTTATGTTGGTGTAGCAAGAATAACAAGTAACTTAAAAAAAAGTATTTTTGTTACTGAAGTCAGCACATGCATCTCCGAATTCACACAGGGAACAGATGTAATAAGTAAGAAGATACCATTTATACACAGTTGCTATTTGGGGTTGAACTGTGCTTAGAAAGTTGCGCAGATCATAAGCCTGCAATCAAGAAAAGTTGCTCTTAATTTGCTGATTCTTTTAGAACCAAGACAAGGCTTTTACATCCTTTAAACACCTGCTTTTCTCCTATCAGTCATTGTTTTGATTGAAGAGTAGGAAAAACAAAACAAACACCTTATGCAGAAGATATAAAGCTATTTTGAAGAGCTTCCTTTACAAATGCTCCTCTTGGGACTCAGTCTCTCATATAGAGTGGATCTCTTGTCTGAACCATCCTTCTCGGTGAACAGGTAAGTTCTGATGCTTTTATTGCCTTTTAATCTAATGGGCAGGTTTCTAGCTTGTATTTAATTAATACATACTGGCACTCTTGAAAAAGGGAAAAAAAAGGCTTGTGGAAAGCAAACTTTTAAGGAAATTCAGAATGTTGAAGAATAAGCAAGAGATAAAGGAGGTCAAAAAGAAAATTTCTCGTTTTCCTCATAAAGGCAGAAAAAGCTGTTTGCTGTTCTTTCTTCCTTTGCTTTCCTTAGACTTAGCAGTTTCTTTTCATGCTGACCATGATAGAGTTTTGCTTACAGCCCCACTCTTGTTTAACTCACCAGCAAGATTTTTTTGAAGACCCTATTCTGCAGGAATAAGGCAATGTCAGTCTTAGTGCATATGTAGCTTTTGATCTGATACGTTTCTGAGCAACATTAGTCTCATACCTGAAGAGAGAAATACAACTCTTTCAAAGTGATGTGGTCAAAGTTATATTCAGTATTTAAGTTTGCAAATATTGTTCCAGATTAAGCAACTTTTTTATTTCAATTCACAAGTGGGAATAAAAAGCTTTGAACTTTAAACTTGATTATTGTGACATTCCAGTTATATTGTTATTTTCACTTTTTCTGGTACAACTTGGTCAGTAGACAACATATGAAGGAGCAACAATAAATAACAGTCTGGTTCTGTAACCTTTATTTGAGTGAGTAATAGCACTGTGTTTGGGGGGACTGCTACTGCTATAGGGACCACAGTGGTGGGAAGTTATTTGGTTCTTAAAGATTTAGTTTGTTAGTGAAATACAAGGAAGATATATAAAAATTCAGTGTTGTTGGACTTTTCAAGAGGCACAGCAACTAAACAAACAGTTGAATGATCTAACAGCAGCAGGAGACCTGCTAATGCAAATACTTAGTGAAGTGACTCATAAAAACAAGTTGAAAGAAAAACATTAACCAGCTTGCCCTTTCTTCCCCTCTCTCTCCACCCCTCTCCCTTCCTTCCTCTCTCTCTCCTCCCTCCCCGCTAATTCCCTCTCCCCCTGTCCTCTATCTTAAAAGCACAAGCAGAACAACACCAGGGAATTTCCCCCTACTTTTGCATATCGTACATCCAAAAGAATTGGTAAGGGAGGCAAAAGTGAGAAACCATTCCATTTTAAAACCTAAACCAATCTATAAGTCTCCATCTTGCTGAATCACTGAAAGGAAAGAGGTCCAAAGATCTTCTCTAGCTGTCTTACTAAATTCTTTAGTTACCATCCTGGTGTATAGGTCTAATCCAACCATGGAAGACAATGCTGGAGTGAAAACAAACATCTAGACTTGGACTTCAAATGTAGTTGTGCTGCAGAAACTCCTTAGAGGCTTTAGAACCTAATTTTCAGAAGTATAAATATCAGAAATAACTGAACACTCCCAGACTTTAGCAATCAATGTATCTGTGGGATTTTAATATGAATTCATGTTAACCTTTGGTCCTTTGTTTTCTTTCCTTCTGTGTGTCTTTCAGTGGATATTGTTGTAAGCTGGGTGTACCATAATGCATTTGGAGTTTTCTCTGCAGTTTTCTGTGGCTTTATTATTCTAAATTTTCTTTCCAGGAAGATGCCTTCACAAGAGTTTAACCAACATACCTGTTACATTGTGAAGTGGTTGCGTTAGCAAAGGATCACATTTGTATCAATGAAAGATTCAAACTATTAGGTGAAGGCTACAGGATTTGAAAAGTATTATTGTCTGTGGTTGCCATGTACAACTATCACTTAGGGAGGAGACCATTCTCTTAAGGGGATCTCTAAAGCACAAGTTTTACTTCTTTATAGAACGTACCAACTGCTAATGCTTATACTACCCTGTGAACTTTAGTGGAGATTGTGCATCTTGCAAGTTCAAACTCACTATGAAGACTGCAGAATTAAGCCGCTGCTGAGATCATTTCCATGATGTTCTTTTTTATATGTAGTATACAAAATCTGCATTCTCATAACCAAGCTAAGATGGTAGATACTTACAAGTGTACTCACATATGATCATTTATCTCCAGACTACATCTTAATGGTACAGGTATGAGTTACTCTTGTTGCTGAAATTTTCAAAGTAAAATCTATCCTTTGTGTTTCTCATCCAATATATAAATAGCCTGATTTGATTCTTGGAAACCTTTAATTATTGGCTGCAATAAACTGGTAGAGGAACGTGTTTTTAAAATACATGTTTCCAACCACTGGAAGGAAGTCTATCTTACTAATATCTTTATCATTAATTTGCAGTAATGATCCAGAAACTCAAACCAGCAAGAAGGATAAAAATACAGAGGCAAGCCTTAAATAGTGTGTTGACAGAGAAATAAATTTAACCTCAATCTCAGCTACAGTGACTATTTGCATTGTATTCTGTGCCATTTACTGTTTTGTCGTGTGTCTGTAGTGCAGACATTGTCCCTTGATTCTTCATAGGAAACTACATAACTGAATGCAACCCTGTAAGAGAAGTCAGACTTTGGGATTTTGTGTAAGAAGTCTGTTCTCGAAGTCACATTTAGGCATACACCATTGGTACCTTTACTCATGATATGGATTTTGTAAGCAGGTCTGGTGGATTCTACAGGTTTTGAAGTCATGAAGCTAATTAGACATTACAATTAAGAAGTACCTCAGACTGGATGAACCCATCCACCAGCTATATGGAGCACTGCACTAATTTAGTCTCTGCAGTGACACTCAAGATACAAATTCACAGTCTGATAAAGGAGGTTATCTGTAGGTGTTGTGTCAATTTAGGCTTGGAGTGGAGATTGGAACTACATGATCTTTAAGGTCCCTTCCCATCCAAACCATTCTATGATTCTATGGTTCAACATCTTCACCTGAGACCCTGCTGAATATTGCTTTTCTGTGTTCATTGCAGAAGATAACATCTGCATAGTTAAAGGAAGGATTAACATAGATTCAGTCTTTTTCAGAGAAAGATAGGATCAAATATGGGTTTGCAGATTTAGCTTCACCTTTCCAAAATTAAACCCATGACCCAGGATTTCTAAGCCCTTTACATTCAAAGGAAAAGTGACCAGCATAGATGCTGATGGACATCTATGGTATTTAAGTCATGATATTGACAGCAATTCAAATCACTACTGTTGCTGTTAATAACACATTTATTTCATTAACAAGTTTAAAAATCATTAGCAGAATCTGTTTTATAATATTTTCAACAAATCTCAACCTGGATGCAGATGGATGATCACTGTTGAAGTGAAGTGCAGGGATATCCATTGAAGTATTTAATTTGTGTTACAAGGGCACATTCCATGGCATTGCCATGTCATGTGTTACCTTGGCTATAACATTATGTTGCCTAAATTGCTATGAAAGCCCTGTTCACTGCATTGTGCAAGAGACCTGGTGATTGATTCCCAGCAGTGATGAGAATGAGTTACGAGCCTCTCTGCCTCTTCCTAAAATAACAGGGAATGAATTTCATGTGGGCAAACACTTGACTCATTCTTCTTGGAACTGATAGCTTACCACACAGGACTTGGAGGCTGCTTAGTGAACCAGTCCATGGTTCACAGGAAGAAGAAGCCTCCAGAGGAGCTCAGACACTGAAAGAATAACATTCTTGGCCAAAAATAACCCTGAGCACTGAAAACAAATTGAGAAAAAAAAAAAAAAAAGTTGGTTTACTTGTAAATCTGTTGCAGTAACATGTACCTCCAGACATATCTGAGAGATGAACAGTACATACATCTTTGTCTCCACTCTTCTGTTTCCAAGTAAAGCTTCTTCCCAACCAAACCAGTGCTACATATGATATACATGGCTTCTGACCATGAGTCACATGAGCTGTGTCAGCTGCTGCTGGTGAAGACCCTGGTGCAAGATGTAAAGGTAAGAATGGCTGCCCTAGGGCAATTGCAATGATACAATGATATCTGTAGAGGGACTGAGAAAAGCAGGAGAGCTTAGGAGGGGTCAGAACTGTAACGGTGGCAGTGTGAGAGAGGGACAGTCCCACATGTGATGCTGTACTTACAGGAGGGGTAGGCGCCATTCTTGGCATGTCTCGAATAAACGTGCAAAGGATGCAATGCAGCAGGTAGCATTGTGGGTTTCAGCACTGGTTTGTATGGATGTATGTGAACATGGGTGTGGGGGTGAGACGTGTTCAGGATAGTAGCAGTGATACATCTCTCCTACCTGTTTATACACACACTGGTGAACTGGATCACCTTTTCTCCCCTATCCTCCATAGATGCTGTATGTTTTTCCCTCAGTTCCATAGATGACTGCAGGGAACTGCATGGCCAAGTGTACACCACGTTTTTGAATCTATGTGTTTTGTCTTGACTGACAGACTTTCTACAGACTCTTTGGCAGAATGTAGAAAATGGCTCACTGACAGCAGAAGGAATATGTTCTTCTTGGAGATGTGAATCCTTCCTTGGATGAAGGAGCTGCTGTGTACTGCCAGCTAGCATTCTTGCTGATTGTTAAGTTTCCAAATTAAAAAATGATTTAACTCTACATGAGGCAATATGTGCTATGAGATACTGCTGTGGCATGAATCTTTATGGGCTATTGCATAGATAGGGAATGAAAACCAAACCTACCCACACACCTTTTTCCTTCCTTCATGTTCTCTTCCTTACCCCTTGTGCCACCACTCCTCCCCATCAGTGAAAAAACATTCTTCCCTCCCTCACAATTTTAAATAGGGGAATAAATAAAGTGATCAGCCTGCCAAGAGCAAGGATAAGGGTCTGGAACTGCTTGGTGGTAGTGGGAAGTAAAGAAGAATTTATCGTTCCCCAAGTCATTCCCTTGCTTCTGAAAACATGTAGTTCCAGTACTGATACCACAGAAAGAATAATCTTTCCCATCCCTGGGAAAATTTCAGGAATGCCTGCTCCGAGAAGTACGCTTAGCATCCTAGTTTGTATGCTGACAGATCAGCCTTCATACCAGAGATGGCATGGGTCTCCAAGGAAAGAATAACATTTCTGTTCCAGAGTATTAGAGGCCTGAGGCTGATCTCTGTAAACTGTCTACAACTGAGGCTTCTCTGCACTGGGAAATGACATTCATGTTGCAACAGGAATGCAGGAAATTAATGTGGTAACAAAGACAGTGCTAAACACAACTGTCTATATTTGGAAGTGGGCTCTCATTTGTGCTAAATCTTGCTTACCTACACAGGAAGCTATAAACGGATCTTGAAGTGGCTAAAATTATTAGACTTAGAGGCTTTTTATAAGACATGGAATACCCCAACTTGAGAGATGCATTTTAATGAAATTTGCTGGTGTAAACAGAGCGAGAAACGAGTAATTTAAAGGAGGCTGTTGTCATTATTTTAATTGGTCATGGTAGCTTCATGCTGAAGTTGAGTTTGTACTTGATAAGAGGGATAAGCAAAATTAAATACCCTGTGAGCATCTTTTTAAAATAAATGAGGATCATATTTTTATATTAATCTGTTTAGTGTGGTTATGTTTAGTTGAAGGCATTTGTGTCAAAAAACCTATGAGACTTTTAACACCATCTGCCCATTCTTGCAGAGGGTCAGGATGGGTCATTTAGAAACGACAGGTCCAGACTGACATGAGAATCCCGTTTGCCAAATGTCTTCAAGGAATACACTTCCTCTGTTCTATCCAGCTGTTGGTTTTGATAGGACCTGTGCATCACTAGGAATTCTTCCTGTTATAATACAAAAGCTAATGTTATAATACATTAGCTTTGAACAAAAATCAGTTGCATATTCCTTCTCTGAGAAGTGGGATATGTAAGTACCTGTAATGGGTTTGAACAAATCATAATAAGACTGGAAACATTAGACAGTAACTGCTTAATCCTACAGTTATTTTATTAATTTTTCTTTGTTATTAATGTAGTAAAAGTAATTGAAATGTTAATCTAGGATATTTGCTAGGCATTATGCCTACTCTATATTCAATTCATGCTCCAGTGCTGTGGGTTAAAGGTGGATTCACTATTAGAAAAACACGAAATTCTTGGATATCAGCAGTTTTGATTTAAGGGATTGAGTTGCGTTAATTGTACTTGTTGTCTGCCCACAGGGTGTAAAGAGATGATCAAAAGGTTGGCAAGCCTTATATGACTTTGATATTGTTACATGCTAACAACAATAGATCTGCAAAAGCAGGAGTTTCTCCAGAAGTTAGCCAGTATGGTAACTATTTTAGCAGGCGGCATAGTGCAGGTGTAATAAAGCTAGTGAGGGTGTGACCTGGGAGAGTACTGTACTTGGTACTTTCTAATTCAGATCATAAGTGCTTTTTGTTGAGCTTGGATAGAGTTACATGAAATATTTCTAAAATGAAGGGATATACATAGTACAAGGTGGAAGATAATGGTGTTATTTTAATTCTGTTTTCATGCAGCATAGAAAGTGAGATAGCATTTTGGATATTGTCCTGAGAAGAAGAGTCAAGAAATTCTGTTTTTAAATCATGACACTGACATTTACTCAGACCCAGAAAGAATGAGGCAGCTCCTGAGGCACAGTTATCCCACTTTTGCTAGAGGATTGCTAAATTACCCCTAGTTACCCTATTTTCAAAACGTGGAAACAATGCTTATATTATGAAGGTTAACTAGATAGTGGATGACAAATTGCTTTGAAGATTATAAAAGAAATTTTATACTTTTAAATAGATCTCAGTATTTAATAACTTATCAGATAGCTGGCTCCTTCTCCCTGTCTTGCAACAGTTTTGCAATTTGTTTTAATGATGATAGGATGACCTCCAGAGTTTCTACAATTTTCATCTACATTTTATTTGAAGATAGCCATGCCTTGTCTAAATTACTTTTTGTGTTGTCTCCAGCCCCAGTTCCATGTAAAATTTAAAGAAGTCTCATGATAATTCAGGAGACAAAAAAACTCCTTAGACCTGAGATCCTTTAGCATTTTAGATATTTTATCATGTACCTAAATTCCAGCATTGTGTGGGATGCACATTTTTTCTACTTACTTCACTCTTCATCCACTTTTAAAAAGAAAGCCAGTTGTTCTGTCAGATGAATATTTCAGCATGTGGATGTGATCAAAGTGAAATTATAATAAATAAATGGCATAGGAACATCTTAATTGTACAATTGCACACAGTTTAGGAGAATAGCATGTGTGCTCACTTACTGTATTTGGACAGGACAGAACTACTGTTTTGGAAGAATAATTTCTCAGCTATGGAAAAATAAATTTAAAATTCCTGACATATATCTTAATCTGAAAATTCAGGGGAATTTGGAGCTGCATGTGAAATTTGCTGCTTAAACCCATCTCTAGGGAAAGTAGAAATGTTGATGGAATAAGTCAGGGTAAAACATTGACAACTCATCCATTTAAAATGAGGTAACCATATTGTGATAGATCTATGAGGGTCTGCCAAGAAAGGGAATTTTTGCTTACCCTATTCTTGTGTCCATTCTCAGAGACAGGTAACTGAGCTGGCTGGTCCTTTGGCCTGGGTGGATGTGGAATTTTCTGGGATCTGCACCCTTTCCCCTCTGCGTATGGGAATATGCTGTTTTTCACATCCTTGACCTGATAGTTTCACACCAGGAGTGGTGGACAGTGATGGTGACCTCAGGCACCTGTTGCCTCAGCTGATGCTGAGCCCCTGGCCTTCTGCCACTGGCACTCTGGTTTTGTCTAGTCCCACAGCTCATTCCAGATCGCACAGCTGCACTTTGGCTTTTCACTATTGCACAAGAGCTGCTCTCACACTTGAGGTGTTGGGAAAATGGAGTATGTGGGCCAGGTGTCTTCATGTGTCAGTGCCACAAACAGCAGGTAGACAGGACATTATGTGACCATATTCTTGCTGATGGACACAGGGCTGTGTAGGACACTTCTGTCTTCCCCCGTGCAGACATGCAGATTCATTCCAGTGGGAATTTCTCACTGTTGCTGCAGAAATTCCTAGGGCTACAGTAGTATGTAAAGTTCAGGATTGTTCAGACCCCTGGAACAGAATTTGGTCTGTACTAAGTAAATTGTGGTGAATTTAGAATCTGTTGCTAACTTTCATTTAAATCAACAAACACAAAGGAGAAACAATTAAATATATTGCTTGCTATCTACACATAAGATGTATGTGTTCTATTACATCTCATTCTGTTATTTTTGTCCTTTGTTTAATAAATATAATAAACATGCCCAACTTAAATACATTACTGCAGGATGCTAATATACTGAGGATATTGAATATAATAGTTGTCCTGGAGAAATAGTCCAACAGAACAAATAAAAAAAACCATAAGTAAATTTATATGATTTGATGTGATTATTCTGTCTTAAATTTCAAAGGACAACAATTATCACTCTAATTTCTTTCTCAGAAGTCCTAAATAACAAGATGGAGGAACAAAGGATGATCACCAGTCACAGACCAGTAACTGATTTAAACCATCTAGAGTGAATTTTGCTGTAGTTTATTTTGAATAGTATATTGTTTAGCATATGTCTATTTAAGGGACTCTTTCCTAAGAGAAGTAATAATACTAATGAGTAATATATTTGTGCATTATAGAGGTATATATCTGTGAATATAGTTTATCTGGCCTTGCTCAAGCTTTGGTTATCTGTCATCTGTCATCAGACTTCTCTTTATAAAAAAAATATTCTATGAGAAATAGAGTATTTAATGCAAAGCAAGCCCTCAACACTTACTTTCCAGTAAAATAAAACAACAGCAACAATAAAAAAAAAAAAAAACACCCAAATTCAGTGAGCTTTCAGGCACACAAAAATGTTGAACTAATCACTTAACATTATTTTGTGTTCTTTGATAAAGGTTTCAATACTGTAATTTAAATCGACAGGGTACTTGTTCAACATGATTTTCAGGGAGATTCCAACTGAGCCTTGATCTGTAAAAATATATGCTTTAAATAGATTCCTATTTTTGTAGTGCAAGTGCTCAAGGGTCAAATGAAAAAGTGAAATCAAAATGCATGTGAAG
This sequence comes from Tyto alba, assembly GCF_018691265.1. NCBI lineage: Eukaryota > Metazoa > Chordata > Aves > Strigiformes > Tytonidae > Tyto > Tyto alba. The sequence goes on along the minus strand of NW_024881278.1, from coordinate 18,638,443 downwards.
GTCTATTTTTAGTTTTTCATTTTGCATAGCCAGGTTGGTTACAAATATGGTGTGTGAACTCTAGAGGAAGAGTGGAAATGCAGGCCACAACCTTGTATTTCTTGAAATAGCACACAGTTTAATATATACTGCTACTTTTATTTCTGCATGAACAATGCTCTCTGGATTTCTTCAGTAAATAAAAAACCAGGATATTGATGATGCTCTGAGCCTTTGGGATCTTCACACAACCTTGCAAGACCAGTGCAAGAAATCGTCTTACTGTTTATATGATTTTACTATTATCAACCATATAATTCATACCAAAGGAGTTTAATCAGAGCCTCTTATGCATATATATACAGCAGATAGCTCTGAAGTTAGCTACCTTGAAATATAAAGTTGTTCTTTGTAGAGAATCTCTACAATTTTGTTTGTGTTGATGATATACCTAAGTGAATAGTATTTCCGGAGTTTTCCAGTGTTTTTCCTTAAACTTGATGGGATTAATTGGATTTTGGGCTTCAGGCTGTCATTGTGTTCCATTTTCAAAATACAACTGAAAGAGGTCTCTGCTGTAATCTCCATATTACTGCTGGATTTTTATATTCCAAACACGCACCTTCCTAACTGCAATACCTTAAAAATATGATATATAGCTTTCTGCAAATTTACTCAGAATTTCACAAATATTAGTCATTTTGAGAGATGATACTCATTTTAATCCCAGGAACACTTCTGTGCCAAATAACTTTGTGTCTCCTTACCTGTACACTTGTACTGATAAAAATAATTTGTGTCACACATAATTGCAAAGCAGCATATCTGAATCCTTGTATGAAGCCTCATATCACTTTAAGTTTACTGCTTGAAGGCTGTGCATCAAAGCATTTTGTGCATCATTAGCTTGTTCCTTGCCAGACGACGTGGTACCCACACAAATATTACCATCTGGTAACTTCTGTTTAAAACAGCTGTTGTCAGAGTATTCCAGAATTTTAATCGGTATCTAGATTTCTAAATGCCAATGGTGAGATACCTTTGATCTCACTGCAAATAGAAGAGCTTCTTAGTTTACAGGGCTGCACTACAGCATGCTTGAAGTGCATCCTCTTTGAACTGCATCCATGAAGAAAAGAGCCATGTTCTAGATATAAGTTCCTAGATGATAATTGACTTTTTTTTTAGGATAAATTTCTGTGGGAACATCTGCAAGGTCATATGGAGGGAAACAAGGAGTGGAGAGTGAGAGAGAGAGATCTGTCCACTAAATTGTGATGGCTGAGAAGTTGCTTGGGCTCTTGAGTTTTAAGACAGGAGGCATCTGCGAGCATGTTAACTTTACTTTGGTGTGATGCTTCTTAATGATAAAAGCAGCTACATTTAGGTTTTGTGATATCTGGGTCAGATCACAGTTGAACACTTAAAAAACTTGGGCTAAAAAGAAATGAATTTCATATACAACTTTGCAAATAGTAAAATCTAAAAGAACCTGTATACAATGTGTTTCTTTATTTTTTTTTTCCCCACAGGTATTTATTTATAATTTCAGAAGGACACATTAGTGAAAAGATATTGATCAAAAAACTGGCAGGAACAGGTCTTCCATTGCTAACATGTAACAGGTGTGAAAATTTTATCCTCCATTTCCTTAAGTCACCATAGAGTTTAAGTTTTAATCTACATGAGTGATTTAGTAGGAATTTATGTGTGAAATAGTAGCAAGGGGAAGTGCCTTAGCTACAGGCACTGGACTTTATTATTTATTTACCAACACAAATGTGGATTTTTCTCCAGGGAACTCAGTATTGGTACCTTGTTTTCCACTCAGTGGAGTTTTGCCATTGATGCAGCATGTAATTAGTCATAACCCTTAAGTTGTAACTGTAGAAAACAACTATGTGTTGCTTAAAATTATGGCTCCTTCTAGGAATTATTGGAGGAGAGAGAACTGGGGGATTTGTTGCTATAGCAGTGGGTAAAATGTAGCCTGCTACAGATGAATAATATTGGCAAGGGATTTCTTTGAAACACAGCAGAATGTAGGTAAGAAATCAGTAGGTACATTTAAAGAAAGTCTGACATGGAAGAGTTCAAATATGAATTTTCCATCATCTGAATTTACTCATTCACAAAACAAACAAACAAAAAATAGCCCATCCCCCTCCAAAACTATAACATTTTATTTCCCTAAATGTTAAAAACTTGTTCTCCTCTGCTGTTGTTTTACACATCTCCTTATACCGGGCAAAGTTTATATTAATATTTGCCATGTAGCCCTTAAAAAATACCAGTTGGAAAGACCGGGACACTCTACTGGCCACTGCAGATACCAATGTCGTTTCGAGGGGATGCTCCTTGGAAGTGTTTTGCAGTGTGGGCACAGATACTACAAAGAGAAGGAAATGTTTTACTGTGATTCTTGTGTTCTGCAGATTCTCACAGCTCCACTTTCCCGATGAATTCTTATGAATAATTTTGTTCCACATTTGTGGTGGCTGAAGTTGTGTGGGCTTGACATCTGGTTGTCCCATGGAGTCTAGGAAATAGGTGGAGTACTTGCCTCTGCAAAGACTGTGTAATTGCAGAGGAAACGTATGTCATTGGCAGTGGCCTCTGACACTGGGACTACCTGTTTTCTGCTACTTGTACGGAAACACAGTATGTAGGAGGACATACACTCTCTGTATTCCACTTACTTATGTTTAATGTATATTATTTATTTTGTATGCTTATCAGTCCAGGCAAGAGAGTGGGTTTTTGTAAAGCACTTTGGTTTCCCTCTTCTCTGACTTCACTGAAGACAGAGACATGGTTGAGGCATCCACACTCTTTTATGTATATCTACTGCTGTTCATCAATCAGAGAGCCACAGTCAGCTCATCGAGGCACTTTGCAACTTTTGTAATATGCAGTTGCTAGTGATTTTTTCCCCTTAAAGCATAGAATTGCCCAGTCCTTACTTTATCATAGATTTAATAAGATATTTTTCTCAACCATTCAAGTGCTCTTGCTGAAGTACAATTATAGCAATTATATTAAGGAAGGTTATGAGCTGAAAAAATGTACAAAGCCTTATTTTGAAATGAGGTAATACTAGCAACACAAATTACATGAAGCTTGGAACTTGACCAAAACAAAACAGATTAAAGAAGACCAGTTTTTGGAACACCAGGGTATTTTTGAAAATCATAAAAGTGTTGAAAGAATTGGGAGTATCACAACAATGCTGATTTGGAACAGACAGAGGAATCAGATTCTTTTGTTCTCACTCCTGAGTAAATCAAGAGTGATTCCATTTGAGCAAATATAATTCTGCCAGTAGTAAACCAAATGTAAACAGGAGGAGAACCAACCTAGAGAATCTTATCCTTTGGAAAGCTCTACGCACAAGTGAAGTCTGACATTTTCTCTTTTCTGTGTTGAAAAAAGCAAATCAAATATGCCTATTGTTGGTTTATATTTGTGCCCTAAACAACACAGGAAAGTGTGTGGCATGACAAATGTCATTTCAGTATGAATTACATATATGCATACACTCTGCTGGTACAGAAATCATAGCACTTTGCAGGGCATTCTGCCGCATCTTATTCATCCAGTTTGACAGACTAAACTTCAGAAGAAACAGTCATCAGAAAAAAGGGAGCCAGCAAAGCCATGACATTTCATCAGTACCTGGCTTTTATTAACAAAACTCTCAATAGGCAAAACATAAATGATGAGCTGTATCTTTCAAGAACCATTTGATATGACTGAGTTTATGTTTGGTGCACCAGTAGCAGTCTGCCTTGTACATTAGAAATAGACCATGAGACTAGCCTGATTTTATCAGGTCTACTTTTGTAACATTTCTATTTCTATGGGTTTTAGAGGAGATAGGGACATATGACTTTCTGAATCACATTAGACTATTCACTGATCAAGTCAGATATCTTGCTTCCTACAATGGCCACGACCTAATACTTCACAGTTGCGAATAGCAACTATTCAGATGTGGCCAGTTTAAAGACAGAAGGTAACTTCTGCCTGCTCCTATCACATCTTCAAGAATTTAAATAAACTATCCATATTAATTAATTGTTAGTTAGCACGGTCTTAAAAACAAATCTCCAAATACTCCCTGAATTTATATATTTCTGTTATTACAAAAAAAAATAAATACAATTCCATAGAAAATTTTCTTTCTGTAAAAGTGAAGAGGCATCTATTTTCTTTGAACTGAAGGTTAGAAAAATGTAGGTCCTCTTCTCCCCCTCCTTTCCATAAGCAAGATAATAAGATATTAACAGAGCATATCTCAAAAATGAGAGAAGGGGAAATTGCAGCCTGCTCTGCAAACACTACTGATGGAACTATTTCTGGTACTAAATTTTATTCAGTTGTAAATCTGTGTTGGCTCGAGCCCTCAGCCACCAGCTATGGATTTAATCAATGTTTGGAGCTGGATGAATAATTCAATTTGATCTATTCTCTTTCAGCTTGTGAAATTCATCTCCAGGTTTCAGCTCCCTCATGTATTTATCCAGATACTACCTGAATCCTTTCAAAGCTCTGTTTGTCTCCCGTCAGGACGATGGTTCCAATAACATGAGCAGGCTCTCAGTTCTGCAAAGGATTCTGCTTAAACAGAAACAAATCAAAAAGGCTGTACAAGGGCAAACACACAAAATTCAGTGCTAATGTTTCAGTTTTTGAAAGTGAAGTGAATAGCACTGTCCCTGTGAACTTGGAAAAGAGAGTGGTTTCAGATTAGGTCCCAATTTCTGCATGTGAGAATGTAAAATTCAGACTTATGAATTCGGGTTTGCAGTGTGTTTTCCATGTTCGGCTCTATGAATTGTCTTGTCGATTTAGAGAAAGAGAATGAAGGATGACGGATATTTTTGCATTGTAAATATTCATATGAATGCTTTATATCACTTTTATGCAAAATCTTCAGGTTGGTCTGGTCAAAATGTAACTTCCTTACATTAAAGAGGTCAGATTAAGTTTTCTATTTTGGATGACCTGGAGTAAAATAATAACAGATGATTCATTCTCCCTTTCTAAAAACATGATGGCTTAGATGCAATAGAAACTTGGTGGAAAACGCTGTGATTTAGTGGTGGGGATTGTCATTTGTTTGCAAGTTTAGAGTCCTTGCCTGGAGCAGCTGTTCTATAGCAGTCTTGTATCTGGACTAAATAACCTTCCTACATTTCACGGTCTTTATATTTTGGGCTTACTTTTTCTGGTTCTGCTAGACCTACAGAGCATTATGGGTTCAAGGTAATGTGCCTCATGTCTTTCATTCCCCATTAGACATCAGTAAAAGCCAAGGAGCAATATTCAATACAACCTCTTTCTAAAAGCTCAGTAATGTTTCCTTTGTTTTTTCTTTATTTTTTTCTGTTTCTGTGTACCTTCCACCCAGCTCCCACTCTTTTCAGTGAACACATTTAGCTACTGACATCAAGAAAACAAAATTATACATTTTAAAAACAATCAAGGTGTGACAGTAAATGGTGTTATGATGAAATAGGCATAATGTGGCTATATTGTGGGCAGCAGATTGATATTCTTAATTATTCATTTTCGTGCTTTTAGGTGCTTGGATTTTTAATGTAATGTAATAGGTACAATTTTATCACATTGTTACATTTAGTGCCTGCAAGTGGATTTAGGAATATGTGTGATGATTTGGTGGTTTTTTTGTTTTTTTTTGTTTTTTTTCTGGTAATCAGGCAACATTTGGATGAAATGCAGCAACAACATGTAAAATGACAGGCTGGTGAGAAGGAAGGTCAGCTAGATATAATTTCCACATCAGGGGGGAAGGTATAGGTTAAAAGAAGCTGGACACTGTTTGTTTTTTTTTTTTTTTTTCTTGCTACTTGTGTTGTGACAGAGCTGCTGCAAAGCTTTCCAGCAACATGGGAAATAATATTTATTTCTGTTGCAAAAATTAGTTGTTGAGGCTAAGGCTGGCATTGGGTTAACTGCTTCTGCCCTGATAAAATGTGGTGGCAAGAAAATTTGAGTTCATTTTAGTTACTTACATTGCCCTCTCAACATGTTCCCCTATCCTCCCTGGCGCAATTGCAATCATCTTAGCTTATAAAGGTTCTGACTTAGACAAAAGGCATGGAAGCTTCTGCAGTTTTCCTGCCCCGCCTTCAACTTGCTTGCTTTTCTAAGTTGCTGCAGTCCATGTAGTAGAGATGGAATCCTCCCTTGATTTCATTCTTGTCTGTATTTCTTCCTTCCCATCCAGTCTGATTGTTGCTGGCCTTGAAATGTATGTTTGCGTGGCACAGGAGTAGGAGGACACCTCTGTATCCTTGTAAGACCTTTTCTTGATTGTGGAACTAACATGACAGGAAGAAGGAGGAACAGGATCTATTTTTGGTATGACTCTTCCCTCACCTGGTGAATTGGAGAATAAATTCTCTTCTTCCTCAAGCATACCAGTCAGCAGCATCTCACTGTCTCATTGTAGGAGAAAATCCATGCTTTCAACAATCTATTTATAGAAACCAAACACGCATAAGAGCCCAGTTGTCTATAATTCTGTGGAAGAACAAGACACTTCACAGCAACTTTGAAGTACCTTGTCCTTTTGAGTAGTTTGGGTACAGATTTAAGCAGATTCATCTTTTAGCAGAGATTCTCTATACTTTGTACAGAAATGACTGGAAATGTTTCTGTTTACTCCTTTTGCCTTCTGGGCAAAGATTATATTACATTTCAGATTAGGATCTGAAAATATCTAATGCCTTCTGTTTAAGTGCAATGGAGAACATTTTGATTTTCATGGATACTGAATGCTAGTATGGATTTAGCAGCTCAGTTCTTATTTCTCTTTCAGACCATTAAATCTGACATATGTACTCCATGGGAACTAGAAATCATTTTGTTCCTCATAGTTATGAAGTCATTAGAAAGGCTGAGGTACATCTGAAATGGCTGTCCATTAATATAATCATTATATTTAATAATAGGCAACTTGCAGGCTTGGGTTTTTCTTAATGCTGTTACTGAGAGAGTTACTGGTCTTGGCCTTTCCAAAGGACTATGGAACTTTTGCCTTCCTTCAGATGAAGGCAGTTGGAGATGTTCACAGCACCCACACTATCTGGAGTACACTGCCCAGCAGCACTGAAAGTGAAATGTAACTTTTTGACTAGCTCTTGGTTCAACCCATTTGTGTGTTGATGTTTTTTTGGGTAAGATTTCTCACCTCTCTATAATACCAATGTAAATTTGAGCCTTATGGCAGAAATGCTGAGTGGGTGGCGGGGATGTGAGCAACTTATGAAGCCAGTCTTTTTCCAGAGATGCTACCGGGATGGCAGTGAGACTCATCAGAAAGCTCATTATCATCTCTTAATGTCACATTCTCATCATCAAGCAAAACAGCTTAATCGAATGCGAACAACATGTGCAAGATGTTTGAGTGTCTGGTGTCACCTATTTGATATATAAATATTTAAATATTAACTTATGGGACCTTGTTTTTCTAACATGCAGCTCTGTTTTTCTAAGACACGGCAGCTATCCATCTGCCTCAAGTATACAAAAGCACTCATATTTTCCAAAACTCAAGTGTGCTCTTGAATAATTGAAAAAAAGATCTAGTCATTTTCTGAAAAGTGACAGTAAATAACTCCATTTTCATGCTAGGGATATTGAGTTATTCTGTCTCCTTCCAGTGATACAGTCTCACAGCCTTCAAATTAATCCTGTCTCTACAGACCTGTTGGGCACAGCAAGTTACTGCAGATCTAGCTGCAGACAGCATCCATCTGATTCTGTTCATCCAGGAGGAACAGAATCCAGCTCTTAAAATCCGTCCTTGGCTGGGCTGAAGTTGGCAGTTTGTAAGCATGTATGAAGGGATCAACTGCTTAAGGAAAGGCTGTTTCTGTGTTCTTTGGAGGAGGATGATATTATAAGAAAAAATGAATGTAGTAAATAGCTGAAAGCTGCTGCGCCAGACTAAAACAGGACAGAATGGGATTGTTGGTGTCCCAAATTTCTCTCTTTTCATGCTCCATGCTCTCCTCCAAATTGGCAGCTATTTTCATGAACACTCATTCCTTCCCCTAACTGTTGGTAAGAGGCCATTTCTAAGACTGATGCAATATCATTCAGGATGAGAGTGCTTTTCTTAAAAACATAAGTTGTTGTCATATTCCTATCCTTTCCCCTAAAACTCAAATACATCTGTATGCCACACTGCTCCCTGTAAAATGGCCGTAATGGTTCGTTTTTCCTTCTCAGACCTTTTTATGGCCACAGCATAAACATTATTTTAACACCAACTTTATGACTGCCAATATACTTACCTCAGAGTTATGTAGATTTTCCATGGAGACATGGGGCGTCTTATTCTTGGGGGGAACTCCAGCTTAGCAAGGTGAGTAAGACTGTTTTAAAACTGAAACTATGTTAATTGCATAGTCTACCTAATTACCTTAGGCTTCAACCTTCTCTGAGTCATCTGTTGTTTGCTTTTTCCCTTGTGAAGTAATGAATCTGTACTTTCCTTTGTTTTTTACTTAGTTTTGAAGTATTAATAGAACATTTTCTTGGCTTCTTTTTTTTTTTTTTTTTTTCATTATTGCTTTTAAAACTCATTTTGCTTCTTAGTCTTTCTGAGTGTTATTGCATTCTTGTGCTATTTCTTCATATTCATCCTTAGTCCTGTGGCCTTTTCATACTTTTTATGTAAGTCCTCATCTTAAATATTAGTAAAGAGAAATTTTATTAAGAATTGTTAAAATCATTTATTTTCTTTTGTAATTTTTGTAACAAGTATATAATTCTGGATATTCTTCTACATAAAAAATAATTACATAAATGCCTAAATTAATTTTGATCTCGTAAATTATTTTTACACCAAGTGAAAAGGATTTTCTCTTCAGTTTTGAATTCATCACCTTTTACTTTCACTGCAGTTGTGGAGTGTATCAATGTGGTTGTGTGGCAGTTCCTATTGTATAACAATACTTTTCATGCCAACATGTGTACATAGATGTCTATGCCTTTAAAAATACAATTTTGCATCTAAAATCCACAATTCAATTCCTGTGGATCTGTTTCCCATTTTTTAGATGAAAACAAAATCATCACCTCAAGTAGTTTAATTATATTGGAAATTGATGGTGCCACTAGTACAGTTATGCCTGTGATGCTCTTGAAGGTACACACATTCAAACTTTTACCTTCCAGCAGTATCAGTAGATCAGAATTTTGTAGGCATTACATGACTTTTCTGTAATTGGTGTGTAATTCAGGGACTGAAGTATAGAGCAGGAGAAGTTTTACGCTTAACTCTTCCAGTTCTGTCACAGTTAAGGTACCTCATTTTGTGCAAGTATTTGTACCTGTACAATAGAATAGAGTCAATATTTCCTCTGTGAAATGATATGAGATTAAATAGAGAGGCATTATGGAGCCTGTAAAGAATATAGTGTATTGGTTAGGTAGGGTTCATATGCCTTTGAAAGGAGATGAATTTTTATTTATAAAAATAGTTTATATTTCTAACTCTCAAGAATTGTACGGGGAAATTTTACAAAGCACCATTTTACCATTGATTTCAAAAGGAATGGAATCAATCTGATAAGATTTTATAAGAAAAATACTTACTTTGAATATTTTGCTAAACACATAACAATGTCACTCTTTCAGTTGTGCACTTTTTCTTTATCCCTATGAATGTCATATCTGGTATGAATATATAAACCGTTACACATTTAGGAAAGATACATCTTGTCAAGGCAAGAGAGTTGATGTCTTTATCTAAATAAGGAAAACATTCAGTGTTTAAATAAAGACAGCCACAGGTTCAGTCAGAGCGCACTACTGGTTTATTTACCCAAGCCCATTTAGGACTTGCTGAAATGCTAAATTTGCCTCTATATTTTGTGGATTAGCAGGTTTACAGCCTACCTATAGGGCTATTTTCAGGCATTGTGTCTGACATGACAACTGATAGCTAGAAGATAACAGGTAGCAAACAACAGTTTACTAAAAGCTAATTCACTGTAAGGCAGCATGTGAGCACTCCTCACTTTCTTTCAGGATGAACTCAGATAGTTTAATTAAAATCAACTTCAGCAATTCCTGAAATTCATCTGTTTGACTTTGTGTTGACACAGGAAAAGGCCATACCTTCAGGTGCAAGTCAGAGATGCTTTAGGAAGAAGTTGAGGACTGATTATTTTTTTTTTTCCCCTGGAATGGACTAAGAGGGTTCATGGGATGAAACTTTGAGGGAACAACTCTCCCATGTGCTTGGGTTCTGAGCCTGAGCCAGCAGGAGCTTGCAGCCTGTGTGGACAACCACCCCGTGCCCTCAGGGCACCTTTGTCCCTGTGCACTGGCTTTGAACCTGGGCCACGTTTGGAGTTGGCCCATTTTCTCAGATACTGGGAATTGAGGCCAGTTACTTCGTCCAGATGAGGAAGTAAGTGGATGTCTTTAGCCTAGCATTTATAGTAACTGGCCAGTGTTAATTGTCTTGTGATGTAAAAAGGGACAAGCAAGTGCTTCCTGCTCCTTTTTTGGTAGCTTTCCGTGCCTTAGGTGTAAGACAAGCACCTAAACTTTGTTGAACTTTGTAAACAGGAATGTCTTTGATTACCTTCTTCGGAGAGGGGCAATTTGAGTAATTTGTTTTAGTTGTTACAAAATGTCGACAGGTTTATATCTGATGGTAGAAGACCAAAAAAGCATTTGGAACTTTGAATGTTTTATTGTGTTATCTTCTATCAGCTAGTATAGCACAGTAAAACTTTCTCTGATACATTAGGGGAAATGCTTCTGTGGTCTATTCCAAGGTTAGGCATATATTCCTACTGTGTTTAAAAGCATCGATTCCTATGCATATGCATTTCATCTGAGTGAGAGATGTTGCGTTTGTGGTACATGGGCCAAAATTGACTGTATTTTCAGGTTCTAAAATTCCATCAAAAAGAGAAACTCAGAATTGATTAATGGAATTTCTGGTGGAAAAGTAGAAAGAGGTAAAGCAATTTTGGAAGTTTAAGAGTATTATTGAACTCTATTGAAATTAATAATTTGGGCTTTTGAGGGAGTATATACACAACTGCAAATTTTGATTAACACATAAATGAACAAAATATGGAATTAAGCAAAAAAATATGCCCAAACTATTTAATGAAGCAGATAAACCTATGGAACTAATTGTTTGTTCTTTTTTTTTTTTTTTTTTTTTTAGTCTAAAATTGCCCTACGTGACACAAAGATCTTCTGGGCCATCTGTTATAAGTGTATTCTACATCAGAGACAAAAGACATCCTGAAAAAACATTTTTGGGGATAGAGTTATAGAGAAAAGAGTAGGGAAAAGAAAGGAAGGAAATAGACAGTAAAGAAAAAAATGGAAATTAATGTAAGATCTATTAGCTGTAATATTTTTTCAGTTTCTAGAAAATTCACATGACTACAATTCAACATTCTGAGAGATGTGGTATCAGAGTTATGGCTGCATAATCTTGGACTACAAATGAGATTTACATTATTTTATCAAAGGAAAGATAATTTGATCTGCCTTAATTCTCAGGGGACAACCTAGCAGAGTTCCCATTCCCCTAGGAATTCCAAGAAAACCTGTTAATTAGTCTCTGATTCATAGAGTCTGACTTCCCCCACTCTGGATTTACACTCAGAGATCTTCATTAACTGACTCATATTAAGTGAATTCATTTTATGCATTCCTAGTCACTGTCAGTACCCAAGTGCAGGAACACTAGACTTACAGAGGGTTGTGACAATTGCTCACAGAAATGAGTTGCACAATTTACAGAAATGGGAAATGGGAACAGACAATTTGTGTGCTTATATAATAACCAAAATGATCAAAAATGGCCTAAATAGAATTGATCATCTGAAAGTGTTTTCATAGACATGTACACCAGGAGAATGTTTTTGCCTATAGAAAAAAAGCCAAGCAATCAAAACAGAATTAGAACAGAAACACATTCTATGTGGAAAATCTCTCTTGATAATTTATGCTTTCAGCTCACAGTGTCAGGCTTGCTTTGACCATCTTTGATGCTTCTTTTAGTTCCCTTACTTATTTTTGACCTAAAATTCCTGGGGCTTGTTTTTCTGTGGATTGATTTTTGTTTGTTCTTTGGTGGCAGAATTTACATGTTTGTTTTCACAGAGAGACAGAAAACCGGATCAAAAGATCTGTATCACTTCAAATTAAGTGGGACCAGAGAAGCATTGTCTATCAGAACTGTTACTGTAAACAGTTACTTACAGAGTAGCTGGCGTCCCATACTTAAAATGTACAAAAATAGAAAAAATTCTCTAATTTAAAGAATTTCTTGCACTAGTGACTTATTAATAAATAATACAGAGCTAAGTCTTGCTGCAAGGCAGGTATTCCTTTAATTTGCATCTACATCTTCATCATAACTGTCAGGCTTTTGGTAAGTATAAAGTTTTAAAGTTAATAAAAATTACTACTATGAATGTATTTTATTTGGTTTTTATCAACCACAACTCATATTTCCAGCTCTTCACTGCAAACGAAAGAACAAAAAAATCAAATAAAATAATTTGGTGTTTTAAAATAATTGCCTGATTTCAGATATTAGGGCTTTAAGCAAAAAGTTAATTTTTTCAGAGCTCCTTGTAGAAGGTTGTGAAAGTTAAGTATGTGAAACTACTGAAGTATCTATCACAGGGACTCACATATAGCACATCTTCATATTAAGAGGTTCTATGAAAATTTTGAGAAATTAAATCATTTGATTGGCTGTGAGCACTATAATTGGTTTAATGCTATCACATATGGGTCTGTTTCCAGAGTCTGGGCCCAGGTTACCAACCTGTTAATTCACAAGAAAAAGTTCCTTTTTAATTGAATAAGAATGGGAATGAGTTCTCTGTAACACAGCTTTCAGAAACAGCTTTTTCAGATTGTTTTCTTTTTGCCTAGAGAAGTACATCTATTGGCCATAAAAGAATTGGGATTATAAATAGTGGATTGGAAATCAAGCATGCACAAGTGTTCGGCTACACGTTAAAGTCTCAAGGGTCAAGCCAGAATTTCTTTTACTGATGATCTCCTTTGTTTGTGGATTCATATGTTTACAAGTGGATTACAGAATGTTTGAGATAGACAGTTACATTAATTCTCTTAACCCTTCACCATATCTTCATATATTTAAAATTATATATCAGAAATTTAATAATAAGGTTATATGACTTCCATATGATCACATTACTTAAAATAGTATTCTTTGTCTACTTTGTTAGGTGACTGTTGTGACAATTACATTTTCATAAATATTATGATGACATTAAAAAGACCAGTTATTCTGTATAAGATTTTTACATGATCTGATTTTCTAGAATATGGCAAAACTATACCATATTTTTTTTTTTAGGTATTCAGTAAAAATAGAAACAGTATGCCTCAGATTACTGACATCTGAATTTGACAAATCTGTGTGCAACTGAAGGTAGGATACTGAATAAATCAGGGTCCTTTTTCAAAATTTATAATTGGAATAATCATAATTCTACAGTCCATGGGAAGGAAGGGTGGATGGGGGAGAAATGAAGAATTAAATTTCTAAAAAAAAGTTACAGAAAATAAAATCAAACTCTAAAGATTATGTTATTACCTTCTACTTTGTCCTAATCAATAACTATTGGTACAGTTGAGAAAAGATGCTTAAATGACTGTTTTCTGACTGCTATTTAGGAAACTCATAAATTAAATCAGAAATTGTAGCAATGTAAATCCTTCTCCTTTAAACAGTGGAGCAAATTTTATTCTTTGAGGAACACCTGACTCTCTATAACATACTGGGGATCTTTCATCAGCAATTAGGCTGCATGCTGCATATGCATGTTTCATGTGAATGATGCTTAAGAAAGGAATAATTAATGGCAACACTGATTTTCGTCTATTCATTTATAGTAAAGAAGGTGTGGTCTTTTAAAACCTTCTGGAACACTTGATATACAACTATTCAATCTTTTAAGAGACTCTTGGTAATTTTGGTTCAGGTCTCTAAGTGCTTCCTGACCTGTTAAATCAGCTGCCCTTTGTAAAGTACTGTGAAAATGTAAAACATTATATAAATGCCATGTATCATAATTAGTAACTTACTAGTTTATTTTAATGTGTACATTGAATATTTTGGACAGGAAATACAGAGAGACAACATACGTGTACTTCAGAAGAGAATATGTTATGACGAAATGACTTGTTCAGAAGACTCCTTAAGGGCAGCAATAAAGAAAATGCTTTATCTTAGAACAAAAGCATGGTGACTTCTGAATATTACATCACCAAATGAGGAACCCACAAGCAAGACATAATTTTTACTGTAAGTACCACCACTATGGAAAAATATTTAATTTAGTTAAACTTTACAGATTTTAATCAGTTTCCATAACTTGAGACGATGGACTAGAATGTAAAATTAGATTAATTGATTAATAATGAAATTGGAGAAAATGCCTCAATGACATTCTAAATAAAGGTGTCTTCTTTTAGTTAACAGCCTTTCTTTTGAAATTTTGATTTTGTAGTATAGTCTGTTTAGACACAACACTTGTGTGTGTATTGAAGATTTGCTATATCTGAATGGCATAATTTAGGCAAATTGCATCAGTTATCCAGTATGCTATTACTAAGAATATTTATTTGAGAAGTTGGAGATATCCTTAACTTTTCTCTGATCACAAATATCACTTAAATACTGTGTATATTTATTTACATATAATGATGCGATGATGATTTTGGAGCTTGGCAATTAAGAAACTGTTGAACAGAGATCTTTACCCCAAAAAACCCCACTTAAAACATGCTTTCACTTAAACACGTTAGTGTGAGTAGTCCCTACTGCAGTCAGATATTGGATGTCCTTGTGTTTTTATCTGGGAACTATCAGCAGGTATGTAAGTTTTGACTGGAGAGAGTTTTCTTGGGCCCCGAGGAAAATCCTAGCCAAAATCAGACAAAGAAAAAATGAATGCTGTAGTGCTTACACCATATGAAAGAGGAAAATCTGTTTGCAGATCTCTGTTAGACTAAGGACTTGCAATGTAGGTTTCTGAATTAGAGATGAGTCTTTGAAGCCACCACAGAAGGCGCTGTTCTGGGTTTAAAATATTTCCTTTTATTTTGTGTATTTTTTTGCATTTTTGTTTTTGTTTTGTTTTTGCTTTTTTTTTTTTTTTTTTTTTTTAGAAAATGTCCACTCTGCCTTCCAATGTGATAGATGAGTGGCTTTTGTTTGTAAGCAGGAATTTTCTCCTTCTGCTTTGTTGTCTGTACTCCTCACTGAGCATAAGACTAAAGATATTCTTGAGTAACTATGTTGGAATGGGGATAAACAATTCATCACCTTCATAATGGAACCTTAAGAGTTGTATAAATGGAACTTCATTCTTTGATGCAGTTCTGTTGTTTGCAGAGTTATGTGTCTCCTTCAGATCACTGTCTACTGTTCAACATTTCTGAAAGTGAACTAGAGTTTATCTTTCTTTTAAATGCTTAATTATGCTGAAATTATGCCTTCCAAAATACTTAATCCTTTTTATTGAAGGACCACTTTTCCTTGAATTAATTGAATACTTTATCTTATACTCCTTTTACTGCTTTAAGGTATGTAGCATGGATGTGGATGTTCAGGCTGGAATTACTGATTAAAAAGCCCAGCCTATGGTGATTTCTCCTTGTTTTACTTCCTTTCCTTCTCTGCTTTCTCTGAGTATCAGCGATTACATATTTTTCTCCAGAATCAGTTTAACATTGCTTTCTGAAATAATGTCAGAGGCTGTGATAACCGTTAGCATTACAGCTGAAGACTGAGTAGTTAGGAAGACTACTTAGGAATCTTTAGGAAGCTAATGAACTCAAGCATTTATTTTTAAATAATAAAAACAAGCAGCACCATCACCAACTTATTTTCTATCAGTTTTTATCCCATGATTCTGAAGACTGGAAAAGACTGAGGTACCAAGACTGTTGTAGCACCTGAGTGCAGCTGTTCCATAGCCTGCAGCACCACTACAAACTCATGTCAAATGACAAACACATTTGTGAAGTCTAAAGGAAAGCTCAGACAGGCAGAATGTAATTACCTAACTAGCATTTAAGTAAGGCCACAGGACCACCTGGGAAGGAAGGTGTTGCTCGCTGCTAGTAAGATGTCAGGCTGGGAATTTTTTTAGATTATTTACTACATAATGTAACTTAAAGTGTAATCAGAATTTAAAATGATAGAATACTAAAGAGAAAAGTGTACAGTGTCAGTAATTTTCAACCTAGTAATGAAGCATAATGGATCAGAGCCATTGTGCTATATTATGCAATCTGCATTTTATAGAATGTGTGAATATAACTTTAGTTATTTGTTGTCAATTAGGTGAAATTGCACCAACTTAATATTTAAAAACAAAAAGTACTTTTCAAAAGAAAAAGGAAGGAAGTAGCAACTCTATCCTCTCTGAAATGAAAGTTTCATATAGGGGCTTGGATTAGTAGGACACAATCCTTTTCTCTATCTATGGCATTAAATCTGAAGTGTACATTAGAGTACATCTCAAAAGAGAGTTGGTGCACCACATGTAAGAGGAAGGTGGAGGTAAATATTAGCCATGGGCTGTAGCACAAAACCCTTTTACTATGAAAGCCAAAACATAATGCAAACAAGATCAGATGTGATTTGCTTCGAAGGTTACATCTAATAGACATTTAACCTGTATATTTTCAGGGTTACTGGTGCTGTTTCAGTACTTGTAAGACAGGTGTTGCCAGAAAAGCCATAATCTAAGATGAGAAAGGTAAACTAAGAACAGAAATAAGGAAGAATCATAAACAGCCTAATATCACAAACAGCACCTCAACTTCTTTCTCTGAGGATACTGGAGAAGCTGAGGTGAAAAGTCTGTTAAGAGAATGAAAAAGAGAAAATATTTTTCATATTTCTAAATGCCTTAGAAATAGATATTATGTTTGAAAGCGGAAGAGAAAAAGTAGAAGGTTGTTGCAACACTGGTACTCATTGTTTGACTAACTGTTCACCTTGCAAATATTTTTAGTATGTCCTAGATCATGCTCCAGCCAAATGGGTGATGTTTTATTATTGTAGCTTCTGTCCCATTATTCCATTGGTCTTCAAACTTTCTAGATTTCTAGGTGAGTTAAGGACCTGCATCAATAAATATAGCCAGGTGTTTGTTAGCCCACTACAGCTGCAAGGACTTAGTTTGCAGAGATTATTTAAATTTATGTGCACTTGTTATGTATGCTTTGTGTTTCTCCTGGCCCTCAGTGAGAATTCTACTGGAGTCAAATTTTAAATTTGGAAGTATACCAAATGCTGGAACAGGGAGAAGCTGAAAGTTGTCTGGGACAAGATAATAAGACAGGGTTTAAAAAAGGTAGAGTAAAAAAAATAGATGAAAATTAATTCCTAATACCTATAAATTATGAAGTCAAAAAGATAAGCAGTACTGACAAAGCATGTTTGAGAAGTTGAGAGGCATCATGTTGAGATTAAGTAGACTTTTCATACTTTTATTTTAATGTGATTGACATAGATAAAATAGATGGTAGTTTAATTTTCTCATATGTATAACCACTTCCTATCTTAATTAATCTGTAATTAAAAGAGAAGATTTACTTCTTACATCCACTTCTGGAAGAGAAAAGAACCACTCTATGCTGACAGGCAAATTCATGTAACATTCAACACCGTATAATGCTGAGATCTTCCGTATGATGCAGTAAACCACAAAACAACATGAAGACAAATACCTTTTTGGCCTCCTTCCACAGTTTTATTTATTACATCCTTCTTTATTTTTGACTCGTGGAGAGGAAAAAAATATATGATTTAAAGTAGTCATGACCACTTTTTAGCAATTTTGTGTTTTGATACAATACTTACTGCATGAAACATTACAGTAAATGCATAGAGTTGTCCATGCATGATTTCTGAGTTGCTCAAATAAAGCACATCTTTCTAAAAGAGAGTCAGAGTGGGCTGGGAGAGGGATGATTTTATTCATGCAGTGTCTCCTGTAAAGATAAATTGCAGGTTCACAGTGAAATGAAATATACTGGTCTAGCACAGATTTGCTGGTTTTTGTTTGTTTGTTTGTTTGTTTGTTTGATTGATTTTTTTTTGTTTGTTTGTTTTGGTTTGTTTTTGTTTTTGTTTTTTTTCTACCTCCTTTTTCACATCCATAGGAGTTTAGGCCAGGATCTAAAAATTTCTTTCCTAACTGTTCTGTCTGCACACTTTGACTAATAGAACCCATAAAGTTTGGGCAGGTTCTGGTTCCTGTTGATACAAACAATCCCAAATGTTTGGGCAAAAGAGTCCAATGTGACTTTTCTGAATAAGCACTGAGTAAAAATAGCCATGGCTTTGAGTTTTGGCCTCCTGAAGCATTATTTCAATAGCACTCTGCTAAATCAAAATCAGTGGCAACAGTTGCAGAACATCAGCCTGCCTTTAGTGTTCAGCTTCTCTTCTGTGTGCTTTGGAAGGAGATGGAGATCAGTTTGCTTTGGTCACAGTTTATTCTTTGACATAGCAGGACTAGCACTCAGTGGATTAAGTAGATGCTATCTTCTCTGTAAATGAATGTAACCGTGATAGATGAAAAGCTGCTCTGCAGCTGTGCGAGGGTACACTGTCACAGCAAAGGGTTCTAGCAGTGGGACCAAGGGAAGGCGAGTGGCCAAGAGCCAGCAGCAACGAGGCTGTGACATTTAGTGCTCAGCTGTACGGGCTGGGGAAGAAGAGAGAGAACCGAGTACTAATCCAAGCAAGAGAGACCCCACTGTCAGAAAGAGGGTGCCTGGCCACAGAGCTTTCTGCAGGCAGCTTTTTAGCTCTTGCCTCTATCAAACTGGATCAAACTGACCTCAGTACAGCTCTGCTGCTTTCCATCCCTATATGCTTCAAAGAATCGAAGTCCTTTCTGTGCTTAGACTGAAGTAATCCCACTTCAGTAAAATAAGAGACAATTGTGACAGATCAAGTCCTGGATTGTTACTTTAATCCTTTTGCTGAAACACTGATAATTCACAGAGCAGCATTAACAATAAGGTTTTTTCTTTCTTAAACTTTAGTAAAATCAGCCCTCCAGAAAGAAGACTATGTCTTTTAATTCTTGAAATAAATCCATTGCATTGCAGGGACACTTAACTAAGTAATTGATATTTCTTATTTTATTTTTTAAAAAAGACTCATGTGTTCTATGTTATGAAACACTGAGAAAGATTTTAAAAATTGACCTCTCAAATATGTTTTTTTTCACATCCTGCAAGAATCTGCACTCTCAGATCTATAAAAACATGCTGTTCTTAGTCACAAAAGCAAAATTCCTTTGCCAGTCCATAATGCTTTATGCAGGAATCCATTTTAACTATTACATTTATCTCAGAAAAATATGAAATTAAAAGCAAAACTCCAGATGCATTAACCCACATGAACCAGCAAAAACATTAAATTACCACTAATGAGCTTGAAGCATCAAATTTTGCAAAGTTCTAGTTAAAAAAAGTAGAAAGAGAATAAAGAAGTTTTTAAAAAGAAAAAGAACATAGTTTCTTTGCTCCATAATGTCTAAAATACTTTAACTAATGCCTAAATTAAAAGGAAAGACTTTTCTCCCCTATTGAGGGTGCATAGCAAATATCAAGCTAGATGGACTGCCTCTTTTTTCTTAAAGTCAAGCTAAAACTGAAGAGCTTCATTCTTTTCCTGGTTGAATAGTCCTCTTGTAACAGATAACTCTGTGTGTGACCAGAGGCCATGAAGTAGCACTTTTAGTCAGCTTTTTAGTTTTAACTTTGGAGCCACATCTTTGTTTCTGGCTTATGAAATGGATTTACAAACAAGCAACAATGCTGAAAGTCTACCTTGAAAGTCTGCTTCCAGCGGGCAAGAAACTGTGTTCTAGGAATTCTTTGTCTGTGTAGGGGTTTGTACAAGTGTGAAGCCACAGGACTGGTGACATTCCAGTGCAAGCAAGAGGAAACAGGAAAGGTGCCTACACGTGAGGTTGGTTCATATGCTCTACCTGTTTCAGGTAAATATGGGGATATTTTAAAGATACTGTTTTGTTTTTAGACAAATGGATTAATATGTTTATAGATCCATGAACATCACTTTTTCTCTGAATGAAAAAACATATCTGAAACATGTTAAAAATTAACTATCATGAAGAATGAAGTATTGCTTTCATTACCACAGAATATTTGTTCTTGCAATTAAAAGCCAAAAGAATTGTGATTCCTTGAAATTGAATATATGCCAGTAAAGTGACAGTCATCAAAAAACCCAGGTTTGATTTTGGGGTCAAATTAAAGACTACTACCGTCATCTAGAATGTCTTGCTTTAGGAGATTTTCAGGGAGACCAGTATATCCCATGCTAGTTATTTTAAACATCAACCTGACCTCTATTAGATGAAGAATTCCTGTTGGTGGTTACATGTAACAAGAAATTCGCCACATATTTTAAATTCCAATCTGCATATAAAACAATTTAAAAGCCCCGAATATATCTTAATATCTCTTTGGATTCCAGTTTATTTTTTGTCATAGTCTTGGACTCTTTACAAGTTAAAACAGTCACTTATTTAAAAGCTTGATGGTGAAATCAGGTGATCCAGAATACATAAACTAAATTAGGAAACTACTTTAGTTACTTTGGGATCAGGATTAAGATTATAATATAATACTTTTTACTGATGATGTGTGGTGGGAAGACAAGCCCAGAGAAGAATGGCATTTTTTCCACAAAATGAATTGGTAGTTTTAGGAGTTGTACTGGAACAATATATTGGACACAGACAGATCAGCTGGAAAGCAATTTAAGGGAACTCATAACATCACTTTTTCCTGATACCTGATAAGTATGTAAATATCCATATATAAAATCAGTGGGATTCTATACAGGCATAATAATCCATTCAGAATTGATTGACAAGTAGAAGAAACCTTGCCAATCCTATGTTCTAAGCCAAAATATGTTACTTATTTCTGTATTTAACGCGGACCAAGCCTTGCACCAAAGCTGAAAAAAGTTATTTTTATTTCATATGTTTGTACTAAAAATGTTATGCGTAGATTATTTAGCAGAAAAAATATTTTGACTCATTCTCTTACTCAAAGATTTGAGTAATATGTGCTGTATCATATTATAAACTGAGTGTCTGTTAATACCAGAGAAAAGTCTTTATTAACAGTCACTTGAATGATGGAATGTGGTTGCTGAACTGTTCATTTGAAAATTCATTGAGTTGCACAGTAATCACAGAATCTTCAGTTTTATTATCCTTTATACCACTGAGAAATGATTGTTGTTTTATTGTTCTGTTTTCATTTTCATCATGTTCCAAACAATAAATGTATCACTGTCTAAAAATGTGTTGGTAGGTAATAGAAAAAAGCAAGTGAAAGGTCAAATCTCTTGCAAACTGGTAAAACCACATAACTTAACTTTATATAGAGACCTCATTATTTGAGCAGAGATAAACCACTTATGCGTTGCAGTACAGTTTATAAAATAAAGAACATTATCATTAAGGGATCCTGGGACTGTAGCACTGGCGAATAAGGCAAAATTCCCATTGACTTGCCTTTAGATATGAGCTGGGTTCTCGTTTGGTTGAGGTAAGGGCATTTGTTTGGATTTTCTCTGCTCCATCTAATACCTCTTTTTTTCCCACGCTTCACAAAAGCACGTTTACTAAACAAAAACTCCTCACTGGGAGACATGCCTACATAATGATTTTATCTTGCTAATATTGCCATTATTCCATCAAATTGATCTTTCAATTTTGCCACCTACCATTTACTTTACATTTTCTCACAAAACAACTTAGTGTATTGTGTGCACTTATGTACACACAGGAAAGTTAGTAGAATGCTAAAGGAAGTGCTGACACCATGCTCTGTTTTCTCAGACTTGAAACTTTACCTCCAAAGGACTCTTAAGAGGTTGCTTCAGGATCCCTTCAAAGTCTTGTTCTGCCCCTGTTCCTTGCTTCAGAGATGTTACCACCATACCAGAAGTAGTGGGAGGGATGCAGAGACAATACCAGAGGTCGTGCAGGTGATCTCTGCCACATGGAAGACAGGAGCTCAGATTATATCCCCATCTATAAACACATGGCTTGAGTTTGTGCAGTCTCAATAGCTCTGAGAGTTGAACCTTCACCCTGCTTTTGGAGTACTCCCATGGCATAAGTCAACGAGGCCATGGTGGCTGCTAACCCACACATATACCAGAAGAGATCTGCCTTCAGCCCCACTGTTCCTCTCACACGGAGAAAGCAGAGCCTTGAACACCTGGTTACACATTCGAGTAAGAAGTTGTATTTGACTATTACAGTGTCAGTGCTGCCCAAACTGCTTCTGTCCAACTCTCCTGTAGAAAGGGAGGCAGATCAGCAGGGTCCATCTGTAGTGTGCACATGTTGCTGGCTGAGCCTGGTGTACGTAGTCTGATCTCTCACATGAATAAGCATTTGCTTCCAAAGAACTCCAGTCAGGCAGTAAGCCCATGTAAAAATTAAACTGTAGGAGACTGAAAGTAAAATCCTATTAATGTGTCTCTGCTGCTTGGATGTGATGACCTCTGGAATGCAATTTCCTATGAACAGAACAGTTGCAAGAAAATGGCAGAGAAGGGCCTCACCAAAGAGCTCTGCTGACGTAGCTCAGCCCTGCTGTAGTCGGTATCTCAGAATATGAGATATACTTTGCCATCTGTCTTCTGGGGCATGATCATCTCTCTTCGTACCGTCAGCAAACACAGAGAGGCAAGACATTCAGGAGATAGTGTGTGCTAATGCTTCCCTTGTTCTTTGTATGTGCTGCTTGGGATTGAGTCATTTTGGGGAGTGTGGCAATTACCACCGAATGTGACAGCAATGGCTTTATGGTGGTTCTGTGTCATACTGAGGAATGGTCAGCTCTCAGCCTTTGCAATAAAGGCCACTGAACCAAAGTAGAAAGTAACAGGGCTTGTCCTCTTCAAGGTGGGACAAAATTCTTGCTTTTGCCAAAGTGTATGACACAGAAGGAAAATTAAGTGTAAAACTCCATTGAAATCAATACTGAAGCTCAGTGAAACCAGTGTTTCACTGCAGATATTTTACTAGACAGTTTTTCTTTGTTGTTGCCTGGGCACTGCTTGTGAACTGTGTTGCCATTTGCCTGTATAGCAAGTGTACGAGGAATTTTTTCTTTAGCTACTTGGAGCTCCTGCAAGGGTCTTGGTTCTTTTGCTACATAAACACAACCTGATTTTAAAAAATCCAAAAGGAGCTGATATATAACCTGTGCCTTTTTACCAAGGGTAAAATAGATTAATGAACAAGGAATTGTTAGCAATAGTATTCTTAAAAAATATAAAATATATATAAAAATTGCATCTGAAAAGCCTATCCATTAAGAATATAAGGACAAAAAATTGGTTTAGCATAAGCAAAATCCTCAAAGAGAAGAAACCATATGCTGTTGACCTTGTAAAATATAAATTTTTTGTCATTTATATGCTTCATTCCATTAATCTTGTCCTCATATGGACTGTAAGGAGGCTGTGATAGTTATATGCAAGAATCTACTTCAGGTTTCTATCCAACAGAAATAAGTATCCAGCAGAAGGGGATAACACCAGGAAGAGCACACCCAGGGTGCTATCATGTGGTAAAAAGAAGGCACACAGATGAGGAATTAAATTCTGTATAGAAGTTTCCTATATGTTACAGATGCTATTGCTTCCATACAGAACTGAGCACTTGTGCAAGGAAGATAACATCTTCACAATGCAAACGTGCTTAACAAGGGTGCAAAGCCATGGAGTAGGGTGGCTTAAAAGATCGAACTGAAAACTGGTGGATATAAAATATCTCTCAATAGAGATATAATGACAGGAAAGAAAAATGCAGCCATATCCAAGAAACACATTTATCAACAGGCTTTGCAAAAGTATTTGGGATTTCTAGTAAACCATAACAAATACTGCAGAAATTCTGGTTATAGCTGTGGGTGGAGAACAACTTCTTTGTGAAACCTCAAGTATATTTAAAGCTATGGGGAGACAGGGCTGTAATAGGAGAGTGATGGCAGAACTGTGGATGTCTCCAGCTGTATGACTTGAGAGTGTGCTGTAAGGCAGCCTGTACGACAGATCCCTAGACAGAAAATTACCCGCTCTTAAGCAGAGGGTTGTTTCTGGCACAGGTTGGCCATCCTCAGAGTTAAGAATGAGGGAAGTCTACTGTCTTCTCTGCTGAACTCTCAACCATCCTTTTGAAATCCTCCAACTAGATAGGCATTTATCTGGAAATCTCTGTGTTGGTTTCTCCAAAATGTATTTACTGATCCATTGGGCACTGTGCACTTTTCATTTTAAGCTAACATTAGAGTGTGCATCAGGGCTCTGTTTCCCACAATCTATGGGAAAAATGATGGGGTGGGAACTTTGCTTTTACTGAGTTTATCTGACACTGCATAGTGCCTTAGCCATGCACAGCTTTTGTGCATGGACGTAATTATACCCTGTACTCTAGCTATGGGTGCCTATTTGCATCACTGCAGAGATAGCATATAGTAACAGGGACGTATGACACTCATGAAAGACTAACAAACACCTTCATCCAGGTTGGTGTCAGACAGAACTAGGCAGAAGGAATGCACATCTGGCATAGTGGGGACAGGGCTTTGTTGCTATTCTTTGTTACCATGAATTGGAAATGGTGAGAAATTTTTTGGAGGTGTAATATAATGCCTTTGATGACAGAAGCCAGTTCTTCCAGAAAAAACCTTTGCACACAAGAAAGCGCTGGTCTAACTGAAACTTCCCATGGGAACCTTCATTTTGGATCCACCATGGATACAACAGTGCAACTACTTGATACTGCCAGGCTAGTTAAGGTGCTGGATCAAGCAGATTAATACTATTTCTTGATTCTTCCCTATTCCGGGTGAGTGTCCTGACCTACAGTCTAGTTGCTTTTGTGGGATGTGTGAGGGTCTTTTACTTAGTTCTTAACAAAAAAAAAAAAACCAGTTTTTAAAAAGTTTTCATTCTCACAGTATGTGGAAGAGGGCATTCACATTTGTGGGAAGATCCAGCTTCTGACTACCTGTGCAGTCAGTGCACACTCTGCCTTCTTAGTTCAACTTTGGCAATTGCCTGGCTTCTTAGATCCTCCTCAGCAGAAAATGAGTCATATCAGCCTCTGACACCCTTTAGATGAAACAAGGAAAGGTTTTTATTTACCCAAAG
The DNA here is from genome assembly GCF_018691265.1 of Tyto alba. NCBI lineage: Eukaryota > Metazoa > Chordata > Aves > Strigiformes > Tytonidae > Tyto > Tyto alba. Next base: position 18,613,161 of record NW_024881278.1, on the reverse strand, counting down.
AAAGAAGAGTAACTCTTAACAGCAGAGAAAATGGAGATGGAAAAATCCTGAAAACAAAACATTTAGATAACTGAACAACCCACAGTCAGCCCATGCCCACTCTTCTGATTCATTTTCCCAGATCTATGCACAAACACATATTTTGTTCCCTGTGACTGCCCCAGAAAGGGTTGTCCTCCTATTCACAAAGGCATTTTTTTTCTATTTCACATGGGAACAAGCACAGCCTCTTCTGTAATTTCCAAACACGTATTATAAACAGAAGTATATTGTAGGGGAAAGTAACCTTGCTAACCTATGTAAATATCAGAGAAGTGTGTGAGGATTATGTTAGAAAGGGTAAAAAAGGGTTAGTAATATGAAGAAATAAAAAAAGCAGAAAAAGGGTGTTCCCACTGCTTTTTAAATCCTTAAATTATTTACTTGGCACTTTGACAGCTCACAATTTAAATTTTTTCATTCATATTAATATTTAATCACAATTTTAATTACACCAGTAACTTGAGGCTACTTCTTAACTCAGCAATAACTTCATCTTCTATTAATAAATTACACATATCCTTGGCTTTGACACTTACTGGCTGTGAGTGTTTTGGCTTTGGTAGAACATGCAGTCCAGGACATCGTTATTGCCTCTTAGATCTCAAATCTTCTCAAGTTATCAGTACAGTGTTTCACCCTGATGATGATAACTTAGCATAAAACGTTCAATTTTCACTGTGGTTTTAGTGCTACTGTTGCTAAAAATACAGGAGACCAGAGAACATGTTCTTTAAAAAAATACCTTATTTTAAAAGATATTCTTCCAGATGATTTTTCTTCTCCTTAGTCTGGAGAAGGGGTGGCCTGGTACCTGAGAGCTGTGGGTAAGAAGAACGCTACATCTCAGTGTATGTGACTAAAAGGGTTTGGGATGAAGGTCTTGTTTTTTTTTGTGCTGCACTCCAAATGAACTCCCATGCTGGGGTTACAGTGCTCACGTGGCAGTGGGCTGTATTGGTTTGGTGGCTGCTGGGGAGCATGAGCCAATGGACATGACTTTGTCTGGGATGTAGAGGCCATCCAGCCCAAATCCACAAGGGAACAGTAAAAGATCTGGAATTGCTGAGCTATCCACTCTCCCCACAGCTCTCTGAAGTCCATGTGGCTCTGTGAAGACTGGAGAATGTGGCTTATGGGATCAGGAAGATTGACTACCTCTCCACTGAGCCTCTGAGATCAATCTCTTGTTTTTGCAGGCAGCGTGTCAGATAAATCTTTTTTATAAATTGACCAGCCTCTATTTTACAATGTTAAGGTTTTTGTTCTCATCCTCCCTATTGAGAGTTTGTTCTAGAAGCTGGCTCTTCTCATGCTTTCTGTGATTTCCAGCCAAAATTTATTCACAGAATGGTTTTGTTTTTGTGCCAACATGGTCCATTAGCTCAAAAAGGTCTTTTTGATTGATCTACACACAGCAGTCAGATGTCTTCTCAGCCTTCATTTTGCTAAAATAAGTGAGCCGAGCTCTTGCAGTTTCCTCTGACACAATCCATCTAGAAATCTTTTCTGCTCCTCTTTGGGTTAATTTTTGTGGAGCACTGATGACTAGAACTGAGTGCTCTTTTCCCACTGATGTTTCACTGAGGCCTGTGGGTTGGCATGCAGCACTCTTACAGCACTTTTTGGCCAAACCCCACCTCCTATGTATTGTTGATACTAGAGAAAAATAACCAGTATAAACAAGATGGTGGATTTAACAGGACTTCTAATAAATTTGGTTAAAACAAGACTAGAAGGGCCTAGCTTATTATGCGGCACTTCTTTGTATTCATACAGTGATGATACCAGGATCAGGAACCAGAAAAGACTGGCCCACATGGGTAGTGCCGTTTGCAGGTGGGTCTGAAAGAATCAATACCCCAAATATATGGTGTTTGGTGGCTTTCTGCTCAAGGGCTGGCTACTTGGTGTTCATTTCAGAAAGTGCTTACCCTCCCCATTCACTTACAGGAGACCTACTGCTCATAATAATCTCCTTCCTATGGCCACAAAGCTTATTTTAGATTCAGGTTGAAGCAAAGGTTTAAGGATAATTGGATTCTGAATAGTCTTAGGCAGAAGTGTAACATTCCCTGTGTAATGTATCGCTGTGAACAAGAACAGATCAACAGCAAGAGGAACAAGAAGAGAAGCATCAGCTTGCCTCCCTCAGAAGCTCCAGTGTTACATATACCCAATATATATTTGTCAGTTTACCCGTTACAATTAGAAAATTCATCACAGTTACAAGATCCAACCTGGGCACTTGCATTAATTACCACCAAGAGCACTTTATGGTATCTGAAGAAGAGACAGAAAACGAAACACGCATTCAGTGTCAGAAAAATAGAAAAAACTGTGAGGGATGAAGGATCAGGAATAGCAGCTAAGGACTACAGCTATTGCATCTGGGGTTCTTAAGAAATGCATCAGGAAGAGGGATTAAAGGAGAATTTTGTCTCTTCAAAAAGAAAAGTTTCTTAAGAGAAAGGTGGGCAAAAGCTAGCTACTCTTTTTTTTTCCAGTAACCTAAGGCCAGAGGCAGTGGATATTATTTAATAACCTACAATTAAAGAAGACCAGTCTAATTACCAGTTTGCACTAAAGAAAAAATCAAGAGAGTCACACTCTTTGAAAGAATTAAATTCTGAGTGGATCAATTGCATGTGAAATACCCAAAAGAGAAACTTATTTAATATTTATTAAAAAACCCATGTTTTTTCCCTGTTTATGGGATCTTAATTTTGAGATCAGATTGCAGTAGAGACACCAAAACTGAGAAACATTGTATGAAATTCTGACTTATGTTTAGGAACAGCTGTGTTAGTTTGCCAGGCTGCAGTATACTTGGATGAGAATTCAAGTTTTAGAAAGAAAAGAGGTAATGGCACAGTAGGTTGGTCTGACAAATAAGTCTTAGTAAAAAAAAAAAAAATAGATTGACAACATTAAAAAATAAAACTCCAACAGTTGAATTCTTATGTGGAATGAATTTGCAAGAAGTAATGTGAAAATTTAAACCTGAAGGAAACAATGGGAAGGAAAACAATGCCTGGCCTTCAATAGAGGTACTATTTTGGCAAGAAACAAGACTACCTGTGGGAAACTGTACCTAAAAGGTATTTAAGTATTTTGCACAGTAAAGAAGATTGTTCTGTGGAAATTGCTTAGATAGAGAGCTATTTCAGATGACTGAAATATCCCCTTGAACATGAATGGAAACATTTCTGCTTCAAATTAGATATTGATACCTAGGTAAATATGAAATCTTAAATCATTTTGAATACAAACAAAAGAGCCCAGGTTGTGCAGTGACAAAATCAGTTCCACAATAGCTGTATACAAACTAAATGCAATTACAAAGCAGTCTCTTGAAAACATAGAATTTTACTTATTATTGAGGGAGACGGAAACTGGAAAAATGTGTGGTACTTCATCTCACAGGGAGAATGTATAAGCTAGAAGGCCAGAAGCACTTGGAGGTAGAAAGAAAAACAGATTAAAAAAAAAACAGAACTAAATTAAGATATAGACAGCAAAGGAAAAATTATAAGGCAAATTTCATAAAGAAAAAAGAAAATTAAAATAGTCATTACAGTTGTAAGAGAACACTATGGAAAATGTAGAACAAAGATCAGAAGTTGTTAAACATACATGCATGATTAAAGAAACTTTCTATCTATGATCATGATATCCATTATATGTTTTGGAAATTTTAGAAACAATTGTCCATTACAAAGGAGAAAAATGGCCCAGTTCTCTCAACACATATTTACAACTGAGCATACAAAGAGCTAAGCTGCAACCTGTTAAAAATTTCTTGTTCACGGGGAGCTCCCTATGTAATGTTGTCAAGTCACTATTTTCTAGGTCTTTTTCATAAAAATGGACATAACAGCACTTGTCCACCTCAAAGAATTAATGAAATAAAGAGCACTTCACAATGTTTAACGTATAAATGCTTTTGTAATGAGGACAATACACACATCTTACCTAGCTAGACTTGGCATCTGTACTAGAGAGAAAATTTATGGTAATAACTAAAGGAATAAGCCCCTTTGAATAACTGTCATGCCCTACATTCTAAATTAACGGATGACTGTGTTTTGGCTTGGTTCATATATTGATTTTGAATGCAATGGTTAAGTGGGTTTCCACCATAGTTCCACTTTATCCAAAACCAATCTGCGTACACTTTCACCCAGGTACACTTTTTTTAGAGTTTGCCTTTTGTGCTTTCCCACAGTTAGTACTTTCTGAGAGCTGTGCTCTGCTGAACACCCGTGGAAACTTCTTAAGCAGGTAGGCAACTTTTGTGTCACGGTCTGTGGGAGTCCTTCCCACTTCCCTGAGCTCAGAAGCAGATGCAGGCTGAACACCCCTGCTGTACTGGGGCAAGACCCAGGCCTGCGCCAGTCCCTGGCCCCCACACCTCTCAGGCCCAGTTCCCATGCCAAGGGAAGCTCAAGCCCAGAGCCTGAGCATGAGCCGTGGCATGTTGCAGCCGGGCGTTGGTCTGAACGCTCTGTGCAGCAGGACCCTGGGGCATGCCAAGGCATGCATGGGAACATAAATATAGACAGAGCCATAGATAATGTGAGAACTGAATGCCTGTAAGTTTTTAGGTTTCCTTTGAAGTCGATGGGAATTTGTCTGAATAAGGTATGCGTAAAAATGGAATAAAAGTGTTCAGTTTTGGCCTGTTAGAACATGGGTACCAATAGTAAATGCTTTATTGCTGAAATCGTAAGCAGCTAAACATTTGGGGATTAAAAATACTCCACCCAATGGCATTCTGATTAAGCCATTCACAGAGAGGCAGATGTGAGCCCAGATCTCCTCTCCTGTCTCTTGGGTGGATGCTTCAGCTACTGAGTTTCACTGAGTGGTGCCTTTTAGCTCTTTGTTCCTACCCTTTCCTCCCTCTCTTCCCACTTTTTACTCCATCCTTGTCAATTACTTTAAAAAGCCCACCAAAACAACATCTGGATTCTGAAGTGCAGACAGATCCTCCCTAGAGAGACTTAAATCCCAGTGCTTGACAGGGTTTAGTACACTTCTTTTTCTGTAGCATCGCCCAGTGGCTGGTCGATAGCAGTTCCTGGTAGACCAGTGTGAGTTCCTCTCGTGGGTGATTGACTTTCCCCCTGTGTTGCACAGGGAACTCAGGCTCTAACTTTGGTCTACATCTGCTGTGTTTAACTAAAGCTAGGTGCATCAGTGCAGAGCATGGTGACTCTTAAATCACTGTGTTGACTAAGCCCAAAGACCGTAAGAGCCAAGGTGAAATCACAAGAGATAATGACCAAAGCTTGACTGACTTTTACAGTGGTATAATTTAAGTCAGTGAGATCACATCAATATGCAGTAACTGATGAGATGTGAATCTGGACTGGAAGAAAGACTGGGTCACCTACCCTCATTCTCCGTCTCTTCAGGCAGCTAGAACATGTAATTCCTTTCACAAACTGGTGACCCTTCAGCCTCCAGCTTGACATTATACAATCTGTAGCATTAAATGAGTATGAGCCTAAGGAACATAAAGGTACAGACTTTACTACTGCAGCATCTTGTACGTATATCTGTAGTAAGGGGCCTTAGGGAGCACGTGGTAAGATAGGGAGTCCCATGCTGCAGGTCAGAAAGTCACACGTTTCAAGGCCAATGTTCAGCTAAGTGATAGCTCTATCTTTGTTGCATAATAGGAGTGTATAAACAAGTTTATTAAACTACCAGTATTTATATCATTATTATAAACTGCTAATGATATACTAATATAATGTTTTAATATTATAGTAATAGAGTTTATAGCTAGTGTATAAATGCAGTATATGTAGATAATATAGATGCATGCCTACCTAAAATGTGCAAGTGGTATGCTGAAGGATGCATTGCTGTTAGTTCATCAGTAATTGTCATACACGGTTTTAATGTTATTTTCTTTAAGAGAAACATGGGTGGGCGTGACACTTTAAATATAAGTTGTGTTTTTCCATGTATAGCTTTCGGTTAAATATTCTACACAGCTGATATCGTTCATATGTTCTTCCCTAAGTGGTCATTTTGGCTAGTAGTTCAGCAGTTATTGACAGGTTGCCTTCTTGTCTAAAAATAGAGGAACGTGTGGATCCTTGTACACAGAAGGTATTCAAGTAATAAGGAAAGTGACTGATAAAAAGCTTTCTACTCTTCTGTCATCAAGAACCTATTGGGATCAAGAGAACACTGGGATAGAAATTAATCTTCCTTGAGTTATTCTAAACAGTCAACTGATGGGAGATCTCTTTGATCTCATTCACTTGAAATTGATTAATTCTGTTAATTACTTTGTTTGAACTGAGTTAGCAGGAATTTTCTGCGTGTTGCAGCATCCTTAATGGTTTGTCTTCTTGAATGCCAAACAAGTAAACTTGGTAAAGATTTTGAAGGGAGGTGGTGTCAGTGTAGTGTTTGCTGACTAAGACTGAGGATATCAGTGATAAATATCTGTAGAAGTGATCAGATGCAATTTGTTTCTGTACTTGGATTTTTAATTGAAACTGTCATTGGTTAAAATGCATAAACAGTCCTTGGAGCAGGAACTCATGTCTTTGCCAAGTGAATACATAATCAATAAGCTAGGAGTGTTTTCTCTCTTTCTCCCTCTGCCCTTTTCCCACCTCACAAATCCTGAATTCTACAGGAAGAACTGGGATTACATGAGTTCTTTAATGCCTGATGGATTATGGGATTGTCATAAATCTAAGGAGGTCCCTTGAATCTCATGCCATCTCATTATCCTGATGCCTGCTGAGTAGGTTCTGATTAACACTGATAGTGGGGGACTAATCTCCTACCTGGAGTCTGTTTTTTCCAGTAAGCAGATTGTATTTTACAAGCTAGAGGAAACACTTGGGTTGTTTGTAAGAATAGGATGACATACACTGAAGGATTTGCCACATCCTGAGGAGATGGCTGCTTAAGGTTTGTCAGCCATCCTGAAATCCGTCTTTGCTCTGACTAGCTTTCAGTCAAAAATAAAATTAATTACTTTTACTAAAATGTTAAGATTAAAAAAAGATACAAATAAAAATCAGTGACTACTTCTGGAGAGAGGTATGAGAAAAGAAACAATAAGACATGTAGCTACATCTCATTCTAGTTAGGCTTCAAGGTGATTTGTCTTTCCCATGTAGCTAGTAGGCACTTAAGCCAAAACAATTTCCAAACTAATTGCCACAGCCCTCCGCTGCTGGGATCCACTTCTCTTGCATCCTGCCTGCTGTGGGTTAGTCTTTGCACTATAAAGATGCCTTTGGAGTGCCCTTCTCTGGCAGTGTGGGCTCAGCTGGAAGTCGGCAGCTAACTGACTCTGAAGAAACGCTTTATGCAATAGGAAGGCAAAACATAATGATAAACTCAGTACTTGCTCTGGGGATAAACAGGTCATTTACCTGTTTTCAGTAAAATTCTTTCTGCTGGTGGCAAGGGATGTTAAACATTCTAAACACCCATGTGAGTATACTGTTATTTATAACACTCAAGTGTAACCTTATTTTGCATAAATTGGCTAAGTGAGAACAACAAAACCAGCTCAGTATCATTTCCTAGAGACCAGGCACAGTCACGGGACAGCACACTTGAGTCCAGTAATGTATTAGAATTGGTGATCTCTAAGTGTGGCTTGCTGGAACTGGGGGAGTCCCAGTGATAGGCTCTCTTCAGGAAGGTGAAAGAAGTGGGTTTAAATTCCTTTATGCAGAATAAACTGAATTCTTTTTCCCCTTATCCCGAGAGAATTGCACTATTGCATAAAATCTCATGGAGGTGTTTCTTTTATTTATATTTTAAAAGAAGGTGGTAACCATCCCTACGTTTTACATACAGTTTGTTCTAGCCTTCCAGAAAAGCTTACTAAATAAACTCCCCTGAGGAGATAAGTAAGGAAGGCTTATATTCTGGATAAATTTGGCATAAGAATGCCAGTAGCGTTGAGTAGCATGGTAGGAAGCATACTTGTGTCTAGAAGCAGAAAGCTTACTAAAGAACACCAGTGGTGAGAACTGAGCCACACAGAAATTAAAATAAATACTTTTTTTGAGATCACACTTTTGCATACAGGCGCCTCTGTCCAAGCCAGATGTCTGTCCCCTGCACAACGATAGAGAAAACCCCGAAGTAGCTGAAATAGAGGTAACTCCAGAAAGGGAGGCAACACATACATGCCATGGAAGTACAGTATTTGAGCCACTTTGCCATGCTGAGTGGTTAGAGTTACTAGTTGGAGTGTGCTGCTGTGAAGATCGTACCTGCCCTACCTTCAGGAGCTGGCAAAATTTTTGGGTTATGCTGCACAATCTTATGCATGCAGCAGCTTGCTTTGAATTCCCATATGGCTCCTTGTGTGGGGTTCTGCTTAGATGTACGGGTATATCCAAAATCTTTCCCATCTGGATTACATGTTTCTCTGTAGATTTGCTAGCAGGATGCAGGACCTACTCCCCGTGACCTTGTAAATTAGGAATAAGGGATATTTTTCCCACTAGTCTACTTTACTAGTTACAATATTGTGATCATAGCTGACTTTCCAAAATATTCTAGGCAATCTTTATGAGCAAGACAAATCAGATCTTCCCTCTAAAAGAAAGAAATTGCCAGTCAGTCCCCAAGAATCTGGTACAAATGTTCAGCCTGAGGCTTCCTTCCTCACTGTTTTTGCTGTATTTCTTCCACTGAGATATTCTTACTGAATAAAGCCTTAAGTAAACTTTTTGAGTAGCAATCCCCTTAATGTCTGAAGCTGTTATGAGAAAGAATATGAAAATCTAGGAGAGCAATAATTTTGGGAATTGGTTTCTTTATGGCTTTTCTATTAACTTTTCTTGGCAATCATGCCTCTTAAATTGGTATACTCCCGTTTTTAACAAAAAAAAAAAATCACGGAAAGTTTACATAAATTGTTACAAGGGGTCACTTATGCTCTATCTGTTGCAAATATAAGTAATTTAGAAAAATACTTATTTTTATTGAAGTATACCTGTTACACTAGCGTAACGAACTTTTTACAATCTCACTTTGCCCATTTATGCGATAGGGCAAGTGATCTTTTTGGGCAAGTGTTTATAAAAATATTAAGATGTTGAGAATTTTAGAAATAGAGCAGCCTTCATGACCAGGCTGCTAAAATGTGATGCAATTTTCATATTAATTTTAGCTGTTTTATGTGAAGGGGTCATATACAAAGTAACTTTCTCAACAGTCACAATCCTAAGTGCATCTGGTTCTATTATGTGCCTGGCGTATTTACATCTGGGGTATATTTATATGTGCTGTGCAAAGAGGAAAACGTGGGTCAATCTTCCCCTGTATTTTGTACCTACGTTTTCCTTGGAGCTGGAGACCAGCTTTTAATGTTCCCTTTAACACCTGAAAGTAAACCAGGAAACTGTACAAGACAGTGGATGAATTTCCTTGCATGCTCAACATCAGTGGCACAACACAACTGAAAGACCTCATTTCTAGCAAAAATACAAAGATAGGTTAGCAGATACTTTAAAGCTGAAAAGATGAGTATGAACCTGTAGCCTTTCCTCCTGCCAACACAATCCATAGATGCCAGGCCAAGATTAAACCACCAAGCCCAGAATTTCAAGGTCTACACTTTAAAGACAAGAGAGGGAAGAGTGTTCAAGGATGGAAGTGCTGAGCAATGCCAATGCACCATGCATCTGAATGGCAGCAATTTATGCTTCTTGCTGTCCAAGCACCTTACAAAAGCTGGGCTCTGTTCACCCAGCTTTCTGCCTGCATGGTGCTAGTGGCATCTTTATCACAGCAGAAAGATTTGGTCCCTGGAAAGGGCAGGTGATCCTTTGCAGATAAAGCTATTGAAGTTGTGGTGCCCTGTTTTTCAAAGTCAGACTTTTAATGTGATATGAAATTCGCACTTCACCTCTGTTTAGGTTATTAAGTGTGAATCTGGAAGACACTTTTTTTGCTCAGAGTTTTAAAAGCTGAAACTCTATGCCTCTTTACATTAACTAGCCATTACTTACAACTGCCATATTTTGACATTAGCATTAGCGCACAGCTTAGTTTCACACTGATTTGTGAGCTCTGTGCCTGGCATGGGGGGAGGAGAAAATGACAAAATAGTTGAGAAGAGATAAAATAAGAAGTCTATCCTTAGAAAAAGCTATCATATTAAAAACAAAACAAGAAAAAGGCTACCAAATGCTGTCTTTCTATAAAAAATCTGTAGCATCTTTTCCAGACATATCTCTCATGCAGAGACTGCTAGAAAACGGAGTCTCTTGTGCACATTTGAAAATAATTCATAGATATCACTCCACTTTCGCTAATGGTTACTGCCATGTAGAATAAGTCTGGTGGTTTTAAAACATAGATGATACTTAATGTTCTCCTTTTTCATCTCCTCATTTGTATTCTTTATTTCTGCTAGCAAGTTCTTTCATTATCCCTGCATGATACTTATTTAGTGTTGCCTAGGCTATTTTCTCTTCTCTGGTCTTTGGTTTGTTTTGTTTCTTCCAAATTTTATTTGTGGATTACTCTGCAAAAAAAGCACTAATGCTGTTTTAGGTGATTTCCAGTGTCCTCTGTCTGTATTTAATTTTATTTACAGATTGTTATGCCATAGGTCTGTGTCACTATTTCCAGAGTTCTCTAAAATGTGGATGTAGTACTTCACAAATATAAAAATCAAACACTCAGCTCCTCAAGACATGGTTTTAAACCTGTTTATTTACCCAAGGAAAACTACCTTTAGAGTCAGCATGCACTTTGGCCATTCTCTTGTCAGGTCTGATGTGTGCAGTCTTGTATATACGTTCTTTTTCTTTCAAAACACACCATTTTTTTTTTCCATTCTGCAAAGACAATACAGAGATTAGGTTTCCATCTCATAAATCATCCAGTAGTGCCATGAAAATCCATGAGGACAGTTGCATGATTGCTACTAATGGGTGTGGACAGCCAGATATAAAATCTAGATATTCCCATTGTCAGTCTCCTATTTTGAAGAGACCACAACTAGTAAAATTAAAAGACAAATTACAAACCAGCAATTTTGTAGAACATTTTGATGATTACAGAAAAACGTTTTGTAATCATCCCAAAGCACCACTGGCTTTCCCTCAAGGAGATCCGTAATTCAAAGTAGTAGTAGAGCTTTTCCTGTGCATAAATAATCCATAATGAAGGTGACATATGGCAATCCACATTTATCATTGATGAGAATGTCATTGAAAAGTTAGTTATAATTGTTGCTTCTGAAGCTGTCCAAGCATAACAGATTTGTGAAGGAAAATATGAAAAAACAGTGGCAGAACATGTGACAAATAAATCCCATTAGGTCTGGTAACACGACACAGGCAGGGAGGAAACCCACTGGGAGATTTGCAAGCCAGTAAAGAAAAATACACATTCACAATATTAATTACAGCAGCGAATACTTTATGGGTTTTAAAACAACTTCCCACTTGCTGCACGTGGATAAATAGATAAGAATTACTAGTGATGGAAAGAATTAGAACCTAATTAAAACTGACAACTGAGCTGTATGAAAATAGATGGGCATATGTAAACATTTTTTCTAGTAATTGATGAGGTGAGAAACAATGGCTTTTCTGCTGAACAAATAATTCATCACGCTGTAAGACAGACACTCATGGTAGATCTAATAGCTTGCTAGTGAGGCAAAACTCATTAATACTTATTCTAGTTGCACCACATATGCTTAACACATTTAAAACCGTGAATTCAAAGTGATCACATATTTTTAAATGGGACTGGTTTAAGGCTTTACCATTTTCAGAGGCAGATGAGGGCTCCGTATCGCTCGGCTGCAAGTGTCTCCTGCCTGTTGCCTTCTCCTTGCCCTCCCTATGCTGGTGCTGGGCTGGGTGGGTGCAGGCTCGGCATGGTCACTGAGAGCAGCCCTGCGTCCTTGCTGCATAGGAAACACACGGGCTGTCTTCTTGTTCGCTCCGAGGAGAAGCAGGATGTATGCCATTAGTTTCTCGTTTAGTGTAAATTCCCATAGCAGGATATGACTAATGGTTTAATGGCAGAATACAGTAACATGGCATGGCCTTAATGTCATAATTAACCATAAAGAACTGACAGAGATCTTTTAATGTCTCCAAAGAAGTCAAGAGACAAGTCATTTATAAGTCCCGCTGAATAAGTAAAATAAGCCTTAAAATTAACTTACTAAGTAAGTCCAGTAGTATTTCTGCTGAGCTGTGTTGTAATAAAACTTAGCAGTAGCAAAGGTTTATCCTTGACTTCAGCTGTTTTGGCCCATTCTGAAGAGAGGCAGAGCTTCCTGGCTCTCATGTCACGAGGAAGCATCGTTGCCTTTAGAGGGGAAGATGTTGTCTCCACAGCAAGGCCGAGGCCTATAGCAGTACCCTGTTTGACCCAAGGCGCGGGTCCCCTGTGGCAAATTAAATAGGGGCCCATATGACTAGTCTGTTGAAGTTGGTGAGGGACATGCCCTCACTGGAAGCCTTGCCATAACAGTCCCTTGGGAACAGAGAAATCCTCGGCAACTAAATATGAGTGAAGAAGGCTGGAACCTGTGGCACCTCCTATTACGTAGCTGGTTGAAGGAGAAAGGCATTTACTGCACCCAGAAGTGGGGGCTTACCAAGAGCCCCTTGCTCTGGGCACAAGGCAAGTGCTCTTCATGGCCTTGCAGGGAAGGGACGGCTCCTGCAATTGGAAAGAGGAAACAAAAGTGTTAGTGACAGGTAAGGGTACTTTTTCTGTATGCTTTTAAAATTGGTATTTCTAGGGAGATGTTTTTCTGGAATAATTATTTCCTCACAAGTGTGTTCCTGTCCTATCAAAGCTATGTTTAGATCATCTACAGCTGTTATTTGTAGGAATATGTGATTGCTATGTTTATCATGCAACTCTGACTTCCTCTGCATGATGCATGCCTGTCTCTCTCAGCTGAGCCTACTTTTAATGTTTCAGAGAGTTGAGCAGCTTCCAGCAGCCACCGTCTGGGAGTAATGTGGCCATCCCAAACTCATGCCAAATACATTTTCAGACATTTGACAGTCCTGTACTTTGTCAGTCTTTCTCATGTTAGCATGAAGTACACAAAACTGCATATACTTAATCTTAGAAGCTTTTTTTTTTTTTTTTTTTCAAATTTGTTCAGATAAGTCTCTTTGGCTCAGCAGCAAGTCCATTTGCCAGCAAGGTTGGAGCTCTGTTGTTGTAGCCCATTTTACTACTTAATCTTGTCCGTGTTGGTTGGTGGTATGTTTTGTCAGTGATATGCTGCATTTGAGTGTGTTTGTTCAGTAAAGCTCAGGCCTGATGTGTCAAACCGGTCAAATGTCAGTTCCAAATTTGAGGGCAAAATGGTCACATACAATATTCAAACAAAGTGTGGTGTACATTACAATACAGATATTGGAGGGCACAACTCCACGGAATAAATGCTGGTGCTATATAAGGCCTCCAGAAAACAGGAGTTGCTATACACAACAGTTTTTGTTGTATACCACAAAATCAGTTGCTGGTTTTCTTGCTTGATTTGAAGATGTCTGTCACCAAAGGTACCTGCCATATGTGGAGTGTTTATATCCCTGGTAGAAGTGAGAAAGCATAGCTCAAGTCCACTTTAAGTAAGTGGTAATATCCAGCTGAGGATTGCATCTGAGATCACAATAGGTGGAAAATATCAGCCAACTGAAAGTAGACATTGGAGATATTTACTAGGCAATTAATGGAAATAATTACTTTCGGAGACAGCTCTTTAGCTATCAAAGTTAAGGCACAAGTGCAGTCATTCCTGGAGTGGATCTCAAAATGGTTTCTGCCATTGGGTGGAATGCCTAAATTTAAGGCCTGGTCCAAACCCTCCTGAAGCTATCGGGAGGCTCTCCACTGATTTCAGATTGTAGGCAATAAGTCTCACCCTTTTTCAGCTTTTAATAATAATTCCTCCACTCAAGGAAAAACAAAATCTTATTCCAAATATTTAGATTGCTACAGAAAGGCATGTAGTACTATTTTCCACAATATTTTATGTAGACACTGGTCATCATGGAAGAAAATTTTCATGTCTGTTTTCCCATAGGATGTTGGAAGAAATCCTGTGAAACGATTCATTTCCATGAGATAGGAACAGACAGGGTTCCCATAGGCTGCTGGTTAAGAGATCATTTTGGGAGAAAGATGATGATTTTTCTGGTATAAAAAAGATCCAGGCGTGAAAATCTTTCATCTTCAAGAATCCCTTGAGCAAGGGCGCATCAGTAGACAGGAACGGGCATTTCACGTTTCTTCTGTTGTTTGAGGACTGGGACTGTGTCGGTGAAGTCGACCATATGACTGAAGGTCTCCTTGCGGAAGGGTTCGTGGGATTGGGCCCAACGGCGGTGGCTCCCCAGCCGCTGCTTCGCTGGTTCCTGGCGATGCCTCCGGCTCCAGCTGAAATCGCAGAGGTGGCTTCCTGCCCTGTGCTGCATCCATCGCGTGGAGACGTGCGAACGCACCCCAGGCAGATTGGCGTGATTGATGGGGGCTGGAATCGGAGTCCTGAGGAACTCAATATTACGCTCATTTGTATCATGTCACGTTGATACGGAGAAGCGTTAGAATAAGTGACTTCTAAAGTGTTTGCTGATGGTGCTGCTGATTTGAGCGGGATTATAGCCCATTAAACACCCGATGTATGACTGACTTTGGCCATTTTACAGATACAGCCTCTGGCTTTAAATGCTTGTGACCTATACCCATTTGTTATGGTGAGTACTTCTTCAACGTGTTTGCAGAGATGTTTTAGAGAGCGGTTGTGGGAGCAGTTTGGGGATTTACTTGGTAAATCCACTTCTGCCTTTTAGGTGAGTGTAGATGTTCATCACCTCAGTGTGAACAACTGACCCATGGATAAATAATGTCACAGGGGTTAGATGACTGGGAAATCAGGGATTTAGCAAGTGGCAAAGATAACAAGAATAATTCCAGGCTTTTTAGTGGCAGAAACCCCAGCTGAAGCAGCATTTCTGATGTATCTATCAGTCTAAAATGGAAGGAGGCAGTGCACTGGCGGTGCGAGCGATAGGAGAGCAGCTACCATCCCTGACTCCGAGATCCCACCTAGTTAACTCCTTGCGGCGAACCACCGGGCTGCAAAGCGCAGGGGTTACAAATCAGGCCGAGCCGGGGAGGCGGGGGCCGCCGCGCCCCGCAGCCCCGCGGGGCCCCGGGTCTCCCCGCTTGTCCCCCCCGGCTCCCGCCGCCGCGGTGACATTTCGGCTAGTTCAAAAGTTCACGGGGAGGCTCTGGCGAGGCGCTCGCGTTTGGGGCTGGAGCGGGGACCGCTGGCAGCTCCTGCCTCGCCGCTGGGGGTGGCCGGTGCCTTCTCCTCCCTCCCGCCTCTCTCCTCGCTCGGTTCCAGGCGAGACCTTGGTCTCCGCAGGTACCGCTCTGCCTCCCCCCACCCACCGCCCCCCCCGCCATTTTTTTTTTTTTTTTTTTTTTTTCCCCCTGCAGCATCTGTCCGCCACCCAGCAGGGCTGCGGGGCTTGCCTGCGCGGAAAGGGGCGCGGAGGGGCGCGCACCCCCCCGGCGGGCCGGGAGCGGCGCGGAAGGGGCGCGGAGGGGGGCGGTTTGTGGGGTGGGGGTGGGGTGTGCAATCCGCGGCGCGGTTGCCTGCCGCCCCACAAAAAGGCATCGGCGGGCTCGGGCTGCTCCGCGCGCCCCAGCGCACCGGAGCGGGCACGGACACGGACACGGACACGCACACGCAGACGGGCGCGGGCGCGCACACGGGCACGCACGGACACACTCGCACACACGCGATGTGCGATGCGCGATGCGCGACGTGAGGCACCTCGCTCGCCCGGGGGCCGGGGGGAGCCGGCGGGATCCGCGCTGCCAGCCCGCTCGCCCCTGCCGCTCCCTCGCCGCCAGACCCATCCATCAGCCTCTTCCTCTCGGTCTGCTTCTTCCTTTCTTTTATTTTTTTTTTGTATTTTTCTTTTTTTTTTAAAAAAAAATTATTTTTAATTTGCTCTGTCTGTATCTACCCAAGCCCTGAAAAAATGCCTGCCCGTGGAGCGAGGAGAGGGCACCGGGTCGGTAAATAAGAAGTGAGTACGAGCACAATGGCGTGCCTCCCCTCTCCCAGCCCTGCGGATGCTGCATGCGCCCCTCTTCCCCCGCGCCCGGGCGCGAGGGGGAACCCCGGGGATGCTCCCCACGCCGCGGCGGCCCGGGCCGCCTTTGTACCTTTGCCTGGCTGCTCTCCCTGCCATCCCTTCCCTTCCCGGCCCGGCGCCGCGCCCCGGCCCCGCCGCCCCCCGCCGCGGAGCATCCCCACCGGCGGCGGCTGAGTGTGTGGGGGGGGGGAGGTTGGGGGGAGGTGGTGTTCGCCCGTCGCTGCCCGCTGCACCGGGGCTGCTCCCTCCGGGGGCGGCGCCCCCCCCCCCCCCCCCCAGCGCACTGCACCGGCCGCGGGGCGGGGGGCGGAGCGGCGGTGCCCGGTGCCCGCTCCCTTTGTTCGCCGCCGGCGGCCGCGGCGGGTCGGCGCTGCTCCGGGGGGGCTCGGCGGCCCCGGCCGGGGACGGTGGGGAGCGAGAGCGGGAGCGCCGCGACCCCCGGCACCGGCCTTGGGGGGGGCTCGGAGGGTCCCCGGGGGGGCTGCGACGGGAGAGGGGAAGGCGGCGGGGCGGGGGGGTCCCCCCGCTAAGGGTCGAGGCCGGGGGGGCGGAGGGAAGGAGAGCCGTGCCCGTCCCGCGGGTGCCCGTGGGGCGGGGGCCGTGGCAGTGGCAGTGGGAGGCGTGACTGTGGCGCGCGTGGAGTGTGCGGCGCCCGGCCCGCGGGGTGTGCGGGGTGCCCCGGGGTCCCCGCTCGGCCCGGGCCAGGGGCTGCCTCCCTCCTTCCCTCCCTCCCGGCCCCTGTCCCCGGCGCCGAGGTGCGTGCCTGAGCCCACGCGTGCCCGGGGGGTGGCCCTGCCAAATGCCACCGCCAGCCTTGCCGGGGACGCGTCCCACCTCCTTCGCCGTCCTGATGGAGACTTTCCTCTAGATTTAGATCTGGGCTTTTCCCACCGGCAGCTGGGAGCGGTGTCGTGGCCGTTTGAAATGTACTTGTAATTCAAAACAATTTAAATATAGCTTGTGTGGTCAACTGCTGTGGCCGTCTTCCCACAGGGGAACTTTACCTGCGCTTGATGTGGCGGGTATTATTATTTTTTTTTTTAGTGCCCATGTAGTTGCTAGTAGTCACATGAGTTACCAAGATACTTGATAACACACTCAGCTGCTCTTTTCCTAACCCGGTGGGTTTTTGCAGCTGTAAACAAAAATACACGCTCTAACAAATGGGTGACTTTTCCAGTAAGTACACATATGTTTTACCGGTATTTTTTGAAAGGTGTAATCGATATGCAATTAACACTTTAAGACCGGTATGATGAGCAATGTATTTTTTTTATGGTTGTGTCTGGGGAGTTCGGAAGTGATTGTGCAACTGTTCTCGGCGTTTGTCGGAGTGCAGGACAAAATTGGTGAGAGAAAGAAGGATTTGTATGTTTCTGCTTCTTCTGTTATGCTGAGGTAAAACACAGCTGGAAAGCTGCTTAGCAGTGCTTAAGAGAGCAGCGGATGTAAAGAATCTCTGCAGCAAAACACCACCTTATAGTAATTTAATGAAATGCAAGAGTGTAGGGGAAATCTGAATTTTGGAACTGATTGAATATCATAAGGGGACAGATGCATATAAAAAATGTTACAAATGTGTATATGCCTGTAAAATGGATAGTACTACTCAGAGCAGCAGATTTGATGTAAGGTGGCACGGGATTTAAGGGAAAAATTCAACAGTTTAATTCTAGAATTCCAGGTGGAAGCAACAGATTTTCTGTAATCTCTTGGCAAGAAGTTCAGTTAACTAAATCCGAGTGGCACGGTAAAAATTAACTTTCTTTTTCTTTTTTTTTTTTTGCCAGTGGCGGCACCTGACTTACTGGATCCCAAATCGGCCACTCAGAACTCCAAACCAAGATTATCATTTTCCACCAAGCCTACTGTGCTCTCTTCAAGGGAGGAAAGTGATTCGGCCATTAATGTTATGAAATGGAAGACAGTCTCAACAATTTTTCTGGTGGTAGTCGTGTATTTAATAATTGGAGCAACAGTATTTAAAGCCCTGGAGCAGCCTCATGAGACCTCCCAGAAAACCACCATTGTGATTCAGAAGCAGACGTTTGTATCTCAGCATTCCTGTGTGAATGCAACAGAGCTTGATGAACTGATTCAGGTAATTCATACCAAACCCTTGTCACCAGGCCTTAGGGGAACAAATTAAATAGCACCGCTGTGATACAGGGGAAAAACTTTATTAGCAAAGCTCTATATTGGCCGGGCGATGTAACGAGTGCTAAGACCAGAAGTTGAGCAATAGCATTTTCATGCAAAGCCTCATGGTTGAAAAGCTATTGCTATTTTTAGGTCCAGTATAGTTGGTGGACAGCCTTTTCACCGAAGCTTCCCATTATGCTAATTAAATGATTATTCATCAGCAATATATGTAATTAATAGCTCACAAAGGAATTGATATATTGATTGTGCCTTACAAGGTCTGTCAATATTTGAAATGCCTAATTCTGAGGAAGAAAATACACCATCCATTGCCTTAAAGGACTTCTAATTTACTGTGATTGTATCAAGCTAGCTTTCCTGCCAGCTGTGTGTTTCTTTTTATTGATTTTGTTTTAAGTACAGGAAAGTACCACGGACTTGCTAGTTTGGTCTTAAATCTCAATTTTCTCCGCTTCTTAAAGGCACATCCACAACTGATGTACATTGGTGTGTTCCTACTAACATGACTTTACCCTTGCAGGTCACCTGCCTCAGAACCACAAGAAGTATTTACTTGCAGTAGCACAGAACTAGATCCCAGGCCCCCTCCAACTTAAATCCTATGTTCTTATGAATATCCACTGGTACTGCAGGGAACAACAAGGGGCTGCCAAATAATGTCAGTGCTGGGGATAAGACAATGAAATGGGACGTTGGAGTGAACAGCCAAGAGTTGGCAAGGATTGACTCCTTCATTAAGGGTAGCCATGGGGCCATCTGGGCCCACAGAGCCTGAGATGGGGCAGGGGACAGCAGGAGAGGGTGGCGGGCATCCAGACCCTGGCTAGCACGAGCTCTGGAGCATGCCAGCTGCATGGGCAG
The DNA here is from genome assembly GCF_018691265.1 of Tyto alba. NCBI lineage: Eukaryota > Metazoa > Chordata > Aves > Strigiformes > Tytonidae > Tyto > Tyto alba. Next base: position 18,593,929 of record NW_024881278.1, on the reverse strand, counting down.
CAAACATTTCTGGAGGTGGTTTTTGACAGCAGATGCAGCTGGGAGTTTAGAAGTTGATTTTACCTCTCTAGACCAATCTGTCTTGGGCATCAGCATGGACACCTGTTTTGTTTGGTTTCCAGTTTTAAATGCAGAGCTCTGATGTACCAAATTATTTTTGTGGCACACTGCTTCTGAATTTTGAAGGCAAGCTGGGGAAATGTCTTGTATTTTGTGATTTCTCCCCTGCTTTGTTGATAAAATGTGTTCCAAAACTCCTACCCTTTAAATGGCTGTCAGGCAGTTCCTATTGCCATGCGTCCTGACTAGGCATGCCTGAGGAGGTGCTGTCGATACTAATTTTGATGCTGTGTAATAACTATGTTTCAGTAGTTTCACCAGCAGAATGTGAGATAATCTTTCAGAGAACTCCACAAGCACATTCTGATTTAAGAAATCTCTTGTAGCTAGTATAAATATCCCCATATGAAATTTTTAGGTCAGGTCCTGTACTTGTGAAGATAAAAATAGAAATTTTGAAGCAATGTTATCTTACATCATCTGTGAGATGGTCCTTAAGGCAAAAACTATTGAAATTTATTCTGGAGTACTTACATATTTTAGCATTTATGATTCCTTACCCAGAAGCACAGATTGGTAATAAAAAAATGCTTCATCAGCACTCAATGCCCATTTGATGCTCTGTGTAAAGTAAATGACAGTTTCAGTACAATTATCAGAGCACAAATACCAGCTCCCATCTTCGCTAGCGATCTTGGCATGACCAGAAAGACACAGACTTGTGAAGCACAGTGGGGAGGCACAGCCTCCCACGGCACGTGGACGACAGATAGTTGTGGGAAGAGTTTGCTCTGCTTGTTGTTGGGGTAAATGGAAAACTTAATTTCTCCTTGTTCCCTTCTGCTTCTCTGTGAAGAACTCTGCTATGTGAAGGTAGGAAGGTGCTGTTACGGTCCTTTTATAGGAGGAGAGCTGAGCTGTAGGGAGACTGGTCCTACAAATACATTTGGGTGCCTTTCTTTATGCAGAATAAGTGATAATGAATTGCATGAAGTTGTTTAAGGGTTGGGAATTAAGTGACTTTCCCAAAGTGAAATAGGAAAGCAGTGGTAAAAGAGAGTCTCAAATCCACTTTTCCAAGTCCAGGCTGCTATCTTAACCATGGGGTCATATTTCTTCCCTACTTACCACTTTGTCACAGAAGCTAAGTTACTGGAATACACTTTGTCTCTCTGGGTTTATGTTTGACTGCTATTACAATATAATGCAGTGTTTCTTCAGTTTTCGTTAGATGTCTGTATGAATAAAAATAAGTAGTGTGTGAGGAAAAGGTAAATGATATTTAAGAATTCACTGAAAGCTATAAAACTGAAAATTAATATGTGCTAGTGTAGTAGGAAGCTGAAATGATTAGTGTGTGTGAAGAAAATTACAGAGTTTACAGACTGTAATGTCTTCTTTAATCAAGTATTTACCTGAGTCAAACTATAATGAAATTCATTATAAACTTTTCCTTTTGAACTTAGTGTTCTGGGAATGCAGCAGCTGGTTTGGCTCTGGTTTGGGCTAGTTGTTGCTCAAGGTGCTTATCGTGCCAGGTTTTTTCAATCTTCACAACTTCTGATCCGCCATTTAATCTGTACTCTGAACCAGGCTTGACTATCCCAAGACTGCTACCCACCAGTACAGTGTGTGGTGGCTTAGTCAGGTGAGAAAATTAGGGAGACTAGTTTGAGAGCACAAATTCAGCTAAAAAAACCTGTGCAAGTGGAATGAAAGTCCAGTTTGCTAGCAAGCAGAGGCTATCTGGTTTCCATCACCTTTGCTAAAATCTTCCTTTTGCCCCAGAGCTGATTACATCACAGAGTTGTGTGCTTCTGTAAATGCACACAGGATAGGGAATTTTTCCTTCCTGCCTTCTCCATCCTTATTTTAGCTCACCAATCACCAAAAACCTTCTTGGCACAAAGTTCAGCTTCCTGTTGCCAACTTTTCAGCACACACAGCTTTATTCCCTGGGTTTCACATTCCTGAAACTATGTATTTTCACAATGGTAGCATGGCTCCTCTAGGTGTACTTGGTGAGAATTATACTTTTATAGACTTTATTTATTTTATATACATGTGAAATGCAGGGCAACAAAGAGCTGCTATGCAGCATAGAAAACGTGCAGTTAATGAAGTAGCGTGCTCTGATGATGACAGCCAGGTAGCCTCGGCTGCCTCAGAAAAATGACCTGGGTTTCCTCATAACTTTTCAGCCCAGTCCAGCAGCAATTGTTCGTGTGTTGACAAAGAGGTGGTCTTCATGACCTTCTCTGTCTCTGACTTCCATGGTCCAGTGTTGCAAATCTCTTTCAGTCTAAACCACTTCAGTTACTTGTTGCCTTACTATAATAAAATATACCTGCAATGAACAGGAGCAATGTATGACCCTGAGACCTGCTTCCAGGTACCTATTTTTTTTTTTTTTCTGATATTTTGTGAGCACTTCCATTTAGTACCGTACTTAAAATGTGCAAAAGTCATGCAGAGCATATCTGTACAGCCAAGAGGCCATTTTTTCCAGGCAATTTCAACTCCTTTTGCTGCAGCCTGAAGCCAGTATTAACAACAATATTAAGTGTATCACTGCATGGTGTACACAACAGTGCCGAGGTGGGCAGTGCACAGCAGCCGGTGGTGGTATATCTAACTCTACAACCAGAGAAATATCCCAGGAGGGAAGTTTGTGAACATATAAACGCTACCTTGGTGAGGCTAATGAGGATACAACAGACCAGCAAGCTGTGCGTGGTCTGATGTTAAATTTTGGTTTTTAAAGTTTCTGTTGGAAGGTCTCGAAAGGATCCCAGTTACTAACAGATGAGAAGGTATTGGTTTGGTGAAGGTTATATATAACATCTAATACGTTATAAAGTTGTAGAAAAGGATGTGAATAGACACTTTACTACTGTTCCTTCTTTTGGAGGAAGAACTCTTGACAATTCATCATGGATGGTGTTTTGGTTTCTCTGTCCATACCTGCTCTCAACTTGGCCCTGCCATGCAATGGAAAGTAACTGCCAGGTGACAGAATAAAAGCGTATATGTAGTTCAGACTGTGTGGACTTTATGTATATGTGACAAAATACATAAACCTGATCTTCATTTGCACTAGGGATTTTTTACATCTTGTATGTAACAGGATTTTCCCCACCACTGAGCTTTTTGTTGTCAGAAGCTGACAGAAACCTGGGAGTAATACAGCTATACACATGCAAATAACAATAAGCATTAAAGAATGAAGAAACTCTCTAATTAGAGAACCTGTATCTAATTATTTCAATCCAGTTCTAGTTCTCTTTTATTGTATTTACTGTTCCCTATAGCAAGCTTGCCACTAAACATTTGAAAATACTGGAGACCATTTCCAAACTCAGATGCACAAAGTGTATTGCCAAGTACCTGGAAAAATCTCCTGCTCTATTTATGCACCTGTGCATAGTAGCAAATGTAAAGAGACCTTAGGTTACATTGCTGATGTTCAGCTTGCATGCATGTCCTCCTGCAGTGCTGCGCAGCCATGAAGTACATGCATACACCTTCGTGACATCTCCGGGGGTTAAGAGTTTGTCCCTGGGGACAGGTGAGCTTGACTGAATATGATACCCAACAGCTTGGTAAAGTTGTTATTACTGCTGTTTCATACACCTCATTCCCTCTATAGGATCTCCTATGGGGTAATGACGTGTATGAAACAACAGCAAATTTGCTTTTCCCCCACCCAGAAGTCCTGTTTTTCCTAAGAGGTAAGGATGTGACCAGTATTGCACACTGTGGGATGTCTTGGTGATGAGAGGCGAGTACTTGTCCCCCTGTCACAGAGAAAGCTGATGAAAAAAAGAGAAGAACTTTCTATATTGCTCGGCAGTTATTCGTTTTAGTGTTGACCTTTATAAACCAAAGTGGAAAAAAACTTCTTTTTAATGCCCAAGCATCAAGTTGTTTAATGTATTATTTTTGCATACTAAAATTTATGATTTTTGCATATAAAAATTTGAAATAAGAGAAGTTTCAATTACATTATTTTAAACATCTAGGGGGTCCCAGCAAGATGGTGTGAATTTTTTAGTTAGCTTTGTGAGTTAATCCTGAAATTTAATAAAGAGTTTTCAAGTAAAGGCACACGGAAACTTAAGTTAATAACAGAACATACTTCATTTCTGGTTCCTTTAGCAGAAACATCCATGAAGTATATTTATTCTGAAAACCCTAACAAGTGGAAAAAATAATATCACACTAAACAGCACAATCCTTTAATGTGTTCCAAGTGCTGTTTGTGGTAATTTTTGTTTTATAAAGCCTTTATTTTGAAATCTGAGCAAGTTTTCAGGGTGCTGCATCAAGCTGTCTCAGCAATAAAGGACTCGTAGAATTTTAAGTCTAGCCCCTTTCAGGGTATGTGGCTTCTTCTGAAAACTGAATGCCCACAAAAATGTGCTTTCATTTAAAACAAACAAACAAAAATGAATTAATGAACAACCAGGATTAGCTGAATTGACCTTGATCTCACAAGTTGATCTCCTCGGGTTCTGTGTGGGCTTGTGGTTAAATGAGGTGAACAGATCTCTGGGCTGAGCTCCACAGTCATGTCCCATGCCTGTTTTCACCTTAAATCTGCACCAGCTGCATTCTCTCTTTTCTTTCCATTCATCTCTTAGACTGTGAATGAGACCAAAATGTATTTTCTTTTTATCTTCCTTGAGGAAAAATGTGTTTCTTTATCTCTCTTGAGGGAAGTCTGACACAGTTATGAATGACATGGGAGCAGTGTTTCTTTCATCAAACTGGCATCACCAGAATGTCATCATGGCTTCTTACGTGATTAATTTCTTGTAAAAATATTTTACTTTAAAATATGTGTTTTCTGTGGCTTCATTTTTATAGTTCAAGGTAGGTAGCTACATTAAGTTGCACCTCTGCCAGTATCTGATTTTGTGTATTTTTCATAGGGTTTTTCACAACTTGCATTGTAGTCCCAAGAAACTAATTTTGCTGCATCCTCAGGAATATATTGTTTTATTTCAGCCAGATAAGCTCCTTGAGCTGCAACCTTTCTGATGGTGTAGAAAACTGTTAAAATAAAGAAGTGTAAATCCTCCTGTCTCTCCCAGAGATTAGAAGGTATTTGAGCTTGCTGTATCATTTTTGGAGATAATACGTTACAGGGATGCAAAGATCTTGTTTTCAGACAAATCTGACATTTATTTAGACAAATTTAAAATTTATTAGGTAAGCCTATTAAGATTGAATCAAATTTTATTAACTCTTTGAATCACAACATTTATTGACATTACCAGTCCTGTGAGCTGTAGCTTATGGGTTATCTAAGCAGGGACTTTTTGAGGGAGTTTGAATGTACCAGTTTAAGCCCTAAATATTCTTAGTCTCTCCCTTTTGCAATTCCTTCCAGCGTCACCTGAAATTAGCAGGAACCATCCCATGTCTGGATCCTACCCTGGAAGCAGCAGATGTTTATGCTTTGTAAACCTTAAAGCCTTGAAAAGATTGATAGACCAGCATAAAAGAAATTGATGCTGCAGCAGATTTTATTTATTTATCTGGAGATCCAAAATACCATTGCATCATTTTTTTAATGTATCATCTGCATTTCAGACATGAAGCTCACGACAAATTGCAAATACCAGTAGCAGAGCTGCCCGTTGATGGTGTTTTCAAAGCAACATGAAATGAATGACTTACAAAGTAGTTAAAACATGAAGCACAAGAACTGTGATTTGTGTTGTTACCCTATGCATATGTCTGTCCTTAGTAAGGTGTCTGCCCATCAAAGTGCTTGAGCTTATGTATTAGCCTCAAGTATGTAGGTAGTCCTAACTGGTACAGTAAGATCCTGTTTCTCTTTTCCTCTTGCTGAGTCTGTAAGTCTAGTGTTCACCTCAGTATTTCCTTTCTGCATCACTCTTGTCAGAAATAAATGCTCAGATGCTATTGTCTCCTTCCACAGCAAAGCCCCCCCCCCCCAATTCTATCTGTATCCCCAGATCAGAGGAATATTTATTAAGTAAAAGATTTCTGTGAAAGACCTTAGATCCTAACCTTACCCAGATCTGTCCTCCCCACAGATACCCACCTGCTGTGTGAGGCTGGGTGGGCTGCAGAAGCCCCTGGGATGTGTGCACTCCTCTCTTAGGGTTGCTCTGGTTCCAGCTCTCCTCTTACAGCCAGATCCCCTCTTCTGGCTCTGCACTTAGCTCCTGGAGGGAGAGAATATTTTTCCAGACTTTCTGTTGCCTGTGAGCATTCCCTCCAGTGAAAGGACAGCTCCCTTCTTCGTAATTATTTTCTACATGGAGGTTAAACCAAAAGGAATTTTTTGAAGTCTTTGTCCTTCATATGTGTAAGAGCAATACAGATTTTTGGGAGAATAATAAATAAATTCTAACGGCCTTTGTCACTTCTTTGTTCAAGCAGGTTGGTTTCTAACTTTTTTCAGTGCTTCTTGTGTTGGGGCTCTTAAAGGGTACATTTACTTCAGATGAACAGTTTTATAGATCCTGGAACCTATCTAGCTGTAATGTATCTGAATGACAGCTTTTGTCTTAGAAAGGGTGGCAGATATGACTCATCAGTAAGTCAGTTTTGCTGAGCATCTGTCTGCATAATTCTTCCAGTCTTTGATCTCAAGAAGCAAAGAAAAGCCCTCTTCCCTGAATGTCTATGTATACATATGTATATATATATGTATGCACACACATGAAATTTATATACATAGTCTGTTTGTAACATATTTAGAAATAGAAATGTATTTCAGTATGTTTCTACACATTTTTAGTTCAAGTAGATTGTGAACATAGGGTGAAAAGAGTTCTTAAATTCTTCAATGTGTTGGGTACTAGTCTCCAGTGAAGATTACAGTCATATGTTATACAGACTGAAAAGAAAAACATGGAGCCACAGAATTAGAATACAAACATCATTGCAATCTCTTTCAAGAGATATGCTCAAAAAACATGCTCAAAAGCATATATACAAAATATGCTCAAAAGCATGTGCTTCTGAAGTCTGGAGAGTTGTTTGCTGAGTAATGAAGTGCTGTGTTACATAATTTCTTAAAAGTGAAGTGACTGGAAGATGTTACAAAAACATGTCTTCAGAGCCTGGTGTGGAACAAGGAGATGAGCACTAGGGTGACTGGTTTGACACATACTTCTGCCTGATCTCTGCGCGAGACAGCGGCTGACTACCAGAGGCTGGCAGTCTCAGTCTGTAACCTCTCTGCATTTCTCCCGTGGCAATGCCACTGCCCCTGCTTAGTGGATGTGGCTCTGTGACCAACAGGCTGTCTTTTGTCAGTCATCTCCATTGACTCCTTGAAGGGTCAGAGGACCAGAGGTCCTCTGGGAGAATTGTCTTCTGTCTTCTCAAAATGACTGTGCTGTTCGAAAGGCTGTTTTATCTCTCATTTCGACAGAAAAAAAGTCACAGAATTCTGTGTCTTAATCTGGAAGGGTAGCTCAGCATGGCCTCTACGGACAGATATCTGTGAGAACACAGGGATGTGATAATACAAAACTGCACAATGTATTTACCAGAAAGTGTTTCTAAATTAGGTAGGAAATGAAAAGCTGACATGCAATTAAAATGAGATTTTATATTGTCATTCTCCTTTTCCCAGTGTCCTGATTTCAGGCAAAAAAAGTACAGTGTGAAAGCAATGCTTATGTGTTTTTGGACCTCAGGTCCTGTTTTTGAAAGTAAGGCAGGACATGCCTGGCCTATCCACTCTGAGCTCAAGTGTCTCTGCCTCTTTTCTCTGATGCTCTACTAAATCTTATTACCAAATACATTGTAAAGCCAGGAAGTTTGGATGTAGTACAAGTTAGGACTTGTACTCAGACACAACTCATACCTATCCTAAGATACAGTACAGAGCCAGCCTAAGAATCCACATAACTTAAAAAATGGGAATTAAATTCCTAAAATTTTAAGATATTTTAAAATGTTATCTCAATTCCATTTACTATCAAAAAAAGCTCAAATTTTCACCATTATAAAGACCATTAAAGAAGAAAAACCTATTACTTTTACTGTAACCATATAATATTATTCTTAAAATCATTGTGCATAGAGGTGTTTAATGGGTACTGTGTGCTGGGTGACCCCATCTGTGCTCATTCCTCAGTCATCTCATGTGAAGCAACTAGCAGACAAAGGCTCTGGAAGAAGGTAAATAGTTTACATACTTCAAGAATTTAAACTGCTCACATCCTTATTCTAACGCTGACTGGTTCTGTAGTGCTGAAGTGAAACTGATTTTCAAGTCAGAATTTAGTTTGTAGGTGGAATATAAGAAAAGCTAGGAAGAAATGCCACTGAGGCAGTCAGTTAACTTTAATATTGTAAAGTAATTTTTTACAAGTCAAGAAATTCCCATGTTACGATTACACAAAGTGTTTACAGGCTGCAACAGGTGATAAGTGTACAGATTATAATAGAGTTTTCATGATTCTAACTGTACTGAGATTCAAAAAGCACTGAGTTACTACTACTGTTGTATAAGTTAGGATAAACCAAGGGGCTCAGTTGACAGAAAGAAATTATGAAGGAAGGGAAGAAAGACATGGCAAGCTTGTGACAAATTAAGTGGTTGTGTTTGCTCTAGAAGTAAGGCATCAGTCAAGAAAAGAGGCTGAAGACAAAGAATAGAGTGGCAGAGAGAATTGAATCTAAAAACACTGACAATGAATTGCTTGCTACTTGAACACCGAGGGTGAGATCCTGGCTCTTAGTGATGTTAGTGGAAACCTGCTGCATGAGCCTGGGTTCTTGTTCTGGGCTAAGGAGATGTTAATATGTAATATTCTGGTAAGTTTGTGCAGTGGATGTAGTCAGAAAGATGCTACCCTGAAATTAGTGCCCTGACATGTACATATGGTAGGAGTTATGTTATATATTATTTTATTTTAAAATTATGCTTGGGAATACTCTTAGATGAGGATCTGCTCATAGGCACTGACCAAACTAAGGAGAAAAGATGTCCTCTGGTCCAAAGAACTGAAAATGCAGTTACCCCTCCAGAAAAATCTGCAGGCAACATTCAAAGACTTTATGAGATAGTAGTATTGATCTCAGTAAAGCAGCAACCTTACCTAACTGTCATGCTTGTTAATAAGGAAGACTCTTACAGAAGACTCTGAAGGAATATAATGCAGCAGCTTTGTCAGTATTTGAGGCTGGCTTCTTAAAAGAAAAGTTGAAACCAGGACACTCCCTAACATGGGAACAGTGCAGAAGAAAGCATAGTACTGTGTATTTGGAAACTTAGTAACTGTCATGGTTTGACCCCAACTGGGAACTAAGCAGCACTCAGCCACTTGCTCACTCCTCCTTGCCCACCCAGTGGGATGGTGGGGAGAATTCGAAAGGAAAAAAAAGTAAAACTCATAGGTTGAGATCAGAAGGGTTTAATAATTGAAAAAAAAAAAAAAAAAAAAGGAATAATCTGGCCCTTTATAACTAAAACTGTTTAAAACAATTGGTAAAGTAAATCGGTAAAGGTACAAAGAAAGCCAATGAAAAATTACTTATATGCAATATTCAACAGATTTATTTAAATAGGTAAATATATTATTTAATAAAAAAGTGTCTTTAATTCAGAAAAAAAGTGGCAGCTGATGGGTCTATACGATCATTAATTTCTTGAAAGAGACAAATAAGAAATTGCTATTCAAGTATTTCTCATAACATAAGAATTTATAAAATTACTTTGAAGCACATAAAAATCACAAATGGGGAATGCTTTTTAAATGATCCACAAATAAATTGCAGAACTTACTGCCACAGAATGACTTGGTTCCCAAAATACAAGTAAGCTCCAAAAGTAGTTAGATAAATTCATGGTAAAATGATCCACCCAAACCAATCTGAACACCATGATGCAGATGCTGCCTCCTGCTCAGAAAGTCCCTGAAACTGTGCTTGGTCAGCACGTAGGAGGATGTATGAAGAGAAAACATCACGTGCCTACTTGCCCTGAGTCTTTTCCTAATTAGCAGTTGGCTAAAATCAGAGACCTAATAATAGTGGCTAATTGTCCTTTTAAGCCATCTGTTGTGTTTTGTTAAGTCTGACCCAACAGAGTAGTTTTGGGTTAAATTGTATCTTTTTTTCCTGGAAGTCTGTAGGTACAGAGTAGTGCAGCTAGGAAATGCATAGCTGTAATGGATCTTCGAGCGGTTTAGATTGACACATCTTATAGATAAAAGATGCTGAGGTAGTATGGCTTCAAAACTGTGTAGTGATGATATAAAGCTCTGAAAGCATTTTACATCTGGATCTGTATAAAACTTGGTCTTGCTACACCACCTAAACAGGTGCCTTGCTCTGGGTAGTGCATTCATCTAGAACAATAAACTGTAATAAAACATTAACGGTCCCGTAAAATTATATTGATTCAGTGCTTTACCATAAGATGTCCTCACTAGACAGCATGTTCCCATTGGCAGGTACAAGGACTTTTGATGAAAGTTCCTAGTCCATTGAAATGAAACAGTACTCAGATTGTATTCAGTAGGCTTTATAATGCAGCACACTGGGGTTTATAAATCAAGGGAATATCTGTAGCATGTAAATTATGAAATCAATACAAAGGGTGGTTTTCACGTCCTGCTTAGTCTGATGTGCCCCTTCCTACAGTAATGTAAACACCTGTCAGTATCAGTGGTGCTGTATTTACTGTTGCCAAGTTATACAAATCTAGAAGCTTTATTCTTCCAATCCAAAGGAAAGTTAAACAGTCTTCCCGTTCCCTTTCCCCATCCTTTCTCCTCCCTCAGAAGTATTGAAAATCACACATCTTTGATGTCCACCTTTCTGTTTTCTTTAAGAAAAAAAAATAAAATGAAAACAGTTGAAGGTATAGAAGATAAACCAGTGTAAAGTCTATGTAGAGATACCCCAGCTGGCTTTCTGTTGACCACCTCACATGTTGAAAATGGCTTAAGTGTGGCAGCAAGGTCACTGTGGCTGTGGAGATGCAGCTGTGGGCTTCAAAATGGCTACTTAGTGCATCTGAGCTTTGAAAATGGCAAACTGCAAATGGTGGACTTAAGTTGAGATCCCATCATGAAAAGCTGATGGCTTGGTTAATCCAGCATTGGTATTTTGTTACTTCTGTCCCGATCAACTTCCATGGGCACTGTTTAGAAACAAAAATGTTTTCATTTACAAATTGTCGGTGTATTTTGGTGTGGAAAAAATTATTGCTACTGTACAATGCTGTTCCTCTGCAATAGACTGCCCACACAGAAATCCATTCTGGTCTACCCTATTGCCGAATGTCTTTGTGTGCATAATTATTGTTGGACAACTCGCCAAGCAGAAACTATTAGTTAAACGTTAATTTAAGCTTTGCAGTATTGCTTCCTCTGTTGCTATTTTGTTAAATACCAATTATTATTATAAGGATCACGATTATGAAATGAGTCCTGTTTTAAAGTTCCAGAATGAAACTACAGTTTACGTTACTGAAAATATTAATTGCAAGTTTAAAAATCCTTTTTTAATATGTAGCATTTAATACTGGTGTATATATATCTGCAATAGATATATAACTAATCAGGAATACTTCTTGTGATTAAAATTTACAGTAGGTAACATGCTAAAATAGGAAATGTTTCATATTTCTCAAGACTATGTAAGTGTCACTAATGGCAAGCTTGTTCATGTTAGCTGCTAGAACTGAATTTTTCAAGAATGACATTTGTGACGTATATAGTTGTATAAACTTAGAGATACACGTTTGATATTTGACTCTGATTTTTTTATTAATATAGTGAATGTTTTATACCTGTAAGTGTAATTGTTAATATTTAATTATTGAATTATCTGTTCTACAAAAGTGTTGTAATTAATTGAAGTTCATTTGATGCAAAACAATGCATGGGTAATTTTTCCTGGAGTTTTAAAATGACTATGTTTTAAGAAGTGCATTTGCTTCTCTAACTCAATAGAGAAATATTTTGGGAAACTCTCATTTTAAATCTTTGTCTAATGCATATTTTTCTTCATCAAATAGTTGCAACAGTAAATATAACTGTGTTTGCCATCTAGCTAGGTGATGCTGTTACTGTTACTGTGATTTTGCATTCTCCTTAATGGTCTGGAGTTTACAGCTCTGCTGCATGCTGAAGTGTTTAGGGTGTCTGCTGAAAACTAAATTGTAGACTGACTGAATGATAAAACTCGAGCAGAGCAACACTGATCTTTTTCTGTTTTATTGCTTGGACTAAATAAGTGATTTAATCAATTTACTGCGTAATGTATATTAATATCACTGTTTCATGAATATTGACAAAAATCTTTTTAAACTTGCAGCAAGTAGTGGCAGCAATAAATGCAGGAATCATACCTTTAGGAAACACATCTACTCAGAACAGTCACTGGGACTTGGGAAGTTCCTTCTTCTTTGCTGGAACTGTTATTACCACCATAGGTAGGACACAGCTTATTATCTTTTTATAGTAAATGAGCCGAAACTCTTTTGATTTCCAGTGTGTGCATATATTTGTTAATAGTAAATCTTCCAAATCTTCTGGTTTAAACTAGACAGTTACTTTTTAGCTGCAGAGGCAAAAATGATAGCTGTCCGTAAGAGGCCTTAGCAAAATTATTCTGTAGAAGAAAAATTTGCAGTATATTTCTGAGAGGTGACTTGAAGATGTTGTGGAAACATTTTCAGGGGGGAATTTGGTCAACTGTGTAATCACAAGTGTTAAATAGGGCATGACTTAAAGCACATATGCATTAAACCTTGACTGAAATGTATGTATTTTCAGGTCTGTATAATCCCATTCTATATTGTTGTTTTCTCTAGATTGTGAAAGAGATGAGAAAATGGTAAAGACTCAGTTCGGCTTAATTTAATCAGTTATGAGCATTGTATTGATAGGCAGATTTATGTTTAAAAGCTTACTTTGAGGCTTCTGTTGCATTCAAAGAAGTCCAGACCTGTAGGGTGATTTATCTGTACTCACAAGCCCAGGGAGTTTTCTGGATCCTTTCTGCATTTAAGAGCCAAAGTCTCTCTAAGCAGGTGTCAATAGGAGCAGCATTTCATCTTTCAATTTCTTCCCTTTGATTACAATATAGTGCATGTGGTATACTGTTCAAACATGTAATGTAGCTCACAGATCACAGAAGGGTCATCCACAAAGGTGGATGTAAATTTGGAGAAGAAATAAAATGAGAAAAATTTAAGACCTACATTACAAGAGTAAATGTGTAAGGGAATGTAGCATTGTTACAAATAATTACCTCTATATAATATTTATATGCATATTATAATGGAAGAGGATGTTCAAGTGTTGTATGTACATTTGTTCTTTATGTAGAATTGCATAAGTACTATATTTTTTGTGTGTTTGAGTGTATACATGTCTATATATATGTATAAATATTGTGTTTATGTTTAAAATTTTTCCATATCTAGAGTAACTGAAACACAGGTTTAGTGAAAACAGAGTGAAACTCTTACCTCCTTGAGAATAGTAACAAAACGTACTGATTTTATAGTAGTAGGTCCACAAGGTAATAAAAACCCAAGGATTGACAAATGTAATTTTAACAGACTATAACAAAAAAAAAAAAGCAAGAACCTTGAAAGGATAGCTTTATGAACAGTCTTACCCTCTTCTGACAGCACAAAGCTTTATGTTGTAAGTAAGTATCCATGGTCCTGTAGAAAGTGCTTAATATTTGTTTCAGTTCCCAATAAGTTAACATGAAATGAAAGTTAACATATGAAAATTCTTCAAGGAATTAAATGATTCAAAAATTATTTTAAAGCAGTGGACCATTTTGTTTCACCATTTTATTTCCAAGTAGAACCAAGGCTTTTCTAAATCAAAATGTTTCCTGATTTAATTAATTGACCTGATTTTACCAAAACATGCTTGAGCCCTGCTTAGAGGAGAGTGGGGGATCTGCAAAAGCATCCAGGCCTCTGATCCACTGTCCCCAAGAGGCAAGATAACCCAATAGGAAATACACTTGAAAATTAGTATTTCAGGTCATTTTTGCAAAGCAGAGTAGTCAGAATCAGGCCAAACTAGGCAACTGTAAATATTTATTTCAGGTTTTGTGATAGAAACCCGAGAAAATACGGGAAAAAATATCTTCTGTAAAATATTTTGGCTTTGGAGTAACTGTGTTTTTCATCAGAGACCCTTTCTGATGGGAAGCTCCTGGTCAGTTGCAGTTTTGAGCTTCATTTCTTGGGACCTCAGAACAGCACACTTACATGAAAGCTGTAGTGTGGTTGGCATTGTCTTACTTTCCGATGGTTCAAAGGCGTTGCGGTGTGACAACAGGTGGAGCTGCCATGAAAAGCCCTTGAAGTTGCGACTTTCTCAGGAAAATGGTGACAAGCGTAAATTTTGGGTGTGCTTTTCCTTATTTTTTTTTTTTATTATTATGTGCAATCAAGTGGTTTTGTGTTCAGAGCAGTATCTTTTCATATATGAGTAACCTTTTGAAAATGAAGGCATTCCTCCCATTAGGAGGCATATGGTTATCATGTAACTTGATATTTTAATTTCTCAAGAGAGTAAAAATGTGGTTTATGAGCATCTCCAGAGAGTTGCCATAGGTTTCAGCCAAACACTACAGATATTCTCTATGGACAAAGGCAGAACTTTATAAATTCATAAAACAACTTTACAGGAATAATTTGTAAAAGTGATTTTATAAATATGAATAAAATTTATAAATACCATGTCCTTTAAACTGTATATCTTAAGAAATACTTGCATAGAAGAAAAAAGGATTACTACCATTTAGAGAAAATGATAGCTTTCCAGTGTTGCCACAGATCCTCTAGCCTTCCAAACCTCCTATTACTATAATTTTACCTTACCATTTAGCTCACACTCCTCCTGGTGATATCTCAGAATCCAAGAAATTCCTGTGGAACCAAGAGTTTATTTATGGATAGTGTTTGCCAAACCTTTCTTTAATGACAGTAGCGCTTTCATCCCACAAGTATTTAGTTCCTGGGGAGAGGGGATAATAAATAAAGCCTTTAGCATTTCCCTAAGCTATAAGTTATTGTTTTACAGTTACTGTTATTATTGTATCACAGCAGTGATGAACATCTAAGTGAAAACTATTGACCGTGTATTTTGGTGGGTATTGGCAGCAGTCCAGAACCATCTGTAGTTTCTTACTCTTCTGGGTCTTCTGTAGGCTGCTGAAAGGCTTTGTGATGGGGACATGTAAATCTATTGAGCTTCAAAGCCAGCTAACAAAAGCAGAGGTAACACTAGAGAAAGCATGGCTTCATGTTTATTTAATGTATTTTTTTTTTATTCTCTTGTAATCCTTCTTGTTATCCAATAAATGTTTCAGTTCATATTATAAAATTAATAATCTTGGTTTTAATAGAACATGATCTGTCATACTGCTACTAGATATTTCCTAAGAAGTGGTTTTAGTTGAGAGGTCAGGGTCAAACAATTTCACAAGATTTTATTTAGAAAAGATCTTTTGTAGCTTTTTTTCCCCATGTCTGAGCAGGTTGGTTTTGGCTTTGTATTTTTTACTGTGCAACAGCATAAAACTTGTTTCAGGAAGGGGCCTCACTGGTTGTGGGTTTGGCTTGCTTAGTTAGGTGTTCTTGCTTGTGGATATGTTTGTAGAACAAATGCGCCTCCTCGCAACAAGGAAATGTGAAACTACGTGATTACTCTGTGCATATGGAGCCATTTCAGACAGTCCCTACAAAGGAAAAAGGTAACAGGGGGAAAAGCGAATGCAAAAATTGTCTATGAAAAATATTGTTGCATTGTTCCCTGGGATATTGTGCATGCTGCAAAGCACAGAAGGTACTCTATTTTTCTACTTGAAAATGTCATTATCCAGTCAGTCCTGTGCTAAGACCACATGTCCAAAGAAAAGAAAGAGTTGGGAAGAAAAGCAAGAAAAAATGGTAACTGAATCATAAAGCTGGAGATAGTGTTGAGGAAGAGTAGAAAATAATCTTTATGTCACCTTTTTATTCTGAAAGCTCATTGTTGGCTCTGCACATGTTCTTTATCCTCTAGATCACTTCCTTCAATAGGTAGGTTAACTCAGAAATGGGCATACAGACACAACCTGTGCACACCCCACTTCCCCCAAAACAACTTGTATTTTAGGGCCTGAGATAGTTTTATATTGGCAGCAGGGTAGGAAAGGAGACCTCTTACTGCAAGCTTGAGGCCTGCATCTAGGAAAATGTAAAAACAAAATAGACGTGCCAAAGCCTTGAGCTTAGCAGTTGTTTTCCTGAATGACTACTCTCTCAGCCCGTAAAAAATGTAGTGTCAACCATAATATCAGAAACCGTATCATGATAACCTCTGCTGGACTCGTATGGATCTTCATCTAAAATAGCTGTATTATTTCTGCTGTTATTCCAGCCAGTCTATTAAGATTTTTTCAAGCACTGCAAGTGGACGTACAGTGGAAGGGGCACTTCCTCAGACTCCTGGAAGGTGGAGTATCTTGAATAGCAGTTGTGAGTATGCGGGGAGTGCCAGCAACCTCACTGCTACCTGTGGTTTGCCAGAGAGCATCCTTTCAAACAGAGTCATGTCTACATGGGGGGTGAGCTCACAGAGCTCCATTAATACCTTAGCACTTGAGGATTTGCAGCCCTATTGATGTCCAGATCCAACAGTTGTTAATAATTGTGTCTACAAATCAAAAAAGGAAGAACACGTAATATTTTTTTTTGCAATTTTCCACTTTTTTTTCACTAGTCCTCAATTTTTGAACCCAAACTTCACATATGCACTGGAAACTGAACCTCTTGAGAAGTTCACTCATGCCTAAAGTCTTTACCGTAGCTTCATTGCAGCTAGCTGTGGAAAAAAGGTTAAGTTTTTTGGGTCTGAGAGCCCAGCAACCATTATTAAAGAGTGAAAAGTGATGTGAATCTTTTTTTAAAAAAGAAAAAGAAACATATTGTAAATATTTATGTTTTAGAGTACAGCCGTGAGTAGCAAGCAGCTAAGATTCTGAAAAAAAGATTAATATTTTTGACTAGATATCTGAACTTGATATGTCACTTTGAGAGTTACAATTAGTTATGAAGCTTCAAATGCAATTTAACTGCAAGGAATACCTCTTTCTGCCGTTTTCCCACTGCCTGGACACAAGCTATTCTTGTAAAGGCAGGGTATTTTAAAAAATCTTATTAAATTGGTTATTGATTTGAAACAATGATAAAATTCTGTTGATAAATCTGTCCCTCCTGGCACCATTTCACTGCATTTTTGAAGTACAAAGTAACAGAACAATGTATTGATAACTGAAAATATACAAAATATGTTTGATATTATAAAAAGACAAATACTGTTGATAATGAAATGTGTTACCTATTATGTCAGATGATCATAAAGATAAAAAAATTGCAAATGATGTTGAAAAATTTATTCCCTTAGTTTAGAAAAGCAAGAAGCATCACATACTTATAACGGTTTTCTTTTTTGTTTGTTTGTGCCACCAAAGAAAAAACAGAGCTATCGAGGATGAACATAGAAATTTAATTTGAAAAGATTACTCCAATTTGCTTATCAGAATATAAACGCTAGGATTTCTGTTTGTGTACTTGAAATGAAAGAGAGAAGAAGGAATCAAAAGAGAGTGAAGTGCAAATGCTGAGGTGATTGAGAAGAGGGTTAGTGAAAAACTCCTAAAAGCAAAAAACATAAAATACATTTGCCTGAAAAATATTCTGATATGGGATTTCCTCCATCATATCAGTATTCAAATCTGCATTTGGGACTATGACTTAAATTAACTTGACTACATGGTGGACATTGTATATGGCTTCTGAGGACCTGTTTCTTTCAAGGCTTCTCAACTTGAAATAATCTTCTTTGGTTCCCTTTCCAAAACAACAGGTAAAGTTTCATTAACGCAAGGTCATGGATTTTATCCTCCACCAGTAGCCTGGATGCATGCGTCCAGATTTCATATAGCTTCTAACAGGGGTGTGTATGTGGCAAAGCTGAGTATAACCGGTTGATAAGACCAGCTGCAGAGCAATGCAGAAAAGAAGTGGTTAAGATTTATGGTCTGTGAAAATGTGGTAGTGAGAGACATGACAAAGAGGTTTCTGGGGAATGAGGTGGAAATGCTCCTTCTATCACTTACTGTGCAGAGGACTCCACTGAAAACTCCTGCTGTCTTACCGTGCTTTCATATTGACTCTCAAACTGTGTTAAATATGTATATCGCATCTGATAAAATATCAACAGAAAGAACTATTTTGTTTATAAAAATTCCCCCCTGAGATCTCTTCAGAATTCAATCTTTCCTCTAGGTTAGTGTTGTGCTTACCTTCCAATCCCCATGCTGCTCTTCTTAATAGAAGATATTAGAGCTAAAATAGCTTTTTAGTCTCTATTTGTTCCATTCTAATCTATCTCCTTTTCTTCTTTTGTTGCTCCTGTGAAAAAGTCTAAATTTGACCCAGTTATTGGCTGTTGACTAATAGTGGTTCACTCATACTGTGGAAAGACCTGTTAGGAATTGGCAACAAAATTCTCCAAATATTTCATATGAACTGAGCATATTCTCTCCCAGGACTGTAGTGACTAAACAAGATTTCCTCTGTAATTATTTCTCCCAGGAACAGTAAGTAGAGAGTGTATTACCACTATGCCCTCAATTTTCTCCTGCATTTGTTCAGGCAATGAGAAAGAGAGCTTATCTGACTCGAATGCTGACGAAATAACAGTTGGACTGTACAAGGTTCAGAAATAATAATTAGGGTAAGCCTTCTGGGAGCTAGAGAACCTGGAACAGTGGTGGAGAAAGGACCATGGTGAAGATCTGAAAGGAAATGATATTAGCTGAAGAACTCAGAGACATTGAGGGCTTGTATATCGGAAAAATTGAATTAAATTGAATGAGCAAATCAGAGACAATAAATTGAGCCTTACTGACCAAAACAACTGAGACTAAGAGAAGGAGAGGACCACTTTTTTTCCTGCACATGCTAGAATAGTCAACAAGAAACACTGGCTCTGAAATTGAAGAAGTGCAAGTTTATGGGATGATATGCAGCTTTAATTACACAGAGAAGTGCTATTTCTTCTATCAGCTCCCTTTCGGTATGCAAGTATCTGGCATGCAGGCATGTTGTAAATTGCAAGCACTTGCATGTTCTGTGGGCCGTATTCGTAACAGAAAGGATCTGATATTTCTGGTGATATTGTTACCTTAAATTATTAGCTATAGTAAAAAATCTTAGGGTGATGTAGCCTCTTAGTAGAGTGAATGTACAAGGGAGTTTTTGTTGACCTGGTAAGTTCTGATATTTGGATGAGGAACTTGGCCATGGATGGTATAAAGGGATGCTCTCTTCTTAGGGAAGGTGGTGGCATCAGTGACATTTCATAACACTTTTCATATCCTTTTTGCACTGATCTCTTTTTTTACACATTTTTGGCCTTTTAATCCTGATTCAGAGCTCCTCCAACTACTTATTTTTCTTGTAACACTGAGTTTCCAACTATGTTTATATTCTGGAATGTTTTTTCCAATCACCTGGGATGATTTTCAGTATTGATGTGATTTCATTAAAAATTGGTTTTGTCAAAAAATCCTTTTTAATTTCACTGATAAACTTCCTGCTAGGCATCACTAATAGTTCTATTTTTATGTGGTGTCTATTTGTTGTTGGATCTTTCAAAGCAAGGAGGAAGATGTACCATTTCTGCAGGTTGATGTGCTTGTACATTCTGACCTTTTAATCTTCCTTTTCCTCAAAACAAGCAAAAAGTTCTGTTAAAACAAATTGCTAGGTATGCAGCTTTCCATAACTCTTTTGTACCTTCTGTAATTTCTTAAACAACAGACTACATTTACCACAGTTCTGCTGAGGTCTTGCTGTGGAGTGAAAATGTCAATTCATCAGTTGTGACACAGTCCTCAATATTCACTGCAAATGAGCACTGAAATTTTTGCAGTTTACTCTCTTAATGCTAGTGTGCTAATGGAATTGGATTTTATTTTTTTTTAATTCAGATTTCTCATCATGGGCTGATCAGTATAGAGTTTCTGAGCTTCCCAATCAGGTCCATTTTAATTTCCAGGTTATGAAATCTTGTTATCCATAAAGGAGAGGCTGCCAGGAAGAATTCTGAATATGGTTACACTGTTTGCAGAATGCTAGGATGAATGAAATTATTTCCTGCTTCCCTTTTTGTTTATTTTCATAATTGCATCAGGAGCAGTGCAACCAACCATGAGAACCTCAAATTCTATAAGCAAACAAAGGCACAGGATTTTGGAAAATACAGAAAAAAGTGAATGTTTTGTGCTTTGTTTCTACTAAACAAGAAGTAACAAAATTGGAGTCACTGTGTGTGTATGGTTTAAAGGTGAAAATAAAAGCACCTGTATGTAGCATGTATATCCCATTAGGATGATCTTTTGGTAAGTTCCTCTTTGACCATGTTGAGGTGGTTACCATTATCTGCTGCTTTATTCACAGCTGTGTGCACTTACTGTTTAGTTAACCTGCTAAACAGGACCATCTTTTGAAAAGGGAGTGGCAGCCATAATCAATGCCAGATTATTATTCCCTGCCCGCTCCCTTCTCCCCGGACTAATAATATAAGAGTGGTGTGTTAGGCTGTAATCTCATTTGAAAGTGAAGCTGACTATCTTAGATGGAGTTCTTGCCTACCGAGCGCCTTAGAAAGTAAAGGAATTTTTTAAGTGCTTTTAGGACAAGTTCTGGGTTCTGAAGACTTGAAGATCTCTTGGTGAGCATTATGACAGATCTGACCAAATAGCATGTTGCTTTATACCAAGTGAGAACCTACCTATTGTAAGTCCTGCTCTGTTTGCCTATCGTGTTGACCTGAATGTAGAATGAGGTGGGTTTTCTTCCTGGAAACTAAGATCTGAAGAAGATTGCTTGCCTTGTATGGAGGCTTTGTTTAATATGCACTTCAGCTATACATCTGCTCACAAGTTCCAGTAAGGCTCCTTGGCATTCTGGCTGGTTGGAGCAGGGCAGGGGCCAATTCTAATAAGGAATAGCTTGGCCTGGATGTTCCAGTGGTGTACTGAATCGGAGGTCTAGGATCTGCTGACGAAAAGGCTTCGTTGGCCAGGATAGACGCTTAGCCCTCTATTCACTCAAGCGTTTGTATGTAAACTGGGTGGCACCATCCATGACAGCTGAAATTAAAAAAACCTGATGGATTCTATTTCAATGATACTTGAAAGATAACTGCTTTTTTATTTTCTTTATTCCCACCTGCTGCCCCCCGCCCCCCCCCCCCCCCCCCCCCCCCCCCCCGAATATGAAAAGGAAGTTGTACTGATAGCCTAGAAGGACTTAAGGATTTCTTGAAAAAGTGAACTGCCAGTAGTATAAAATCTGATATGTTGTGCCTCCAGAATTATGGAATAAAATAGCATTAACATATCACTACAGCACACGAGAATACTGATTAGCATTTTATAGAAGTGTTTAGGGTTTTTTAATACACTGAGAATTCTCTGTATTTTATAGTTTTGTCATTATTGCCAGCAGCTTGGTTCCATTAAAAAAACCTGAAAAACCAAAAGGGACTCTGGGTAGAAATACAGATGAAGGGGAAATTAACAAAATCCATTAATGTTTTTTCAGCGAGTCTTTTACTATATTGGATCCTCTGATGCTTTGGAAAATCTCACCCTCTGCTGTTATCCTTTTTTTGCAAGATCTGCATCAGTCAGTGTAACTGCAAGCTTACATCTCAGTGTGGGTTAGAAATCCATATTTTTCAGGAGTACAGGTTTCTTTCTACAGTAACACGCATATAATCTGTGTATGTAGTGCTTAAGATAAAGAGGATAAAAAGTGATGAAAACTGATTTGAACTGCTAATGCAAGTGTAATCAAGTACAAAAGTTATAGTCTGATAATTTCAGTTTTTCATTTGGGAGGAGCAGACATTTGCACAAGACACCTGTTACTTGCAAGTTAATAGTAAGGTAAGTGGTAAGAAGGGCTCATGGGATGCAGATTTTAAGTGACAGTGCAGAAAAGCCCTATATATGCATTAACTAACCTTTTCTGGTCATGGTGGGATTCACCAATGAATAATTAGATGCATTTCCAGGTGTGAAAAAAATGGGATGCAAGGTAAAGGAAGAACAATTGTCTGCTACATACTAGCTAAAAGCAAATAAATACATGTGGTAGTACAACTATTAGCCTGTAAAACCTATGATGAATTGCTCTCTTTCTCGAAGTGCTCTTATATTGAGTACTAATATTTAAAATTTGTCTGGACTTGCGCAGCAGGATCAGGAAGATTAACACCTTTTTACTTTCTGAAAGTCAGCCTATTCTAGCTAAGGCAGTCTCTGATTTATTTTTAAGAGAAACAGTAATACTCTTCGACGTTAATAAGAGATTAGCATCTAAGTTTTTGTCATTTTGCTTCTGTGGGGACAGATCTGCAGATAGTTTTACCCTAGTGGCTTTACTAGAGACCTGCTTTCCTCCCTTATCTTCACTTGTGTGGGATTCAGATATATTTTGCTGGACCAGTAACCAGAGCCTAGGGGAAGCCAGGAATAATTAAAGACAATGCATTAGTTCATTTGGACATCCTTAGTGTGGATGCTTCATAGCAATGATGCAAACTGTGTACATTCAAGCCTCACTTATTGGACAGGAATTTGATAGTAATCGTGGTCCCAGTTAGTCTCCCTTATCTGCAGGGTTCTTTACTCAAAATCAGTTGTCCATCTGAAATCAGTAGTTCAGTATGCTCAGATAGTGTGGGTATGGAAATATTAATTTAATATTTGGATGAATAGGTGGAAAGTATCGAGTAGTCTGAGGAGGAAAAATGATTCCAATCATGAGAATTCAAATACTTAACAAAATCCATCATGGCAAAGGTTTGTTTTTTTTAATGAGTTGAATGTAACTACATCTTTTGTCATTCCACATAACTTGTTATTCTTTTCTGTAAAACATACGTTTAAATTCTAGTATCCAGTGTTAAGACTATATATGGTTAAGGATGACATTATTTGAAAATGTTGGTGGTGTTTCTTATCTGCCAGAATGTCATGAGGATGCCTGAAGTTGTAACCAAATGGAAGAATCGGGTAGATCGTTCTTGCATCCTCTCTTGTTACAGTTGGATCCTGGCTATCTGAAACATCTGAATAATTGCTTCCTTGCTATCATCACCTTTTGCTGTATAGATTTTTCATCTCGCTTCCTTTCTCCAGGCATATAATCTGAATTAAATAATTCTCAAGAATGGATTGATGATACTCTGTACTTGTCGGGCTAACAAATAAACTCTTCTGTCACTGGTTAGTTGTACAACTTCTTTTAGTTCAGGAAAGTTTTCTTTTTGGTAAAGGTAAATACTTGAAGGATCAGATTCTTTCACTACCTGTTCTAATTTTGTTAACCTGTGAAAACTTTCACCATCTGATTGGACTGCATAGGAAGAAAATTCCCTTCTCTTGTCTACAGTTGCTGTTTCTTCTTGTCCAAATTCAGAATGTTTTGGTTGTCTTTTTTTCTCTTCAACCCCCAGGATTAGCCATAGAGAGGGTTATTTGTTCACCTATAATTTTTAAAGATTCTCATTCTATAACTATATAATTGGATCCTATATTAGTAATGACTTGCTCAGTTCACCTGCGTTCTTTGGGTAGTGTGGCATAAAACAATTATTGAGGAAAACATGGATGGATGGATGACCTTGATTCACAGGCCTCTGAGGCTTTTTGCAGTGTGATGCATCACAGCAAACAAATGATTGTGGAACCAGCATGGTGCTTGCCATCCACTGTTCTGATATCTTTGCTGTTGTGTTGTTTTGTCTGTCTTGTTTTAGATCACAAACTCTTTGAGGCACGTATTTTGGGTCATAATGGTAACAATATGATCAACAATCCCAAGTGTCTGTATTGTTCAGTTTAACTGATGACATTTTAGGGAGATATTTTGCAATATACAGTTGAAATTGCTAATTTTTATTTCCTTGGTCTGCAATCAAGAAAAATTATTGCATCAAAATTTTTTCAGATTAAGGATCAGAGATATTTATAATTTATGTAATCTAATTTTATGTGATATTTGAATACGGGTTAAAAAAACCCCAACACAACAGACTAACTTAAAAAGACTGAAACTGTTTTCAATGTGATGGTGGATCTTTTAATCTTAGTCTATAAACTTTTAGTTAAATAAAGTAATGTCATAGGCTATTAGAACCTCTATCTTTGGGGTTTTAAGTAGGTTAACATTCTCTATAGGAAAGAATTTATGTAATTTTAATGGCTTAAAAAGGTCTCTGATTATATATTGTTAGCACCCACTCTAAATTCATGTTGGCAGTCTGAATATAATCTTAGGTTTGGACATAAATATGCTGAAACACATTTGATGTCACCAAATGCTTTTAGAAATCTGCCAGCATTGTTTCTGGGTTAAACCTTTTATCTTCAAAGTGACTTGCAGATTCCAATTCATGCTTTTATTGCACCACAGATCGATAAACTTTTTTTCTGATCAGAAATGCACAGCTTATTTGGAAAAAAAGGTGCTCAGGCTTTTAATAAACAGCCATGATTGCTATTTGGAGAAATGGGTGCAGGAAAATAAATTTGGTAGAATTTGGGAAGTGTTAGGGCACCAACAGCTATGGCAGTGCTCCTGGTGAAGGCAAAGAAACTTTTGCTCTCGACTTGCTCTAATCTTTTGCAGATATAGTAAAAGATGGTGGATGTGAAGAAGATATATTAGGGGCTGTAGACCTTGCTCCACACTTTGGATAGTCTAACTGGAAAGTGTAATTCAACAGCCTGAGAAAGGAGAACTTCTTTGCCATATGTCTGTCTACTGTCTGGTTAAGAACTGGTCAGAGAAAATATACTTACAAGAACAAGAATCCATTATCAGATTCACTGCTTTATTATAGATCATCAAGACTGAGAAAGTTTTAATTTTTGTGTCTCATTATGGGATTTAATGAGCTTCAGCTGAGCCTTGAAGTGGTATTTTCTTAGACTACATAAAAACTATAATTTAGGTTTGTATTTGCCTGAAATACCATATTTTGCTGTGAGATGGTCTGCAGATCATCTTTGTGAAGAGCTGTCTATAAATTTGTCATGACTTATGACAGATTCTTTTTAATTTTTTCATCCTAGCTTTTAAGTATATGCTTGCAAGCATCACATGTTCTTGTCTGAACTTTTGACTGCTAATTAGTCATTGATGTTAAATTGTTCAGAATTTTCATGTCTACAGACAAATATGAAGTATGGATTTAGCTGTTCAATTAAACTGATAGTCCCTTTTGTCCACTACAGGTCAGTGAAGACTTGGAGAAGTCCTTATTCTGTACTCTTTGCTCTGTTTTTATCTTGCAATCTTGAAACTGTACTTTTCTTATTTGGTAAAAGGAGTGGTAACCAGTGTGGTTCTGCAGGAGTAATTAGAGAGGAAATGAGTTCGTGCCATCAGAAATGTACACACATTATAACTGAGCAATTTCTACTAGTAGAATATTAATCTCAAAATAGTGTTACATAAAAGTGAAAGTACTGAAATACAAGAATTAAAGCTTTCATTGCTAGATGTCTTGTTAAATATAAAGATTCATAGGTGCCTCTGAAGCTGCAGTATTATCAATAGAGTGGTTTTGGTAGGTCTGCTATTAAAAAAAAATAATTGTATTATTCTACTAAACCGTTTGACTCCAGTCTAATATATAGGGTAAAATACCAATATTTCCTTCTTTCTTTTTATTTTCAATGGCTTATTTGCAGGAGAGAAAAGTGTTTGCATGGAGTGCCTCGCTGGTGAGGTGAGAAACTTGAATTGCACGTCCAAGTGTACAGTATCAATTTGCCTGGAACTTTGCAGTAGATTTTTTTTTTTTTTTTTACGAAGGAATGTGAGTGTATTGGAAAGACAGAATCGTGCTCCATTTTAAAGGATGGAGTTGCAGGAACTGCAGATGGCAGATAACTAGTCTTGGAGCTTGATATATTAGAGCTTGTAACAGAAATGATTGTTTGATAGCTTAAGTTCCGCTTTTTTATTCTCTATACATCATTATTTCAGTGAATATAGGATTATAGCTCCTTCAATACGAGAGGTATGTTATGTTATACCATGTTGTACTAGCTTTTGAAGTAACCAGCCCTGGCAATTGTCCCCAGTGGTAGTGAGCTTGATGAACCTACATGGTAATATAGTATGGCAAATATCTGATCCTGTAGACTACAGAGATTTACAGTGTTAAACACCCTTGGTGATCAATAACAACAGGGAAGAAATAGACAGGAAAGAAATTGGGAATTTTAAAGATTAATTTAAATTAAATTTTGAATTGTCTTCAAAATGAAAATAATTCTTACATGAGTCTAGTGAAGGCTGTTCATAAACCTGGGGATGGTTGCATGAAGGAGTAAATTGGAGTAGGGTGTGATCGCTATTTCTTGGTAATCTGTTAAGAGTTTGGAAGAATGTGTTTTCTTCTTCTATGAGCCAGTCTTACTACCTATTAAAAATCACTATAACATGACTAAAATTCAATAATGGGCAATTACTTCTCTATAAGAAGAGGTTTGATTTGTAGGGAAAGACACTATCTTTTTCTAGAGCCACTCAAAACAGCTGGAATAACAGATGAGCTTTTTGAGAAAAGCTGAGGAAGGCCTCATTTACCCCAAATACTGTTGTTTCTAGTTGTATCAGAAACTCAAAGATATTTTGCTTTTCTATCATTGTATCCAATTTATGTTCTTCTACCATTCTGATGATAAAAGAACTATTATTAGGCCTCTCTATGAAGTGTTTGAACCATCTTTTGCATATTGAGATACTAATTTCTCTACTCGCATAGTAAAACATTTAAAAATGTTTATTGTTATCACTTAATTTTTAAAATGAGATTTCCATAATGATATGCTGCTGGATAATCATACACATATCAAGTACAGCACTGTCAGTGGAAGTGTAAAGATCCATTTGTGCTACTCATTTATTCTCTCCTCCCCCCCCCATGTTTTATGTCTGATAGTTAAAGCACCTCAACCTTAGTGGTTGTCTAATATTTCTATGTGAGTGGTAACTTATAGAGACTAATTAGAAATAATAATTCTTTCCATAATATGCTGAAAATAAGAGATCAGATTTAGAACAAATGAATTTAGAGAGATGATTCATGAAACATAATGAAGCAGTCAATTACTTGTCAATCAAGAAAATAATTTGTAATACAAGTCCTGCCCTGTGTTCTGCAGCCATAATAGGGCAATAGAGGTAGGAATCCGAGAAACAAACATGAGGACTGTCCCCTAGAACTAGCAATAAAACAGATTGACAATAGGATGGGACCCATATTCAGCTCTCATTAGCATCAAGAAGTTTTGTATTTGAGTGAGAGAAACGAACCCATCATTTTTGAGTGGGTAGCTTTACAGCATGATGCTTTGTGAACCCTGTTTGACAGATCTGTGAATGCATGTGCATATATATGAATATATAATGTTATCCATCATGAAAGTAGCCTGTCAGTCTTGGGCACGTGTGAGTTCCCTGCCAGCCAGGATGCATGCAACAGTGGGCAGTATGCCTTTGCTGAAGGTACATGCTGTGAGGGGCTTCAGAAAGGCAGTAAATATGTCATGGCAGCTTGCCACTGGCTGACCGTGCACGCCTGCAGTTTTCAGGGGGCTTGTGTGCTGGATGTAAAGATAGCACTACTTCGTTCTCATCCTCATCCAGAAAGTTCAAGATTTTTCAAAAGATAAATTTTTGTGTTCTACTTAAAGTACCTATCTCTAATGATGGGATAGATGAATAAAGTATAGAAAGCTGTTGGAAGATGTGAAAGATTATCAGATGCTTGTTAGAACAGCGTGTTGCTAAGTAGTCACGCAGAGAGAGGATGGAAACTTCAACTACAGTCCTCTGAAAGTGCTCCCACAGAGATCTGCTTAACTAACACCAAAAAATCATAGGAGGAGAAGCTGAAAAAGAAGCTGGAATGGTGAATGTTTTATTGGTGAAGGACTACTGGACACAGAATAGTACAAAGTGTGTTCTGGCTCTAGGAATGTTATGCCTCTCCCTGGCATATGGCCTCCAGAGAAATTATAAAGAGCAGACACCTACCATAAGCATCAAAGGTGGGATGATCCTCCGAGTAGTCTGGAAGCCCAAGTGGGTGTTCCTCATCCTGTGCTGGTTGCTTTCTCCAGCACTTTCTCCTCTCTTCATCTTTTTCTAACATCCTTTTCATTTCAGGTTCATCTACACCCAGCTTTCTTGTCTCCTTTTCCATCTGTCCTCCCTCTGAACTTACCTGGAAGAATAACCACAGAACTAATAGAGCACCTCGCCAGGGAAGGCTGCATCTGAATGAAGGGGATTTGAGACAAAACGTGACACTGTTTCAAACTGCTTGTTTTCATCATGAAGCATTTTAAAAACTTAGGTTTTGGGCTAGTCCAGCTATGAACCCATAGTAATTAATCTGTCGCAATATATTGGATGTGGCAATATGATTACCTTTATAGCTAAATACAAAATCACAAAGAAATTCCTAGAGAAATTAAAATCTGAAGATTTCAGAGATTTCAAAGGGATGATTTCAAGGCTAGAAGACAAGATATGCCCGGTGTTACAGCTGGCTTCAGTATTTGAGTTCAGTGATGTCTAACTCCAGAGTTTTCCCCTCTTCTGTTTTCAGTCTGTGGTAGAGGCATATGCTTCTGAAGTCTTTCTGTAGTCATGACATTTTGTGCTTCCTGTGAGGCACTCTTTAGTAATATTAATACAAATTAATTTAATATTTTTTTTTTTCCACTGTATTTAAAAACACTTACCTTCAATCAGGGGAATAGCACTGGGGTCCAGTGTGAAGGTAGTTTTACTGAAACTACCTCTAGGTTACTTGGCTATACATTCTTTAATATTTCTTCAAATCAATGCCATTCTAGTTTTTTGTTTTACACATTAGATTCCAGACCACCAGAAGGATACATCTTTTATGTAAGAGTATGAAGATTTCCTGGTGTTTGGCTACAATACCATGGCTCCGCCATGTGGTAGGCAGAACAGTATAACACAATCTGTGTACAATAAACTTTATTCTCTAACTGCACAAATAATGTAGGTTTAAAGGTATGAGCATATGTTTACACATAAGTATTTGCATCAAGGTCTTTTAAATATATATATATACACACGCACACATATGTTAGCATCTCTACAAGCAGTCTATGGCTTTACCTTCTCATAGTCACTTATTGTTCCCATCTCTAAACAAGTGTATGTATGGTAACAACTTTTTGTTCATGTAGATATTTCTCTTCAAATCAGTATAGAGGAGAGAGGCTGACCAGCTGTAAGAAATCAGATCTCTTGTATATAAATTGTGTACCTAAGATCATCTGGGTATTGTTTTATTTCACATGTAGCTGATACACCTTGGAAATTGTGATATGATGTCCATTGAACACGTTTCTCTGGGATGCAAAGATACAAACAATTCCCTCAACCAGTGTAGAAGTAGATACTGATTTAAAACTCTGGTGTCAGCAGTTCCAGTCTGAACTGGGGTAACAGATGGTTTCACAGGCTAAGTAACTGCACCAAGGCTGTGACCCAGTAGCTTGTGGTGTTGCTGTGGTATCACCTTTGGTCCTCTCCTCTTTGCCCTGATACTTCCCTGCCTGGTGGGAGGAGGAGGCCTGCAGCACTTTGTGCTCTGCAGTTTTGTTCTTTGTGAAGCTCTTGACTGACAGGCATGCTCAACTGTCTGGGGAGACTTTTGTTTTGAGAGATAGCAGGAGTGATCTTGGATGCATATTATTAGTCCCTTTGAGAATAGTGGAGCTGTATGTAAGATCTCGAAGGGCTTTCTCAGGAATTTTTTGGAGCCCTGAGCAGGGTCCTTGCCTATGCAGGTCTAATCTCTGGTAGAAAAACTAAATATATCCATCTTTCATAAAATACTGTCTTAAGAACTTTGCAGAGGATTGGAACTGTGTTCAGAGCCTCTGGCTGAGCTCTGGATCCTGGTCTCATTTCTGATCAGAGAGGTTTTAATGGAACTAAATTCTGTGGGGCTCAAGAGTTTGTCAACCTTCTCTGAAGGGAGTGTTGTGAAAGGAGTGTGGGAGCAAATAAAAGAAAGATAATTCAATAACTGTGGGTGGGAAAAACAAACAACCAAACCAAACCAAACCAAAACACCACCAAACTTCTGCCTTTTTTCTTTCTGCTGTTCATGTTCTCCCTTGTTTGGAGCATCCTCATCTGGGACATCTCATGTCACTTGGCTAAAAAATGCAGTTTCCTACTTCATGTTAGAAGATCACAAACAACACGGGGTAGTGGTAGATGAAGTCAGAAACAGTTATGTGGGTAGTAAAATCAGGGAACAACAAGTGGCCAGGTCTGTCCTTTGTGCTTGCTTAGAAATACAATAGAAAACAAGGACACACTCATGTGGCTTCCCTGAAGAGGAGGAATGGAGTTGGAAGTGTGTCTGGCTTTCTTTTTGTGCATGAACAACATGGAGGAATTTTAAATAGCTGATTTTGTTTATCAGGGAGCTCTTACAGGAAGAAGTTGCATTATAATTTATATTCCTAATTTTATTACATAACTGTCTAAAGGGCAGTGTATATATGCAGTTTTGAGCTCTGAAATTTTCATATGACAATCATTTTTCAAGGAGATCTTTGTTCTCAAATCAGCTTGAGAGTGGTAGGAGTTACAATGAGTGAGATAGTAAAAGGGAAGAATTAACCATTTCAAGAAATGTGCAACTTTTTTTTTTGTCCGGTCCTAAAAATCTAATTTAAACTTCCTTCACTCTTATATCACTTGTCCAGTTTAACCTAGTCCTCGACCATTGTTACAGGCATGTCTACATCCTAAAAAACTGATGCCACATAAGGGAGGAGAAAATATTTTTTTTTTGTTGGTTAAATGCTGCCATGTGCAAAGCTGATATATTGACTGGAGAAAACTTTTTTTGTGTGGAATTCTGTATTTCCTAGCTTAAATTGTCCCATTGAATGTTCAGTTTGTGTGGCAGTTTCTAGGTTCTCAGTTCATCAGAATTGTAACAGTGCTGTAGGAGAGACTGGTGGTGCACTAGATGTTTATTAGGACTCTGTAGTGTTTACCAAGAATTTGAGTACAGGGTTGTAGGACACAGCTGAGGCACACAATGTAGTTTTCAGCTGAAGAAGGCTGCACTGAAAAGCTCTATGCCAGCTTCTGTTAAAAGCAGGTTGTATTCTTCACTGCAGACATCAGATTTATATTTTTTTTTGGTCAGTTCCACTGATAAATGAAAATGAGCATCTGGAGGCTGTTGTTCACAATAGAAGAGGTAGCATCAAGTGGCTTAGTCATATGCAGTAGATTTTTTTAAGATGTGCAGGGAAAAAATAGTGATATATAGAGCCAGTTACTCTCTGTAGTATTGAATACACTTATTTCTTGTTCACAGAATGTTCTTTGCCTGGAGAGGAACTGTGGGGAGGCATTACCGATTTTTGAGATGGTTAAATGTATGGTTAAAATGGTTTTAACTTTTTTGTGTCAATGATGTAATTTTTTGTCAATCTGTTAATTATCAAATAATTTAAATTATGTTAATTATCATCTGAAAACAGATCTCAAAGGTTATTTTTCTAGAGATATCTGTAGAAATTCTGTTACACAATTCCTGTAGTTGATTTGCACTTTTAACTAGCAAAAATCTCAAGATGTGGAAGGTGATTCATGTGTTTCATGATCAATGTCTTATGATGTCCAAGAACTTAAGCATCTCATTAGAATAGGTAGCCTGAAATTTCACTTCCAAAACTGTGTCCAGTACCTGGGTTTTTTTGAGGGTTGTTATGTACTCATGTTGAGAAATGCCATTTTAAAAATTTGATATCTTTTTTCACTTCAAAAGTTATGAGACTGGCTGCTCCTATGCAAACTCATGATTTGGTCTATTTTCATTATTGTCTGCATGTATTTCTAATTTGTATGTGTGGATCCTGAAGGCAGAAGTGTTCAAAGCTTAGTCTTAATATCTTTTTGGAAGGGTATTTCTTCTTTACTTAGACACCAATATGCATTCGTAAAAATAACTCTTACTGTATTTCTGGAGCACTTTGATTTAGTATGAGCTCATGTCTGGAGCAATTTTCTCACAGTGAGTAACAAGAAGGAAAGGCACATCTGTTGCACCTAATTAATTTTTTTTTTTTTTGTATGTGTATGCTACATGAATATAACTGAAAACAGGAAAGGAACAGGATACTATTATGTAGAATCTTTGTATATTCTCTGTGTTTCCTCAGTGTGGCTGCATATGAGTCCTATGTCTACTTATTTTCATAATGGCTATTCCAATTAGAGACAGCTTTGGATCATTCAGCTCTACTTCTGTGACTTCTTCTAGAAGTCATATATAACCATTTTATTCTAGTAGAAAAGTGCATTTGGGAACAGTGTTTGTTTTGCAAATAAGTTTAATGTGTTGGCATTTCACTAAGCATTTACTTCTGTTCAAAACTTTTTATCTATTTTGACCTTTCTGAACTGTAGAACTAAATGTAAATTAAATGTACATAGAATTGTTTAGGAAAAATTTATAGTCAGATTATTAATAATTTTAATGTATTTTAAGGTATGTAATGCTGTAGTATTTACCTACCAAGTAAGCCAAATTGCCAGCAGTCCCATCAGTGAGGACTGTTATTGCCAATCATTCACTTATAATTCTTTCAGTGTGGAATGTTCTTTTTTCTGTGGTGGTAATACATTTTTGTTATGCTCTGAATACTAAAGTACTGCTTTAAATGGATTTCAGGAACTATAGTATAGAAAACTCTTAGGTCCCAGAGTTTCATCCTTTTGACTGGAGCTAACATATGTTGGACCACAGAAACACATGCAGTTAATTTTGCGGTCTTATTTGGGGGGGCGTGGTGGACGGGGGGTAGAAAATGTGGTGCATAAGTTCTTTTGACTTCAACTTTAACTCCTGGGATGCAGTAGGGAGTTCATTAATGCCTTAGTAGCCACTTGAGAGCCTAAAGAATATTTTTTTTTTTGGTGTGGAAAAATTTAAAATGCCAGATGATAAATATTGTAACAGTTGTACATGAGCACTTAAAGAATGGAATCAGAAGACTTGCACTAATGAATCCCACTGAATCTTTGAGAATATTAATAGACATATGATAATTTAGCTTTCATCTGTTTGTGTGTAAACAAATAATTCATTTGATGGTTCATTCTCTACCAAGCGTCATAAAGCTATGCTGAGAAAACAAAATGGCAACAAAAAATTTGTTTCCCACTTTTTTTGTTGACAGACGAAGCTGTGAGATACCAAACTGACACAGATTGCTCTTACAAATATTTTGGGTCCCAGAAAAGAAGTCCTGGTTAAAGCGAGCTAAAAATAGCTTAGGCTTCAGTTTATGATATCTTAATTACTTGCTGCAGAATTGTCATAATCAGAGGATTATGTTGTTCTTTTGAATGACTAGTCCAGTAGAATCAGATGATTGTAGTGTAAACAAACTAATTTAGGCTTTGAGTGGGATTTTTTTAAAGTATTCACTATTTACCCAGTTGTCATCCCAGTTAGGTTCTATTCTGGCTGCTTGAGGAAAATTAGGTCTTGTAAGCAAAAGCTGCTGGAGTTACAAAATGTTTTAGGTAGTAATCTTTCCATGATAATTTCATATAAATTAAATAGGAGATGATTTTGTTTACATATTGGGACACAAACTAGCTACTCTAATTTGCTTGTTCAAGCTGAATGTAAGGAAAGTAACATGAATTGGGGAAAACATGTATCTTTTTTGCTTTGTTTCCTCTGTGGTTGTTATGCAGGCTTCTGCAAAATTAGCTGTTAATATTTGTCAGAAAATTTGAAGAAACTAATTTGCAGCATTTGGCTTCTTATAAACCCTTCAACATAGACAGTATTGGTTATGTTGGTGTGATTTTTCAGGATCATA
Organism: Tyto alba; assembly: GCF_018691265.1. NCBI lineage: Eukaryota > Metazoa > Chordata > Aves > Strigiformes > Tytonidae > Tyto > Tyto alba. Next base: position 18,559,834 of record NW_024881278.1, on the reverse strand, counting down.
TATTCCTAAATAAGAATGGAAACCTTTGGAAGAGGGAGACAAAAGCATGGTGAGTAACTCTTGTGTTAACCCAGACTCTTAATGTCCGGGTTTTCACATTGTTCCATCAGCATGGTATATGAAATAAGCACAAATACCTTCTCAGGATAGAAACGCTTACAAACAATTCTAGTTTTTGTTCACAAAACTATTTGCTATATATGTAAATGTTAAGTGTCTTTATGAAAACTGCTGCAGAATATTTGTTTAAAAAAAATGCAAAACAAAACAACCTTCTAAATTTCTTCCAGTAATTATTTTCTGTTTGAAAGCACAAAATACATTTAAAGAAAATGAGTGTAGATTTCTTTCTCTATACAGGAACTTTTCCTGAAATGTAGCCCAGGGAATTTTAAATTCCATGCATATTTGCTCTTTCAAACTGGATTGACTAATATGGAATTTACAGCAGCTAAAACACTGATGAAACTTTCACTATAATTAAGGATGAGTCTGAGTTTCTATTTGCTTATTTCTGGTAGTAATGGAGTAGTAGTGACCTTTAGTGAGGCTAATTAACACGTTCTTTTTCTGCAATGCATTTCAGAATGCTGTGATAACAGTAGAAAAATTAATATATGGTATCTGCTAAAATAATATTAAGAATATTACTCTTCTTACCTTCATCTTCCTGTTTTAATTTTGACGGTTGAGTAATGGCATGGGGTATACATTAAGTAATGTAACTGTCCTCTTCTCATACCAGGACTAGTCCTATTTAAAAGTCATTAAGTTTGGCTGTCTTTAGCTTGTGTAACTGCTGCGCTGTCCATATCTCTATATGCTTTCATGTTTTATGGGAAGAGAAACAATATTATTTTATTCAGGAAGTGGTTTTCCTTGTCTTTCAGTTCAAAGAGGTATTGTGCTTTTGATGAAAAGGGAGCTGTTGCTTTTACAAAATCTACTGACACTTAAGGAGAGACAGAGAAAAATGTAAACTGAAGCTTCTGTGTTTTAAAACTGGCATGTGGGTGAAGATGTTTGTTCAAAGTAGGAACTAGATCAAACCTTCATCCATTAAACTGAAAACCTTTGTATTGAAAGACATCAATATGCACTCCCCAAAGGTGGTGGCCTTTTCTTTTCCAACTCCATTTTACTGTTTGGCAGTGGTAATGCCACCCAGGGCTTTGTTTTGCTTCTGGTGCCTTTCCTGAGTCATCGTTTGCTTTCATGTGGGCTGTCAGACACCAAAGGATGGAGAAAGTGAAGGGGTTGACCCTGCAGGGTGTGAAATGCCCTCAAAAAAAAAAAAAAAAAAAGAAATTTATATAGAACAGCAGGTTGATAGTCTCCACAAGGATCTAAAGCTGGGGAATACCTGGAGGCCTTTGGGGAAGGCCAGGGAAGAGATGGGTTGTGCCTTGTGCCTCAGCGTCATGAGGGAGGGGAGCATTAAATGTTTGAGCTGATGATCTGAGTTTTTTAGATGTCAAATTCTCAAGTTACTTTCCTCATGATTTTCCTTTAATAACTAATTTTTTAGTCTTAGGTGGTGTGCTTGGTCTAACTGAGTGTATTTCACACCTGATTTCAGGAGATGACACATATCACATAGTCCAAGCAAGACTCAGCTGTGTTTGTAGAGTCAGATGGTTTAGTCTACACTAACTTAGCTATTCATATTCCAGTGCAGGGATTTGGAGAGTAGGGGAAGAAGTGAAATAATGTTTGAGAAATATCTTTACACATGGTTATTTTTTTTATTTATATTTATCTTAGTGTTTCTCTTCCTCTAGTGAACTGAAATGCAAGTTTATATAAATTTAAGACCTTAAGCTGAAAGCCTTATTCTCTGTGTCATGAACTATTCTGTCCCATTTTGAATAGTTTTCCTATGTGCAGGTGAGGTAACTAGAGATTTCTAAAAGATTCCTCTTTGTAGAAGAAAAATCATAGCTTATGTATTTAAAGGGAAGGTGTGAAGGAAACGATTGCTTATGATTTTGCTGCTTGCTGAAATTCCTCTCCACTGTAAATCACACTGACTTCCTTCAAAAGTAAGCTGGGGATGTGAACCCCAAATATTTCAGCATACTAAAAGCACAACTTTGAAATTTATTTTTCGCTGCCTGACAGTGATCTTTTCAATGGCTTTACAGTGGGCACAGAGGCAATTTTATATTCAATTGCTACTCTGTTAGCAACTTTTTGTTAGAATCACAAACTTTTGAGGAACTTATCTTTATTCTTTTCTATAAATGCCAATCTTTAGACTATTCTCTCTGCCAAAGAGTCAAGTGAGTGTCTCCAGTGAGAAAGCTCACCAAGTGGCTTGGGTGAAGACAGGGAGTTGTACTGAGGGTTGGTAGGACACTGAGCCACAGAGTGCTCATCTCCCACTGCCTTCTGCTGAAGCACTCACTGCAGAGGAAAAGTCTACCCACCTGCATAGTTTTAAGTCTCTAAAAATTGAAAACTGTGGAAGCAGAAATTAATTCTTGCTCCTTTGAAGCATTTTAAATATTTTTGCAGTCTTGTAATTGTACTTTGCTCAATTGCTTGCATAATGACATTATAACAAAAGATTTTTGATATTTAGTGTGAAGTTCTGGGAGAGTAAAGAGCTGGTGACAGCGAGATTTCCAGGATTGATTTTTGCCACATCATGGCAGTGTTGAAAGTCAATTGAAAATCCGCTAAGATTTTCATTTGACAAAATATGTATGTTTGTACATCTTTGCAGGGTATATGCTGACAGAATGAGTATGCTTTCAAGTATTTAAAAATGTTGCCTGAATAGAGATAAATGTAATAATATTTTAAGTTAAACATGTTACTACCCTTGCTGAATCAAGAATATAACACAAGTAGCTATAAGCCAAAGTGCGAAGTCAGTAGAAGTTACTTATGCATGGTGGTTAATTTTCTCGGTTTTTAAAATTCTGTTAGTCCTCATTGTAAAGATTGGTTCAGGAAAAAATTAAAAAAAAGAAAGTGAAATAGGAGAGTTACACCTTCAGATACTTGATGGTGGGCTTCACTGACAAAATTTTCTCATTTCTGTTTAAAGAAAATAATGCTATGAATAAAAATATTCAGAGCTTTTTGTTTTAGAAATTTGGTAATGTTCTTTTAACCTTAACTCTTTTGAGGAATTTTTGTTTCTTAATCTGTTGGTATATGGTAGGACTAATTGTATCAAGAGGCATTTTCAGCCATTTGACATTGTGTGCAAAATAATGTGTGTATATATATATATATATTTTCTTTGAGCCCTCCTTCCTACCTGTCTTGCTAAAATTAAGCAATTGTGTACTGAAATATGTGCAAAGGCAGAGGTTCTCTTTCCTGGCAGTCTCCCTGCCTCCCATCTCCCCTGGACTCCCCTCTCTTCCACAGAATTTCCGCCTATTTCTGGTTTGGGGTAAATGATCTGGACACATGGGCTGCGTATGCGTAACTTATAGGCAATAATAGGTACAGGACATACAGGGAGGGGAAAAAAAAATGAAGCAAAATACTTACATTTTTGAACACTGACCTGGAGAAAGGTCTCTTAAAGTAGGATTGAGTGCATGAAGATAAATTTAAAGCCACAAAGAAAATTGTAGCATACCTAATAAGTCAAGGTACCTGCATTCATTTTGGCCAGTTGTACCAGCTTAATATGATCCAAGGTCTGTGCCTGATTGTAGGATTATGGGATTTTTAGTTCTTGTTTGAAACCTGTGACTTCACTGAAACCAGGGTGCATTTACAGAATACCTGTGCTGGCACAGAACATGTTTCGCGGGAGAAACTGGAAGTCCTCACCTCAGGGAATATCAGTGCTCCTAGAGAGAAAGCTCAAGTGCTGGAAACATGTCCTATTTTAGCTGTTCATGTTTCACTTGTTACTTAGTTTGTTAATAAAATGTAGCAAAAGCATTATTTATAGGGAAGACAGAGACATGTACTGGCAGGGTAGTTTTGAACTCAGCTGGAAAGTATGTAGATTAGTTTGTACTTGGGATGGAGAGGCCAGCAAGAGCTTGTTTTACCCAGCACCAGGAATTGCTTTATTTTAACAAAAAAACCAAACCTGTTTCTTCAACTACTTATCTGGAACAGAAAGGAAAGGTATTAAAAGAAGGCCCCCAAACTCTAATGGAAATCTGAAATATTTTTTTTTTCTGAAGTCACAACATCAAAAAAGTTGTTCATAGTTTGTTGTTGTCAGTACGTCTAAATTCACAATTTTGTTTTTCTGTGGATCACCTGGATCAATGTATTTTATCTACACATTGATACTGTTCATGATGTCGGTGCAGAACAAGTGGCAGTTTGTCACATTTGATATGTGTTTATGCTTGGTAAGAATGTGAATAGTGAAGGTTGTACATTATGTTTTTCTTAGCTCTGTTAGCCAGGCATCTTGCTCCCATGGAGCAATCTCACTTAAAGGAAAAAGCAGGTGGGAGTTTTTGGGTTTTGGAGCTGATTCAATTTTGCTAGAATAATAATTAGGGGTAAAATGAATGAAAGCTATAGCAAGAAAGAAAGAAATAATTGAAAAAGGGACAGAAGTCCTACTACTGATGAAAAGTAAATACTCTTCCCTGGACAAAGTGACAGCTGAATGAAGTGAAGAACCTGTACTGGGAAGCAGTTATCTGAATTGATGTTTAAGCTTTTAAAAGTCTTTTAGCAATTATTACCCAGTTCCTTGGGAAATTGCCTTAGCAACTGAATGTGAGTTATTGAATACTGCAACATCTTCTGTATCCATACAGAGACTTTGCTTACAGTGCTCCTTCACTTCTTCAGCACAGCACTTCAACTTGAAGGAAACTTATTTTCTATGAATATTTATAGCTTGTTCTTTTAAAAAAAGTTTTATTGATTTGATTACTGCTTCCACTGAACACAGATAAAAAGAAAGTACCAAAAGGAGATCAGCCTCTGTCTTGTCATTTCTTGAATACTACACATTTTATTAATGTCAGTCTAGATTTTCCTGTTGTTATTCATAGCTGAAAAAGAGAGGTATTGGTAACTGAGAGCTTTTTAATAAAATGTTTTTTTTTTCAGGCTTGAGCCATAACATTATAACACTCAAAATAAGATATTGATGTTTCTATGAAACAGAATTATGGAATAGTGCTAAAAATTGGCATTTTGCATGTTGGAATCCAGATAACACAAAAGGGAGTGCTGTGATGAGCAATGATATTAAGTAAACAGCAGCACTTTGACAACATAGTTCCCAAATCACTAAAACTATTAAGAGAATTGACTCTAGAAGCTATAGTGAGTGATAAAGTAATTATGCCTAACTTCTGTAAAGCAGAGATTTTCAGTTTCACAGCAGATCAGTTTAAAACAGAGGTACCTTCACCTCTGTGTAATTTCATAGGGCACTTCTTCAGCAAGATTCATGCAGCAATTTCATCAATTACGTGTACAGAAAAGTATAACTTTTAAATTGAAGAATTAACTTGGAGGTGTATTAGCCACGTACCCATAAAGGAATCCACAGGCAACAGCTTGTGAGCAATGGCTGTAAGATAAAGCTTTTGCATGTGTGAGGATTCATGAATATATGTAATACACAAATATTGTGCTTTCACTGCAAGGGTATTCATATTCAATTCATCTAAGTATTCAGATTTGCAAATAATCTTTCTCCTTATTCAGCCTTCAGACCCTCTTACACTTTGTTCAGGAATATATGTGTCTGCACATGTGCATGTGTGTTGGTCCTGACAGAAGGGGAGTACATAGATTTTGTAAATATTCACAACAGATTTGTGTGGTTTCGAACAAGCTTGACTGAGGTGCTTTGAGGACCATAGATGCCAAACATTCCCTAGTTAAGGATCAATATAATGTGATTGTATATTCCTCAGCCACAGATTTGGTGTGAGTTATGGACCTAAATGATACAGAGGATTTTGGTCTTTCCCTCTGTGCTTCAGTTACCTATTTGTAAAAAAGAGAATAGGAATTTTCTAGATACTTTACAGTGTTGGGAGGGCAAGTCACACGGAAGACTGAAAATACCCTTATACTATTCCTAACCAAAGCCATAAAAACTCATGAAGTATTTATTTGTAAATATATATGACATGGGCATACACAAGCATGTCAAACTCTGGAGTGTAGGACAGAGTTAAGAAGAGAAAAGGGATCAGTGTAAAAATGCAGATGGTTCCACACAATGAATACAAAAATACAAGTTTTAGTATTTCGGCAGTGTATGTAGAGATTTCCACATAGGCAGTATGGGTATGTATACTGCCTTTTTGTTTAATGATTTTGTCCAGATCATTATTTATGCTAAAATGGCTATCTTATTTATCTATGAATAAGTGCATGTCTTTGCCTTAGCACTGATGGGCAGGCATGTATTTAAAAGCTAATCTCCTGAGCCCAAGTGGTGATCCAAAGGGAAAAAACATCTTAGCTACTTAAAAATTCAACAAGGTAGCTTTCATAAAGATTTCGTCAGATAGCTCCTCAGGGCCTGGAAAAAAGCATCTTTTGATCTCTTAAAATCAATTTGACATTCAGTATCAGAACAGATGCGTGCCCTTTGGAAAGGGCAGTGGCTGTAAGCGAGCCGCAGTCAGGGTGGGTGGGCAGTACTGCCGCCGGCTGCACACCCTGCCCGGCGGCTGACGCCGAGGGCACGGCGGCCGCTTCACCGGGTTCCGGCCTCGTGCGGTTCAGCAGCCAGGAGTAAAGCTTTTCCTCAGAGTCTATGCAGTCTTCTCAGTGTCAAGTTTCTGTAACCCATTTTTGTGTCGTTAAGGGTATGCCTGTTCACGAAATCCTTTCTTTCGGTGCTGAGCTGTTTCATCAGTTGCCCACCTTCCCAAACCTACAGCTGGGAGTGATTTCTCATATCTCAAAATATATGACATTATTTTGGTATAACTTTCACTTTGTTTGCTACCTGATGGATGATGTCTTGTGTAATCTGAGGTATGTCAAAAACAGTGAGAAAACATTTAACTGTTATTTGAATTTACATTTTCTTGTTTGGAAAGGAAATTTTTCAAACCTTCCCCAGACCTTTCAATCCCACTTGAGCTATTTAATATAAATGAATCATAAGTGGTGACACTATTTCCCAGTTAATTTTGCAAGTAAAATCTAGTCCTAGAATTCTCAAAAGCACCTATAATCTCTCATATGAGAAATACTTAATTGCAGCCAGCTAGTTTTAGTAGATGCCCTGCTTTGTGTAGGATTTTTCTGTGAAAATATATTCATTTGGAGTCTCTATTCTTCTAACTTCACCTTGAAAATATGGATCTGAGAGCTTTCTAAAAGGCAGAGATACTGGTTAACTAGAAAGCCAAGGGGTCTTTTTTCCTACTTGAAACAGAAATTATTATTTTTTTTTTAAATGGTTGCCAATCTTCCTTTTTATGAAGGTTTGAATGCAAAGACAGTCCAATCATCTGAACAGAAGTGTCTTGTCAATTGTGTGAGGACTTCTAGCATTTCAAACTTTTCTATATTTGCAATATAGTCTCTTGTTTGTCATGGTAGGAAAAGAAACCCAACTAGTAGTTTGAAACTTCAAACATTGTTTTGCTCAAATGCAGTAATATATTTGTAGTTATCAGTTACTAATTTCTACTTAATAGCAAATCTATTTCAGATGGGAAAGGCATTTTCATCCTCAAAGGAATACGTCAAAAAAAGGATATGAGAATAAAAATGCCTATAAAGTCTTTTTCCCCTTCTTTCCATTTAGCATATCCTTGCTTCTGTTTCTATTGCTGACCAAAGGGACTGAGCTTTGCTTTGAATTTGAATTGAATCTTGGAGGCTGTAGGGGTTTTGGAGCTGAAACTGTGGAATATGTTATTTTTGTTGAATGGAGCAATTAGTTACAATCTACTTACAATTGCCTTTTATTCTTAATTCACTCCGGGGTTACTGGAAGCTGCTCCTAAAATGCATTTCTTGTCCACAGCTGCCTGTCAGAGACAACGCATTCTAAATGCACAAAGTCCTTTTGGCATTGGAGGCATGCTAAGCATTAGTGGGATGTGAAAGGGATTTGGTAAAACTAGGAGGCAAATCATGCTCCTGGTTATGGAAGTGGGGAGTGTGCACCGGGGTAGGACAGTCTGAAGATGGTACAGACATTATCTTGAGTGAAACTCAACCCCTTGTGCAAGTTAAGTTTTGTAGTATGTACTGCTCATTGCAGCTAGCGTTGGTTAAAAGCTCTTCCCAATAAAGTTAGCAAGTTTAAATCAAGTGCTTTGTTCATTTCCATGTTCAGAAACAAGTGTATTGGTTATACTGGTGGAACCAGATGGTTCTAGGAACTACCCACTTAGGAGAAACAGAGAAAGAGAAGGTGCACAGGACTGAAGTTGTGCAGAGTAACTGAGATGCTGAGGCCACCTGTTTGGTTATAGTGTGCCCTGGCCCCGGGGGAGGCAGGAGACAGCAGGGAGCGTGGCGTGATGTGGCCAATTCCCTGAGGTTTCCCAGTGAGCAAGACAGCCATAGATGGACTTTATGTCAGCCTCTGGGGCAGAAGTGAGGGGCTCTGAAGTGACAGCACCGAGCTCAGGAGCTGCTACCGTGGTGCCAGGCGTTCCTGCCCTGCATGTGGGGAGAGCTGCCTGGTACACAAGGGTATGTGGTGGCATTCTGTGGCCATGTGCCCCTCCAAGCACAGTGACCAAAATGAAGTTTTCGTTGGATTTTATCTAGCATCAGAATTCTTTTTTCTTTTTTTTTTTTTTTTTTTTCCCTTGTAAGAAAGGAATAATGATTTTCTGAGACAAAACCCTCAGGAATTGCATCAACCATATGAAATATAAATGTTTCCTCTCCCGTTGTGTAAATGATGGATTAGCTTTTCACTGGAGAAACCAAGAGTAGGATGTAAGGACAATTTGTGTAACTCATGAAGTAGGCTGTGGTGTACAACAGAAGACAGTTATAAAACATGATACTGTAGGAAATACGATTGATGTGTGATGGAAACCCCTTGGTAGATCAGCTCACTAAAGTACAGGCTCTATCATGAGACCACCATGGTTTGTATTATGTGCAGTGATCATCTGGACAGAGATGGACTACTACCTGTTGGAATATTTTATCCAGTAATGTGAGAGATTTTTTTTTTTAAGTATAATTAGTAATACAAGATTTTCTTTGTTTATGGAAGAAAAGCATTTGTCATTTTTCAGGATGGAAAGCAAGAATTTGAGTGTAGAAATGAGGTACCATCCTTTTCTTGAGCAAGACATGACTGTGATTTAGGGATGAAAATACATAGAGCTGAACATGAACCTTGTGTCCTCATACCAATTAGCAGCAGATGAGAAGTATGCTACAGCAGGAATTGTCTCTGTAATAGCTCTGGGGTGCACAGAGAGTGCCAGTTTGCTTTATGAAGCTAACTGAGCAAAACTACCTGCTTGGCATGTTCATCACTGAGCTGATATTTTGTCACCATTATGAGATGCCACTTTTGTAGAGCAAATGAATACAGTTCTTGAACAACAACAAAAAAAGAGTGATTTCCAAATCCCTTAGTACCTAGTACAAATTCTACAAATCTAGTATATCCAGACCCCTGAATCTGAATTGCATTAAGACCCCTCAGGAATTGCACCCTGGCAAATATTCAAGCTCCTGTTGATGCATAAACAGGCATGGTTATGGAAACAGAGTAGCTTGGATCTGTTTGTCCCTTTATGGTTGGTGATGAGCTAATTTTATTTTAGAACTCAAGGGTCTTTTCTGCTTGGTGCATGAAGGGACAGATTGAACTCAGTGGAGCTGAAATTTCCTGAATTAAAATAATCAGTAATTTTAGCCTTGGCTCTGGGTTAGGGAAGGATACTAGGTTGGTCTAAAGGCACTGTGACTTTTTTCCACTTGCCTGAGACAGACTTTTGTTTCCATTATATTAGTGCAGGGAAAATTTACAAAGTTGGAGGACTCCACAACCTGTAACTGAGGATATTTCCTGTAATATTGTCCTTTTTGTTTAGCTTGACAGGGTTTATTAGTCATGATTTGGGGAAAATTTTAATACCAACTTTTTTATTTTTTAAATCTAACTGAACTCTATCAACCTTGCATTTATTGTTTACACAATTACTATCTGGAAACTGGCATTGGGGCAAAATATTTAGGAGTAAAATATATTCCAAGTGTGATTTTATTTTTATTTTAATGAAGTTGAGTGAGGTGCAGCTTTGTCTCCTGTGTACTGAAAGGAAAAAGTAGTTTTGACAACAGCTTTGATGTAGCTTACCTACATGAGAGCAGAACCAAAAATTAAGGTAACAGGTTTCATAAAGAAAATCTCTGTGTTGCTTTAGCATGCTCAAAATAGTTAAATACAAATTCTGATAAAGAGCAAGATAATAATTAAATGTGCTTTATATTGTAGAAGTTTACAGTCACATTGTGCCAAAATACCAAGCTATTTTAAAATAAGAATACATTGCAAATTCTCAGTAGAGTTGATACAAATTTTATCAGCTTTTTCACGGTAAAGTTGGACTTTCATTGAATGATTTTTGTGTATATGAAAGCATCTCATGCAAAACTTAAGACATTAGGAAACAAATTTCTCAATTATATGCTGAAATATTTTGCTTTTTATTTATAAGTTATTTTTTCTACTAAAAAAAGTGGTTTGTTTTTTAAAGATGGTTTTGTTTAATTTCTCCACGGAAAATAACCCATTTTCTGACAAGTTCTCCCTCTGGCCTCCTTTGAAGTGTGCATTGGTGTGCTGAAAACTGAAACAATGTCAAAAATGCTAGAGTGTTACTACTGCTGCTCCCCCATAACATGAGTGATCCTTTAGAGGAGAAAAACTTTTGAACTAAAACTGAGGACTGCCGCTCATGAAACCTGCCTGTAGGGTTCTGCCTGTGCAACCTTGGCCAAATCATGAAAAAGCCAACCCTTGGAGATGCAATTGAGGGTGTTTCACAGGTGGCTGGGGCCCATGCTCTTTATATTTCAGTTTCTCCGTTCGAAGTGGACCATCAGCAACCAAGGTATCACAGGCATATGACAGTGCGCTTTTACACGAGCCAGTGAAGACAAAATGATTTCCACTTTCAAATGGACAGAGCCGTGAACTGTAAACTGTTTCTCCAAGCTTTGTTTGCAACACTGAAAGAACCAAATCCTTCAATAATGAAGACTCTAAGCTGTCCCATTAATGCTAGTAATCCCTGTTTTACTCATCCAAGTGAGTTTTTTTCAGGCTGTTTCACTTTGAAACACATCATATCTGAAGGAAAATTGTATCTTCTAAACAAGTACTGCAGCCTGCCAATTACATGTCCAGTAATAGACTTTTTCGGGTAGCAGAGGATAAGGCATAGCTTAACCAGTTGGTACTAACTGCATGTAGTAGATAAGAAAAGCTGCCATTTATTTAAAATAAAAAAAGTATTTCTCTAAGTGTTTTTCTTTTCCACAGTATGCTTATAATATAAAATAAGTTGGTGAATTGTATAGCAATTTAATTTTAGCTCAGAGAGGATTGTATGACCTACACATTCATTTGATTTTTCACAATGTTTGCTGTGTCATATGGTTAACTTGGTTTTAACCATTCTGTTCCTGCTGTTCTTTTAAAATGTGTAATGTAATATATGTAACTTCTTAAACATCTCAAGTTGTTTGTGATTTAGGCTTTGGAAACATCTCCCCACGCACACAAGGTGGAAAGATATTCTGTATCATCTATGCCTTATTGGGAATTCCTCTGTTTGGTTTTCTGTTGGCTGGTGTTGGAGATCAACTAGGGACAATCTTTGGAAAAGGAATTGCCAAAGTAGAAGATACCTTTGTTGTGAGTATGCTGACTGCCTCATTTGTTCATATTGCTCATTGTTCTGAAGTTAACAAATGAAATGGAAAGTCTGAAAAACAAGGTATAGCTCATCATTGTAGCTAGGTGTATAGCAAAAGGTAGGAAGAACTTTGAAGTCTCAACATGTTATTGAATACTTCTGAGAATTGGACGAAGCCCAACATCTACCATAATTATGGTTGGGAAGAACAACGGTATCTGAAATTTTTTTTTTTTTTTTTTTTCCTCTGCCGTTATACTCCTGAGCTTGCTGTGATGCTTAGCTTTAAAGGTTTCCATGTAGATTGTGATAGGAAATTAGTGAGTCAGAGATGGAAGAGGGGAGTTGTAGCGGTAATGTGGAAATTACTGCTGCTACTTTGATTCACAGATGATGTTTGGTGTCTGAGTCTAAAATCATAATTCTTAAAATATCTACTCAGATGCCATCATGCCTGATGAAATGCTTATAGTCTGTAGGCACCTACATTTCCAGATTTACAGGTCTGTAGGTGACTAAAGCTTTGGGCATTCATAGAAACAGGACAGCCTAAATGGTACAGAGTCTGTTGGTGTTTCCCTGACATTTGGTCTCCTCAATAGACTATAGGATGTTCTACAGTTTAAGGTATTTTCAGCCTCTTCTGCTATACTGCTTAGCACAGCCTAGATGTTCATGCTCTTCATTTTCTTTGGCTACTGATTTTTAATTATTCATGCAAAGTGACACAGCTTCAGTAGGGGAAGAGACCTGTGAAACAGACTAGAAGCTTGTGCAGATGTTGATGAAGTTCAGCCATAGCCAGTCCTTAACAACCAAGTGCCTTGAATTTTAGCAGAGGAACTTAATTAGTATGTTTCACACAGAGAAAAGTTCATTAAGCTTGTATTTTACTAATGCAGTTATTAAAAATGTATTTACTGATATTTTTGATGCATAGAATAAATGGCATAATGAAACTTAATAAGATTAATTATTTAGATGTTTTACTAACCTTTAATAAGGTGTTATAGGTTGAAGTATTACCTAATGTTCAAAACACATTAAATACTATTCACTTTTTGATATGTAGAACATGTCATACCTAGTGAATACTTATTAAGCAGCCTGACTTTGTAGCTGTTCGCATCAGCACTGCAAATGTTAGAAGGATTATTTTTCTACAACAAGCCCTAATCTTGCATGCAGGACACCTTTTGCGCATAGAAAGTGTCTGCCATGGCTTTATTTCTGAAGCAAAGCAAGCTGGGGCTGTGCTGAGTAGTCGTATGCAACAGCTAAAGTGAAGATTGAAAGCTTTTTAAGAAAAGGCAGGTATTTTTGACTTTAGAACATCAGTTCATGTCCAGACAAGGTACTGGTAAATAACATTCATTTCCATTTGAGAAGTGTCTAAAAAAGACAAGAACATTCAATAAGAACATTATTTTATCCTTTGTGGTTTTTTATAACTGAATTTTATTTTTTGCTTAAAAGTAAAAAAAAAAAAAAGTAATTGAGAACAATTTGCATGTCTTCTAGCCCATTGCTCATAGGGATAATGGTTTTCCTTTTTTTTTGTAATGGATTCATCCCTACAACAGGAATGCCCTGACAAAAAGCAGTATCTTGCCCCCTTTTGGCAATAGCTGAATGAAAACATTGGTCTATATCTTGCTGTCTGGATCACTCCCTTGTTCTGTTTACTAGTTCTACAAAAGAACTGGGAGATGCTAATGAGTCACAGCAGAGAATTTCACGTTGCCATAACCCAAACTACTACTGTGATTTGGGTTAAAAAAGCTGGACCTTGGTCATGTTGACTCTAAAACATAGTTTCCATTGGCACTAAACTTAAATACAAGAAAACATTGTGAACACTCTGATTTAATTTCTGGTCTTCTCTTGTCAGGGTTTCCAGTTTTGTGCATTCCCTTGCTTCTTTTAAGTTGAACCAATGTGCTTTGGATGGATGGGAAACTCTGGAAAAATGTAAAATTGGCAGGGCATGTCAAATGGGACTTTGCAGTGGTCTGTTCTATCTTTGGTACAGGTTAAAACCAAAATCATTAGTATCTTCCACAACAGATAAAGGACTTGGTTCATTAAATCTACAGATTATCTCAAGATGGGGAGAGAACTAAAAGTTGGAGGACAGAATTAGAATTCAAAATGATCTTGGAAAATTTTGAAAAGCAGTCTGAATATATAATTCAAGGAGGACAAATTAAAAGTACTATATAAAGGAATACAAAAATATGCAATTACATGTCAAGGAACAGCTGTCTAGGTGCGATTTTGAAGAAATGTTCTGAGGACTCTAGGGGCTCATGTGCCAGCATGAGTTAATGTCACACTGCTGTGAAAAAGTATACATAATAGAAGTGTAAATAAATACAGGCAAAGTATAAGAAAGGTTCCTTCCATTCTGTTTTGTGGGGGTTTTTATATCTACTTTTGAGTACAAAACTTAACATGGATTAGTTTTCTGGAACCAAGCGATAGCAACAAGAATAGACGGGTGAAGAAAGACTGAAAGAAATGCATTTGTTTGCTCTAAAGAACATATAACTGAAAGAAAACACCTGTAAAAGTTTGCTGGAAAGAGCAAAATGGAAATTTCTTTGTTTGTCTTGGATAAGACCATAAATAGTGGATTTAAACTGAAGGAGATGCAGGTTAAGCATTAGGAAAACTTTCTGGTGACAAGAGTAGTTAAGCATGATCACATGTTGCCTGGCCAGTAATGTGTCTGCAGTGGCTTAGGTGGGGTTTCTTTTGTCTTGGGGCAGGTTTGGAAAAGGTGATCTCCTCACATGCCTTCCAGCTGCATTTTCTGGGGTTGTGTATAGCCAGTTACTTGATTAGAGAGAACTGTATGGTTAAAATTCACCTTTTTTATTCCGTTATTTGTGGATGCACAGTAGAGACATCTTAGGTGCAAGAACTACTTGAAGCTCACTCAAATATCTAGCCCACACTCAAAACTTTAGCATAATCAGCTGTTAATATTAATGAATACAACACATGCCACTCACTCATACCACAAACATGGCCACAATGAAGAGTCCAGCCCTGCTCTGCATCTCTTGCTGAGAAATGTTTCCTAGGATAGTTATGTATTCTGAAAGGATTTTTTTTTTTTAAAGCCTAAATCCCTGCTTGGACTTTCCTGTTTGAGAATTATAATACACTTGTCCTCTTGAGCAATGTAGTGCATACTGTACAGTGGTGCAGTTTTATTAACGATGGGTTTCCTCTCTTTCCCCTTCCCTTTCCAGAAATGGAATGTGAGTCAGACAAAGATTCGCATAATTTCAACAATAATATTCATACTGTTTGGCTGCGTGCTGTTTGTTGCTCTTCCTGCAGTTATATTCAAGCACATAGAAGGCTGGAGCACACTAGATGCAATTTACTTTGTGGTTATCACTTTAACTACGATTGGATTTGGTGACTATGTTGCAGGTAAGATTTTCTCATAACTCTTTATCTGATAATATTTTGCACAGTGATATAGGTTCTGCTTTTTTTGTATTATTTTGGGACAGGCACATCTCTGTTGTGGTGCCCTTCTCCCAATTTTACCTTTTATCATTCTTGTGTCAGTGCGTGTGAGAGGGCCTACCCTCATCTTGGATGATGTGGCAGGCTAGCAATAGGAGGTGGGACAGTGAAATGCATGGTACCTGTCTCTGCATATTCCATTTCTTGTTTTTCTGTACTGCTAAAAGATGATTTGCTTAATTTTTAGGTAGATTTTTTTTTTTTTGTTCTTACAGATTGAGTGAAGTGCAATAATTAATACAGTACTTTAGTCTGCTGAATGTATTTTATTTTCAGCTGGAGTTGCTTAAAGTGTATCATCCTGTGAAGTTATATGACATAATTTTTATGTGCATTTCTTACTTTCAAAATATTGTCCCAGAGCTCTATTTCTGCCATCGGACTGTTTCTCTTGCTGTTGGATCCTGTTTCTGTGCTTGCTTTCTTTTGTTATGTATGCATTTATCCATCCATGTTTTGTGATCTAAGGAGAAGGTTTAGCACAACACATAGATAATGTGTCCAATTTTTATGCCTCTATTAACCCAGATTGGAATGGTTGCAAGTAACTTTGTCAAACTGAGCTAAAAAAACCTTGGTCCAGTTCTCTGCATCAACTTTTTTTCCTGAAAAGATGTTAAGAGATGTTAGACCTCTTCTCAGTTGTTATATGTTGCCTGTGCTGAGAAAGTGTGTTGATCCAAGTCAGTGATGTGTTGAGGTGAGGATTAGAAATTGAGAGCTTTGTGCTCTGAGTCTGACTTGCTTTCTTCTGCCTGATCTCATGCTTCTCCTGATGATGCACCAGCATCTCTTTCATGAGATGCTTCTGTCTCACCTATGAAATCAGTGCGAGGCAGAGGTGGTAGCTGAGGAGGACAGCAGTGCTGGGCTGCTGTCGGTGAGCTACTCTGCTGGAGGCAAGTGTTTCTAGTACACATCCATGTGGTGTGGGCTCTTTCCATGTCCAATCTGTAGCCATGGCTCTTGTATGGGTCCAAGTGCACCAAGGGGAGGGTCTCAGGCTGGGTAGTTCCTCCAGGTGACTTGCAGGTCTGCCTGAAGTTTGCGTCAGTGGTGGGAATGTGATTAGTCTTGTCACTTGCAAAAGTTTTTCAGGTTGGTGAAGCCCCAGAGACCTCTGAAGTGTCTGAACTGTTTGGCATATTCATAAATGAATTTTGTAAAATGGGGGAAATTCAACTACTGTTGAAGATACTAAGTTATGCAAGCTGTTTAAAAACAACAAAGACCATGTAAGATGTTGCCAAAGTTTCTTATCATTTGTAGAAGTGGGCTGTAAAATGGAAAATTAAATTTATTTGGATGCTTACTCTGGTTTTTGAGATGTTTCCATATTTCTTTTGGATGTATCTCACTGATTTATTCCTTTCCTTTTATCTTTCTCATACTGTTTTTCTTATTTCCATTTTTTGTCTTCAGGAATTTGTGATTCTGGTCAGATTCTAACTAGCACCAAATAAAAAAATTTATGCTGTTGCCAAGCCAAGAGTCTGGGTGTTTTAGACTTTGAGTTCCCGAGGGGTACGTTTATGTCAGGGAATAAAAATAGTAGTGTATAAAGGCCCGGTTATATTTGCTGTAAAGCATTATCTGAAATGGCCCACTTGGCTCTAACTAGAACACTGAGTGCATTCATCATTACTCTCATTACAAATTTCCACGGATTTTCCTATTTGTAGACCACTTGATATCATAATTTGTTCCTACATCATGTCTGTTTTTTAATTTTACCAGAAAACACTTTCTCTTTCTACAGAATGTCTTTAAATTACATTGTTCCATAGCTTATGGCCTTTTATGGTTTGCTTCATGTATATAAATGTGTATGTGTATATATATATTTTAAAGGTCCACTGTAAATGCATGATGCCAAAATGTCATGAGTGTTGAATTTTCCTTTAGAGTAACATGCACAAGACTTGTATATGTACTATAATATGTTATTGACTTAAAGTTTCAGCATGTGGGAACTGGATTTATACTTGCAGAGATGATGCTCAAGAGAAACAGGGTTAGATGACTCTCTCATAACTGGAAGGTTAACATTGCCACTGGACTGTAT
This sequence comes from Tyto alba, assembly GCF_018691265.1. Classification (NCBI taxonomy): domain Eukaryota; kingdom Metazoa; phylum Chordata; class Aves; order Strigiformes; family Tytonidae; genus Tyto; species Tyto alba. The sequence goes on along the minus strand of NW_024881278.1, from coordinate 18,542,392 downwards.
TTTGTCAGAGATTAAGTTGACAATATTGTCATCTTTGTGTGGACTAACATACTTAGTTTATGGCAGATGACTTGAAGCGTTTTTCAAAAAGGTCCATTTGTTTTCTTATCACTCCAGTACATAATTGTCTAGTTAAATAAAAATTCTGAAAAACAGGTAAGATATTCATCAGCTATGCTTTGTATTGCAGAAGCTTACGGTCATCGGTGTGCATAGATACTAAGCTATTTGAAGAAAGGTGACATTACATCTTCTCAGTAGAGCTGACAAAATTTGTTTTAAGGTCTAGGTTTCCTTACAAATTTTGATGAAGTATGCAGAATATTTTGCACACTAACAAATTAGTAAGTTGTCTTTGATTTTTTTTGGTTTGCTTATTTTTCTTTTAGGTAAGCCATAACTACTATGCAGACACTAAGGGCCGTTGACATTTTTGTGGTAGGCTTCAACGAGAATGCTCTCCTTAAAGTTTAGGAAAGCTGAGTGCCATAAACAGAGACAAAACAGGCATGTATAATAAAAGCATGTAATGCTGTATAAGACTCTAGGGGACATTGTCATGATAGAATATGGATATTGCATCTGAAATTGTGGCTCTAGAGCATGGTGTTCTTGGTTCTGGTTTGTCATGGTGATGCATGCAGCAGGCAGAATGATGTTTCAGTCCATTTAGTGCCTAGATGGCAATGCGCTTGGAAAACAAATTCACACTGGCATTATATTTTTTTTTTTTTTCTGATTGTTCCTGTCCAGAAAGGCATGTTTCTTAATACTTGGAGTGAAAATTACCTTCTTCCACTCAGGATTATAGACAAATCTAAAGCAGCATGGTGGGCAGTAGCACTCCAATTTGCAATTATAGTGGAGTGAACTCATTTAGCAATAAAAATAAAATTGGAAATTCTGTAGCATATTGGAAGTCCATGGGATATTTCATGATTGTGTCAGCTTTGGCTCATGAAGTTGCTTCAAAAATCCCAAATTCCTAAATATTTGAAGACTTCCAAATATTCTGGTAATTTTTTTCTGGGAACTGTCATCACAGAGGGAAAAATATAAGTTTGCAAGCCCTACATACAAATGTCATGATTGTGATAATGTGTATTGGGGTTAAAAAAAACCATTTCTTAAAATATCTGTCATTTTTCACCAACATAGAACTTGCTGCTTTCTGGTACCACTGCAGCTAAGAGCTGAAGAAAAGCCCTAAAGAATTGTTAGGAGATAAAGGAGTGTTTCTGAATAGCTGTACCAAAAGGGAGCCAACAGAAGAACTTGGGATTCAGGAATGTAATGGTGTTTAAGGCTGTAGTGCAGGTTGTCATATTAGAAATTCTTGTAGAGTTCTCCAGATTTTTTTTCTACAAGTTTCTTCTCATTTGTACTGGAGACAGTACTCTGTTCCCAGAAACTAGAATGCCAGAACATTTCCTTTTGTACTCAGAATCTAGGTTCCTATTTAGACCCTATGGAAATTTCAGCTGCAGTTTCTACCATCAAGAGAAACCTTAAGGCAAACAAAATCTGCTCACTCAAGGTGCATGTGAGGAGGGAAATGATGAAGAGCCCTTGTAGTGCATATTCAAGAAAGATTATGAACAGTATTCCAAAAAAGCAAACTTAACATTTCTCTATGTTAGGAAATGGTTTGATTTTTTTTTTTTTTTTTTTTTTTTGCCTAATTTTTGGAGGAGTTGAATTTTTTAAAAATTTTTGTAGGGAAATAAATGTTTTTTTTTTTTGTATTTAAAGGAAGCTTAGCGTTGTACCTTTTCACAAAAAAAAAAAAAAAAAAAAAGGGAAGGAAGAAACTGTACTACAGCCTGCACGGTCTTATGAAAATCAGGACATAGTCAAGCACCCCTTTTCTTGTTTTCAAGAGAAACTATTGACTTTAATACGACAGAAGAAAATCTAGCCAATATTATGAATATTATGTGAAAGAGAAAAAGATCTCTTTCATGTCAAATGAATCATTTTCTTAGTGTAATGAAAGATATTATTGGGTACTAAAGTTAGCACTGATGTATGTGTGTGTATATATGTATAAAATGACATATTGTTCATCTGTGCAGATAAATCCTTTAACAGCAATGCAGGTTGGAAGGTATAATCAAATATTTCTAAGGGAGTTAATCTAACAGGTTTCAAATCTAAAGTAGATGAGATGTCCAAAACTCAACTGAATTAAGTAGAAGTCAGAAATACAAATAGCACATCAGTAGTCTGTTTCACAGCGGGACACGATGATGATATAAGGTTATGCTGCAATCCATCCAATTCAACAGATCACAGAATTTTGCAAGTGTCACTTTAAAAATGTGTGTTAACTCTTCTGTGGTTTTGTTTGTTTGTTCTGTTGTGTGTCTCCCATTCTCCCCCCCCCCCCCCCCCCTCTTGTTTGAGCTCTGATTTTTAGCTTATTACTTCTTTACTGTTTTGGTCTAATTAAATTTGGTGTATTGCCTCTAATCCAGATATCTGGCTGTGCTCTGTATTGCTTGGCCTGAGACCCAGTTTATAGATTACTGTGATATTTTAGTCTCATTTAATGTCACTGAACAGGGATGCTTCACCTGGTGGTCACAGCAGCCTAGTTGAATTGCTCTCACTATGTGATATTACTTACCCGGCAAAAAGAAACTGCTGTTATGCTGAGCAAGAGGCATGTTTTGAGCATCCCGTAAGAGAGCGGTGTGCACTCCTGGAGGCTTTGTGTTTTTTCAGCATTTGGAAGTGCTCTTTGCCACCTCAGGACTTCAGATCCATAATAGGGGCTGTCTGGTGTGAACCATGCAGCCCACTTAAGCTTAAGTCAGTGAGCTGTGTCCTGCTCAATTTCTATATAGGGTGACATGTAAGGAGTGTTTTATAGCTGTGCTTTGTATTCTCAAGTAGCTCTCCATTTTCAACCGAATGGCATCAACTAACTCATATGGCTTACTTACGTTCTCTCCCTCAGACTGTGCAACGTTATGTCCCAAGCAAGCTGCTTTTCCATGTCTCTGCATGAGCTAGCATTTCTCTGTCCCATTTTGCAGTTCTCAGAGGTAATTCATTTCTAAGTGCAGAGCTGAACCTTTGTATGTCTTTGGAGTGGGACAAATGACATTTCTAGATTAAGTACCAGTCACGACAAATGATGGGCAGCTACTGGTTATTCTGCAGTTAAGACTGTGTTTGGATTTAATCACATTTCTATACGCAGAATAATTTGTACTGCTGATGAAAAATAATAGACACTTCTGGGTTTGAAGGGCCAGCTTTTGAATAACCCAGAAATTTGTACTGATATGGAATTAAGATACTCAAAGCCAATAGCACATTATATTCTCTGCTTCTACTTTTGAAGCAAAAAATGCAAACAAAAATAAGACAGTGCTACAGAAATAATTGCATGTTTCTATTTTAAGTCAGTTAGCAGTATAAAGAATGGGGAAAAGAGTGGCAACAATGAAGGAAATTATTTACTTAAAATGCACTTGTTTTATATAAATAAAAAAATACATATATTTGAATGCCTGATCACTTGCCTGAGAACCAGAATCTGTCCTAATGCACCCCTGAAATCTTCTCCAGTGTCACCCTTTACTAAAATACAGAGCTTGTCACCTCAGTAAGGAATATATGTTTGGTCCATAAAACAACCTATTCCTTCCAAAGGGTTGAAAATCCCAAAGAATTTAAAATTTCTTTGGCAGATGTAAGGATGGTGGAAGTAGCAATACAATAGCCTGTGAAGATGAAGGAAAAAACTCTTTGATTTCTCAGATTTCAAGGGACTTTGGATCAAATATTTGCCACAAAACATCTCTGCAATAAACTGTGGCTGTTCTTGGTAAAAGATTATGGCAGTGAGACTTCTAGTTAGAGAATAAGCACACTCCAGTTGAGAGATATATTTATTCTTTATTGTAGTTGTAACCTATTTCAGGTAGAGGCCAAACAAGGTTGGAAAAAATTTTGACCCTTGGCCCACAATATTTTTTACCAAACAAACAACAAAATTCAGCTTCTGCCTTATCAGCATTTTGCTTCCTAAAAGGCTATGTAAAATCTGCTTTGCTAAGTAAACATGATAGCATTATTAAGTAAAAATTATGCTATGAAAAATCCATGCAAATGTATCATGTTTATATGCTTTTAACAATGTTACCAGTAAAATCATTAGATTAATTATCCCATACTTCAGTATAAATACATGTACCTATGCATACTCATGCCCAAATACTTTCATAGCCATTTATGTGACTTGTAAATCATTAATTAATTAATTTCATTACAATTCAGTACAGTTGACTTGATCATGCTTTCCTACCAGTGCAATCCTGTTTAATGACACTCCCAAGTAACTGCATTATAGTACTCTGTTTAAGCATCACAGGAGACAGCAGTTATTTTGGGACTAATGTCTTTAGGTATGTCTGTCTCTCTCTGGTATTCCATTAAAATGAGACCTCACCTGGTGAATCCTTCAAATTCAGTAATTCAACCACTAATAAAGACTTTAGCTGTTAAGCCTTTTCCTAGAGGGTTGTTGACTGTCCCTTTCTAACTTTAGGAAAGCCGAACTCCTTTGGGCATGGCTAGATGGAGCCATCTCCTGGTCAGACAGTAAAGAGAACTCTTGATTGACGATGAATGTGTAGTAACTGCTGTCCCAGTAATTAACATTGCTGTAAACAAATTAGTTATAAACTGTGAAGGCGATGCTCCCTGCAGACTGGCAGAGTTAAATTTTGGGTTCTGTTTATAAACTTAACACACCAAAAATTAGAAACCAGCTGAGTAGATGCTTTACATGATACTTGTGCATTGAATGAATAGCTGGAGAAGGAGGTGAACAAGCTCCTGATAAAGAAAAGGCATGGTGATACCATTTTTTTGAATGACAACAAATTTTGGGTGAGTCGTCACTAAAATCCTGTTTTACTGAGCTGGATGATGCTAACAAATTGCTTCATTTCTGATACTTTGTTTGTCTTTGGCTGTGACAAACTCAACCCTTTGGTGGTTGTCTTCTGTTGTAGACAGAGCCCTGTCTTCTGCCTTCCTTGTGACTGCGCAGGTGTCAAAGTATGGCCATTTTTGCAATGTGAATTCATCTCTTGTATAGTTGAGTAAACCACTACAGCTCAAGGAAATTCTACTGATGAAAAGTCTTATCAATATGAGAATACCACAATTTCTGTCTATAAGGGCTTCCATACAAAGATAGTCATCAGTAAACTTCATTGTTGTTTGGATGTAATCTCTGTGATGATTAGATAATAACAGTTAGGAAAAAACATTACTCTTCATGAGTTAATCTTGTTACTGTAACAGGTGCTTGATATTTTGGGTCCAATTTGCCTTTGGCTGTTAAAGCAACACATTATGTACCCGTACAGACTACTCTAATGTGCCTGAAAAGGTTTTACTGTAGAGTGTCTTCAGTTGTGGGCAGATACACACATCAAGCTTCTACTTGCAGCAACCCAAAGTAGGAGCCTGATATTTTTGTTGTTGTTGTAACACAGCTGAATTGGAAATTTAAGACTTCTGTTTCATTGTACTGCAAGATGTGAAATGTGAGTTATTTTGTGTTGTCAGGAGCTCTGGATGAACATAACTTTTTTTTTTTTTTTTTTCACATGTGGAAATAAGGCATCTGTTCTCTATAGCTGTATTTTACCTGAAAGCTCCATTAGAGACATCTCTGAAATTTATCCTTTTTTACTTTAGCACTGGATGGAAGGAAGCGACTGGTGCTTAAAGCAATGGGATTTAAAAAAGCTGCCCTCAGCTGACATCTGTTTTATCCACCTGTTTTGAGTATGATCAGTTCAGATCAAGTCCCTGCACCCTGGTTTCCTCCTCTGAAAAATGGAGACAATGTTTGCCTACCCAACAGGGACACTTTTTAATGCAGGTGCTATTCTTCTTTACTCTAGGGCTAAAGGATTCACTTAAGTATTGAGATGTGTTTCAGTCTGCAAAATCATATTTCTCAGGATGCGAACACGTTATGTATTCCAGAGCAATACTTAAAATTTGGTACAGCATTGTTATTTGGCGCAGATGGGAAGTCCTTTTATTCAAGCTGTCCTCAATGAACTCTACCTTAAATAATGATGTATTAGAAGTTGAACCAGTTTGTGTTCATTTTTTAATTATTATGAATGATTAGCAATCATTGTCTAAAACTTGCATACTCCAAACTTGTTTTCAAGAGTGGATGAATTTAGATTTTGCCTACCCAACAGGGACACTTTTTAATGCAGGTGCTATTCTTCTTTACTCTAGGGCTAAAGGATTCACTTAAGTATTGAGATGTGTTTCAGTCTGCAAAATCATATTTCTCAGGATGCGAACACGTTATGTATTCCAGAGCAATACTTAAAATTTGGTACAGCATTGTTATTTGGCGCAGATGGGAAGTCCTTTTATTCAAGCTGTCCTCAATGAACTCTACCTTAAATAATGATGTATTAGAAGTTGAACCAGTTTGTGTTCATTTTTTAATTATTATGAATGATTAGCAATCATTGTCTAAAACTTGCATACTCCAAACTTGTTTTCAAGAGTGGATGAATTTAGATCACTGTTCAAATTCAACAAAATGTTTTGCTATGGGTTTTTACATGGGTAAGAATATAGAAGAAGTTGTAGGAAAGATAACTGTTTTGGGGTTTTTTTGTTTGTTTGTTTTTTTTCATGAAAAGAATTAATTTTAAAACAGTTTTGCACGTATAACTATTCAGTCTGCTTTAATTTTAACTGTATTGTTTTTCAGGGGGATCAGATATTGAGTACCTAGATTTTTATAAGCCAGTGGTGTGGTTCTGGATCCTTGTTGGGCTTGCTTATTTCGCAGCTGTACTCAGCATGATTGGAGACTGGCTAAGAGTCATATCAAAAAAGACAAAGGAAGAGGTAAGAACATTTTTAAAGGAGAAGAAATACTACTTTTTAAAAATCTTGATTAGAAGTCAGGTGAGTTTATAGCTGCTTTTGCTCTTGGGGCATAGGTCAAAGCTGTTTATCTGTGAAGTATATGCTGCAGCTCAAACTGCAGCAAGTTTTGTAGCAGTGTAGTCAAACACAGTGATTTTTTTTTTTTACATGGCTGCATACAAAATTAGATTAAATGTACTATTAAATTAAGTGTATATGCACAACTGCACCTGACAGAGGAAAAAATTCTCTAAAAGGATTATTCTAGACTAGGAATATAGTCATTAATTTTTGAGGAAAAAGACATTCTGCTTTGTTTCTATATGAGATGCAGATATGCAAAGAAAAATACTAAATCACTAAATAGTTATATTCAAGATATCTTTGATCATTTTATAGTGGTAAGAGAATAAATGTTTCATATCATGTAAGGTATTGGAATGACTTATTTAAATATGCATGGATGTATTTTATCATAATATCTTCAGTGGCATGCCTAGTTACTTGTAGTCAGGTGCATTGCCTTCAGTTCAAATATAATTTTACTTGTAAATGTGTATTTATTATTCCAATGATGCTACAATGTTTTACGTTAAACTTTGTCATTTAAGAAAGTATCCTGGTTTTGAAAATGTTAGAGGATGAATAAAATTTCCTTTGATTGCAGCTAGCACAGTTCAGGTTTTACTAGAAGTTTGGGAAAATAATTTTGTTTTAAACAACATATTATTTCCCTCCAATTTAACTTCAGTTCCTCTGCACACATCAGTTAATTTGCGTTACTCAAATATAAAAAACTCTAATTTCTTTCTGGTGGAATTAATATGTTGGTTACTGTGCAGTGACCTACTACTTAGATCGTTTTAAATTGTTTTCCTAGCTGTAGGGCATGGCATCGGTGCCTGGATGTAATCCTGGCAATCCTTGAGTTCCCAAAGACCTTGCTGGGAAGGGTAGCTTACCCCTATATGCCTTCACTCATGACAGACCCTCAGGGCCCCTGAGGCTTTCTGACCAGAGGGCAGCAGTGATGGTGGCAGTGGGCAGGAGGATGAGCTGGGTGCTTGAGCAGGGTGAAGCTCACTGTGTGAGGCAGGTGGGGTGGACAGCTTCTTTTCATTGCCCTTGCTATCCTTATAGCTCTATGTAGTTAGAGACAGCATTGTGACAGGTCTGTTGTAAGTGTACTTCCACCAGGCATTTCATAAACACTTAGGTCTGAAGTGGAGGACAATATTTATTTGTCCAGTTTCATTTAAAGAGTATCTTTTGCCCCTGTGCTGTAAATCTGAAAGGATATTTATAACTTCCCTTACACAGCGAGCTTTGCTAGTGTCCTTCACAGATACAGAGCAGCAGGTATCACACAAGTATTCCCATTTGCAAGTTTAACAGTTTGCAGGATCACCGTTTTGTTTTCTGGAAAAGCATTGAGGACATCTTTAACACCTAACTTGCATGATTTACACTGGCTGCAGGGAAACCAATAGATCACTTCAAATGCCATTTACCTGCATGGTTTTTCTTCATTATTCTGAACTTCAGAATTAGGTCAGCCTAGCCCATTTTCCACTCTGCACTAGGAAGAAGTAAAGAGCTGGGCAAGTACATGTGGTGGTTTCCCTCTGCGCTCTCCTAGTGTCTAACTGCTCTCAACTTTGAGCATTTCATAAGATGCATTTAGTTTCCCTGGGTTACTTCTTTCTGGATTCTTGAAAAAAAGGATATGACTGAGGCACAATGACTTGGGACTATGCAAAAATACCTTCTTCAGGCTTGATTTTGCTGCATTGCCTCATACACTGATGACACAGTTTAGTTCTTTGCACTATCTAGAATTAATCTGGTCTTTAATCTCACTTTTCTCATACTCTTCTCTCTTATCCAGGCAGTGATGTCTTTGGAAAAGATGCTATCTTGACTACATAGCACACTGAGGGTCTAATCTGTTTTAGTGTGTCTCAATCCATATTATTATAATGATGATAGTATATTAAGAATCTTTGAGTTAATATAATATCTTGGTTTTGATTTATATTGAAGCTATTTAAATACAGACTCACTTTGGAGAAGATTTAAAGAAACATGAATTGAACAAATTCATGGATTCCTCTTACACATTAAATACATTCTTATTTTTATCCAGTAGAACACTATTTGCCAGGCTATGAACCACAGTGCTATGCCAAACTCTTTTCTCAGGCACCAGGAATGTATGCTCTATTTCATCTTTCCATTCTTTCTGACTTTTGTAGCCTAAACAAGCATATTCATTTTGTCTACAGAAAGGAAAACCTCATTCTTCAGATATAGCCAAATTCTTTTGGCTAATGCAGGTATTCAGGATTTTGCTGTATACAGGTCTCTCGTGTGTGTTAGGTTAGATTAAAGACAGACATAACATAATTAATACCGTTTCTTCAATTAATCACATCGCTGATATTCAGAAATCTCCCCCACACACATTTCTTAACCCACTGGTCAGGCGTGTCTGAATTCATAACAGAAAGAAAATGTTTTAGTCATTTAAAAATGCTACAGTTTTAAAATTGACAGAGACCAGTTTGAAAAACGAATTATGACATAACGCAAGTTATGTGCTAGTTAGAAAATATGAAAAGTTATTTCTGTATTCTATTGTAATGATACTTTGTAGGAAGAAAGTTATATAAATGTATTGCCATAATAAATAATAAATGTTTTGTTATAGGATTGGCTGTGTTTGAACAGATGTGTTGTACAAATATTCATTTTACAGGTAGCATTTTATGATAAAAACTGCCACTCTTAGCTTATACTTACTATTTGCCCAGGAAAATTTGAGTGAAGAAGCTGAGGGAGTTCAGTGGAAATGTAGTCATCGAGTCTCTTCTATGCCAGTAGAAGCCAGAGGAGACTTTGAATTTCTTGTGTTGTCTGTTTTTTCAGTTAAATGTAAACTTACAGTGGTCTGCTCCAGCTTCTACAGATAGAGATTATAGCAGAGGAACCTATCTGGAATTCAAATGGTAGAAATGAGTGCAATGGAAAATCCAAGTACTAAGTATGTTTTTTAACCATCTATTAAGGAAACATTCTATCAGTCCTTGGGGAAATACCTCATTATACCTAAAGGTAGCCTCTGAAATTAGAAACGATGTTATAAACAGAAATCTGCTGAGGGGCAGAGGCTGTGATAAAATCTATAGGACCACAGTTAATGCACTCTGAAAACTGAAACAGTTTAATATATTTCCTAGGAAATATAAGACACTGATAATCTTCCTTCATGGCACTTACCCACTATGGGTATCAATACCTACAAGTAAACAAGATTAGTGGATGATTTGTATCATATCTTTTGTGAGGAAAATATAAGTAGCCTACCAAGTTTTAGATACAGGAGGGAGCAGATCATTCAGTAGTGGTCGGTTGCTCTGGTTTTAGCAGTTTGAGACTGAAGGCTGATAGTAGCCAAGTCTAGTGAACTGTACCAGAATCCAGGATGAAGACAGAGGGGTTGCAAGTGTTGAAAAACCCCTCTTTCTACTTCCCCTCAAAAATCAAAACTATGTATCAGTATCAGCTGAGGTATTTGATATCTCTTGTTAGGCAGCCACAATGATATTCTTGCCTTTTCCTGTACTTTAAAGTAAAATTAGTTTCTCATAGCATATTTAGGGTGTATATTGTGAAAGGAAACCCTCATATGCTAAAAGGTGGGCATGCTAATAATGAATATCACCTATTATCTACAGTCCTGTACACATTTCTCTTAATGCAGCTGCATTGTTCTTAAAAGTAGTTTACATAAGACTTTGGTGGTAATGCATTTCACTGTTTCAACAAAATAAAACATCTAATATTTTCAGGATACTACTGGGAAAACTTGCCATGTGCAGATGGGACTGAGACCAAATAATCTGGTCAGATATGTGCTGATCTGCAATAATGCCCTATTTTGATATTAAAATCCAGATAACCAGAATGTCTGGCAGTTGCTCAGGTAGCTTTTGTCTCCTGAAATACTCTTGAGAGTTTTGAATGCATCAAACGGGGAGGGAAGTGAAAGACAAGTAGCGACAGAAGTGGGAGTTTTAGAAGGATAGATCTGCTGCTAGAGGCAGTTCATACAGTAAGAGAGATGAAGTGTCACAAAGTCACTGGAACATGCTGTGTGCTGTAATCTTAAGTAGGCGATCTGTCTCTGAAGTTCAGCTTCAGCTGTACTAGCTTGCCTTAAACTCCCTCCTCTTCATTATTCTCTATACTCTGATTACTCAGAGCACTTTTATAGACTTCTGATTTTATTCTCTTTGAAAGGTAAAATTTCAGCAGGTTTTCCTTGTCATGTTTTTCTTCAGTATGCAGCAGCTTCTGAATTTCAGTGTTTCCAGCAAAAATGTATACCCGACCAAGAATTTTAGTCATTTGGGCTATAAATTTCAAATTCTTGTTTTTAAAATTAAGTGCTTATGTCCCTTGGCCTCATGATATTTTCTTTAAGCTCTAGTCCAGATTCCATTCAAGTCAATGAAGATGGGATTCATCTTCAGTGTAGACATCAATATCTGACCTAGTCATCTACGTTCCCTTTATAGTCAGTGGAAGGAAATGAGTGTTTCTAGCATGGTTCATTTGAGCTGTTTAAGGTATCTACCACGAGATGAATTTCACCCTGGAAGAGCCCATTCTTTTCACTGTGTATCAAGATTGCAGGTGACTGACTCATGTCAGGCACTGGCTCAGTTTGAACAAGTGATTTTCCCTGCTGACTGTCTTTGAATTGAACAATATGGATCCAGCTTTAAAGACCAAGCCTAAAATTTCAAGAGAAATAGCACATTTACTACTTGTGGAAATTTAAAAGGCAGTTGATATCTTATAAACAAATTTAAAAAAGTAAATAAAAATAAAATAAAACTTTATTTACAAAGTTAATATTTGTAAACAAATTAAACAAATTTGACTCATCTGAATCAACATTCAGTTTAATCTTTGTGGCACCAGTGATGATAGGTGGTGCTAGGCCAGATATTGATGTCTACACTAGAGATGAATCCCATCTTCATTGACCTGAATGGAATCTGGACTAGAGCTTGAAGAAAATATCGTGAGGCCAAGGGACATAAGCACTTAAATTTAAAAACAGGACTTTAAAATTTATAGCCCAAATGACTTGGTTGGGTATACATTTTTGCTGGAAACAAGCTGTCACTTGTGTCTGTCAACAGAATTAGGCTTTTCATTATGATGCCATGGAAATTATTGTACTCATTACAATATTTATTGTCTTCATTTTATTAGCTACAGGCTAAAGGTGCTTACCCAGTATAAGGGTCCCAGCCTAGAGAGAACTTCATCGCATCTCTCTTCTCCCCCAAGGAGGGAACCTAAATGTAGGCTTTATGTATGAAAAGATGAAAAAAAGACTGGACTCATTTGAGAAAGTCTTGCAAGTTTTCATGAGTTGAACAGGCATACTAGTCAGACAGGACTCAGAGGCTGTTCAGTGAGGGTGTGTGGCCAAGGAGGAGGAAGGAGAAGTTCTTTCAGTGGCAGTGAGCTCTTAACTTGGCTCTTGCTGTTTTCAAAACCAAAATCTGTTCACTTAAGAATAATTCTTCAACCTGGTGATCAGAGGCTTTTTACAAGGTGTGAGCCAATTGCCGATCCATTGTGCATTGTTTTAAGTGAGATGGATTGGCTCTTGTTGAAGAAAACAAGTGACCGGGGTTTTCATTTTCTTACAAAAAATATAACAATTACAGTAGTTTTAAGAACTGTATATCCACAAGTTCAGGGTAAGACAGACTCACTTGATGGAATTCTGTTCCTAGAAAGCACTGAATCAGAAATATTTGTGAGACAGTCATGGTGTGAAAGCAACTGCATGTGAAGCCCTTTCGCAAGACAATGATTAACAGAGGTGACACAATTTTAGGATGCGCAAGCAGCGAATCATTGAATTTCTGTAGGTAGTTGGTGATACTGCTGCAGATGTTATTAGAAATTATATTACTGTAAAACAGCATCTAGATCTGTGTTCTAAACTTCAGAAAGAATGCAGAGAGCTACTGAAATGGCAGAAGAGTGGTCTGAAGAGAAGTTTGCCTAGCATTAAAACTTTTTTCCAGTCCATCCAAGATGTACAGAAAAGTGTATTTAAGAAACAATATCCACATTCCAAAAGGTGATTTTTTCTAATAACTTCTGAGATAGGGAAAAATATAAAATCTTTCTACAGTAAATATAGCCATGAGTCTCTGGTCAAATTTGACTATCAACAGGACAAAAAAAAAAAAACAAAACCAAAAAAACAAACACAACCCAAAAAAGATGGGAGCACAGTCCCTCCATAACTTCTGAGTCTGATATATGTAGTGATATTGGTGTGAGAAGATAGAAATGGCTGACCTGGTTTTGAATGCAATTTGATTTCTTCCCTTCTCGAGAGATTATAAGTCATCCCAGTGGTGTTCTTGGTCCTACCCTAGCAACAGTCTGTAATACTGAGTTTCTGTATCGATCATTCTTTTACAAGTACACAGTAGTACTATGTGCAATAATGAATATGAAAGAACATGTTGTTCTGAGAGTCCCAGGAAAACTAATCTGCTGATAGTTTGACACTTTTTTTTGAGATGTCTTTCCTCATAGCTTTGTGTACTTTGGACATCTGATGTCTGCTTAACTTCAGATTCAAAACACACACACACACAGGTAACGTTCACACTGTTATCATTTTGGTGCCGTTTATATCGGTTATAGTATCATGCCTTTTAGCTGGGTGTATTAAAGCCTTTTAGAGACAGCTGTTTTGTTGTTACACACTAGGTGCCAGGTCCCAAAGTGATGCTGGTGTGTTGCTGATTACAAGAGACACGCTGCCAAAATACACTTCCCTGAGCAGCACGGCAGGCTGTGCGGGCTGAGGGCAGGGGGGCACTGCCGGCGCCTGGCCCTGCCCTCCCACCGTGCTCCCCCTCGCCTCTCCACGCCGGCTGCATGGCTCGCAGGAGGTGGAAATGCCTCCAGTGCCAGCTGTGTGCCACCAGGCAGTGAGGGCAAGAGCTATTAAATTTGCAAATATAAAAGGGGAGCAAGTGACTTATGCTGCCTAATAACAGAAATTGACTAGAGCGCCCAGTTATAGTGGTGGCATTTCTTGGAGTTAATTGCCCATGAAGATTCCCTGAATGTACATTATCACGGTTTACATTAGGAAGTCTTGATCTTTTGGAGACAAGATGTAGTTAATCCTTTAGGTTACTGTGACAAATATATCTGTGGTTTAACTCTATTCAGAGTGATATTTAACCTGGAATCTGCTCAGCCCACATCTTCATGATTAACATTCCTGAAAACTTTAAGCTAATCTCAGTGCTTGGATGTTGTTAGGAAAAGAGGCCAAAACATATTGGTAATACTGTGTAGGTATTTGATAGCTGTCTTGTGGATGAGTTCTCAGACAAAGCCAGTTCAGCAGGATATCCTTGCATTTTCAAGCTATGTTGACAGCGAGGAAACTGCGTTGCAGTCATGGATAAAATGGACTGAAGACACCATAGAATACTTTCTTTTACAAGGGATGAGTCCGTTGTAATACTAGTGTTGAACAACCAAAGTGGAGCTTTATTATGTCACAAATATCACTGCAGATATTGACATTAGAAAGTTAAGAAATAAACAGTTTTTACTGGGACTTGACCATGTAGATACAATAGCCATTCCTTACTGAGTACCGAGACAAAATTAAAAGTCCTTTTTTTGTTTTCTTTAGCATACCTTTTTAAGCTAAAGTCCTGTGAGTTTGAAAGTCATTCTCTTTCCTGTGGGAGAAAGCTGAGACAGTCTTTCAACTGCCTGTAGCTTGGGTTTCATTATCCTTCTAGTATAATTCTTAAAATGTTGCTATTTCTGGCTGCAACAAAGTCACTGGCTGTATAGTGCAGACATAATACATGCTGTTCTCCTCAATCACCTTAGGCTCAGCTGCTAGAACTTTATGGAAACCTAAATAGTTTCTTGAGGTTAATTCAGGTAGATGTCGTTCATTCCCATCAGGTTGAAAGAGGGGTTGGATGGCTCTCTGAGGGAGATGAAACAACTAAATAGAACAGCTGATTTTGACAGGAAAATGTCAGCATTGGTTTTTATCTTTGGAAGTTGTTAATAAAGCAGAACATTAGGGACTGAGATAATCAGGCCAATAACTTGTGTACAGTATTGAGATACACACACATTCAGCTCTATGCAAAGAAGTGTCTGATGGGCAATATTCAATAATAATTCTGGTGAGGTACCTACCATAGGAGTGTTCATATTTCTGGAAAAAAAGAGATAAAACAGTAAGTATGGTGACTTAGTATATCTGGTTCTGGTTTTGTAGACATTTTTTATAGGCTACCTGTTTTTATTTTGTTGAATCAGACCACGATAGAGCAAAAGGGCCATTTTTGCATCTGCCATCTGTCACATTTCCACAAAACATATTCCCACAGCTGCCACCGTAGGTGTTCTTCAACAAAAAAATAATCAAAATTCATGGGCTCTCTGCATTCTCATTGGAGAATGTGGTTTATTTCATCCAAGGCATCAGATGTGCTCATGGAAGTTATGTGGGTGAAACCAAACAATCATTGCTCACCAGAATGAACTCACAAACATTACTTCCTACAGGACTGAATAATCCAATTTCCAGTGGGAGAGCATTGTTCCCAAAACATTTCTGACCACCATGGTTACAAAAACATAACGGTCTGTAATTTAAATGTTACTCCAGAAGATGGCAATTTCACAAAATAGAATCTTTTTCCCTCTAATATTTGCCTGAAGCAGAGGGTCATGTATACCAGTCAGGGGAACCAAAGAAGAGATCACTTACTGCTTCATTTGTGCCATTCACTTTGAAAATAAAGACTGGAAGCTTAAACACCTGGTGTAGAAGAGTTCTCAGCTACAGATCTGAGGTCCTGACAGAACGAAGGAATAAAAGATTAAAATTAAGATGGTTAACCACCTGGGAAAGCTCAGCATAGGTATCTCACTGGTGCCTGTGGTATTCCTGTGTTGCATATTGCTACTGTTTTCTGTTACTTTTGAAGACAAGTAGAGCACAGTCTTCTTGTAAATGCCTGCCCACAGATTACAGCACAGTGGGGTTTGGGTACTTACTAATAATGCTATAACTACAGAAATACTGAAAGCCAGATAATTGGGATGGGAATTTATTTAGTTGGACTATAAATGAAATTCCCTTAATGTACAGGAAATGTACAGGCTTCAATTAAAACGTCTGTGAAACTTGTCTTTTTCTCTTATGCACTCCAGTCTTCTCTAGCCTATAGAAAATTATGTAGTTTAACATAAATTTGTGGCCAGCAGTAGCTGAGGTGGGAAGAGGCAGTTTGTGGTTGCCTAGAACTGCAGGAAAGTGAGATGGCAGAGAGACAAACTCTCCTACCCACGCAGGGAATCAACCCACCCAGCAGCTGCATTGTTAAACCCATCAAGCTTCTATGTACCTACATTTTTTTTCAATTTTGATTTTGAAGTGGGATTTAGAGTAATTCTTGCGAATGCTGGGTGAGATTCTTGAAAGCTAAGACAAAATGTTTTGTACTTTACTCTGCTGTCTGGATAATGTGACATGTACATGCTCTTTCTAGTTTTGTCTCCGAGTAGTATATCATGGAGAGGTTAATTAGATGTGTTAGTTTTAAGTAACGGAAAAAGTACATCGGAGCGGAAAAATGAAGCTGCAAAACTTTGGAGAATGCATTAGAGATAAATGTTAGAAATTATATACTGAGGAGCATAGAGAGTGTTAAGAATATCTATAAGGAAAAACACTTTTTTTTTTTTCCAAAAATGCAGTCAGATGTGTATCTGCAACTTATCTGCTTACTCTTTAATTCACTTTTTTGGCTTGCAGTAACATAGCCATCATAAAACATACGAGCCCTGTATATCAAAGGGAAACAACATAAAGTACAGCTATGAAAGTAAAAGCTACACACGTTATTTAGAAATATATATTTCCATTTTCTTGTATAGCATATATGATGCTAATTTTTTTCTTATTCGGTACTTAATAGTTTAGCTCCTCCCAAGTATATCATAACTTTCATGTCATATATCTGAGTTCTATCCAAGCAGGATATCTTTCTTCTCACTTTGTAAGTGGAAGTAGATTAACCGTTTATATTTTAATCTTGGGGATTTTCAAGAATCTCCCTGAGATGAGCAAAACTAAGGCAAAGTTAAGTTAAACAAGTGTGTAGTCATTTTGGTCTATTTAAGGACATCCTTAATTAGGCTTGTGGCTTTTTTCTGTTAGACCACAGATGTGGCTTAACTCAAAGTACAGATTACTCACACAAAGGTTAAGGCTACGTGGCTTGTGCTGTCCAGACCACACTTAATAGGATGAGTGGTCTTCCTGCACGGTGGGCAGTTTTGTTTATATAATTATTTGGCTATCTGTTGTGAGCAGAGTGTCCAGAAAGATCCCCAAACACCTGACAAGTATAAGGAATTAGAGTAAATGTACTGAAGAGTGAAGCAGATGCTTAAGTATCTCCAAATGCTGTTTTGGGGTTTGTTTTGTTTTGTTTTGTTTTCTTTTAACAGTAGCATCCCCTTGGACATACTTCCATTCTGGGTTGTGCTATTGGCCTCTATCCAAGCACAGAGCTCAGCTAGATAGTGAGAAAGTTAAAACGTGGTGGCGATGAAAATGAATAGAGAATTTTGGTCTCACCAGTGATATTGGTTGAGAGCCAGTTTTAGATCATTATTAATTTAGATGAGTTTGGGGTTTTGGGTTTTGTCAGGAGTAGGTGAAGGAATGGTTGCTTAATATCCATGTTTTTTTTTCCAGTTCTGTTAAATTCAGTATGTCTGTCACTAAGTGATATTGGTGATAACGTATGTGCACAGCTTGAACAGTTTTGTTATTCAGAAGTTCATTCAGGTTTTTTGTTGTTTTTTTTTTTTTTTTGGTGTATAGTTACAAACAGACAAACCACCCAAAAATCAAAAGTGGCTTTAATAGGAATGAGTAGACACACTTCAAAACTGTTCAGAGGCTATTCCTCACTATATTCTAATAGAGAAAATGTGACATTTCCACCACGGGTAGACAGAGACACCTTGACGTAGATATTTAGGGATGCTACTAGATATGACCCATGGTATTTGATATCCCCATGGGGCTGTCAGGTATGATGCAGAATGTATGGGATATCCAGGCCCACCTGCAGCAGTTGCTGGAGGCCAGGTAGCCTGTGCTGGTAGAAGAGTATCTATTTTTTTTGTGGTGAAGTGTACTGTGTGGAATATTTAGTTGTGTTACCATTACCATATTTCTTGAGAATTTGTCATTGAGACCTGTCTTCCCTGGACTTGTAAGGCAATAGGGTACTGCTTCATAAATACCTAATGAACTGACTAGCTGTTGATGTTCAAAGTACAATGTTGGTAAGTTAGAGTTCATATTCCTTGTGAAATATGACTAACACCTTGCAGTCTAATTTGGATTTTGATGTGGAAGAAGTCAATCCTGGAGCTGGGCTAGGGACTGTATCCTCATTACTAGTGGCATTTCTATTCCCAGAAGGTTAGGAGTGAGCAGCATCACCAGATTAGCAATGCTTATTGTATGGCTGAGTCAGGTGTTATCACTGTGACATGTTTTTCCTATTACTTTTGAAATATTTTGTGTCATTCAGCCTTATGTAAAGTACTTAGTTGTCAATAATTTCTGTGACTAAGAGGCCTCGTCCTTGTGTCACATTGCCCCCAACTATGACAGCTGCAGAGTCTACAGAGCTGTGTGCTGTAATGAGGCAAGAGAATTGGAGAAATGTAAACAATTGTTACAGTAGGTAGGTATGTTAAGATTGGGTTTTTTGAGCAGCATAGGCAACTGGCATTTCAATCACTTTGCATAAGACGTTTTGTGGCTGTCAGCCCCCTGATGAGGAGGAGCTGTTACAAAGTATGATAAAATGTCATACCCTAAGGACCGAAAGAACCTGAACATATACAGAAATGTCCCTATGGATAAAGGAGGAATCAAATTATAAGAGCAAGTTGCTTATGTACACTGGTAGTTAAAACCTGCACATTTGTTTTTCTATAACCTTTTGTGCTTGAGTCCATAACTGTTATGGAATTAAGGGTTTTATTCTGAAGAGATAACATTTTTTTGGAGTGCATTTCAGTTCACACAAAAGCTAGGGGCTGAAAGCAGTAATTTGTGGCATGCATAGTTCACACATCACTGAACTTCTGGTTTCTCATGCTGTGCCAATTACCTCTGTTTTACTACTAATGCATTTCAAATCTGCTTAGAAATAGCACGGCATTTTTCATTTTTTTTATTTTTGTGATTTTAAAGTAAAACTGAAATTGTGCCAAGCAGCATCACAGCTCTGATCTATGGGCACATGAACATGGTGGACTCAGTTCTGTGTTCCACATTACCTAAACTGGAACATGAGCCCATGTCCAAAGGCATATTCAATGATGTTCTTCAGAAGGCTGCATACACTTGCATTCCAAAAGAAATCTAATTAGAATTTAGTCGTCAGATATCCTAACTACTACAGTTTTAAAATTCTGAATAACTTACACGCACAAGAGTTTAAATGTAGCAGCTTGCCCTGTGCAAGACGGGTCCATCACCCGCATGTGGTGAGTTGAGCTGGCAAGGGAATTCTGAGTTTGTCCTAGGGGTTACATAGACTTGCCTTCATCAGAGGCATGGCCAGCTGTTTTTTCATGGGAAAACATGAGAGAACTGGGAACTGAACCTACTAGTAAAAGGAAGGTTAAAAAGCATATGGGGAGACAGTTCAAGATGCTTGTAAATTCCATTAGGTTACCAAGACACAATTTTAAAGCTACCAGTCTGATAACATCCCTTGATGTTATCAAGACCAGCAAGATAACTCGTCTGGAAAATGCTTGTGAAGCTGGTGAGGGGTACAAATGTGGAGGGTAAAATAGGAACCTGTATACTTGCTCTTTGCTCCTCGGGACAGAAAGTGTGCTCCAGAACCTGAGCAGCCTGCCTTTAGTAAAGCTTCAGAGAAGGACAAAGATGCCCTGGGGTGTGCACTGATATTGCTTATCATATTTTTATTACTTGTTTGCTACAAATAAAAATATTGTAGCAGCTGAAATGTTTCAGCATTACAGATTTCATTATTTTCAGATCTGAAGTGCACTGTGTCTGATCCTAATTGCACAATTTAAATACTAATAATCATTCAGCTGGGTGAGTCCTCTGTGTATTACAGATAATAATCCTTGTTTTAGAAAATATACATAATGGGTCTACATTAGTCATCTGTGTAATTCACTGAAGCCGAGACAAATGTAATAAAACGACCCCTGGGTAAAGAGATCTTTTTGTTTTGTTTCTGGAGGGGGAAAGTTTTCCTGAAACCCTGTCACTCCTGGGTGAGCTGATTATTTTTTACTTTCATTATATTCCTGTTTTCCACCGTACTGCAAAGCATGACTAAGCCTGTGGCCACTTTCCTCTGATGGCTTACCCCCTGTATTTCTCTGTGTTAATTTTTTTTTTTTTTTTTTTAATTTATTTCTGTGCTCACCAAGTCTGAGCTTGCTTGCCAATGATTGAAATTCTGGACTGAACAGTACCAATTAGACTAATTTATTTAAGTGGGTTAATTCTTCTGAAATGCTTTGGTGTTATATTTATCAGCAGTCTGTCTTCCCTGTGCTGTACCTTCCAACTATTAAACTGCCTACAAAGCAGAGATTTAAAGAGAAACAATCCATTTTATTTGCAGTTATAATGAGATAATCTCCTCAAAAGGTGCCTCCTTTAATTACCTATATAACTTATTTAATATTATAACAGTCGTTTGATTGAAATACAAGAGCAAAAATAAGAATACCTTATAAATTACAAGGCCATAGTTAACCTCAGACTATTATCTGGGTGGCTAGATTACCTAGACTGGCTCAGTCTACTTCGTGCCATATGTGAGGAAGAATAAAAATAATTTGGGATTCTGTGCCAGCAGCTGCCTTCTTCCCCCTCCTCATCTCTATGGGGCTCATGGGATGCTCCAGCTTTCCTGTTACTGAAACACTGGAATGGTGGAAAGAAATCTTAAGGAGTAAAAATGATGCTGGCGCCTAGTGAAAGTGGATCAGCCTTTGCCCAAAAGTCTGTCAATATATAAGGATATATGAGTTAGAGCACAGGAACTGAGTGGGCAGCAGGGATCTACAGACATCCATGAAATGGTAGCGATGGTACCAACTAGCGCCTTGCAGCCAATCTGCCTGGAGAGCTGTGCATAGCAGGGAAACACCCGCCTCCAGCGGTACGGTCATTGCGCGGCAGCTGTGTGTGGCGGCTGGCAGGCTGCACTGCCCTCGAGTGGGATCGGTAACCGCTCCTGCAGTCCCACTCCACGATTGTCTTCATGCTGCTCGGCAGTATGGCACTTCCACAGAGTCCAGGTGGGAAGCGGACGTGTTGCTGACATGACTGAAACTGTTGCTGTATTGGTGCCACGTTTGAGCAAGTACAGAAAAGAGGGAACACGAGCAGCTGACGTTTTCCTTTTAAAAAGCTTTTCTGTCTAAATTTAGAAAATTCTTTGCCAAGTCTCCCAGGGATCTTTCCAGAGACAATAAAAGTGCTCATAAATAACCCTGCACCCTAGTAACAATACATAACACAGCCTGGATTGCTGGGATTTCAGCATCCCCCTGACCAGCTGGGTACTGTTCAGCTGTCAGGGCTCTGCAGCTTCCCTCTACTGCTGACTGCCTATAATTAAAGAAGAAACTTTTAGCAGAAAATATTTTTATTGTGTTTTTGGAATTGTTGTTAAATCTTACTAGGGTGACACTTCTCGTTTAGTTGCTATCAATAAAAGGGTGAGTCTGTGGCATGAGAAAGCTGACGGCAGCAGCAGCTCTTTGCCAGCCCAAAGCCACATTACTCTGTCACTGGGCTCTTGAGCCTAAACCATGTCTAAGGTCTAAGGTCCTCAGCCCTGTAATTCTTCCTTATGTGTTTCTCTCTTTTTTTTTTTTTTTTTTTTTTTTTGCCACAGGTAGGGGAATTTAGAGCCCATGCTGCAGAGTGGACAGCCAATGTCACCGCAGAGTTCAAAGAAACTCGAAGACGCCTGAGTGTGGAGATCTATGACAAGTTCCAGCGGGCTACGTCTATCAAAAGAAAGCTCTCTGCAGAACTCGCCGTCAACCACAATCAAGACCTGACTCCCTGCAAGAGAACCTTGTCAGTCAACCATCTCACCAGTGAGAAGGACATCTTGCCAGCTCTAACAAAGACAGACAGCATTTACATGAATGGTTTGACACCACACTGTGCAGCAGAAGAGATAGCTGTTATTGAAAACATTAAGTAGCCATGACTTTGGATCCTAGTCCTTGAGAAGCTCTAGGCTTAGACTAGCCACACACCTTTTTTCTCCACCCTGTCAATGATCAATGCTAATAGCATTTTATATGTGTGCATGAGTTCCACAGAAACTACAGTCCAGAGTTAGCATCGCATCTCTTAAGACACAAAGATGAGTGGCACTTCTGTTATCGAAAGATGCTGGAACAAGCAACGTCTTCTGCCTTTATCTGCCCAGACTGTTTTTCACATCTCCTAATGTGCCATATGGCCTCAAGAATGAATCACACTTGTTTATGGTAACAATGTAGCTTTGAGGGATCAGTCCTTAAAATTTCAGGGTCTATCTTACTGAGCCTAGGAATGGACCATTTCTGGACTACAACACACTTGTAAATGGCAAGAAATTCTTATGCAGCCTTTTACCTAAGAAATTTTTGTCAGTGCCTTATCTTTTGAAAAACCAGAACCTCTACAGTTCCTGTACGGTTTTTGTTTGTTTGTTGTTTTGCATGAGAAGTGTATTTCATTTGATGGTGTTTTAAAGGTGTCTGTCGTGAAGATACCAACCAGCATGAATTAATGCCAAAACTCAACAGTCATCCAATGATGTTCTTAGCTCTAAATTTAAAGGCACTGCAGTTTCAGAAGTTGCAAACATGTCCCCCAGAAGCATTTTGTTTTACTCAGGTCCAGCTGATACTTGTTCACACTGACTTGTAGAATTTGCAGACCCACTTTGGGCTTTATTTTTTCAAGCAGTGTTCAGCAGTTGTTTTTCTCTGCGTCAGATGTACCAAAAAAATCTACAGCTTATCTATCACTAAGTTATTTGGTAGATGACAAGAGCAAATAAAAATTACTATTTTTGAGGAGAGGCAGGAGAGGTTTTTAATTACTGTATTCTGATAACCACATCCAGAAAACAATGCAGAAAAATACAGCGATTTTTTAAAGTAAGCGTAAACCTCCTGCCAGATATTTGCTCTATGGAAAGGATTCTTGACTTCCTCTTTAAGTCACACCAGACGCCATATGATATTTCACCCAGGAATCCTGCTGGAGTGCTTTCCTGAATGTCACACTGTACCGTGGCTGCCTGTGCCTGAGATGTGACTAACGTGGGAATGCAATTGAAACTGGTATCACTGTGACTTTCTACATTTCAAATAGAGATGGCTCGGAATATAAGTGCAGGCATGAAGAAGAGCTGATAAATAGCACAATCTGAATACCGATGATTGTTCAGACAGGATAGGCTGAAGAGCAGCAGTTCTAAACCAGACTATGGGTTTTCTTTATTGGTTTTAAGAAAACACATTAACTTCGATTTTGTATTTTCTGTTTTGCTTATAGTTGTACATGAGATTCAGAAGAAATGCAGGATGGAATGGATAATTTTGCATTTTTTTCTTATGTTAGTCTATTGTAACCTGGCTGTACATAAAATGAATAGAACAGGCCTTAAAGAATCATTTAGGCTCCGTGTAAATTAAAGAATGGGACTTTGCTGATTGGGCATGATTCAAGTGGCAAATCTTACAGCATCTCTGACCATTAGATAACATGCAAGACATGAATGTTAATGTTTTTTGGATGCTTCGCTTGTTTTCTAATAAATATAAGTTAATATGTAAATTCAACTGATTCAGTGTAAATATCAGTCAATTAACATTTACAGAAAGTATGCTTTTAAAACTAAGGAAGTTCCATGACACAGCACCACTGAGCAATGCTCTTATAACAAAGACCCTTGTCTCCCCAGCACAGTGTTCTGAATGTCCACATGGCAAGGGTTCATCTTGCCATGTATAAACTGTGAATTGTAATGAAAAATAAAGTTTTTAATTAAAATAACTTTTCTGAATCTCCTGCTTGCTACAACTGGAATGCTAAGAAATAATTTGTGAAGCTGATTTTTGTGCTTTCATTGGTTACAGAGTATACCAGTTTGCCACCTGCTTTAATTTAAGCTGGTTTAGCAGTAAAGGCTTGGCTTGCTCAGCACAGAAACTTATTTATTGATATTAAAAATAATACTCTTTGGTTGCTGTACTTTAAGTTGTGTTTCTTGCTCTTTTGTTTCAAACGCTTGGCAGGCTGCAGTTCTTCCTGTTGTGTGGTACAGAGCTGATGGCAGCTGCTCCGTCTTTGCACCGAGGGAGGTGCGTGGGGCTCTGACCTGCTGTCCTGCCAGTTCTCCTGTGGTTGCTGGTAACCTTCTGCAGAAGTCCGTGAACAGGCTGCTCTAAGGGTAGTAGCCTTTCACGCCAGAGCAGTCATTTCTGCAGTGAATATTTTACAATGGTCTCTTTAATTAGGTCTTGGCCAAGGGAAAGATAGCCTGCAACGGTGTGGTGGTAAGTGGACTGTTTTCTTACATCGCTCCAATCTGATTTGCATGGGATGTATCTCAGTGCCTTTTGGATCTGATTTTCAGAAAGGGACTGGTAATGTTTAATGCTTGGCTTTGACACTCAGAGATGTGGTGTCTTAGGTTAAACCCTTGGATCATACTAATCAGTTTCTTTCCATTTGCCAACCTACAGAACTGAGTTGTCTGTGTGGTTTCTTTCATTTTAAAGACACTTTTGGGCATCTCAGGACCTGCTGAAAAGAGTATATTTTTGAGATCCTGTGACAGTGTTTGAGATATTAGTATGGATATTTGTTAAATCCATTTAGCATTTGCTTACCTTGACTTTGTATATGATTTCTGGAAAAAGAACCCCTGTTAACTTTTATATAAAAGATATTGTTTCTTTTTTTCACTTTCGTAACAGAGCTAAATTATCCTACCTTATCAAACTTGATTTGCCTGTTTGGAACACAGCATTAACAAATAAAATCCTTTATTTGTAAGTTTAATAACTGAAGAAGAAAAGATGCAACAGTCCAGATGGTATAAGTAGGTAGAGTTACCATGATCCAAACGTGTCTAGTACTATTAATGTTATTGGAAAATCTTTTTCTCCCTCTCCACATAAAGTGATAGATCACAGATGCTGAGGATGGCTAAGTGAACTTATCAAACTTGATGAACTTTATAAAAGTTATCCTTTTCATTCCTATAAGAGCAGACTTTTGTATTAAAAACCTCTCTTCCTTGCCTCTGGAAATTTTGCATAGCTCACTTCCAAATACAGAGCTACAGAAGCATGAGTTAGGACTTAATGAAAATCCATTTGTAACCTCCTTTCTCTTACACATATGTGGGGACATTTCCAGACCATTAGGATACTTTCTACTTCAGCAAGTTTGTGAAAATGGTATTTCAGTTTGGTAGACAGTTGTCTTTTGTACTGTCAATCAAATACCATTTAAAAAAAAGAGACATTGACAAAACATTTTGGATGAGACACAAGTTGTAGCACATAAGAATCTGTAAAGGCACATGGACCACCTAACAATTTATTTCTCAGTATTAGAGGAAACATTACATTAATAACGGTGATCCAAAAATCTGTTAGAGAGGTAGCTAGAGGTAATCTGTATTTTTTATTGTTGCCTATGATAATCTTGCCTTTTTTGCATTCTCTGGTGTACTACATCTGTTAAAGCATCTGTGTTGGTCAAAGTCTCAAGTTTTAGATAACCTTGCATGAGAGGCAGGGAGAACGAGTTGCAGAGAATTTGTTCCTCTGCCCCGTTCTTCCTTCACTACCAGGGAAAGAGCTTGCTTTGGCATCCCCTCCATATTTTGTAGCTCCAGGCTGCATGTCCTTCTTTTTCCAGTATTTAGGCAGCCTTGAAGTGCTACTGTCTGAGCTGCAAACATCCTGGAAAGGTCAAACCTGGAAACCTGCTGAATCTCATGAACATCCTAGCTGTGCCTTCCTCTCTTCACCTCTTCCTGAAACTTTTTGAAGAAACAGGAGGAAAGCTGGAGGGTAACATAGAAACCCACAGCAGGGATCACCCTTGAACTGGAATTCACCTTTCTTAGGTCAATAAGCAAACCGTAAGACCAGGATGGCAGATGGGAGTAAAATCTGGTCTGTATGTTTGGAGTTCTTGCTCCTCCAGCATTACTTCTACACCAACAATCTCAATCTCTAAACAGGAATACAACAGGCCCTGTGAAAGAAGAAAGGGAAGGATGCTCTTAATCAACCCTGCACGCACACCACAAGTCTATCTGTATATCTCTATTTCCTGGGAAGGAAATTTTCCTGTCAGGGAAACTAGATATAGTATTGAAATACAGCAGTAATATTTCTAATAAATTGCTGTCGTACAGTTATGTGATGATTACCTTTTCTTTCCTACTTTGCAGTACTGTTTGAAAGGAAAGGATTTTATATATTAAGAGAAATATACATTTTACATTAATTTGTCAGTTAAAGTAATTATTTTGTCATAGAACATGAATAAGATTTTTTTGTTTGTAGATTTAAATGAGCAATGTAAGCTTATTGCAAATAGTGTTCCATTTGGGAAAAATAGAGAAGATGGTGATTGACTGTTATTAGAAATAAAAAGCTGTTGAGCTAAACAGATATTAAAAATGCTGGCTCTTTCATCTGAGCAAGCATTCTCTGCTTTGCTAAATTATTGTTACAGTTGTAAACCCTGTGTTAGAATCAATTGGAATAGGTTTATTAAACTTACAAAACTTGAACATTTCAATTGCAGGCCATTGCTTAGCATGCTTTCACAAGCTTTCAGAGGAATATGTTGAATAAATTTATGAACAGGTACATTACTTACTGCAGAACATCATTTTACCCTTTGTATGTAACAGCTGATACTGTAGCTTATACAGCTTTTTATTCTGCACCTAGATATATTTGTGTCGTCAATATGTATTGACATTGTTGTATCATCTTAAATTGACTTAAAACCCCCACTTTGACTGTTTTTTCATGTAAACTTAGTGATTTGAAAATATAACTCCATTTATAATCAGTATCTTAGAAAACCAATGGACTTCACAACTTTTTATGAATTATAGCAGTCTATCTACACTGGTGATGTAATAAATAATATATTATTTACTGCCTGTTTTAGTTATTTATGAATGTTTAGCTGTTTTTCTAGTCTAATTGCTGTAGACAGATAATTACAGAGAAAGCAACTGATCTCTCTATTGTTTGTAGTTAATACACTGTGACCAGGCTACTCGTATTAGAATCCTTTGTGACAAAAATAGGGATAACACATTGTGTTCTGTCTCCATTGTTACTAATTTTTATTATTTGTAGTATTCATTAAATGCTCTGGGTGCACTTTTTTTTTTTTTTTTTTTTTTTGGAGAATGTCACAAGAGTGTTTAAATAGACATCTTTAGTCTGACTGTGGCAAATGAATGTCCCAGTGAGAAACTCCTTTATTAGAATTTACTTTATTAACTCAGTTGTTAATTCTAGCTAATTCTCAAGACTAATTATATGCAGCCAGATCTTTGTCTTCCAGAGAAAGGTATATAATATGCATAAAATAGAGATTCTGATTGAAATGTATTATTTGTCATTAGTAATAAATATCACTATTCTCCAGAAGATGAAAAACAGCTTGAAATGACTTCTTAAATAGTAGTTTAGTGATAGCTCCTTTCTTTTTTTCCTTGCACTATTAATTTAATCCTTCAAATTAAACAGGGAAGTCTGAGAAGTTTTGCTGAAGAGATACATCTTTCATAGTAAGTGTATTTTAGTCTTGTTTGGCTCAGGGGAAACAGAGACTATCTTTGCTGGATGACTAGAAATATGAATCTATTTGTTGAAGTCCCTCATAGGAGCATGAGAGAATACATTGCTATACTGTTAGTCTGACTTTTATGCCGGTAATAAATCTGTTCCTGTTTTTTGTGGATTTTGCATTTTCTCCAAAGATTATAGTATTCGGTATTCATGCACTCAAACCTGCTAAAGTAGAGTGGCAGAAAGCCGTTCCTGCAGCTTTTTTCCAAGATCATGGTTTTGTCCAAAGTTTCCCTATATTTTCTACCATGCACAAACTTCCTGACAGTTGAGTGGCAAACCCAACAGGGCTATATGAATACTGAAGTTAGTTGTCTGAAGAGGGGCAAATACAGGATGTGCCCATGCAAGGGGTAGAGTGCATCCCTGCAGCAGACAATCCCAGATCCAAGTCCACTGGGTCTGGTGGTAAACACGATAAAGAAAGGTTCTGTTTTAACTAGTACAGCCATACTTAGCCTACCTTCTCTGTATAGAGCATTTAGAATAATTTGTCACCCTTGCTTGTTCTGTAGCAGAAGAGAGAGAATTCTGAAGGTTTAAAGGCACTGTATTGCACGTTTGGACAGAATAATAGCCCAAGACTTGCAGTCTAGGCCCTTCTGAACTACAGAGTGAAAAGTCACTAAGTCTGAATGCTTTTTTAATAGAGAATACCTTGGTGGTTTGTAGCAAAAAGGAGGATAAAAAATTATGCTCCACTGTGAAAAGTGAAAGTGGGAGTAGCATGTCATGTACTATTGTGCGCTTTGTAAAGTGGAGGTGGTACGGGTACAAAGACCTTTTCATTTCTCAGTGTCCTTAGAGACTGTCAGAAGAGAGTCAGTGTAGCCTGCATTATATCAGTGTACTCTTACTCTTTTGCAATGCTTCTGCAAGCTCTGAGTGTGCCCCAGCTATCAATGTATTATACTTTTCTGGGTGCTGGTTGATTAACGATGAAGAGATAGCTTAAAAGGGATGAAACTTTCTCTTGCTTGTACTGCACAGGTGGAGTAAGAAGGGATGGGTTTGGCCTTTGTAGGACAGGAGGAGTCTTTGGGAACAGGCACTCCACAGCTGAATGCTAGATGAAATTATTTTTTTTTCAGTATGAAGCCCTTAAAACATTGCTTTATGTAGAGAAAGTATTTTGAAAAAAAAAAAAAAAATTCTTATTTGCTCTTTTATGGTCAGAGCAGAGGCTGTGGTTTTGTTTTATCACTGCAGTTGCTTGCTGATTTTGACCTCAGCCCGTCTTTTAATGAGCAAGACTTTAGTATAAAATTAGCACTAGAAGTGGTTTCTACTCGTGTAGACTGAAAATATAAGAAAACAGTTCCTTAAAAATTAGTAAAGAGAAAATTCCTCTGAATTCTTGCTGCTGGTTGGTGATCACAGAAATCAGGTTTGGAACTGAAACTGATTTTTATTGTCAGTACAGGAAGATTGCATTTACACATTAGTTTAACCCCAGTCGAGTTGCTCCATACTTATTGTCCTTTAACAGATCCTACTGCTCTAAAAGTAAAGGATTACAACGGAGAATATCTAGAGCCCTTAACTACAGAGCATACCATACACCTTTCCTCCTTTTCATTACAAATCCTGAGCCAGTTACTCAGTACAGAAAAGCAGAATGCAGAAATGCATATCTAGCTAAAAAGATAGGTCAGGATATCTTCCTTTCATTCTTTTTGTTTGTTTCTGTTTATGTCTGTAGGCTATAGTTAAATGACTTTATACATTTTAATGTGTTTGTTTTTTTTTTTTTTGTGGCATTTTGCATAACAAATGTAACTCACTGAAGCAAATTTGTACTGTATACCCCTGATGTGCACATTTCTGGTCCTATTAGAAATTAATAAAACAATCTCCAGTGCATGTGTAAACAGTTATTTATGAAAAAACATACATGAGAAACTGCAAAGATGGACTAAGCAGCTGAATTGTTTTCAGAATTTATGGCATATTAATTGGGAAAACACTATATGTTGCTGTGGAGATTGTGATGACATGATATATGAGGAGGACAACATGATCATGTGCAGACCTCCATGGGTTGCCATTTCCTGCGGTGCCAAAGATAGCTGTTGGAATTGCATGCAACCAAAATAAAACTCTTTTCTTATCTCTTCCAGCTTGCCTGCCTGTCAGTTTGGTAATTTTGCAGCAAAAAGCTCTTTGAAGCCAGTTAGAAGAATAGAAAGACAGGGGGTACTGACCTGAAAGGATCTGGGGGCAGCTGTGGAGATTACATCAAGTTCTTGAGTGTGTTTTTCTCCACCTGTGCTATTTGGGAGCTCTGTGAGGGATGTAGCTTGACAATTGAAGTGCTATCTCATCACTGCAGATATACAGATTGGGTTTGAAACTGCCTGTGAGCCTCCACTAAATCTTATCCTGAATTACACAAACTAAAAATGAATTAAAAGAAGCAATGGAAATTCTTGGGACAGTAATTACCTCAGCATCTTTCGATGATCAGTCTGTCTTTGAGCTATATCTGAAGCAAATGACCCTTAATGCAAGTCCACAGCATTACAAATCAGGGTACCCTGAAGTCAGGTCCTTTATACCTGACTTTGTATTCCTCCAACATCCTACAGAGGATGACCCAAGCCATAACTAAAAATCATTAGCCTGAAAAATCATTACAAACAAAATCAGTCCAGCAGTTCCAACACTCCCTGGAAGGGTTCAAGGCCAGGCTGGACAGGGCAGCCTGCTCTAGTGGAGGGTGTCCCTGCTCATGGCAAGGGGGCTGGAACTAGATGATCTCTATGGTCCCTTCCAACCCAAACCATTCTATGATTCAGCAGAATTCCTTCTTTCCTCAATTCTTCTCCAGCAACATCCCACCAGCATGATGTTGCCATTTTTGATTTTTTTTTTTTTTTTAATTTTACATTTGTTGTGTTGTACACCATTTAGAGAAGACCTTGACAGTTAGTTTTATGTACTTTATTCCAGTTTGTGGCTGATTCAGAAAGCAGCAACTAGAACCTCTTTAGGTAACAACTGCATTTAGGATGTCTCTGTAAAAAGAAAAAAAAAATTAAACACCTAACAGAAAGCATTCTGGAATTGCATTTTGCGTTCTTCTTACTGCTGCAGGTTAGTGCCAGCACATACTTCCCTTCATGCTTGAGATAATCTCTCTACAACTATTTTATCTAATTTTCTTTAATCACTCTAAGAAATTATCTTCTGCTGCAATAAAAAGGCAGAGTACTATTTGGCTACTGTCGTGCTCAGAGTAAATTTGTTGTGGTCACTCATTTTGTTTCCATTTTGATGAATTCCCCCATGTCTGTCTTGTATTCTTGTACCTTCTCTTGTCCTGGGATTGTAACCTTTGGAGACAAGGACCATCTATTTGCACTCTGCTGTACAATCAGCTATATACAGTAAGGTTCTCTGTTCATGGCTTGTTGGTATTTTAATAATGCAGATTCAGTGTGATCAAACAGTTGCATCTTTTCACCAGGTTGGATACCAGAATGCCTAATTTCTTTCTTGTGGCAAGCAAAATGAGTTGTCTTGAATACCCCAATCCTGTAGACTACCAGGAACTTCTTGCACTCCGTCATTATCTTGGCCACTAACAGTTCGTTTATCACCTTGGATATCTAGTGAAATTCAGGGTGATTCTGAAGAAAGGAAAAAATGTGCACAGAAGAAATCTTTTTGAATTAGGATGGTAAAAAAATTACTGTATGTTTGTGGAATTAGGATGATACTTTAATTCTTAACTAATGCAGTTTACTGTGAATGCTTTGTGGCTATGTAATAAATGAATAGGATCACTGTAGTGGAAAGTATAGGAACCACAGATAATATGTTAATTTCGTTTGTCATGTTTATTTGAGAGGACTCTAAGCATCTGTCAGGTCACTGTAATGACAGGCATGTAAAATCAAAGCCAGCACTTGGAGTCTGGCCTTCTCCACAGTAACACAACTGCTGGCTTACTGAAACTTCATAGTGTTAGGGTGGAAAGCAGTACTCATTACATGACCCAGTTCTTCTAAAAAAAATAGGCAGCTCATAGAGTGCAGACTCTTGGAAAGTCTATGAAGGGGAATAGACTTTGGACATACACTTTAAGCTGGGATAATGGTTACCTACATATTCTCTTTCATGGGTGATGACAGCAATTATTAATTTACTAAAAGCTATGCTGCCAAATTACAGTAAAACACTAGATGTGAACCTGCTTTGATAAATGAGGTAGCCAAATTGCTGAAGTACTTCAGAGGTGCTACTCATTAAAAATCCAAGTCCATTGGCAGGTACATGAAATGAAAAATATACTAGAGAAAATATAAAAGGAAAGCTTTGCTTTGAGTACTGCTACCAAAAATCAAAACCTCGAGAGGCAGAGTCCTGTTTTTTATGTCAAATAAACTGTTGCTAAAGGAAACATAAATAACTCTGCTTTCTATAAGAAGCCTATTAGAGGGATGTCTTTCCATCTGGGCAGATTATCAGGCCACAGACTCATCTCTGTATCTCTTTGACTAACTCTGTCCCTCAGTCTCCTTCTGAAGGAGGGTAAAAGAGAATCATTTCTACCCAAATGAACTGAAGAGTTGGACAAGAAAACAAGAATACATTTGTGGAGATAATTTCAATGCTGTGTGCCTCTAGGGTTCTAAAGCTTGGACAAAGTGTGTTGTTAAAATGCCCTTCCAACAATTTTTTTTTTACCATGTTCTTGAAATTATGCTTTTGTCTTGTTTGTAAATAGGGGCAACAACAAAAAAGTGTCTTTTCTTCCAGTTTCTTCTCATGTGCTTGTGCAGTTGAACCTCTCACATAAATATCACAACTGCTTCTGCTCCAATAACCCACAGGGTAACATTGTTTTTAGAAAAAATTGGGAGAGTAAGGACACAGCAGGAAAGGGTTTGCTTTAAATCAACCGGAAGTCTTAGCATTTGCAAAAGCACAATTTAGGCAGTGAGTGGGAGCTTAATACAAGTGCAATTAACTGTAATGATGTTGCTAATACGCCTGAATGCTCCTCTTAGCACTTGAAGCTACAAAATCAAGTAACTTTCGGGTCTGTTAGGGTCTGCAGCCACCTCAACTCATTCTCAGTGTAATTGAGTGGCAGAAGGGGAAGAAGGTGCTGTGGGCATCTTCCAGCTGATCCCAGGGTGAAGAGGTGCCCTGAAGTAGAGCTGCTTACCACTGTCCTAATTTGTGCAACCCGTGTTCCCTTCAGACCTCTTCTGCTGACCCTTCACTGGAAAGATGCGTCCTAGGTATTGGAGTGACAAACATGGACTCAAGCTGGAAGCAGAACAGTCATATAACTATGGCACTTTAAGTCACCCAAGCTTGTAGGAGATTTTCTTGGAGTTCAGTAACTTGCCAGCTCAGCAATTTTGCTTTCTGAAGAAGTGCTAGTGTGCGTGCTTGGCAGCGTCTGTGCTGAGCTGCATGGAGGTAAGGGAAGAGCTACCTCAACAGTCCATTTGATGTTGACCATTCTGCAGAGTAGCCCAACCTTCTGAAGATGCTTTTTGCACCCAAGTGAGTGCCTGTCCCATCTTTATCACTTTTGGTTTATTCCATATGTAGGAGGACAGATAGGCTGGCAGATGAGGTTACAACTGGATTTTTTTGCTGTTGCTTTTTTTTCAATAAATCAAGCTAGGAAAAAAAAGTGGATGAAGAAGAAGAACTCGGCTTCATCTTCATTCTTTTGCAATGTCACTATTCAGGTTGTCTAAAGACCTTGTCACAGCCTTCAAGCCACTAGAGGAAAACAAAGGTCATGGTATCGCTTGTCTGAAAATTAAAAGAACATGAGCCATACTGAAAGAACACTTTCTAAGGCAATATTTATGTATCAAAGATCTGTAAAGGAAAGGGCACAATATGCTTAAATTATACTTTGCAAATCATGTGGAGGTGACATAATCACAAGAGATGAGGCTGGACTACCATGTGGTGGTGGGATTGATCTATTTAGTCTTGCCCCATTTTTGAGTGACCTCCATGCAGCTGAATTCTTACTATGTGTAAAAGTGCCTATCAACTGCTGATTTTGTGTTTTTGTTTGTTTTGATTTTTTTTTTTTTTTTTTTTTTTTTTAGAATAAAATACAGAGTTAATTAAGATGCATTAGAATAGCTTCTAGCCCACACTTTTTTTATATTACAGAACATTTTCCTTCTAATGTGGATGAAAAACTGAGTATGAGCCAGCAATGTGCGCTCACAGCCCAGAGAGCCAACCTTGTCCTGGGCTGCATCAAGAGAAGCATGGCCAGCAGGTCAAGGGAGGGGATTCTGCCCCTCTACTCTGCTCTGGTGACACCCCACCTATAGTTCTGTGTCCAGCTCTGGGGCCTGCAACGTCAGAAGTACATGGACCTGCTCAAGTGGGTCCAGAGGAGTCCACAAAGATGACCAGGGGGCTGGAGCACCTCCCTTGTGAGGACAGGCTGAGAGAGTTGGGGTTGTTCAGCCTGGAGAAGAGAAGGCTCCGGGAGACCTTATAGCAGCCTCCCAGTGCTTAAAGGGGGTACAGGGAAGCTGGGGAGGGACTCTCTATCAGGAGGTATAGTGATAGGATGAGGGGTAATGGTTTTAAACAGAAAGAGGGTAGATTTAGATTAGATATAAGGAAGAAATTCTTCACTGTGAGGGTGGTGAGACACTGGCCCAGGTTGCCCAGAGAAGCTGTGGCTGCCCCCTCCCTGGAAGGCCAAGTTGGGCTTTAAGCAACCTGGTCTAGTGGAAGGTGTCCCTGCCCATGGCAGGGGGGTTGGAACTAGATGGTCTATAAGGTCCTTTCCGATCCAAACGATTCTATGATGATTTTATAACAATTCACAAGCCCTCAAGTTTAAAAGATCAGGCTTAACATAAGCATATCTGAAATGACAGAAAATGAGAAGAGACAGAGACATTTGATCAAATGAGGGAATGCTGAGCTTTTCGGCTAACATGAAAGACTGATTACTGAGGTGATACTTAATAATTGATGCCTTCATTCAGTATAGGTCTGAGATTTAGGTCCAATAAAGAATTTATGTACCTAAAAATTGAACCTAATTTTCCAGCATGTGGTCCACAGATAGGAATACAGAGCCCTGTGCATATTATTGAGTCACTAGAGAAACAAAGCAGCAAAGGAAATTTCTCAGATCATCAGAGAGGGTCTAAGGTTAGTTCCCTCAACCTGCCCACAATTAGCTAGGCTGGATGTGACTGCTAATGACGCAGAGGATGTGACAGGAGGACTGAGGAGCAACTGAGCTCTCTTCTGTCTTCCTATCTTTCCAATAGAAAGCTAACACATAATTTGAAGTTTCCTTCAGGTCCTTATTGAATCTTCGTGTCTAGATCCAGTTTAAAAAATGGAAATGCTGAAAACAGAGGCAAATGCTATGTTCAAGATGTATCTGAGGATACTGAGACATGCTTTTTCCCAGTCCTTGATCTAATATGTTACTAAGGTTTTTTTCCTTCCAAATCACTTAGCAGGACCTTTAATGTGCAGTCAGAAGTGGGTTTTGCTACTGCCTCTTTTCACTGAATAGCTCTTACCCAGCAGTTCTCTGGGAGATCGAATTTCCTTAGCTGGAGAGGATGAGTTCTTGCATCCCTGAAGAGCAACTGAAGTGTGAGACAACAGGTCAGGCTATCAAGGTAGAACTTTTACTTCTCCTGCTTGAAACTGAACTGATGGGTGGCAAATTATAGAGCTGAGGAGACGAAATCCCTTCAGCTCAGGTGCAAGCCAGCTAGTCCTACACAGCTGAGGCCTATTGCTGACTTACTGCCCACGTAAAGCAAGGTGATGGAGAGGTAACACCAACTCTAGGGGAAGAGATTGGCAGCCAGAATCTCCAGTCTGGGAACAGGACCCTGGTTACTAGCCCAAGGAGTAAGGCTGCTTCTGAAAAATAGCCTAATTCAAAAAACCCAGTGCTCTGGGACTGAAAGGATTGATCCAAGTCTTCTGGTAAAACACAGTGGTTTTGTGACCTGCAGCAGGGTGTGGCTGAGGCCTCATCAGCCTCTGCCTCTGGCAGCTGTGGTGGTGGAGATGATATCAGGTGGTGGGGATGACTGTTGTAGTAAGGCCTTTTGGATCAATAGGCTGTGTGGAGGGTCTGTGTAAGGTAGTGAGATTTGGTGGTGGGTTGAAGACTTGTGACTCCCTTGGAGAGAGACTGGTGCATCCACGCAAAGCCTGGTGAGTGGTTTAAAACAAGGGAGGAGGGTAGTGTGGTTACATGTCCCCACTTTGAGAGTGGCGTTATGTTCAGACCATGTTGGAAAAGGGAGTTGAAGGGTTGTCTTGATTATTGGTGTTTTACTCTGATTCCCTGCCTGCCCCCTCTTTCTTTTATTTATTTTTTTTTCTTTAAAAATGATGGGTAAGGGTTTTGCTGCTGTTCTTCTTCCCACCAAGACTCTCTGGGGCTGGAGGGATTGTGCATGTGGCTGCCAAGGTGGGGGGACACTTGTCCAGAGGTGGACTCAGTCCAGATGGGAAAATCAAGGTGGAGTTTATACTGTTCTCAGTTAAAAAGCCTAGTATATTTTATTACACCATGTTGCTTCTTTTCTTTCAACCTAGAAGTGAGGATTTTGTTAGGTCTGAGGTTATCTTGTATTTGAGCCAAGATACTGATGCCTGCTGAAGAAAATATTATGATTGGTGATGACTAGTTAATGTTCATCCTAAAGTTGTGTCATTCCTGGAGAATTGTAGGAAATGTCCCAGTGTTTAGTAAGCAGGATGATAAGAAAGCTAGCAGCAAACATGCTGCAGAGAGAGAAATCAATCATCAGCAGCAGATTAATCAAATGCATAGGAGGAAATAAAATGTGTTGTGCAGGATCAGATGAGTTGCCTGTTACACTGATTCATGCTTTTTATGTTGATAGTTCAATGAAAAAATGTTTTGTCAAGTTTATTGCTGAAGGTTACTTAATGAGTGCGGGATTTTGCCAGACAAAGCAATTATCAGTGTGTGCAACTGGCAACTGGCTACAAGTCAAGCAAGTCCACATTTTAGTATAGAAGGAATAAAAGTTGCATGTAACTTAGCTTTTCTTTAAGTTCCTTTTTTTGGCCCTTAGTTTTCTATTCTCTTTTGTCTTTGATCCAAATTCATCTGTACTGATGCAGCATGAAGAATGATACCTAAAAATGCATCATTATTCCCAGTCTGTCTTTTGTTTCTGTTTATGTGTTTTGTGGGGGTTTTTATTTGTTTTATTTTGGGTTTTGTGTTTGGTTGGTTGTTTTTTAAATAAAGCAAAACTTAGGGCTGTCAGGTGAATTTGTCTAATTGGGAACTACTAAATATGGTTTTGAAAAAAGTGGCACTAGGTTTGGGTATATAGGAACAATACTGAAACAGTGCAGGAAAGATCACCCCAACCAACCAAAAAATTAAGTAGCTTTGTGACTCTAGTTCTTAAAAAAACCCACCAAATTGCAAGCATTCCTTTTCAGTCCTAATTAAAAAATGTGTAGGTTTACTGCTTAAAACCTCCCCTCAAACAACTGTTGTTTATCACTTTGTTCTTCTGTGTTGGCTTAGTCACTTGGTTTGGTCTCATGTCCCTTTGGGAGAGGCTGTTCTCTCTCCTTTTCTCACCCTGGGCATTCAGGCATTCAGCATTCGTGTTTGCATGAAGGCTCTTTTCCTGGCTTTGAACGGACTGCATAATGACGATGGCAGCGAGCTATGGTAATAAGCCACAGAAAGTCATGTGCAGGAGACCAGTGTCTGGAATCGAGGGCTTTTGGATAGTCACTCAGAGAACTCAGATGAGGTACTGTGGGGAAAATAGAGTTAGAAATGTTTTATTTACTCTTCTTGCAGAGAAATGGACTAAAACACAAGCATTGCTAGCTTATGGTTTGTGTCTGCCAGGTGCTTGTGTGCTTGATTATAATATTTTCCCTTTTTTTGTGTTCAAGAGGAATAGACGCTCCTTCCTCTCTTTATTGTAGCCTGCCTCAGCCTGCTTCCACGCCGGTGCTCTCTTTGTACTGACTACACAGTAGTTCTTGCTTTGGGAGCTGCAAATGCCTCTCTCTAGCCCAAGGCAGATCTCTCCACAAGAGCCTTACTCTGTGCAAGGTAGTCTGCTTGGTCATACAGATTCCTAAGTTGAAACAGAAAAGGCCCGAACAATAGGCCTCAAACCAAAGTTGACTTCTGAGTGAATTCCCCGACCAGCAATCAGCATCTTATCAGCAGACTGAAGCAACCAGCATCTTATCAGCATGAAAATGCAGCCCTGGGAGCAATCCCTGGGAACTATAAGTAAACAATAGGAAGTAACTATAAATCCCGAATGTAAAGAAAAACAGAAACTCCTCACACATGCTGGGACCCTGGCCAGATCCGGACATGCCTGAGTGAGGCATATCAATCTACCAGATATCTCCTGTGCATTTTGTATAGACTTGTTTGTTAAACTGTATAAAAGCTGGGCCCTCTCACAGCAAGGACGGAGACCTCACCTACGAGTGGACGCACTGGGACTTCCCAGCTGCCGGGAAAGGCTCTCCGACCCTTCGCTGTGACGGGGCTCCCCAGCTGATGCACGGGTCAGGGTGATGGTAAAGTATGAGGGCAATTGGTGATGTATCTTAATCACTATAGCCAGCTTTATATAGTAATGACTAGGTGCATTACCTTGCTTATTCTTTCTGCTGCTTTAAACTAAAGTAAAATAAGCCTGTTTCTTTAGCTTGGTGTCTGTGTCCTCTCTGTTAACCCCGTCAATTGGCAAAACATAAGTGTTCCTGTCATGAGCTGAGGTAGCCGTGAGTTGTGGGACAGCACCTGGAGAGACTCTGAATTGCTTGTGTGTGTTATCAACTGGTTCATTTCAAATTTAGGTCAATACACAAAATATTTCTGGGGTCACTCTGCTGATTTTCTGACCACATTCTTATCTCTAGCTGTAGAGATTTGCAAGAAATATTAAATTTGTCATAAATGAAGTAAGAACTAAAACGTGTCTGTGAAAACTCTGGAAGAATCATCAGACTAAGGGTTAAAAGAACGGCCTGTGCTCAGAATGAAGAATGTTGCTGCCAGGTCTCTCTCCCCAGAAGTAGAACTAAGAAATGTGGTTTTTATGTGAAGACCACAACACAGAGGTGGAAGGTCCTGCATCCTACCAACAGGAGGCATATGATTTTTTTTTCATGTTAGCCCAACAATAAAACAAGATTTCTTTCTCCCCCCTCCATTTATTTTATTTATTTTCACCACTCTTTCTTACCAGGACAAACAACAAACAGCAACTTTTGTTTTGATTTGTGGCATGGCACTGTGCTCTCATTCCAGAGAGGACCATTCCAGGGCAGGTGTAAGATGCTTGGCTGCACTGCCGAGCCACTGTCACGTGTCAAATCTCTTCTGTGTGTCACCAAAGACTTCTTAAACTAGACTTTTAATCAGAAATATACAAATCTTCTAAAAATGTTTAGAAATTTAACAGTTGTGTATATGCTTTTCCTGTTAATTTGAGAAGATTTGAGGTTTTTTTTCCCATTGTAGACCTTGGATATCTCATCTTGTTCTACAATCCTCCCTCATGTAAATTTCTTATGTATATTTCTTATATATTAGCCTTAATATATAGGCAGACTACTGGCAAACAGGACTTTAAAATTAAATTAAGATTTTTTTATAAAAGGAGGTGCAGAGTTACACTCTGTAAAGAAATTAAACTGCATGATAATTCTGTCCTCCTACAGCAATGCCTGAGGAAATCCCTACCTTTAGCTCTCTGATATCCACAAGGATGCTTCCCTTCCTCCCCAGCCCCCACATCAGATTGTCTAAAAAATGTAACTATGTGGTCATATAAATCTTAGTTGTGGAGTTCAGTGACTTTAATTCCTGCATGTTACTTCCATAACCTTACTGGCAAACCCTTCAACAAGTTCAGGTTAAACAACAAAAACTGAATTTTGGAAATGGATGACTTTGAGAGATAATGGCTTTCTTAGTGTTTCCAAGTAACAGGCAATAATATAGCACTAAAAAAACTGGAAGCATAACAGCAGACAAACATGATGTAACATATTTGTATTGTTTACTTTCAAACTGTGCTGTAATTTTGATATTAATGAAGAAAAAAAGAGGGATGGGTGGAGAACTTTGTTAAAGTTTTACTTTTGTAACACCCATGATCTTTTCTCTTGACTTTTGATTATTTGTGAGATCGTTGGCATCTAAGGGGATAAAAATAAACCAGTGTTCAGGCCAGCTCTGAAGAGTGTAGCATGTTAAAGATAAATTATTATGTCAAAAGGGGAAACACCACCAGCGTAATGGCCATGTGGTCTCAATAATAGTACAGCTCCAAAAGGAACTACAGCTGTTTCAAATGTATCTGCTGTACACAAACACTAATGTTAACTAGAAATTAATGTAACTGAACCATGGAAAGAGAGTAATTGTAGTTTAATATGAAAAATGCGACAATATGATAACTGGCCAAGATTTGAAGAAACCATTAGATTTTCAGCAAATAGCCAGTCTCCATAAATGTAGCTTTATTTAGTTCTGTTTCTACCAATAGCTAATAGGGTGTTAAAGAATGAAATATTGAAGCTTTCAGTAAACAACATCTTCTTTGGTCTATTCACTTTCTAAACTGTAACCAAATTATTCTTTATTTGTACAACCTAAAGCTTGGCAAAATTTCATCCAAACCTCAGTGAGTCTCTTGAACTCTGGAGTAATTATCCTGTTAAACTCACTACAAGTAAAAATAAAAACTGCAAACCTACTCAGCTTGCTGCTGTCCTGGCGTGGTGAGTCTGGTTTCCAAGTTTTGTTTTTATTAGCTTAGGCAGACAAGTTGGTAGGAATTAAATGTGATGTCAGCTACATACTGCATTTCTGGGTATTCAAAAGTGCTGATAAAATCTGTTATGGATTGTGTGGATCAAATGTCATTAGATGCCAGACATCTTTTACATCTGTGAGCTTTACACCAGGCTTTTGGCAATGTCATTGAGAAATCTATACCTTCATTTGGAGGTACCTTTAGGTTAACCAGTACCAGAAGGGGACCCTCTTGAAAAGAAGTAGTCCATTTCTATGGGAGTCATACTTTTTTTCACCCGCTTTCCTCAAAATGAAATGGCATGTGAACACTTGAATGGCATGCTAACTGGAGAAGTATATGATAATTTTATCCAGTGCTATAGATCAGATAAAGTGAAGCCTAAACTAAGGTTAAAAATGGTCATTTCTTTCCTTGCCTAGTCTTGATTCTCTTCCTTCTGAATGATATGAAAATATATGTAGATACCCCAGTCATTTTTATGGAGCAAAATCTGGGCTCCATTAAATTCTGTTGGCCTCCAGATTTCATTTGTGGCTGCTTTACCTAGTTAGAGCTAGAGCCTTTTGAAGCTAGAAAGGAGAACAGGTCTGTTCACATGATATCCACAGCTGAATCAAGTGACTAAAGAGCCAGTTAAACCTTATTGTGCTCCTTAGCTTTCTTGGACCTATTTTATAGAAATAATGAAATATTTCTGAATACAGAAAATACTGAAATACAGCACACTGACTACAGAAAATTCACTATTGTGCTGTTTTTATCAAAGACTTGCTTGCCCATTTTTAAAAAGGAAGGGTTGTGCAGGAAAAGGAAAGTCTTCTAGCACAGCAGTTTTGAAAATGCCAGACGTTTCAGGAAAAGATTTTATACTTCTGAAACAGTCATCAGAATTTCACTTAATGGTGTGATTGACAGTAAATCCTTTGTCTGCCTTGCTCAGTCACTTAGTTTTCTGTCTTGAGGAGCTCCTCTTAGATAAAAAAGACATTGGTGTTTGGGAACAGTACTGTTCCATGATATACTACTGGCTATGGTGCTTTGGAAAGGAAAGATACTTTATTATTGTTATTTGGGATGTTATACTGGGTGCTCAAGATCTACTGGTGAGGGGATAAGATGGAGTTGGAATCATTGGTATTAATAAGCAGTGTGGTTTTGTTCAAAATTGTTTTTTGTTTTTGTATTTTCTGAGGGGTAGGACAACGCAGAAAGCTTCCAGCACTGCTGTCTGTGCTGTTCTTGATCTCTGGACAAAAGGAGGCCTTTCATCTCTGACTGCCAATCTTCTGCCAAGGTACCAAAACTACAGACGTTGTTCAAACCTAGTTTTTCTTTTTTGAGTCTTCGACTCATTCGACCAAAGGATGATAGTGTAAATATGTAACTACCTGTTTGATCTGGCAGGTAGCCTGGATGTCTGCTAGTAGCAGAATCATGTTTTCAGCACTTCTGGATGTAGCCAGGCTAAGACTATGCTTAAATCCCCTCTCTGCGAAACCTGAGATTATATGAAACAACATAAAAGATCTTACAATAGAAAATACATTGTCTTTTCAAACAACACAAAATTAGAAATATTTTTGTTTCTGTTTTAAAGATCACTACTCCTTAAGATGCTTTCACAGTCTTGTCTTTCAACTGACAGTGTCCCAGTCATTTGTAGCAGGACTTAGTTTACTGTTGTACTAGTGAAGAAATTGATTCATCAATACCCATCTTGTACTGCAAAAAGAGGTGTCTTTCTGTAGTTTTCAGCCAGCCAGCCAAAGTTGTCTTAGCTGAAAATCATGCTAAAGTGATGATAGGTGTTCACTGTTGTTGACTGTTTTTATATTTCAGTGATTAATGTCAAGATATTATCCTTTGAACCAAAGAGTTAAAAGTTCAGCTGAGTGTATATACTATTCTCTGGAGCATATATGGCATGTCTGTTTTAATCAAGGATAAAACCGAAAACATACATGGTTCTTTAGAAAGGTTAAGAGCCTTTCATGCTTGGATTTTTTTTGTTTTCTTTTTGCTGATTTGAAGTATTTTCCTTACCAATTTAAAAATAAAAAGTTGAAAAACTATTTCTGTTGCTATTGAAATGGGAATCAATTTGCTGCCTCTTAATGATCATCTCTGACTAAACTCAGAGACTATGTGTTGATGTCACTGGATTTACTAAGTCCATGTCTGATTCTGCTTTTAATTTAGCCGCAGGGACAAGCAGTACAACTTCTGATTTTATTTTTATAGTTGGTAAGCTTAAGAGCTGGACCCTTCAAGTATATGCAGAGTTTTTCTTCAAGCTTTGAAGTTTAAATTTAATTATTGTGCACATAACCCTTGAGTGGGCATCAACAATTTGATAAGAATGACTTGGTTTTTTGTTCTGTTTGCTTTCATAAGTAGACAACAGAATAATTTATATTTGTTAAAAAACTATTTTGAGTTCTAATAGTGTGCCCTGGAGATACATTTCAACCAAAATAAGTTGTGGCTTTTTTTTTTTTTTTTTTTTTTTTTTCCCTTTCTCAATTAAGGAGGCATTCTCTTCACCTTGCAAAGAAATCAAATTATTGCAGTAATTTTTGGAGTGGTAGATGATCAAAACCTCTTAAATCAATGCTATGTAGCCTAGATACAGGATTTAGTTCTTGCTAGAAATCATTTTAAGCAAGTATGTTTTTAACTGCTTATTTCTGAAAATTTAAGTTTACTTAATTGTTTGTCTTGGGAATTGTATTCTGGATCACTGTGATATGAAATAACAAAACAGACACATAAAATCACACAATCTGCCCATGTGAGATCTCAGAAGAAGATGAAGAACTGCCCAAAATGCAAGTGTCTCACTATTTTAGAAATGAGAGTTCTTTTGACATTTGAGTAACAAACTTCAA
The DNA here is from genome assembly GCF_018691265.1 of Tyto alba. NCBI lineage: Eukaryota > Metazoa > Chordata > Aves > Strigiformes > Tytonidae > Tyto > Tyto alba. Next base: position 18,498,621 of record NW_024881278.1, on the reverse strand, counting down.
AAATCTTTGTCACAGCTGCAATATTTCACTTATCCTGCCCTAAAAATCAGCGTACATTACAAAAACATAAGCCATGACTTGTGTTTCTGCAGATGTGCTCACCAGTTGCATGCTGTAATGATGTGGGGGAAGTCACGTAAATCAACTGCTGTTTCATGGGTTTCCCTAAGGACTTCTGCAGGTTGCACTGTAAATGAAGAGCAAGTTTCTGGTAGCACTAAGCTGTGTATGTGACGATGGCTAAAACCATTGTGTGCTTCCTCATAGAAGGATCTGTGACATAATATGGGCCTTTCCTTCCAGGAATGTGTCTGGAGATAGCAGTTTTGCAGCAACTTACTAAAATTAGATCAAGGCTTATCTAACAGTAAATGAGGATAAAATAATAACCTTACATTCAAGTCCTCCTGAAAAGTGAAATTTTTGAAGTTTTGTTCTGTATTTTGAAGAAAGAAATAAAAAATAAGCCTTGTGTTCTTCTTCACAGAGAGAAGAGAGTCTGAAAGAAAGCAGGGGAAAAAGGTTCTCAGACACTGCTGGTTGTTGGGCCTGTACTTATCATATCAGATAGGGTTAATCTTTTAGCTGCAGTCATCTAAAAGGTAGTTGTTTAGGTTTTTTTTTTTATCTGCTGGAGAGGAGAGGCTTATTTTGAACTACCCATCCAGTGGACTTGGGTGCAAACTTTAGCTAAACCCTTCTATGTTATAATAGATTTTATTTTTTTTAGCAGTGTAATATATACACAGCATGCAATGCATTATATAAATATAATATTGAATGAAATGCTAATGTACTGTACATATAAATAAAGTAGGATATAATCTATTTTGCTCAAGAGGAGAATTCTCGCCTTCATTCAGTTAAATCTCCTATTCTTCATTGTTGCACTGTGGGAAGAAAAAAGGTCCTGCTTTTTTAAATAGTTAACCTACCTGACTGTGTGTGGTTTCAGATTTAATTCCCCCAACTTCAAAAGTATATAAATATCAAGTTTTGTCTCAGCTCTAGCTCTAGAGTTTTCTTTGAAATCCAGAACAATTTTCAAAGACTACAAGACTGCTTCTAATTAGAGAATTTTTGATGATGGTGCCTGGGTTGTTGCTGATAGTTTCTTGCTAAAGTAGATTTTTTTTTAAGATCCTTCAATGAAGACCATTTAATTCAGTTATTTCCCCTGTGGAATTGCCAAAAAAAAACCAAAAACAAAACCAAAAACAAACAAACAAACAAAAAAACAACAAAAAGCCCAAACAATTTGTTAGCTTAGTTGCTGACAACTCATTTGCAGACTAGTATGCCCAGGTCTCCTGCTAGTAAGCTTTTTGCAAAGTCAACCATAACTTCTGCTATCTAATTAATGTGATCTGAAAAACTAAATGTACAGTGACCTGTTTAGATATGAAAGGTATAAATAATGCTGCAGACCTGCGTACATCATCCCCTTTTCCTTATTTATACTACCTTGCTCTTCAATAGTTAAGGACAGACGTAATCAAAGTCATTCTGAGATTGCCTCTAATACCATATGAGCTGTGAATGTACAACTCTCCAGGGTTTCATGGGACTTCTGTCATCCCTGTTTTTCAGTCCTTTTTAAAATTTTTTTTGAGGTTTGAGATGTAGTCAAGATCAGAAAATAAGAATACCACTAGCATAACCCCCCACTTTTGCTTAAGAGTAACTAAAACTTTTCTTCTAACCCTGAAAAGAAAGAATGATGGAGGAGGGTTAATTATCTTGGAAAGATGCTTTATTTAGAAAACTTATTTACACAATTTTCCACCTACATATCTGAAGAGATTTTACAGATGTTAGTGATATTATCCTTAGGGGTAAAAAGTTAAGGTCAAGCGACCTTCTTAAATGTTTTTCCTAGAAATTAGTCCCTAATCATTGTCCTCTTTTTCTGCCCTATGCAGTGGTGGAAAGCAAGGTCGACTGTAAGAGAAGTGCTCCAGTTATTCTGTCTGAAATTAAATGTTCCTTCCTCAAAGAGCAACTATCCATAAGAGAAAATTTCTTACCACTCAGTTTCCATTTCTTTTTATTAGCTAAAGAGCATTGTCACTAGTGACTATACCTGTGTAGCTACTGACCCTCCCAAAGAACAGAATCAGAGCAACAATGGCCTTATACTTTGAAATGGCTGATTGGAAACACTCACTGTTTTGATGCACAAGAATAAGAAACAAGGTATATGTATTTGGGGGAGTATTTTTTTTTATTTTATTTTTAATTAAAATAAGCAACATTTCTGAAGTGGTGTTTCCTGAAATAAATGGCTGTAAGAACCATAGCTTGGAAGTATTCCTGGTTTTCTCTGTGCAGCTTCATTGCCACAATGCTCAGAGGATCTTCACATCTGTAATGCTAGAAGTCTATGGGGGTTACCTGTGAGCTATATCTTTGTTAGTGAAAATGCCAATAATAATAACAACTTTTAAATTGGTTTAACTGGTACAAAATAAGGACCTGAGTTCTGTGGGCAAAAGACCTCTTCAAAGTCTCAGCATCTGAAAATGCTGAGGTTTCAGCTATTCTAGCTATAAAATGTGAAGTTTCTGAGTCTGAACTATGCATACACTACCTTATTGGACAGAGAATGGGAGGGTATGAAGATGAATAAATATGCTTGGAAAACTCTGAACGATGTAGAGCTTTCCACAGAACCAGTTTTCCTATCTCCTTTTCATTGTATGGAAAATAAAGTCTGTAAATTACACAGGAATTTTACTACTCTGGGAATTGCATTAAGGGCTTGTGAAAGGCTAGAGCATGCTCAGCTTGGTTTTTAGCTTGATGCATGCACAAGCTATTCAACAGGAAGAACTATGCATAGCCTCCATATGCTCAGGAAGATTTTTAGATGTTATAGCTGTCAAGGTCCAGCAAGTCTTCACTAATTACCTGCAAATAAATGATTCTCAAAGGTACCTTTAATAGGATCCAGGGAGCCTGCATCCTTGGAATAAAATCCATAAAGTGATTAGGGTTTTGCGAAGTCATAACTAACTGAAAGTGGGGTCTTCAGAAAGTTCCCTGACACTTTCCATTATAACATCTAGAGCTATGCAATTCTGCGAGCAACTCGGGGTAAGAGTCTTGTGAAAATTGTGTATGGTGCTGAAGGCTCTGAAAACACATTGTTTGAAGAAGTTAAAATACATAATGCTCTGAGAAGTTGTGTGTTTTATTTATTCATTTTAGTTAGGCCTCACTTGAGGAAATAGCCAGTATTTTGTCTCACTGATAAGTTCTCCTTTAAAATAAGACATAAAGGATCCTGAACATTTTGCTACACAGTGCCACAAAATTAAGAATATGTCACTGTTCTCAATTCAACAAGATGTATAAAAAGAAAAAAAAAAAAAAACACAGAGCTAAGTTGAGTGGGATCTACAGTTGTCACTGCTTAGGTAGAGGAGCTGATGAGTCAATGGGATGTCACTGGGTGATCTTAGGGTGATCATTTTGTGCTCCCCCCTCTTCTTTCTCTGCCCACTGGAGAAGGCTGCAGCAGTGGCTGGTGCTGGGGGGGAGCAAGGCCTTGCTGCTGGGCTGTGCTGGAGCTTTTGCCTTCCAAAAGAGACCTGACTTGAACAAGGCATAGCTCATCTTTGATCACCATGTAAGGAGTTGATGGAGAGCTGAGCTCAAGTTTCCCACCTTGTAGCCAATTGCACTTCACCCTACACTCCTGTGTGAAACACTGGCTGTGAGCTACAGTTCGAAAGCATCATTGTATCCTGTGTATTTTATATTATATTTAAAACAATAATAGTATATCACAGTAACCAATACCTTATTTAAATTATGAGTAACTTAAAGCAAAGTTACTTCCAAGTAAATATGCTATTTCTCTCCAGCTATTAATGCTTGCTGCTAGGAAAATATTTATTTTTGCATATGTAGAAGGAAAACGTAACTGAATCTCATATGCTCTGCTTGGACTCAGAAAGGTAGTATCTATTAACTGAAAGAGATTTGATTACTTGAGGCTACAGTAATGATAATTAAAAAAAAAGTAGTATGTTCATGTTCTTGACCCTTTTCTGAGTCCAACTGTATAGTGGAGGGGTGTTTGCAAGGGGTTTGGTGTAGACCAGAACACTTAGACATTTTGTACAGAGCCTCAGCATGCAGCCATTGAGTCAGCCTTGCTGTTGCTCTGATCCTATGGATGTGGAGCCTGACAGTCCCAAGACCCAAGCTGGCGTGGTTGTCATTCACCATATTAACTTGTGAGGGTGGGCTGCCTGCTCCTCGTAGCACTCATGCAGGCTGGAAACAGCATCAGAATCTGGTCTAACTGGATAAGGCCCCTGTAATTTTTCTTGTCAATTCTGTGGCTTTGCTGTTTGTGTTTTATTTTATTTTTTAAAGCCAAAGCTCTTGGTGTTCTTCAAACAATAAACTGACTTATGTGGGAAAGCATAAAAGGTACAGGTGCTTTATATGGTCCTAAATATCTGCACACACAACAAGCCATGTTAAGCAGAATGAGGACTGAATCTGATATTTAAGCTCCTTCATGTGTCTTCTCTCCTAAATTAACATTATCTGTCCAGTGTGAGCTTAGAGACCTGTTCTCTGGTATTAGGGCAATATTACCAGTCAGAATAACAGGGACTTCAGAACTAGCTGATTTTGGTTCCTTAGTGTATTTTGTAAATTAAAGGAGGAGGGGGAAATAATAATAATAATATTAATAAAAACAACCTCAGCACCTTCCTAACTGATTTTTCTGATGTGCTAGAAAGATGAGAGGAAAACATCAAAAACCTCTTTAACTAAGAAAAGGGAGAGATTCAGTTTCATCTCTGAAGGAGCCAGTCAGTATTGGAAAAAGGTGCAAAATATATTTGCGAGTTACCCTGACTTTTGTAATATTTAGATGTGTGTGATTGCTCTATTGACGTCAGCTGGCAGGGTGGAATGGCATTCTTCCAGAGCACTTGTTTTTTTTCTCATTAGCAAGGAAGAGCTATCAACCTTTTTTCGATATTATGTCTAATTGAAGCCACAGCTTCTGCACCGTGTTTTCATTTCCAGCTACTTGAAAGGATCAAGGACAAACTAAAGGGCCTCCTGTGACTTGCAGAACATTAAAGCTCATAACCTCTGGGGCTGATTTGAGAACTTGATAGGCTTTGGTGGGGTTTTTTTCCTCTTCAAATATCTTAATGCTTTACAGAAAAGTGTTTCAGGATCCGAGCTGATGAGCCATGTCTTTTTTTTTTTTTTTTTTTTTTCCCCTTTTTCTTTTGGCCTTTTTTTTCTGATCAAAGCATCTTGGCAGAATTTCTTTGATGTCTCCCTAGCTCTAGCTGTATCATAAACAGCTTGACACAGTGAAAAGGAAAAAAGCATTTGTGGAAAAAATAATTTTCCAAACAAGATGATTTTTCACTCAAGTGACTAAGAAGTGCACAGAGGCAAAAGCTTATACAATCAGTGTTGTTTTGATTCCATACTCAGCCTACAAGGAATGGAGCACTTAACCAAGATAATTTTTTTTTTTATTCCTGCTGCCTTTTCTTCTCGAGGTTCTTGTACACCACCTCTCAGAGCCTGCCCTTGCACTGACCACAGAAACCCTGCTTATTGCATCCCAGTCAAGACTTAAACAAGCATGAAGCCTATTGTGAGCGAGAGGAAAATCAGGCCAAGAATGTTTATATTGCAAGTTGTTAATAACAGCAACAGCTCTTGGCTTTTGTGAAGCACGTCAGGCAAGGAATGCAAAGAGCTTTTAAAACATGCATTAATTAAGTTTGACAACCTCCACCCTCTTCCCTTGCCATGAAGTTAGTAACAAGCCAGGAACATTGGCTTTTACTCTCCCTTCCCAAACGGCGACCTGCCCTTGAGCAGCGCAATGGGTGCGCCAGGGCAGGGTAAGGGAGGAGATGGAGAAGGGACCTTTCCACCCATGGTGGTGCAATTGTCCCCCGCGGGGAGGGGCTTCTGGCACCAAAAGTCTTACATGACTCAAGAAGCAAACTGGCTTTGGGGGAAGGGTTTCTGAGGTGTGTTTTGACCTGCCAGTACAAACAGCTGCTGTTCCCTAAGTGTTAACGTTGGGACTTGCTCAGATACCCCATGGTGGGAAAAAACAGATTGCTCACAAGGTAATTGGGGCATGGTGATATGAACTGTTCGGTTGGGATCCTACTCTGCTGGATTTCACCATCTTATCATTTCATCTAGTGATATAAAATCTCTGAGCTGAGCCAGAATTAAAAAAAAAAAAAAAAAAAATCCATTTTGGACTAGTATTGCTAGAATTTAAAAATACTACTAAAGGGGAACTGAAAATAATTCATGTTGTTTATTGTACCTGCTTTTTATGACTGTAGAAGGAACTTTGGTCGAGTACACCTGAAGAAATGTATAGAGTCTACTTTGCAAGTTGCATGTTGATGCAGGAACTCTGAATATGATGTTCTAGCCTTTGATACAAAACTAAGATGAAGTTATCTGTAGAATTCCATTGACTTCAGCAGGCTTTGACTTGGACTGAGATTTCACAAACTAAGAACTCTTCTCCGCATGCACATATCCAGATGCTTTTATTTGGACCTGAGCCTTCCCTTGAGCTGCTTGGGCTAGTTGAACCAGCTGATGAATCCAGCAGGAAGACTATGTGCTGCTTTTGCCTGATCATATTTCTGCTGAAATTCTGAGCTGAACTGACTTTTGAGTAGGGCCTAGAGAAAATGTATTTTGATGCATAAACCATCAAGTGAGGAATCGCCCATTTGTTTACCAAACAGCAGAGGGCCCTTTGAGGTGTGGTGGCATTTATCAAAGTGTTTTCAGTTTTATACGCTTCCATTTTTTCCACATTTTCACATTGTTACTGTTAGACTCACTCTTCTCTTTACTCACCAGTTATTCCTTCAAGTAAATCAGCCTGTAGAGAAATACATCATTTAAAACCTGTTTTGGAAGATTGCCCAGTGAAACATCAGCACATGGAAGGTGCTAAGAGTCTCTCAACCAGTAGATCATCTTCTGAAAGACCATTTTTTATAGGTGTTAAGTTTTAAACACAAAAGTAAAAGTTGTTTTGTAAGAAGTAGCTAAAAATACTTACTTAGATAGAAATACAAATCTCTGGATTAATAGTCTTAAATCATTCAGTCTTACTGAATAGAGAAAATACATGAAGTGTGATATAGGAATGTGAAATATGCTGAATTAGATTTCACCTTAGTCAAGAAGTTCTTTGCTAAATAGTTTTGTAAATATTTTGACTGGAGCAGTCAGCTGCAGAGAAATGCCTCATTTTTATTTTTTTCTTCTTCTTTTTTTTTTCTGTGCCATAAGTATAAACAATAATATACTACAATTCCTGGCTCAAACTCCAGAATCTGATTTTCTATCTCTACTCACCTCAACTAACTTGGAGGGAATCTGAATAATATCAAGTTTATAATCTATAGACTTACTCTATTTTTACCATTAAATTACACACAAGTATCTTTAAACATCATTTTAGCATCTTTAGATCTAAAAGGTCTTTAGAAGTACCTTTTAACAGCCCAATGTAAAATTACTGCTATAGAAGCTTCCAGATTAATTCAGATCTTCTAATATAGCAATTATTTTAACATATTTATAAATAATATACAGAGGAGTAGTTGCTTTGCTACTTTCTTCTTATTAATCTTCCAAGCAGTGAAGGATCCAAACCATGGCTTATAAATTAATGGTTTCCTTAGAAAAGGAAAATAGTGTCTGATAACATGAACATTAGCTCACTGTTTCATTAAAGTTAATGTTTGTTTAAAAAGGACAAGGAATTAATGAGAACTATATTTAATGAAACTAGATTGACATAAAGACTTAAGCAGTATATTTTTAACATAGCTGAGCATGTCCTGGCCATCTCTCATAATAGTGTCCACATTGCATTTTTTTGCATGTATGTAAAAATATATGGAACAGACTCATGATCCATTTTGTCCTGCATCCTGCTCCTATGATGGGCCATTGCTTCTTACTTCAAAGGAGAGTGTTCCAATATAGGAGAGATTATTCTTCTGAATTAGTCTTTTCCCTGATCTTTAACATCATTATCATCTGTAGCCATCCTGAGGCTTGCGGTTACAAGCTTCTGTAGCTATGACTGGTATAACTTTGGATAGAAAGAGTTGATTCCTTCTATTGTAACTGAATCACAGATGTAGTACTTGTGTAAACATTTTTTTATTATTAATTATGTGAATTGACATAATGTCTATATAAACCAGTTATGGACCAGCTCTTTACTGTGTTGGGAGCTTTGTAAACATAGAATAAAGAGATTTTCTGTGCCCCGGAGAGATTAATATCTATACAAAAGTCTGCATGCAGTAGGTGTTGATTAGCACATAGAAGTCACTGAATAGAGGCAGCAATGAGATGGATTTTATTTGCATGATATGGAGTCATACCAACATATTTGAGGCTGAACCTCTGCTAAGTGTACTGCAGTTTTTAGCTTGAGTTTTAAGGAGCAGCAAGGGAACTGAAGGAAGATCACTGAAGTAACTTTGTGGGTGTTGATGAGGAATTCTCCAGCACAAGGAGCTGCATTGCAACAAAAAGAGGAGGAGGGAAGAGGGGAGATAAAGCATCTGTACTGATGGGCTGGAAGTTATAGGAAAAAGATGTGAGAGGGTGTGATGTAAAAGGACTGGGGATGTGGAACAGCATTAAGCGGAGCTTGGAGAGAGGGAGCATTTCAATGACTTCCACTTACAGTTTAATAGTAGTTAGAAGCAAAAACACAGAGATAAACACTCCAAACAGAAATTATGTTGGTGAAATGAGGTTATTTTCTGTGTTTGGTTTTGTACCTCAAAGTATGTTGTCACACCAACTGATAGCTAATTTGCAACCCACTGGTTTGGCAAAATCAATGTCCTAGTTGGGCAGCTCAGCCCATGAAATGCAAGACATGCCTTAAAGCTATAATTTCAGACATATTTATTATGGTTCTCTGTAATGACTATATAGTTGGTCTACATAGAGGAATAGTTTTGAGTAGTATGACTCAGCACAGCACAGCAGTATCCATAAGGAACATACTTTGACTCAAAAATAAGTAACTTTTCAACTTAACATGTAGGAATATTTTTCTTTTTCCTCTCAAGTAGGAAAAATTCCTAACCTGTTTTAAGTTCTTTGAGGAGGGACAAAACCAGGACTGGAAAAAGAGCGATTAAAATACACAAAGGAGTCACATATGAACAGTGTGGTAATATTATGACTTGATTAAGGAAGACATGATGCTTAGACCAGACTTTCACAGAGTTAATTTATTTCCATGCAGTTCTTCCCTCCAATGTAACTTGAGTGCAACTGGTTACTCTGAAGCTACTTTGTTAAGCATTCTCCCCATTTCATGTTTCCTGTATGTGGCACCTGAGAAATCTGAATTTATATTGAATTGTCAAGAACAGCAATTATGCTAACAGTGAAGGATGAAGTCCCTGTGGTTTATTTTCTGCCATTTATGGAGTAGTGAATTACAATTCATAAGATCATTTCTCTGCTCTCAGTGCACAGTGCCCCATATTACTACAATCATTTGGTTTCACAAATCTGATTATGTTCATACTATTTCTGAAACAAGACATTTCCCTTTCTGTTATCTTGGATAATACAATTTCCAGTGTGCATTTAGAAGATCAGAGAACATCAATGACTACAGCTGCTCCTATTTTTATGGCACATATTGTTCATGGTTCTCCACATCTAGAGATGACTTAGTTATGTGCTTCTGATTATTAAACCTTATAATAACATAAGGCATGCTATACAATCAATTACAGTAAATGACTTTATTGTCAATATCTAGCAATTTCCTGTTATTCTTATCTCAATTATTTTCAACAGAACAAATTGCCTAAGGGCAATTATGGCTGTTTTATGATTAGATCAGCATGACCTTAGGGCTGCAGGGGCAAGGCAAGAAAAAGGGTAGAGAGCACCTTGAAGATCCTCAATCATACTTGTTCATTATCGCATCTCACCAGGGAAAGTGTGAAAGGTCTCTGCCTTTGTTGTGCTCATCATAGTCCTGAGTCTCATGGTGGTCACAGAGAGAAGATGAAGATAGTGGTTACGGTAATGTCTAACTGCTAAACATCTATGGGTTGACTTATAAATTATTAAATGAAAAAAAAATATTAAATATCCAATCATTTTATCCGCCTTCTGAGCCTTTGACTATTCCTCTGTAGCAATATGAACTAGAACAGTCTTTGAGAGGACTGAGATTTTCCTGCAACCTCTGTGTGAAACAGAAAGTACAAAAGATCACAGGGAGGACATTAAAATGATGCAAACTCTTGGCAACATCTCATGCATTGTTGTCTCTGAAGAAGCAGGCTGAAATCACAGGAGCGTGCTGTGAAAGGCCATCTTGTAAATGAGAGCCACTTGCTGGACCCAAGAATATGTAATCTGAACTATGAGACTGACAAACTATGAGTTCATTTATAAAAGATATCAAAGTGCAAAGCAAAGTAAAAAATTGGTCCAAACCCTGTAGGTAACAGGAATTACAGCAGAGCCCAGCAGTCACTATTTCAAGTTCAGAAAAGTAACTAAAAAACCCAAACCCTTTCATTTCAGCATGTGGATAGCGGTGCTCAAGAACACAGAATGTAGAAACACTTGTGGCTGTTATTCCTTACTTGCTCCTTGACATAAGGAGCAACAATGACATCAGAAGGTTTTTCACAGCAAAAAGTGAGATTTTGGGATACACTTTATTGGACTAGGAATAATGTACCATTCACTATAGATAAGAATATAAAAATCCCTAGAGAATGTCTGGACACCTAAAACAGGACAGTTAAATCAATGAATTGTTGTTATAAGGAAGAGATATTCAAACGTTCTTGTACATTATTAGAATGCTTCATTTGTCTCTTGTGCTATAGAAAATTAATTCATTTTAATGTGACAGGTCTATTTGTGGGAACTGCTTAAGTTTTTATTTAGTGATAACTGAGTCTTGAAAATACACTACAAAAACATGTTTGGCCAGGTGTGAACAGGCTTGGAAAATATGTTACAGGAAAATAGAACAAGCTAAATAGAAAGTGAAAGGGAAATGATTTGCTATTCTTTTACAAAGATGAAGAATTTATCTGTTTTCATAGGTGCAAAGTAAAGGGAAAAAAATAAAATGAAGCAGGAGAAAGTAATGCACTTCTAAAGTAAGCAGTTTCTATGACAAAAGGAAGATTATTGTTTGCTTTCAGTTTCCTGATTTATTTTTCAAAATGGAATTGAAAGTCGATTTATTGGGAGCTTTTTTTTCAATAAGAGGCTACTTAAATGAGTGAAGAATTTAAGTTCCAGGGGTGTTTTTTGTTGGAGGTTTTGTTTTGGTTTTTGTTTGCTTTTTGCTTTTTAGCTCATTTAAAAATGTTAGTTCCTTACATGAATTAAGTTTCTGTCATATAGAAACATTTGGTGTTGTGAAAATGAAGGCAGAGTGGGCAGGTCTGTTAAAAAATGTTTTGCTAATTAAATCATAATGAAAGTGTATTGAAATATTATTTGCCAGTTAGAAGGTTGCAGAAGTCAACAATCATGTCCAGATTTGTGTATTTGATCCAAAATTCATTTTACTGACCTGAGGGCCTAATTTAAGAGCCCAAGTTCTTTGGGCTATGTCTGGCAGAGAGATGCTGGGTGGGATGTGTTGCCCCCAGGCAGGCTCTCCCCATTGACTCTGGAAGGTATTGGAACAGATGGGCTTTAGCTACCCCAGGGGTCAGAGCCCTGGGGTTCAGACACTGAGGATCAGATCTAAGAAGTCCTGACACCTGATTTTCTCAGATGATTTTTAGATGAGCAGTTTCAGTGATTTAAAATTTGAAAATAACTTTAAAAATTACTGTATTTGCATTTAAAAGCATCTGGCTTGCTTTAAATTGGAATTAGTTTCTGCAGCTTTTGGCATTCTGGTCTTCACATGTGGCAAGTTATCAAAGTGCTCGTAAGAAAGTGCTTTTCAGGCTTTCTCCTTTTACTTTAGCGGTTCCTATACTCCGAGACTGATCTGGGGAGTAGAAGTTCTTGCAAATAGCATTACTTTTTAGTCTAAATGACCTCATGTTCTGCATCTTTGCATTGCAGTGGGCTCTACAATTTTTTGGAGAAGCAGTTCTTTTTATACACCTCTTAACTTTTCTGTCTTGTAGGCAATGATCAAAAAAATGCCAACCTGCCAGCAGCTCTCTATGAGATCAAAGAGGAAGGGAAAGTGGATTGCTAACAATAGACTACCATCCTCTAGTCGAACAGGCTGAAGTTATGATGAGGTATAAGGTGGGGGATGTATTTTTGACACATGGTTCCGTGTCAGACCTTGAGCATTTTGAAGGTTTAACACAAGCCCTTGAAGGTATTTCTGTGTATGAATAGGAAGGATATTTTGCCTGAAAATGTGAAAATCATGTTATTTCATCCTATATTAATCATGACAAAATTCGGAAACAGCAAAAACGTGAATATATTGATTTCTCAATATACTGATATAACACAGAATTTAACCATTTGCTTAATAATGTTAATTGAGGCTTATTTCTTTGCTTAAGATTGACTGCTTTCAAATGTTTTGTTCATTCTGGGCCTAAAATTTGCTATTATGCTTGAATATAAGGAAAGCTTGATCAGGGAAATACTGATTTCAGAGTCTACTGATATAGTCTGTCTTTGGGAGATCCTGCTTGTTTGAAATAGGTTCTCTATCCATTATTTTTGGAGAGCTACTGCCTAGCTGAGAAGCCAGGACAACCAATTCATCAGTTATTTTCTTCAAGTATGCTGGATAGTGACAATATATTACATGTTTACAAAGTAGATGTGTCAGCTGATGGTCTATGAAAACTCTTAGGACTCAGTCTTCCATGTCTACAGGAAAATATCTAAGAGGACCCCGGGACAACTTTTTTTAATGCACCTCACTGCATTTATAGAACTGCCTGTTCCACTCATAATACCTTCTTGGCCTAAAACTGCTGTTACTGCTTGTGAGTGAATGCAGTGGAAAATGTTTTTTATCAACCCTTGCTTCACTGGGAGGAAATGTAATCCATGGCTCTCTGGTCTTTAGCTTGATGGGTCCAGGATATGAATGTTTTATCAGAAATTTTCCAAACAGGAAGGGACTTGTCAGCCATTATCAAGCTCCTCAGCGATAAAGCAGAAGAACGTGGGAGTATTTCATTTTGAGCCTTGCACCTGGATTTTGAGAACTCATAAACAGATGGAGTTTTTTTCCCGTTTTGGAATCAGTGGTCCTTATGAATCCAGCTTTAGACATCCTGAACACCTGGCATGGAAACAACAGAAGTGCCAGGTGAGTGGACTTGGACACATCAGGACACTTACATTTATTTCTTCTTGGCAAGTCTTTTTATTTTGGCTATCCAGTGTTTTTTAAGGTCTCATGCTACCCTGTTTAAAAACCTGTAAGAAAAACTCATAGGTGCTCAAGTAATTTTGCTTTTCTGTGAAAACAGTACTCCCAGTATTAATATAATTGGACAGCTTCAGTTCAGAATTAGACCTGCACAAGATGTAAGAGCCGTGAAAGTATATTCATATGAGTTCAGAATTTTTTTCATCATTTTCCTTCTAACTTGATGATCTCATGTGAGTCTTATGAGAGAGAACTTAGGTTTTGCTGAAGTTAAAATCCACCCGGTCCCTGGCTATTCTTGTTGGCATTGTTGTGTTTTTATATTTGTATAATCTTAGTTCTTTATACTCATGACATTGAAGACTCCTTTTCAAAACACCTTAGAAAACAGGGGTCTAGCTGTGTTAGGAAATAGCAAACACTACTGTGATAAAGCATGCTCCTTCTAGTCTTTGTAGAAACAAATAGTGACTCTTATAATTAAAGGATGCTTAACACCTTTCTAAGAGTACTTAGTCAACAACACTGCAGCTGATAGAATTATGGTATAGATATATCTGTGCAAAAGAAAAAAAAATCAATTACTTCTCAACCTCTAATTTGTCATGTAGGTTCTAGCACAAATCTCATTTCCTTAACTACTCTCAGTGCACTAAAATATACATCACTTAATTCCTGGCCACGGTTGTGTTGATAATTCTTTACAATTAATGAAATGTAAATCATAGCAATTGTTGGATGTGTCCTGTGGCCCAGGATAGAATACAAGACACTTCTAAAATATTAAAACATGACCTGTACTCATGTATCATAATCGTCCATCGATGGATTAATAGCATCCATCCTTCTGAGGTAAGGTGGCCATTTGTAACTTTTACAGTAAATGACCCAGAATAGGGACAGTTTCCCTAGATAACACATTGCAATCCAATATGTTCTAGAGATACTGAGTATGTATTGTTACCAGGAACACCACCACAATTCTAGTTTCTGTTTTAGCAAATCCTGAGCATTACTTGGGTTTAACTGGTCAGTGTTTTCATGCTTAGACCAGTGTGCTAAAGGCCTCCTAAGAAAAGAACTGGTGCTAATCATCAAATGTAGAAGGAACTGTCAACACAGGAAAAGCCCCCATCTCCACATGAGACTTTTTCCGTAGAGACATATTTGAAATGATGAACTCTGTGCTCTGTGTTGGTAAGAGAGTTTCTATTTTCACATGTATTAAAACACTGAAATCACATGGGTTTTCTATATAAAATTCTTACCCCAAAATTTAATGGTTTTGACCCAGGTTTAAGGAAGCATTTGCTAGAACAGAAAGCAGTATTTCATTGTGGTACTCAGCAATGGTAGACCTGGTCATAAAAGATTCCCTAAGTGTTCCACAGTACAATAAAGAATTTTCCATTCTTCTACAATATGTCAAGTGAAATCCTCACCTTCATGAGGTCATTGCAATTTTTGTACTCAATCACAGTGATTCATCTACCAGATTGCATGAAACCTGTAATGAAGTATGTTTCATTAATAACTTCTGAGTAGAGAACTATATTAAAAGGCTATACACTGTAGTTTTCAAAAATAAGTTATTCAACAGCAGGAACGAGCGTATTTCTCTTGGAAGAAAAGCAGAGGTGAAAGTGGCTTCTTTGGTTTTATATGTCTTTTAGGAGGCAAAACATTGTGCTAATTTGCAATAAACAGCCTGAACTTCAAATCATTGGTAGAAGCCATTGTCGCAAGGCAGTCTGAAGATCTCATCTAGCTTACATCCCATGGGATTGAAAGCTGGAAAATTTGGAGCCTGTAAAATATCTGGAGGATCAATAATCTGCAGATAAAAATTACAGAGGATGCCTGTGTCAGGAAAATGTAGAACATGCCTTTTTCTTAAGTGAAAGAAGGTTCTTGGAAGCAGAACTGTGTGTGTGTATATTCCCAGATTCTGTATGGGCAAAATAGAGGAAGGCTGATGGGGGGGAACACTGCAGCTTAGTTGATATAAGGTTTTTGTAATAGAAACTGAAAACCTAGGTGAAACAGCACAGTCTTCCCAGTATAATGTAAGAGAAAAACTGATTACTCAGTCACTAGTAGAAGATGGTAAACTTCCATATCTCTTGAGTAGGGTTTTGTATTGCTCACAAAAGCATTTCAGAGTGGATGGTTTAAAAATAATTGCTAGAGCACAAAGTTAGGCTGTGGTGATATAAATATCTCTCACCATCTTCCTCTGTGTTTCTGTGGTGAATGTACATGCTTTGAGTCACCATGCGGGTTTTCAAGGAGGTTTCCGTGGCCTGATATCAGCCTTCAGGATCTCATGGGAGGGTGCAGTGCTATTTTGCTGCCTTGTGTGCTGAGAGGTACCTCTCTACCTCCTTCTTGGCCACACACAGCATGTTTTGAGACAGGAGAGAGATGGGAAGTCCAACTCAGTGAACACCATGCTATTCAGGTCTTGAAGTTGGCACTAAAAAAATCTAACAAATGTTATCCTGTTTCAGGGCATTATTATGGCCCTCAGTGAGGCCTGATGAATTCAGGACAAAGCCTTACTTTGTGGAAAGAGTGTAAAGGATGTAAATTCAGTCACAATGTTGTGCTGGGTGCATGTTGACTGGGAACAGGGAAGAGACCTCCAGCTAACACGAGACAGAAGCTCAGCTCAGTGGGCTGTAGGTAAAAGGCTCCATCCTGTTCATCTCCAGCACACTAAGCCACTCACCAGTGCCAGCAGGACAGGACAAAACAGATACAAAGCAGAGACTGTATCTGCAGTGCGATTTTTTAAACTAGTTCCGTATTTACATGTCCACCAGACAGCCCTGGTGAATCTGGTGGAAAATGTGGGCAGATTAAAATGTCTGTCTTCAGGAAAAATCCTCCTCCCATTAAACAGGCAGGAGAATAAAAACACCACGATGAAATTTTTAGAATTTGAATGAGATTAAAATAAAATTATGTTGCCTGTGTAATCCTTAAAATGAAATCCAGATCACTCCAAGACAAAACCAAGGAAACACGGGTCAGAGCGGAAGCAATGTGGGCAAAAATGGGATGTTACTAGTAATAATGCAGTATTTCTGATATGTAGTTCACTTTCATCTGAATTTGTATTTGCTACTTTCATATATTTTGTGTCATTTGTAGATTATTGCTCTTAAATTATGTATGCTGATTAAAAATCAATGGGTCCAACACCAGCCTTGTTACAGATAGTATGCAGAAAGTGTTCTATTTATTTAAACATTTACTCTGTATTTACAGATGTGTAATTGAGAATGGTGTTGAGACTCACTACTGTACAGGTAAATAAGAAACAAGCTGATATTCAACCAGTTTTTAGTGAGTTAATGTACCTCTCACAAATAACTGAAAGGCTTTAACAGTTATCTTAAAAGGAAGGCTGAATAAAGTCAAACTAGGAGAAGTCTGTACCAGGCAAGGCTGAGGCACAAGATAAAATGTGTACTTCACCTGTTCTTTACTTCTTTCCTGGGAAAGGAAAAGTCTTTTCTGTCCAGAGTGATTAATTAGATTTCCTTCACATGGGCTTAAAACAAAAAAGAGTAAGATCTTTGGAGGCAAGTGAGTCAATAACTTGCCAGCGCTAATTTGCATTGTTGATGTATAGTATCTCATAGAAAATGATGTATGAGAGGCTGAACATGTGCTAGAAGGAACTTCAGGACATAACGATAATTTATTTGAAGGAATGAGAATAACCATAATTAAAATACAACCAAAAAAAAAACCCCTACAACCTGAAAACAGCAGTAAAAGCACAAGAGGTAAAAGGACATGCAGTACGTGAGAATTTTAATGTGATAAATCCAGGAACTTTAGCCGTGTCCTTAAATGTGCTGCTTTCAAATTTCAATCCTCCTGATTGCTAGGAGAACCTTGAAGCACAGCATATGAATGAGTGATGTCTCTTCAGTTTAGCTACTTCAAATGAAAAACAAAAGAAGAGCAATACAATTCCAAGTACCGATCAAGCAGCAATCTCAATAAGAGGAAGAGTTAGCCCTTTACCAAGCCTTTAGGCTAGCTGCTATTTCATGTTTAGAGGGCCAAAACCTGATTAATGCTGGCAGAGGTACTGTGATGTATATCAGGTGGAATGGATGTTCTGAATCCCTCATTAGGCCTTTTCTGGACTTCTATACTTGTGCGTATTAAGAATTTATAAATTCCAATTCTTAATGCTTGATCGTCTTCATATTGTAAGTGCAATAAAAATGGGATCCAAGTGTAAGTCCTGTCAACACTTACAATTAAGATTTTTAAGCATAACAGTGACATAGATTTTTTTCACTGTGACTCCTATAGACTGTTGAGATAGTGAGAAGAATGCTTTCCATCAGAGCAGAAAGACAATGCCAGCCTAAAAGGGAGTCACAAATACAGATTCTTCTTTAATATTTTTGCCATCAACAATTTCCTTGAAAACCCCATAATTTTATTTGTTCAGTTTCCAAATGGATGCTTCTCTCTCCCAGGGAGCAGAGAATAATTTAGAGTGAAATTCCACTTGTATGTGAAAATGCGCACATCACTCATGGTACCCCCTTAAGGTTTATGCAGCACCAAGTTCAAGAAATGCGGTGTCTCAGAGCTGAGGGCAAGGATACAGCAGAGAGTGATACTGTCCATAAAACACTCCTCAAAAGTCTACGATAAATTTTAACCCCATAGTTAATGTACTATATATGTATGTATGCTTTGCCCAACTGAGTTTTAAATATCTGCAGATATGGACATTCTCAGTCTCTGTGGGCACCTTGTTCCAGGGCTTAACTTTTTTCTTATGTCCATCTGAATTTCCCTTGCCGCAGTGTTTAGAAATTGCCCTCATTCTTTCTCTTTGCACCACCAGGAGGAGTATAGCTGACTTCTTGATAGCCCCTGTTCAGCAGCAGATTACTGCAACTGGATCCCCTTTACACCCCTTTAAGGCAAAGTCCAAATTATGTAAAGATTTAGTTATATATTTATTCTGTCTATTTAATACCAAATAAATTTTAATGAATTTATAAAATACACCTAATATTTTATATAATTTGTGCATATTATTAAACATACTAGTATAAACTGGGTACAAAGGCCTACAGTTCTGTTAGATTAGCTGTTCAGAGTGATTTTTATAGTTTCACTCTTTAGAGTTTAAATTCACAGGTGTCTCCAAGAAAATTTATTACATACAAAGGGCAAACCTCTTTTGAAAATGTAGTATTTGCACTTCATTGAGATAACAGTCTGGAATAAGTATGAGTAAGTGATAAAAACATGCAATACAATCACTCTATGCTCTGTGACTTCAATTTTGGATAGATTCTCATCCCTATATAAGCTGTGATTGCAGTCTTCCCTTAGTCTCAGAGACCTTAATAGTGTAATTAGAAATGTGAGTCCTAAACTGTGAAAAAATACCTCAAAATGGAGAGGAGAAGAGAAAAAGAAGAGAAAAAAAAAAAAAGAAATCTCCTTTTCTTCCTCTCCAAATGAACTATTATATAAAACTACAGTTCAAGCATATATTTCATTTTAGTTGCTTGAGCTTCTTGGGCAGAAGCTATGTACTGGCAAACAGAGCCAGCAGTGTGTGTGTTGCCTGTGTTTTATGAGGCCCTGTGATTTAGTGAGTAGTCTGCTACAGGCATTTGTCAGAAGCCAGCTGGAGGATGCCCAACACCACAAGGATGCACCAGGCTACGTGCTTTTATTGAGCCTGGTCATTTTGTGCATGTGCAACCGCTCTGTGTGTGCGGACCTGCTGCTGAACCGTGTGGGAGTCTTGGGGGCAAAAAGGGCTGCCTTCCTTGTTTTTGTCTGCAATCTGCTCTTCCTGGTCCCTTTGCCCAGGAGCAGAGTCCGGTTAGTGATGTATCAGAGGAAGGTCAGTCAGGGAGTACTGAGGCAAAGTGGTTGTGCTCAGCACCATGGGATTGGGCAGGATGCTTCCCTGGGGTGCCATGAGAAGTGGCCAACATCATTGTGAGGCCACTGCCATTGTCCCAGACAGGTTGTGGCAGTCAGGGGAGGTTCCCCATCACTGGAAAAGGACAACATAACAGCCATGTTCAAAAAGAAGAAGAAGAAGAAGCCAGGGAACCGCCAGCTGGTCAGTCCCTGGGAACATCACAGAGCAAAGTCTCCTAGAAGTTACTTCTGGGGAGAAGGTGACTGGGAACAGCCTGTGTGGATTTGCTAAGAACAAATGTTGCTTGTTAAACCTAATTGCCTCCTGTGATGAAACGACTGTTTCAGTGGATAAGGTGGGGGGGAGCAGTGGGCATACCTTCACTTTAACACAGCTTGCAGCATGGTGTCCCATAGCATCTTTGTAGTCAGACTGAAGACATACAGACTGCATGGGGGAACTACAAGGTGAGTGTCAAACTGGCTGGACTGCTGGGCTCCAAAAATAATGGTCAGAAGTTAGAAGCCAGCTGATGCCTGGTTACTAGTGATATTCTTTAGGTTTCAGGTGGCAGTAATGTCTAATGTCCCTGTTGCTGGGCGGTGGGACAGAGTCAACTTTTGCAAGGTCACTGATGATACCAAGCTGGGGAGCAGGGCATGGAGACTTTCAGAACCCGACAAGCCAAGTCCCTGAGCAACCTGATCAAACTCTGGAGTCAGCCCTGGTTTGAGCAGGGTTTGGACCAGATGATCTGCAGAGGCCCCTTAGAACTGATATTATCCCATGATTCTATATATAGCACCTATGTTAGAAGCACACATATATGCACAATAAATCTTTTTTTGTGCAGGAATGCCCAACTTCCTGGTAGGGATAGAGCTGCACAAGGCTCCTCATCCACTGAAACTGTGCTCCTATGTGAGCCTGTGTGTAAGATTTATAATTTTAAACATGCTCACTTTATTTCTTATATGTGCAGAATATTCTCATCTTTAAAGTCATTTTGTTCCTTACAGAAATAATGAACCACAAGAGATGCCATTAATAATGCAACCTTCTAGATGTCCTAAATTTAGAAATGGTATGCTAAAATAATATTTTTAGCTATCGATCATCCTCTAAGCAAGAATTTATCATACTTTCACAAATAGTCTCCTTTTGTCTCTGCAACTCTGTCTAATATAAATGTGCTGCCTCAGTTATCTTCTTCTCCATAGTAAAATTTACTTTTATTTCATGACAATTTGGGCCACTGAGTTAATAGAGAGAAGTTCAAAGTGGCTAGATATGGCGTGTGTTAGTCTAGAAAACTGAAAACTCTGGTGAGTAAACTTCTCACTTGTCCAAACAAGTGCAAGAGAACTTGGGGGAGATTTAAATGTGGTGTAACTGAAACTAGCACTCAGTTGCTGAGGTGAGCAGCTTCAAACAGGAAAAAATTACAATAAAAAAATAATCCAGGAAGAAATGTACCACAGAAAGTCTCTCTCAACTGATTACTGAGCATTGTTTATGGAAAGTGTATAGAAACTGAGAAAAGAGGGGTCCTGAGACACCCATGGGAAATTATAAGAAAATCCAGCATTTATTACTTCTGTTATTCTCTGAAACAATGACAGAAACATGAGGCCTCTATGGAAATGGAGAAGTGAGGTTTTGTTTGGCTGTTTTTTTGAGTAAGGTGAGGTTTTCTTAGTTGTGATATTTCCCTCTCCAGAAGGTAAAAGCTGAATGAGTCCCTCATATACTATATTTGAGAAGTACGGTGGAAGAACAGCAGTCAGGAGCCTGTTTATGTGTCCAGAAGCACCCTTTAGTGACTACAGCTGTAGACCAGGACCTCCTGAGGGGTTGGGCACACCACAGGTAGAAGGTGGTGAGGGCAGGAGATGGGACCTGCTTCTGAGTCTGCCCAGGGCATGAGCAGCCCCAGGCTTCTGTTAAAGCAATTTCCAATAGTGACCTGTGGTCAGAGGGCTCTTGTCCCCTCCTTCTCTGCTCAGTCCAGACAGCTCTGTGGTTGTATTAGGCCCTGCAAAGATCTTCATGATTTCTGGATGCAGGGATGAGAAAGGACCATAAAGAAGATAGGTGGGGAAGCTGCCTTACATGGCATCTCAGTGAATGTGAGCTGTGAGGATGTACACTACCAGGCCCACACTGTTGGTTACTGTAGCTCATCTGACACAGAACAACTGGATAATCTGTTGTGCTGTGATTACTACCAATTAGGTATCCATACTCTGATTCATTTGGTGCCATTTCTGTTCCTTAATTCCTACAAAAATAAAATAAGAAGTTCTAAACCCAATTATTTTGTTTGTAATGTAATTGTCACTAGTGAACAGCTGCCAAAAAGACAATTTTATCTAAATAGTTTCATAACAATTTGCCAATGGACAGCAGTGTAAATGAGCTGTCTGTTATGCAGCACTTTCTTAAATTAAAAACAACAACAAAAAAAAAGCCAGATCTTTTTCTTCTGATTTTGATCTTGCATGAACTGAATTGAACTGGCATTAAAAGTAATCACTGTAAACCTATACACAAGATTGTGACTGATATGTGACTCAAGAAAGGAGCCAGAGATCAGAGAATGTAACTGCTCAAAATCATCTATGTGCTTTATGCTGCCAATTTGCTTACAGCTAAGAGTAAATGAGGTGACAAGGCAGCTCTCCATAGGAATGAGTGTACAAAGTTTGAAGCTTGAATATCTTGTCAAAAACGCACGTAAGCCTGTGCCAGAGGACAGAATGGATACTCTGGCCAAGATCAACCCAGAACCCTGCAAGCAGACACAGTGCTGTTGCTCAGTGCTGGGAGTCAGTTCAAAGCCAATCCTGTGACCCAGCAACAAAATGTCTAAATTCTTACCCTTAAATCCAAGCACAGCATGCAGGTAATTTGCTGAGAAATCTTGAGTGGTAAGGTACTGTGTTTCAGATGTTTATGGCATATATTTATCTTACAATTGATTTAATCTGAAAAAGCAGTCTTCTGTATGACTGGATGTGCTTGCAGAGCTGATTTTACATTTTCCACATATTTATTTTTCTGCTTCAAATGCATCAACTGTGTTGCTAGAATGCCTTTCTGCATATGCTGCTGAAAGCATGTATTTGAGAATGTTTCAAAAAGAATCCATAAACAAACGGAGAAGAAACTAGTTCTTCAGAAGACAATTCCTTCTATGCCCTGACCCTCTTCAGCTGTCATTTTGAAAAGGGGGAATGGCAGTGTTTTGGGGTGTTATAGAGTGGAGAGAGGTTGAGAAGATAGACAGAAATGCTTTTTTAAAAAAAGGGGGGTGGGTGGGAAGAAAACCCTCTGAATTATTTGAACTCCATTAGCTTGACTCAGGAATTTCTGTGTGTGGGTGTTTCTGATTTCAGTTAATTTTTGGAGAGGCAGTGGTTTCCTGCTTGTTGGCAGTGTGTGTGCCCAGCCTTATCGATGCTGAGGTCCCTTCCAATGCTCACCTGCCTTAAATTGCCTTGTTAGGGCAGATCTTGTGTGCAGCTCCTGGTTGTTGCTTGTCTGTTATTTTAGGTGGGATGGCAGAGAAACAGTGCATTTTAGTTCATCCCAGTATGTGCAGCACCAGCACGATGTCCAAATAAACATTTTTATCCCTGCAGGAGTTTGGCATCTGGCTTGCTCCTGCCTTTTCTTGGAGCCCAGGAAATCCAAAACATCTTTCCTAGTCCAAGCAGAAGCAGATATTACTGTAGCAGTGCAAGCAGCCAGATTTATATGATTGCAAAAGAGAAATTACAAATAAATGAGTCTCTTGAAAAGAAAGAGAAGTAGGGGGATGTGTAGGTTTCTTGCTGCTGTGATTTCTACACAGGAGAGTTCAAACCATGGTCAGAGCAAGCAGTGAGACAGAAGGCAGGGACATAGCAGAATGGGGCCAAGGGGTGACTTCTGCTTGTGAAACAGTGCTGAGTGCTGGTACAGGACTAACACCAGTTTATAAGGCTGTTTAATTCAGCATATTAGCAGCGGGTCTCCTCTTTGCATACAGGTCCTTTTAATAATGTCCAATATATGACAATTTTAACTTTCTAATAGAGATCAGACAGTGCTCTACATATACCTTCTGCTGTTTTAATGTAATAACATTTTGCAGTTAGTGATTTACCATACTGTCTTTTAAGGAAGACAAAACACCGGTGTTAAAATGTTTTGCTCAAATAAGCTAGATAGCAAATGTGTTTTCTTGATAGCCCATATTGTCACCAGGTGCAGACTGTCACATGGTCCTTGGTTTCGGGAACTGTGCACCGAAGTCCACCTTGGTGTAACCAGGAGCAGAAGCAAATGGGTGTGAAATGGGACATAGGGCAGCAGAGGATGACTGTGCATTGTAAAAGTTGCTGGGTTCCTTTTTACATGATGTGGATGACCAAATTCATTTAATGCCATGCTATTTTTATTCAGCCAATTTTTTTTTTTTTTTTTGCCTCTCTGAAGGGAATGGAGGCTTATGAGACAATGCTGGGCAGGACTGTGATACATTTGCCTGTGCAACCATTCCTTTCCTAGATGTTTTCTGAATCCATCATTTCATTACAATTTAATAGTGAAATTTCTCTAAGGCCCATGAAAACAGGTAGGTAGAAAAAGGTGCAGAACAGCTGTGGATCTCTTACTGCATAGGCAGTTGGAGTTCGTGCTTCATTAGGGAGTCCAGGCAGGAGAGACCTCATAAAATGCCTCCCTGGTGGCAAAAGCTTTAGACAGAATTTGTACCTAAGACAGCAAACAGGAGACAGAAATCAATAGGAAACCTGGATTCATTAGCACTCCTGCTCCTACAGCTGTTTGTTTTTCCATGTTGCACAAAGGCTTATTTACACCACTGTTTCCTAGCAAGTCTTTACTCCTCATTGATCTCCTTTTGTGTCCTTCCTTTTATATATTCTATAAAGGGTCCTATTTCCTCCATCATTCACTCCAACTCCCAGTTATTTCCTAGTTTGCTGAAGTGTTTTCTACCTTGCACATCATTATATACCCAATTCTGATTATGATGTGGCACACATAAACTATTTTATGTGTAAATTAGTTATGCTGGTTTCTAACACTTAAGAAAAGTTACTTCAGACAGGCAGAGAGAAAGAAGCAAACAGCCTTAAAAAGCAGGCAGACATCAGAGACAGGCAAGACAAATGACCCTGATTTTGTTCACATGCTGCGTGGGATTTGAGGGAAGGTAGATTAACTCTCCTCATTTAGTTAACGGTTCTCACTGATGGCAATAGGAGGGTTTTTTTCTCAAGTGAGGAATGAGTGAAAACTCAAGAAGATTTGAAACTAAATGTATTTGCAGGTTTTTATACTTTTGGCTAGCAAGATAGTTTTGCATTCACTGTCATTTGTCCTACAGACTCAAATTATAAATTATTTGAAGCAGGGGAAATATTATTTGTTCCATTTGTGCAGTGCACAGTACAGTGTGATGCTGATCCATGGCTGTGGCATGTACATTGCACAGATGCAAAATAAGGGTAATAAAGGCAGCAGAAAGCACAAAGTTTTGGGGTTTTTTCTTCTTCTTCATGAAACAAAATACATGTTGGGAGGTGTGTGTGCACAAACACATGCAAGAGTCTGGGTGCTGAAAGGCATCAGCTTGCAAAAACAGGAAAGCAGCGTTAGTGGTGATGGCTCTGGGAGTACGGTGCTGCTTTTCATTGTTGCTATTTCTTTAGAAATAGGAATTTCCAGTTTAGCGCACCAATGTGTGCTATATTGAGTCTGGCTGAAATGGAGTTAATTTTCCCCACAGCAACCCTTATAGTTCTGTGCTTTGTAATGTGTTAGCAAGACCCCAGTGTTTTGGGTACTGCTGAGCAGTGCTCCCACAGCATCAGGGCTGTCTCTCCAGCATTCCCCCCATCACCAGTAGGCTGGGGGTGGGCAAGGTCTCGGGAGGGGACACAGCCAGCACAGCTGACCCAAACTGACCAAAGGGTTATTCCATAACATATGATGTCTGCTCAGCAATAAAAGCCAAGAGAAAGGAGGAGGGAGGGGCATTTGCTATTGTGACATTTGTCTTCCGGAGCAATCGCCGCATGTGCTGAAGCCTTGCTTCCCCAGAATTGGTTGGACATTGCCTGCTGATGGGAAATAGAGAATAAATATCTTGTTTTCATTTGTTTCCACCTTATTAAACTGCCTTTATCTTGACCCATGAGGGTCTTTCCACCTTACTTTCTCCCCCTCCCCATCCTGCTGAGGAGGGGAGTAATAGAGCAGCTTGGTGGGCACCTGGCATCCAGCCAAGGTCAACCCACCACATGTGCTAAACTCTACACCACGGAAAATGTATCTTGTATCAGCAAGGAAATATGACCTTGGATACTTGTTAGTGTAGCAATCATTAAAAAAAAAGGTGAGGTTTTTGACCTTATATTTGGCCTAGGAAGATTTTTCACATGTGAATCACGCTAATACTGCTTTCTGCGTGAGTGTTTATCATGTAAAGGACTTAAAAGGGCTCAACAAAATAATGCAAACACCTGCTTGGTGGGTTTCTTATACAGAATCCTAAAGGTAGGGTTGGCTGAATTTTTTTTAGTAGCGACAGTATGGCAGTGCCAGTGTAGTACTGTTTCCAAAAGAATTAGCTTTCCTCATTGGAAGGATACTAGATTACTTTGTTTCCACTGTATTTTTATTGCACTAATCCTCTGCTTACATATTCTGTTTGGAGGCAGGGCAAGAATGGTTGAGGCTTGAAGAACCTTCTCCTCTCAAACCAACATTTAGCTCACTTTTTGTTAACCGTTGCAGGCTGGTGGCAGATAAACCAAGAAAAGGTGTTCCCACACTCTAGTGGCACCACACGGTGTATTTTGTTTATATGTTCATGATTAAACTGATTTAGGTCCAAGCCCAAATTTTCTCCCCCCACACCCCTAGCAGGTAAGCAAGGGTTGCTAAAAGATTTTTGTTTGGTTTTAACCCTTTAGATCACACAGTGCCATCCATTTTCAAGGTCATCTTGGAATTGTACTTAGGAAATCTGAGGAGGTCTGAAATACAGCAGTGTCCTTGACATTTTGTGACATGCTATGGTTGTAGCATATGATGACTTGCTGTAGTTAACATATTTGATACAACCTGTTGGGAAGGTGCTGTTTATGGTGAATTGCTCCCAGGCACAAACTGTGCTACTTCGTCTGTGTTTGAGAAGGTTCCCAATATCTCTGTGCAATACTATGGTCACATGTGTAAATGTATAAGATTGTTTAGAGCTAGCTTCGGGATATATAAAATAGTATTTCATTCCATTCTGTGAACGGATCCTAAGTTTAGCACAGTTTTGGTTGGTTTGTTTTTGTGTTTTTTTTTTTTTTTTTTTTTTTTTTTTTTTTTTAATTGATTTATTTTTTAACTGAAGTGGAAAGAGTTTAGCAAACCTGGACTCTTGCAAGCAGATTTTGCTGACTCTGAAGATAAGTTTGTGGGCTGAATTTTGTATCTGCTGAAATTACATAAAAATCTTAGTGTGAACTGCAAGCTAAGATGCTGCTGCTGCTCAATTTGCTTTAACTAAAACTGCCTGCAAAAAAATCAGAGCAATTAAGTCTGTCTCTAGTGATCTAAAAAATGCCCAATCCTATTAAAATCCTCTTGAGCTTTTAATTATTTTCAGGTGGAAGTACAATAGAAGTGTGTGCCTGGATGTTCCTATCTGGAACAAGCTGCCTGGTTGGGAAAAGTGCAGGTAGTTCCAGTGGATGGACACAGGAGTTGAAGCAGGAGCTGGAGCGCCCATCATGAACCTCAGCTCCCCAAAAAACTATGAGTACAAACATACACTGTCTCTCTTGTTGGAGCTACTCCATTTTGTATTAATAATGGCTTTTGGAATAGGCTTTCAAATATCCCAGAAGAATGTAGTACATACTACTTCTGTAACAGAGAGCCACAGTGTAACTTAGGTTGGCTAGGTCCTCAGGAGGTTCAACCCCTGCTCATTCCAGAGTTTGGGTTGCTGAGGGCCTCGGCCAGTCAAGTTCTGAACATCACTTCCAGGCTGGAGATCCCACCACCTCTCTGGGCAGATCATTCTCCAATCTGGCCTCCCTCTCTGGGAAGATTATTTTTCTCCTTCCACCTGGCTGGCATCTCCCTTCCTGCAGCATGTGGCTGCTGCCTCCTGCCTTGGCTGTACACCTCTGAGAAGAGCCTGCCTGGGCGCTGCCTGGGACCACCCGTGAGGTAACAGAAGAGCCCCCCAGCACCCCTGCTTTAGCCTTCCCTCCCTCCTGCAGGCGGGGATGCCCAGCTCCCGCAGCCCCTCCTGGTCCGCACTGGCCCTGGTCCCCTGCCCGGCTTGGTGGCCCTTCCTCTGCTGCACTCCATCGGGTACGGCAGCAACAGCTCTCCTGTGCTGGGGAGCCCACAGCTAGGCATAGTGCTCAAGAGTATATCTCTGGCTTTTGCTTTCCAATAAATATTTAAATTCTTTCATCACAGAATTTATTTCTACCCAACCCCACGTTTCTATGGGATTTGTGTCCTTATAGTGAGGTCTGTAGTATTTTTTTCCATCTCACAAATATGGATTTATTATCAACACGAGTGAAACTATTTCTTCAACCCTCACTCCAGGTTTGGTGCCTGGGAAAAAAGACAAAAACCTGTTCTTCTCTGGACTTGTGTGATTACATATGATTTGGACACAACCAACTCCTGCAAGGGGATCCTGCACTAATTTCCAACAGTTATTGCCAGCTGAAAATAACAATAATTTTGAATAGCTGTCAATGAAAAATGTGGGCTACTTCTCTGTGTTTCAAGTTCCAGTCTCTCCCTAACCTAGAATTCAAGCAGCTTTAACCACCTTATCTTCTAAAACTGGGAGAGTCAGAAGATATGCATGGTGTCTTTTTGAGGTGAGAAAACACAGTTTACAAAATAGCCCTGTAATCTTTAATAGTAACCTCCATTATTCTGACATTTTGCAAATATCTTATGCTTTGGCAATTCAGAGATAACACAGTGATATTGAACTAATGAAAATGACTTTGGTCTTCTGTTGGAAGAGTATAATAAAACATGAGGAAATGTACTTCTCTTTTGATGGACACAGGTCTCTTCTAAAACATAAAAGAACAGCTCCACCCTTTTAATGCTACTTTCCATATGTTCTTAAAGAAAATGGACAAACATGAGGGGGAAAGGGAAGAATTAGGAGAATGCCACTCAGTTTGGGAGATCTGATTTCAGTGGTGTTTGGTTAGGCTCATCGCTGGGATGCTGATCAATTAAAAACCTGAAATGCAGGTCAGCAGCAATGGGAGATACTGTGAGCTTGGGGGAGCCCCAGATCTGGGCAGATCAGTCTACATGGCTGGAGAGCAGCCGTGCTGCTTGGAGGCTCTGCCTCTGCAGATTTTATGGAGATCTGCTGAAATTTAATACCTGTCTTTGTTGGAACCTTGGAGAAATAAAGGGCTTGGTACTTCTGACTGTAGATAAACATCTCTGCTAAATGACCTGGTATTAAAGGTTTAGGGGACTACAGTTCAAACATTATTGGTATTCTCAGGCTAGTAGAAACAGAGACTGTATCACTTTGCCTATCTTAGATGATATCATCTGATGAAATATAAGGGTACGATAACTACTGAAAACAATTTGTTCAACAGGGATTATTCCTGAAATTATTTACTCTTTGACTCTGTCATTCCTGAAATTGTATCCCTATTCTCAGGCTTCAAAATGGTGCAACATACCAATCCAGAAATGAAATTGATAAACCACATATCAAAACTGTAGACCTCTGATCAGTACCATTCTGTGAATTATTTTAATAATAAAAGGGAACCCTCGCTAGGTTCTGCTCTCTCAGGGTTTTTTGTCTGCACAGCGCATGTCAAAGCACAAATGTTCCCTTCTGTGGTTGTGTGTAGTTTTCACAGGAGTTAAGGATTGCATGTGACCATAATTTTTTCTTACTCTTAAAATAAGACAGATTTCATTTGGGAAACAGTCACAGATTTCCAAACTTGGTTTAGAAATTCAAGTATCAGAATGTTACCTGGCATAGTGATAGTAAGCGTGGTGCTACGCAGGTATGGATTATTTATCCATAACCTCAATGCCAGATGTATTTGTAGGTTTTATAGCATCCACTAATAGTTACATTCAGCAACTAGCGCAAATACTGATTAAACATAAGGAATTAATGGTGTTGCTTCCATGCGTGTTCTGAGAGACTAAGCCCGTATCTTCATGACAGTTTTGCCTGCTCTTCAGCTCCAGAAAATTCCATAGTTCCATAAACTTCCATGCGTTAGCATAAAAAAAATCCTTTCTTCTCCTAAAATGTGAATCAAGTTTTTGTAATCCAGGAATACTAGAAAAATATTCCAGGCCAGAGTGCTGGTCCTGCATG
Organism: Tyto alba; assembly: GCF_018691265.1. Lineage (NCBI taxonomy): Eukaryota > Metazoa > Chordata > Aves > Strigiformes > Tytonidae > Tyto > Tyto alba. The sequence continues at coordinate 18,468,828 of NW_024881278.1, read as the reverse complement.
TAGAAATCTAGCCACGACTTGTAGCATCAAGATATGCATCTCATGAGAATGAGATGCTTGAAAGTGCATGACTTTTAGCATTTCAAGATAATATGTTGTCTTTTAATTTAGTAGAGTAATTAATAAATTCAAATCAATTTGGCCTACTTTTTGATCTGGAGATTACAGTAATGAAATACATTAAGATGTTTTTGTTTTCTTATCAGAAAATATTACTGTTCCCTGAAGAAAGTGCCACGTAAAATTTTGCAAAACTGGTATAACAAGAAGCCACAAATTTCAGTGGATATATTTTAGCTACACAAAAATTTAAATAAGTAATAATATATAGTAAATCAACAGTATGCTTTTTTTTCTGCAAGTCAGTAGGAAAAAAATGAGTACTGTTTGGCCTCATTAAAGGAAAAAATAATGCTGATGGTAGACTTGCGTGGGTGAAATCAGAGCTGAGGAAGAGAACTCAGATATAAAAAACTGCAGATTTTGTCTGTTGTTTTATCTTCAGTTGCTTTGTTATGCCACAAAAAACAGCAACAAGTATTAAGGCAGGATACTGGTGTTTTCTCAGAAACATAGCCTTAAAGGCTAAATAGCAGCAGAACATTAATTCAAGACATTCTTATTCCTTGCAGACTTGAAATAATTTAACAGATCCATGGTGGACCTGACTGTACGGAATGTTACAGTAATACAGAGCTAAAGCAGGAGTTCAGCCTATAAAAATGCAGAACATACAAAACATTAGCATTCTGAATCAGCAATTCACAGGGTTATTATGAAGGCTGTATTTTCCCTTTTGTAAGGGAAAATAGTGAAGTTTTTAAGAGTATTGAAAATAGAGGCAAATGTAATTTTGATTTAATCATTTAACTAAACGATTTTGGTGTAAGTAGGAAAAAATATTTCTTCAAATACTTTTATAATCATTTACGTTAAAATGAATTTAGTAAAGCATTTTTTGACATCAGTCTGTTTTTTCAAGTCTTCCAGTTAACTGGGTAATATTCAGTCACACTGTCAAACTAAAAGGAAAATGGTTAAACCTAGAATATGTGCTGACTACTTCCATTACTCATGTGCTAAATGACATTTAGTATCAGTGAGACTATTGTTCAGACTGGACGGAAAAATGGTATATTTTAGATTAAAAAAAAAAATATTGTCTGCACCCTGGGGATGACTACTGACTTCACTAAACAACCTGATTACTTATATAGTTCAGAATGTTTAATTTCTGTTTGATAGTAATTTTAATTCATCTGTCTCACTTCAGAGTAAAACTGTAAGCAGGTGCCAATAGGTGAGCATGGACTGACAGCCAATAATTGCTGAAATGCCACCAGCTACTGTTTAAAGATATAAAAGAACCTGTGATGTCTTGGTTGTGAACAGAAGTGAAAATGGCTGAATGGGGAATTTTTTTTAACAGTGAACATTTTCCAGAGTGACTAGACTTCCAAAGAAATAAATAAAGCCTTGGTGAAGGACAGGAGCTCCTGTTCGTTTCATGACGTGAGCTCTGCTGCCTGGACACGGAAAGTGGGCTATTTCTCCCTGTAAAACAAGGCCTTCAGAGTCCCATTTGAAAGCTCTGCTGTGCAGCCAGGGAAGCGACGTGTCATGTATTATAATAAAACCTGTCTTCCCTGGAACACAGTCTGCACAGAAGATTTTTTTAAAAATCAAATCAATCCGGATGGTTCAGGCACTTAGAACTATATATTTACTAGATAAACATTCATGATAGATTAGAACACAAAGTATTTTATTTCTTGTTATTTCTTTCAACTCTGTTTGTTGTTTTACTACTCTTACAAAAAAGCATGCTCCGTGGGAAGCCATGCCTTGCATTTATGCTGACTTCACCCAGGAACCCTTACTGGCTCGTGTGTTTACCTCGTGCATAAATAAAGCACATCCAGATTTGAACTCTGTCACTTGGATTCTGCTGGAAAGAAAAAAACAAGTTGCTTTGGCCCGATTTTCCTCAGAGCTTTGGCTTATTTGGGCTCTTGAGCTGCATGCAGCGTGTTTTCTGGAACACGTACCCTGGTTATATCAATCGTAAAAAGTGCGTTACAAACATGTAATGCTGTTTGTCTACTTTACAGCTTGGGAGTTGTCACCTGTGTTTGTCACTCCTCTTTTCTCTCGATCTGCTTTGTCTCAGGTTTTCTTGTGTTTTTGCTTGAGATTTGGTTTCTCATCCACCGGTGTAAGAAGTAGAATGCATCCAAGCAGCAGGCTTGTGATGAAAGGATGCACTTTTTCACACAACAGGTAACTTCATAGTGGAACGCATTACTGTGGGATATTGTAGAGGTTTAACATCTAAAAGGATTCAAAAGATCACAGAGGGTATGTCCACTAGGGGCTATTAAGCTCAGAAACTTGATGTCACCTTGTCTCAGTGGTATATATATATCTACCTACCTCCAGAAGTATATGCAAGGAAGGATATTTTGATCTGTGCCATTTCTTGTATGCTTTTCTGAACGTCTATTGCATGTCATTGAGAGAGACAAAATGATAGGCTTGGATGAATTTCTGATCTGTTCCAGTATGCCTCTTCCTATGGCATAATGTCTAAGAGAGCTAATTCTGAACTACAGGACGACCTATCTGTTTTCTGTGTCTCTTCCTAATCGTTCCCTATGGTCTGCATGGGATAGCTTCTAGCCAAGAGAGCTGCTTTCTGTAACTTCTTAAAGTTCTCTCTTTAAGTGCTCAGTTCCTAGATCAAAGCACAAGATTTTTCTAGGTGGAAAGATACCCAATGTCAGCAAGAGCAGGGTTGCTCCAAAAGAGAGGATGGGCTGGGAGCCAAGGGTGGCATAGGCAGGGCAGTACACAGTCTCAAAATATCAGGGGACATGGCTGGGTTACTCCTGGTCTACTGACAGTGCCAGACATGGTGAGGTAGTGAAATAAATCCAGTGTCCACCCAGGGATGTCAGTCAGAAACAGCAGTAGATGGGGCTGGAGGCAAGTCTGCAACATAGGGCTGAGGTTTATCCAGGAAAACCATCAGCAAGTTAGGACAGCAAAGGACAGGTATGGATGCACCTACAACATCTCAATGACCTGAGCTTAAATAAGCCATGAGAAGTTGGGAGGAAGACCAAGGCCAGGGTGGTCATAATAACCAAGGTCAGCTGGTGGCCCAGGTTCCTTTGCAGATTTAGTCTTTGGTGTCATCTATTGTATCTATTTTTTTTTTGTTTGTTTTGTTTTGGGTTTGTTTGTTGGTTTTGGGTTGGTTTGTTTGGTTGGTTTTTTTAAATTTTTCTAATTGTCAGTAAGTTGCTAATATAAGTTGGAGTGATACATGAATCTCTGGTAAGATTTAATGAAATAGATCACAACGTAAGTAAAAATGACAGGTCGTCTGCAGCACATGGGAAGCGACAAATAGGAGAATTCAAGCTTCCCATGCCATTTTAGTAGACCAAGTTATTAGTATCTTGCTAATCAGTAAAAGTTAACACCCACTGTTAGGATAACAGTGGAAGTCTGGAATAACCAAATAATGTTACTTTCCAGGACTTCGAAGTCAACATCTGCAGGAATAATAGGTAAATACTAACAATTAAAATAAATGGAAAAAATAAACCAGTGAGAACTGTAATCAATACTGAAGGAATGTTGTAAGTCAAATTCTACACTTATTTGCAGTCAGTGGATTTTCAGGCATGTGCATTAGCTTAAATCAGAGTAAATTTGGCTCATGTTTCAAAGATAGAACACTACAGCATATTTTGACATAAATTTTAACAATCTACTTAATATTTAATAGAATAAGATGTACTTCTTTGTAATGACATGAATGGTTTATACATTTGTTGTAAATTGGAAAAAAGGCTAACATAAACAGCTTCTGTCAGGTCCAGTACATGATGATTGATTTTTAAATTAAAAAAACAAACAAGCAAACTAACTAATTTGCAATTTTCAGACAGTTTCAGAGTCTTGGTAACTGCGTAACTGCCTAGATTTAAATCTTAATTGAGTCTTCACTGTTTCCAGACCCTTTAAATGTCTTGTGCTTATCCATAAATATGAATTTGGTCCTGTAGTGTTGGAGAATGGCTCAGAGACAAGGGTCCTGTGCCTTTAGCCAGTAGATTGTAAGCCTGCATGCCTAAGTTGTGCCTTGTCATGTATTAAGAAAATCTTTGAACGAACGTTAGCGCAGGCTCTGCTCATACAAAAAGAAAAAGGGGGAATTGTTGGAGAATGGCTCAGAGACAAGGGTCCTGAGCCCACCGAGCAATTGTATGATCAGAGCCTGCTCTGGCTGCTGATGCTGGGCCTCACTAGGGTTTGCCTGCAGCTGCTCGCAGCTGCTGATACATGAGGAATGTCAAGGACGCTTCAGCCCTGTGCACCGTGGTGTGTCGAAAACAGGCTAAGGGGGATTAGGAATAGTGGTCTGAGAAACCCAGTGTTATGATAACGGTGGTCTGAGAAACATTGTGTTACGGTACTGTTGTGTATCGAAAACAAGTCAACAGGAATCAGAAATAGTAGCATGAGAAACAGTGTTATGAGAAGCTTGTGCTGTAAGCTAACTGCAAGTAGGTGGACCGTGCGAATACGACCTTTAGAGCTTAAGCCAATCAGCTAGTGACTAGTAGGCATAATAATTATCATTGTCTGTATAAATATATGTACCCTGGACCAATAAAGACACACGTAGATTGATGCTCTATCTCCCACACTGAACCCGTCTCGGCGTGTCGTTCGTCTGCGGCTCCGCACTGTAGGATGGGTGTAGCTCCTGAAGCAGGAGATGGTGGTTCAGAGGATTTAGACACTCACAAGATTGGGACCATCCTCTGGACCAGGTTACCCTCATAGCAAGCTACTGCTTTGTAAATGCCCCTGCTAAAGGAGATTGATGAAGTGCAGCAATGCAGAAACACAGACCTGTGTTTCTGAGGTTCATCCAGAAACACTAAAACTCTTCTGATCTGGAAATGCTGCAAATCTTTGGTTAATATTTTTGTAAATTGCCTGTTTATTTTTATAGGAATTGATATTACACTTTTCAGTCATGTAGGAATGTTGGTTTTACTATGCAAGTGTATGATAGCAGCTCCTTACATAAAGATGAGTTCTGAGAATGGGCTTTAGATTAGGCATCCTTCCTGGCAGATAAGCTGGTCTTCTCATGGGTAATATCAAGCAGCATCATTTTTTGAGTGCTATAAAGTTTATTTACAAATTTCTCTGTGAGTTTTTTTCTTTATAATGTGCAATTGAATCCTGACTTTTCATGATGCTTAGGCAAAAATGCACATACCATCACACCAGAAAAATAGCAGTGGCATCCAGATACAAGTCTCACATATGATATATAGAGTACTAGGAAGCCAACAGTAAACTGACTTGAGATGGAATACAACTGTCGATGTAAAATCCTGACCCTGATGCTGACATCAGGGTTAGTTCCATTACTGGCAGCTGGGAAGAGAGGATGAACAGGCAGAGATAGAAGCTCAGAATATTTTTTTTTTGGGGGGTGGTGGCAGAAATGGGAATAGAAATTGGTTTTATATAGAATTAGTGTATCAGAGATAGTATCTCTGTCTTAAACATACTGTGTAGGCAATTGTATCTGAAAAGGCCAGTTAGCTTGGCTTGCTTTCTTAATCTTTTCTCTCAGAGCGCTGAATAATATCTCAAACATGTATTTTATGAAGAAGCTCTGACGCAACTTTGTTTCACATAAGCATCCTTCAATTTCCTGTGCCATTTTAGTTCTAAAATAATATATTTCAAAGCATTTTCCTATATATTTCATAATACCATGATCAAAATTGGTTTAACAGATGTGATGTATTGCCTGGCAGAGACAAGTGGGGAAAAAAATCCCACAGTTGGTATTGCATACTAACTCTATTGCACACTTTTGAACTTGAATGAATAATAACAATTAATGATTATAGATGCCAAAAGAAAGCATATATTACCAGTTTATATAACAATCCAAATTCTAGTTGATTTGCATGACTTCAAATTTTTGCATCTATATCTATTCTCATCCATGCAGAGACAATCTCCCTTCACCTCCATCATTCTAAAAGCAGCACAAGCAATTCACCCAAACAGAAAATGACACTTCTTGTCTAAAAAAAAAGTAAGCATGATCCAAAATTTTCTTCAAGAATTTATACACTGAAAATTGAACTGTATCATTTGACTCTATTTGGAGAAAGGAAGAAAAAGCTATTTCATAAAGCATATGTTTTCTGATAAAACTGTTGTTGAACAAATAATTTGTTTTTGAAAATTCTCAGTAGAATTTTTTTGGTGGATGAAGAAAAGGAACAAAAGAGTTCTTTTTCTTTTTTTCAATGCAAATTTGTGGTTTCCTCTGAATTTTCCCCACCTCAAAATTGTTTTGCCGAATTTCTTTAACTTCTGGCATGCTAGCTCTTGCATTTTACAAACAGCATAGTAAAGAAGACTTTTATATAACTTAGAGTGGGAAAAAAATATATGTAGATGGCCAGATAGTCATATTCACTGAATATTTTTTCCATTAAGGCTGCTGAGAAATTTTTTAAATCTGGCACTTAATATACAAATAGTGTCTTCTCATGATAAAAACATTTCTGAGTGACTTAGAACTCAACATATAGACTTACATAATAGGCACCCACATTCGTATTATATTCTTGTAGGGATCAGTTGCTGAAACATCCCTGGTCTCTATTGCCAATTTCTTCAAGGCTTTGAACATGTGCTTAAGTGAAGCTATGAACTAAACCTTTGGAAAACATTGGGAGAATTATAATACTTCAGATTCCCACTCTTGACTTATTACTCCCTCACCCTCGGGTTGAATCAGCATCTCTGAGCTTGCTATAAAAGCCCCTGTATGGTACATTAAAAAAAGCAGGTAAAAGAAATACTGTATTTTAAAAATCAATATGTTCAGCAACCACTTAAACTAATCAAAAGAAACCGCCTAGGCAAAGTGTATCTTCAGTCACTTAAAATACCACGTGTTCATCAGGAAATGACCAGTCCTTCTATGCATTCCTGACTTCTTTTCCTAATATTGCCTCCTTTTCTGTTTTATATATGCAGATGCGTTATTGACCCTTCTCTTGTCTTCTGTCCTATTTGCTGGTCCTGTCACCACAATCTCCCTCCCCCAGAAAGTCATAAAACTAAGGGGAAACACCCAGTCACAGTTCTGACCCATGTAATTGTTTGATATTTTATCAGTGATTCGGGCTGAGTGTAGTGATCCTTATAAAGTTTAGTAGCTTCTGTTTTTATTTCTCCCTGGCTGTAAAGACTGCGTGTGTGCTCACCAGCAGGAATGTTTGTGTACTAAAGACAGTTCCCTGATGTTGACAAATGGGGCATGTTCCCTACGGGGACCATGGCTTCAGGAAATTTTAGAGCTGTTTAAGTGAAATATGTTCCTCATCTAATGGGAAAATCTTGACTGTGACTAAACAACTTGGGATGGTGAGAGTCTAGTTTTATTCAGAAATGTGCATTTTTAAAATTTCTGTATCAAAATATTTCAAATAAAGACTTATTTTGATTCAAGCTATGTGCATTATTTTAAATATCAAACATATTGGGCTGTCAGACCCTGTTTTCTGCTTCTTCTACTTAGTGGTAGAATAACCAAGACTTCCCAAGAACTCACAAGCAGAACTGTGATCTGAGCAGATAGCTGGGGTTTGGATGGCTCTGATGCTCAGCAGAAGGGCATCAGAAAAGGGGGTAGTGGCAGAGCACTGATAATTTAATCTGGAGAAATGTATATTTTATATTAGATATGGCTGCCTTTATGTTAAAAAAAAAAAAAAAAAAAAAAAAAAAAGAAGTAAAAAGAAACAGAGCTGAGGGAGTAATGCTTTTTTGACAAAGGTATCTTGATGGTGGAAAAGAGAACAGCAGAAGACTGTCATCTCCTTGTTTTTCTTGATGCCTGCTACAAAGAACTTGTCTACTGTCTCCTACACATATTTAGAAAGAAGAAACCCGTCTCGGGAATATATTTTTATAGCCTCAGGTCTCTGACTTTGCTAAAAGACTTTTGAATCTGTGTATAGCTTTAACCTGAACTTTCCTCCTTCAACAATTATTTTTCAGATAAACTTGTAACACTAAGACATCTGTGGCAGTTTCTGTTGACAATAACTACAAGAAAATATGCAATAGCTCCTGCAAAAAACCTTTATCTCTGAAGGCGATCAAATGTTGGCAGCTCAACTGAAGATTTGTGTATTTAAAACAGCTTTGAAAGAGTAATTTCAGTACTAACATTTAGCCTTAGAACAGATTTGAAAAAAGTATAGCACTGCAATGTGTCGAAGATTCCAGCAGCTCAACTCTGTGCTATTATCCATAGGATAAAGTACATAAACAGTCCTTTTAGTAGGGTCTAATGCCTAATGAATAAACAGACGGAAGCTTGAAGACTTTTATGAAGAATATTTCTACTTTTAGTGCCTTGATTTAAGCATACAATGATCACCCAGTACCACTGGACTCTTAAAAGTATTACTTCTCTGTGTGTGTCCAAAAGTAGTATTTTTAGGTGCTAAGCATATTTTAAGGCCAAATATCTGCAAAAACAGAATCAGAATGCTTCTAGGTTAGATATCCAGGTGGACTGGGGACTGCAGGACAGTAATTCCAAATTTATCTAAAATCTAATGCAGGACCTGTTCAGACACATAGATCTTTTAGCTCTGAAATTTGGTATTTTTATGTACTTTCCCCCTCAGTAAATAAGGATAATGGGGATTCTTTTCTGCATTTATTTCATCGTGTAAATTCTTTAATGTATTTTTGTACTTGTACAAACTTAAATTTAAGTTATAGGCTCTGGATATACTTCTGGTACATTAGTATGCTACAAAGTAACAGCACATAAAAAACCAATAATTAACAATTTCCACCAAATACTAAATTTAACTGAAATTAAATATAATTTTAGCACTGAAATACTCTTTCACCTTATCCATGCTTTAATGTAAGTATGAAGTTTTAGCATTCCCAAGGCAAAGCAGCTCCTGTAATTTAAGACTACCCCAAAAAAGTCTCTAAAATATTCTTCCAGGGTAATTTTCTGGATGTTAAAAATACATAGTTATAACTTATCTATTGCACTGTAACATTAAATTAAATAAATCATTCAGGAAAACAAACATGATTCCTTCTCCCATTACAGCTTGTTCCTGTGGTCCATGACTGAGTATCTCAGGCCAACACTGCCACAGCCCAGGCTCAGGATTAAGGTTGGGAGAGAGAGCAAGCCTACAGCTCCAACTGGTGTTGGAATACAAAGAGGTGCCAAAGGATGGTGTAGATCACAACAACAATGCTTCTCAGAGAGCTTGTTCATGCAGACCAGGAACAAAGCCAAGAGCTTCAAGTGGCATAGAGCTGCAAAGAGGGTCTCGAAGGATAGCGTAGGCTGTTGTAAGAAGTCTCTTCTGAGACTTGTTTGTTTGCCATTGCTATGGGTCTTGGGGAAACGCTATCTAGGACGTAGGCTAAGCCTAAAACTCCAGGTGGAACATGGCTTCCAGGGGCTGCTGAAAGATAGAGGAAGCTGCAAGATTTCCTCACTGAGAACTTCTCTGTACCTTAACTATGGACTTGAGGTAAGCCTCTGTCAATGCCTAGAGCTAGGGTTAGTGTTGTGGCTGGGACGGAGACACAGCCTAGATCTGCAGTTGGAGTTAGGCTGCAAAGGGGCTGCCAAAGGATGGTTTAGATGTCAGAAGGATTTATCTCCCAAGAGCTGTTCATGTAGGCCATGGCTAGGTGTCTTGAGCCAAGGTTTAGCCAAGGCCAAGGGCGTCTGTTAGGTTTAGAGTTAGGAGAAGGACAAAGCTGAGATCTTCGGGTAGTGTGGGGCTGCAGAGGGACTGCCTAAGGGTGGTGTAGGCTGAAAGAATTCTCCCCATAGACCTTGTTTGCATACACCGTTGTTTGGCTATAGTAACTGTCTGTATTATATTGCTATCTGTAGAGTGTTTAAAATAATCCTTATTTAAATCATAGGGGAAATGTACCAATTTTGTATTATGGTTGGGTTGTTTGACATTTTTTTTTTTTCTTTTAAATGGTATAAAAAATACTCCAGTAATGGAAAACATATTTTTCAATTCTTGTTTATATTGAAGTAGAGGACTCTAGAGGAGGAAAAAATGATGGATATTGCAAAACAGTATATTTCTTTCTGGAAGTAGAATATTAAATAATGAAGCACACAATAAAATGTGACCAAAGGCCCTTTGGTTTTCATTATTTAGGTGCATGATGTTCTGTGGTATTCAGCATCTAAATCTTATCAGAACTTCTAAAAAATACTTCCAAGAAAATATACAGACTTAAGTAGCAACAATCTAGTTCTACTCCTTTGATTTCAGAGTCGGGGGGCGAGGGGGAAAAGAAAGCGGTAATAAATGAAAACTGAAAAAGTTATTGAAGGACCTCTCACTTCTCAACTTGTATAAACTGGTGCATGGAGAAACACACACCACAGTAATGTTCCTTAATTCCATCATCTTCCATCCTGTCTAAAGCCAAGTCAATTAATGCAAATTATAAAATAAACCTTGTGAATTGGGTGCTGTTGACACATTTTGTAGGTCTGAATGTGGATTTCTTTCTCTAAATCTCCTTGCCAAAAGAAAAGTATTTTATTGTTATTGGGTCCACTGTAAAACAATCAAAACAATCAGTTCACCTGTCTGAATTTCTTGTGACATACTTGATGTTTAACATATAAAATAAGAGTTTAGCCATCAGCTAGTCTGATCTTCCTTTTACAGGGTAGAAGTAGTGTAAGCAGACACTACCACACAAGCACTTCCCATTACCATTTCTCTCCCTCTTCCACTGGAGATGCAGAGTGGGTGGGCAAGCTCTGCCACTGAAATATTCAGGGCTTCTTCTTTACCATATGTAGAATGTGGACTTGGCCACCAGAGGCACAGAAAGGGCGCAAAGTGGCTGGCATAGACAATTTGCCCCATGGGACAAGACGTAGCATGGCCGGAGGTACAATTTTCTGAGTCTATATTAGGTCCATTGTGTGGTCCCTGAACATTAGGATCAGTAGATTAGGATTTCAGTCCAACCTCTACGAGCGGTTCAAGGACAACTCCTTAAACTGTTTTCACACAAAAATCTCTGATATTCTTACAAATTGTGTCCAAGCAAAGTCTTGTTTTAGCTTTCTGAAACTACTGGGCCAGAACTCAAGACCAAAATTATCTTAATCTCACATAATGCCCTTTCTGAGTATCTAGAAAAGAAGGTGGAGGAAAGAGGAGGCACAGGCAGGATGAACTGTATTTTCCATCTGTTGTAATTCATTGCCTGGGAGAAACTTAGCAGGCAAGGTATTTGATCCACTTTTCAGAGACAATGAGGTCTTGCAAAGATCGTGTTCTCTTGGGTATATCCCCTCTCAGCTCCCCTTCTAACTTCTTCCTGGAGCCCAGAAGCAGGTAAAAGTGAAAATACTTGTAAATAGCAAGCTCACATGGGTTGAAGCCACACTCTGCAGTAGTATCATCAATCATTCTTTTCTAAGGATGCATCTTATAAAAATAGCTGGCATATGTTTAGTCTCTTTAATTTTTACAGGACAGTTAAAGAGACTTGATAGCACACACTGTGGAGAGAAAAGTGAGAGCACTTTTTGCACACTGATAGTGTGTAATATCAGCTGGTATTTGGACAGCTTAACTCACAATCAGCTATAGGGTTTGGATGCAGATTTGAATTGCTTTAGTCCCAATCCAAGTCAGACTTTGTTTTCAATTACTAAAAGGCATGCCTGGGTAGACACAGCAGATAGGTTTAAAAGGAATATAAGCTAAAGCAAAGGAGGTCAGGAGATTCCCAGGCTTGTGCTGCTATCTGGTGGAGTCAGCCTGGGAAGGAGGCTATTCAGGAGAGACAGGGGCTAATGGGCAGGTGAAGAACTGTTCCTTGGAGGCTTTTTAGAATTAAAATTGAGGACTGGCAGTCATGTCATGATGAGCAGTTCACAAGTACCACAAGGTGTAGCAGACCAGAAGCAAGGGCTTACTATCTTTCTCAGGCATGTTCTTTCCTACTATTCCAAAGACAGGGGTAGCATCCATCACAATAGGCATAAAATCATGTTAGATGATGTCTGGTCCTTGGTCAAGCGTGCAATAGCTAGCAGCCTAGAGGGTAAGTTTGAACTTGGAAGGGTAGACTTTTCCCTTTGCTACAGTGCAGCATTAAGAGTATAAATTCATACAGTGTTCAGATAATCCCTGGTAAACAGAGGACCCCAAAGCCACATCAGAAATCTAATCTTTCCTGCCTTCGTTCATCCCCTCAGTCTAGCATGTGTCTCCCTAGGGCAGGACGAGTGCTGAGGAAGAGGTGTGAAGCTGCACACTGGTCCCTGTTCCTCACTGGCCAGCACAGATGCTTGTTTCATGTGCGTGGTTGTTCTTTGCTGTGCTGCCTATGGCAGCTTCTGGCCTGCCTGGCGGGGGGAACCTTGATGTGGCCCCAGGTTTGGTGTCTCCCCTCCTCAGACATTGTCATTTCAAAGTGGTGGTGAAAGAAATGTCTGTTGTGGCAAGAGTCGGTTCATTAGGGCTGTGGGAAAGAAGGAAGAAATAAAGCATTTTGAAAGAAAATTATCACTGTACACAACAGCCCTAAGAATCACTGGGAGCCAGGCAGGAGAGGATGGGGCAGTCAGAGTCTAAAATAACATCAAGCAGAAGCAAGGGGGGCATGGACTGTCACTCAGAAGATCAGGCAACAAAAACGCATCCTGCCTTGATGCTACAGAGGCCAGAAGGGTTCTTATGAATGGCCTCCATAGTACTTAAAGGCATCTTCCTCAACTGATGAACTGCTTTAATACAGAGCAGCTAGTCTAATTTTATTTTGAGGATGAAAGTGTGATAAAAATTGCATGCATGCAAGCTCCTGGGTTGGTTCATATTATTTATAACTTTTACCAGTCTAAGATTCTGTCAAGTTTAATTTCATTGCTTCTAAAAATTATATTCTAAACTGGAGTGCTAAAAAGGGAAAAACTGTCAGGGAAGGAGAAATTTCTGCTATTCAGTTCTACTTTTTTTCCTAAACAAGTGTTATTTATTCTGCTGGAGCTCAGGTCATTTCATTCTGAGAGTCTGTGGTGTACATTTGTTACGATACTGAAAAAGGAAAACACCTCATATATATGAAAAAGTCCCACTGGATCCCCCAAATATCTTGCATAATGCTATTTTTTGTTATGAATCCTCACTCACACCGAAAAGTTGGTGGTAAATTCAGGAAGAACTGTTTCTCTTTCCTATTGTGTTAAAGTCTGAATCTAGTAAAATATAAATCTAATGAGAACCACAATAATAATAAAACATTACTTTTGTTTGACTAATTGTGATTTTTTTGAGAGTATGTTCTCATGTTTTGGGTGATGAATTCACCATTTACACCATGTTCATTGAGGTCTTTTGGTGGAATGGCTACTTCAACAGGAAAAAGGTCAGACCGAAATTCAAGTCCCAGCAATGAGAAAGGGATTGTCAAAAATAGCCAATAATTGACAGCTATGGACAGTCTTGTAGGATCAGATACTTCAGAATATCTTCTTGGAATAAATGTTGCCTTGTTGGATGGACAGATAAATATAAGAAAATAAGAGCTCTTTCTGAATGTGCTAAAATCACCCAAAGCAGTCCCATGACTTCAGCATCTGCTGAAACAGCCCATAGTTGAGGCACTTCATGAGAACAGACACTGCATTTTCTTTTTCTAATGCTAACAGACATTTGTGTCTGTTTTTCCTCCTTCTCCTTTTGTATTCTACAGCTGCCTTATTGCAACATCTTGCTGGAAACTAATTATTAAATCTGTCAAAGTTGAATCAAATATTAATTTATTCTCTTTATTATATTTTAGTGCTATCCTTACTTTGCTCAGAGTGAACAAATGTTTGAGCTTTACTCGGTAGTGACTTCTTGAGAAATCTGGCTCCAAAATATTTATGAATGCATGTATTTTTTACAAGGAGATCTGAGCTGGAAAACTCATTTAGGTGTTAGTTGTTTTTAATATAAAAATAAAATTTCTGGTGTTTTAAACTACATCTATTATTTTTTTCTTAGAGCTTTTATTTGTTTTCGCGTATCCCTTTAAAAGATAATCCTTCATTTACCTGTGTAATTGGAAAGGAAAATGTTTGCTATCAAAATACAGTCATTGCTTTGGCTCTTAATTTCCTGTTTATGTTAGAACTGATAGGTATTTCTTCATTACTATCAAGAAGGAAGGAACTGGTCATCTACGAATAACTCATTTACATTGTAATCACAAAGCTACAGCAGATTGTAACCCCAGATTCAATAACCAAAAAGTACACAGAGGCCTCAACAAACTGGGTGGCCCAAATCTTGCCCATAAACTCAATCCAGCATGAACCAAAGGGCATCCCAGCAATCTGTGTAGGATAATCAAGACTTGGCTTGGTATTCAATAACACAGGGTAATGTATTTATTATTGTAGCATTATTGTTTCATTTTGTATTTGCATTCTTTCCTACCAGAATTCAGTGACACGTGTATTTAAAAATATATTTAGCTTTATGTGATGTTTTACCTAAGTAGAACTTAGACTTTAAATATTCATCTTTGAAGTGTCATTCTCATTTGTAATTTGCTTTAATTTCTACATACTTTCAAATTTGTTTTCCCAACAAAGGTACTTTAATTAAAAGGTATTTTAGCACCTCATTCTCATTGATTTGAAAGGAGAAAAGTAGACAGGCATGTTGGAGGAATTCACCTGAAGACCTTTCTATGGCTATAGAAGAAGTCTTGGAAAAGCATAGAAAAGAGAAATTATCAATTTCTTCCCATAACTGTGTTGTGGCAGCAAGTCTGTTTTGAATAGACCATGTATAAAACCAAAAAAATGTAGTTCCATCCACACGTTATTTCCGTATTTGGCTTTTAATTATTGTTTTGGATTGCTGACACAAGTAAGAACCAAGAATACTGGTAGATTTCTTTGATGATTCAGAAGACCATTCAGCAGAAATCAGATGCAACCATATTCAGTAAAACCTATATAGCAGTCATTAAGACTGATACAGCTTTCAGGGTAAAGCTAAAGCTTTTCTTAATTTGTGAAAAGCTCTCTACTTTTTTACAGTAGGGTAAACCTGATAGTTTAATGGATCAGCATTTCTCTGAGAATCTTCTACCCAAAAGATAACTTATAAAAAACATGACATAGCTAGTACAAAGTGTCACTTGAATCATTTATATAACATTCCTCCCACTGTACTGCTCATAATATCTTCAAAAATGCAGGTGAAGAGCTACAACAAAAGTGATAATGAAAGGGAAAAGCCTGATATGTGAAATGACAGTACAAGAGGTACATTTATATTTCACCTTATAAAAGTGATAAGGCCAAGGCATTTCTAGGTCATAAACCAATCAGAAACCCTTATGTAAGAAAAACGGCATCTCTGTTCTTCTATAATGTAGCAAGTAAACATTTACACTGTTGTACACATATATGCATTAGTCAAATAACCATGAAATTTTCCCACAAATCAGTAGTGGACAAAACCAAAATATATTCATGTTCATGAGATTTTCTTTTTAATCATGTTTAGTAGCAAAATGATGGCAGTAGGAAAAAGGTAAATATGTTGTATTTGTCAACTTCACAGAACAGAACGTATGCATTAGTTATTGGTCCTCTGTTAATGTTATGGTCACCACATTAACAGGAGTTGGAGTGTCACTGGATTTGATAAAAAAATTAAATCCTGTTCTGCATGGTTATTATGGTGCCAAAGAAATTTTCACTGCCTTCTGCATATTCACTTACATGCATGTGTTCAACATTGGGCTTACTTAGGTTGAAACAGGAATTCATCATAAAGAAGTAATTTTAAGACAACTGAAAATTAAATTTAAGGACCTCAATCTTATTTGTCTTTATATTCATGTAAATTGAGATTAATACCTCCAAAGTCAACATAATCAATGAAAGAATGTTCCTTTAAGAGATCTGCACAAGAACTAGGAGTTGATTCTGCACTGTGCAACTGCCCGTGCTGCATAATGCAAGTCACTTAGAGTGCAAATTTTGAACAAAATAGGCATCAGAATTCTCTACAACTCTTTTTCAACCAATATTGTTGTTATACCTTCCCCATCCCAGCACTTGGACTCTGGCTTTTCCCATTCGTAGAACAAGCCATCTTCCAGACCTCCACTGGTCTCCCACTTTTGCTGTTCAGCACAGCAGCCCTTTACAGACCCCACTTGCCACACACAGTGGGTTGGCCAGTCTAGGATCTCCCACGTGAACTGCCACACAGAATTGGAAACACAGCCACATTTACAGCAGTATTTTTTTATTTTTTATATACATATATATATAATATATTTTTATATATATAAAAATATATATAAATAGATATATATTTATAAATATATTTATAAATATGGTCTTGGCCCATGGGCCCAAGACCTCCGTTTAAGCCCAGCCCCAGCTTGTTGGTCTGTCTCTCAGTTAAGGTGACTGTTGTACAGATTCTTAGCCCTGCCTCCTGCTGCCTCTGGTTGGATGGTCCCTGGACTTGATTCACCTCCTGGTCGTGCCTGGGGCTGCCAATGCACCTATTTCCAGCACACGGCTTGCTTTGTCCAGCTGAGCCCCTGCGGGACCGTGCTGCTCTGGGTGAGGATCCTGCCCTGCTGGGCTCACCCTCAACTCCTGGCTTGTCCCCATCATGGGGCAGCCCCTGCTCCTGCCGCTCCTTGAAAGAAGTATATTTTAATCATTTAACGTATAAGTTTCTTTTCTCTTTCCACAATAAGCTCTCTTCAGAAAGAGATGGTAGAAGCTAGACTGTTTTAAAAGGTTATTTTTATGATATACAGCTGCATTAGAATGCCGTCATGATATATGTTTTGAATAAGATGAAGGGATGGAAAACAAAATAATAAAACATAGCTAGCATGTTTTAGTGCACACTACTCTGATCCATAGTTTGCCGACAATATAAGACCTCAGGGTGATGTGTTTATATTAACTTAGTCTTAATACCCCATTGTGCTTTACCGTTTTGCTTTATTTTCCTCAGTCAATATTTTGTCAAAATGTTCCTTGACTTTCTCTGGGAGCTATAGTCAGGACTTTATAACCAGCAGGTTTTGCCATTGTCTTCTAATTTCACAATTCTGCTCTGGTATTGTAAAACTAGGAAACAGCCTAAAGGAAAACAGCACTTCTTTATATGCCACATACTAAATCAATTTACGCAATTAATAGAGCAATGGATTTGAATGTTCTCTCACGTAACTAATAGCTATTAACCCACGTAGGGGTTTTCAAGACCTTGTCCATGTAATTTAGGTATAAAAATATTTTTCAGAAACTTCCACCACTGATTAGAGAATCCAGGATGTCTTGAGAAGATTGACTGTGAAAGTAAATATACGTGACCTGCTGAACAGCATGGCTATAGGGGACTGTCCTGGTTTAAATCTGGCCAGCAGCCGAACACCACTCAGCTGCCTGCTCACCCACCCCTGCCTCAGGGGATGTGGGAGAGAGTTGGAGGGGTAAAGGTAAGGAGACTCGTAGGTTGAGATAAAAACAATTTAATAATTGAAATAAAATTAAAATGATAATAATAATAGTAATAATAGAATAAACAAATGAATGATGCGCAGTGTGATTGCTCACCATCCGCCGACTGATGCACAGCCCGCTCTTGGCTAGTGATCCCAGAGGAGGGAAAACCCTGAAACCGCAATCCAGGAAGCCCTCATACAAATACTGAGCATGATGTTGTATGATATGGAATATTCCATTGGCCAATCTGGGTCCATTGTTTTGTTTATTCTCCCCCCCAACTTCTTGTGCTCCTGCAAGCTAGCAGGACATGGAAAGTTGAAAAGTCCTTGATTTCTTAGCAACAACTAAAAGCATCAGTGCATTATCAGCATTCTTAAACAAAATCCCATACTGAATCCAAAACAGCACTATTCTAGCCACTAAGAAGAAAAATTAGCTCTATCCCAGCTGAAACCAGGACAGGGAATTACACTGGGATGAGTCTTTTTGCATTGAAGAGACAGCTGTTTGTGAGGAAGAGGTGTCATGTAGTTCGTGTCATGTAGTTCATGTTATTAGCTCTGCCCTCCATCCCCCCTATTTTCCTCACAGTTTACACGACACTTGCAATGGTGTTTTCTAGATATTGATATATCAGCTACTGAAAATTATATATTTACATCAAAGCAATCATTCAATGCAAAGTACGCAAGTAGGGTAGTATCAGTACTAATAACAATACCTGATCTTGCCATGGAACAGGGTCTAGCCTGGATGACTTCCTTACAGTCTTTTTCAGTCTTGTGATTTGTAACACAGTATTATACATTCAATAAAACCACTCATTGCTACATTATTGTTTCTCCAACAGATGAATCATTAATAGCACTATATACGGATGCCTAACTAATCTTTAACGTGACAGACATCCACAATAGTGAAAATCCAATATAAGAGAGAAATGCATTATGTATCAAAAAAGTCTGAGCTTAAGACACTAAAGCTACAGTGGATGCAAGCATGTATTCATAGTTTAACAAAAACAAAAAAGCCCATCTTTTCATACTGAGACTTTGCCATGGTGATCAACATGTGTTATTACAGAGAACTCTACCTCAGTTATGATTTAAAATTTAGAAACTGAAACTAATATAAATTTTGGTTGCTTAGTGTTTAATAAAATGCTTCCTAAGGTTGTGTAATATAATATTTTGAACTTGGATATGGGCAAAGGGCACTTCTGGTGAAGGATCTTTGTCAGATAGAGAGAATTTGGTCTGGTACCCTAAGGCCTGGATTTAGAGATATCAACATCATTCTGCATTGCAGAATTTCCACTCAGCAATTTTCTGTCGACAGCTATGAGAAGGGGAGTAGATTACAAAGGACTCTTTAAGAATTTGTTTACTTTTTATGAATTATTGTGGTTTTCCAGTCTTTTATATAGTTTACATTTTAATGACTCCAACTCAGTAAAATGTACAGTGCATTCAAATGTCAGTGTCGTCTTGCTGTTTTCAAGCCTGTGTTGTAAAAGAGAGTGAGAAAACCATATTGATTATAACATCTCACCAATTTTTTAAAAATATGCTTGTACATATGTCACATGGCTCAGAAATTTTATATTAATGAAAAAATGGTAATATATCAATATTGTAATGATCAGAGTTGTGAATCCCTTTGGATAAGAAAATGATTGTTCTCTAATCATCTTCTGTACCATGCTGGGTGGATTTACTCTTTCTTTCAGCTTAGTTCAAGCTGCAGCACTGACACGTATAATCTCACTTACTAGAATTCCATACTGCTTCAACACTAAGAGCTGTGCAGTTGTATTACATTGTGGGGTCTGCTCTGCATGGGCTGTTTTGTTGCCCTATTTTAATTAAGAATGTAAGTGTACCATAATAGTACACTAAGATCCTTATTAAAGTAAGAAATATTCAAAAGCAAAGAAAATATTCTAATGGCTACATTAGAAATAAATATGTCTTTTTATTAAAAAAAGCAATTAAGTTTTAGGTTGGGTGTTTTTTTTTTTTTTTTTTTCCTAGATCTTACTTGTCTGTTTGCATTTAGAGATACCAGGTCTGGGCCAGAAGGCTCTGAGTACAGGTATCTCTGTAGTAGCAGAATTCATTTTACAGAGGTATCACTAATTTAAGCTGTGGTGGATTTGACATTTGATTCTGCATTTTTTAACTAATTGTCAAATTATATACACTGTAGTTAGATGTTTCTAGATATGTGATTAATGTTTTCAAAAGGGGTGTGTTTTGTTTAAAGGGTTATTCAAATATGTGGGAAGGCAGTATATGAATTGCCTGTTTTCGATTAGAACACATGGAGCTTCCTAGTCCTTCTTACCCAGGAGAATACTAAGCAAAAGTTTGCTGAAATTATTTCCATAAGCCAAAGATACAAAAAGTTTAAGAGACCTAAGGCTCCAGTTGCCGGTGACCACAAGATCACTATTGAAATTATTCACCCAAAGCCAATACATAGCCGTGTCAGTACTTTGTGTGAGCAATGAAGTATCGTTAATCTGATTTATTTCTTTGTCATAGGCAAATTTTATTAAAATACCGTAGAGGTGAACAGATAGTTGAGGAAGTTTCTGCAGGTTGCAAGTTTCTACAATGAAATCATAATTACCTAACTTGGTACAAATGCTTGGATAATGTTGAGAACAATACCTCAGAAGCTAAACTTATTTTATCTTTCTAGCAGCATCTCACTCTAACAAACAAGGAAACTGTGATTCAGTGCAGGAAAAACTGTAAAACAATCTGTCAAACTCCAGGAACAGGTGAAAGACTTTTGGTGGATTTTTACATGTCTCTCCTATATGAAAATACACTGTAGAGCACTTTCTACAGCATTTCTGCTCTCTAATGACCTCTTTTCCTACACAGGTTTCTTCCTGCTCTTTACTCTTCACGCATACAGCATGTCTTGGGCAGTCCAGGGTTGAAAGCAAGGTATGCTCCAGCTGGGACTCTAATAAGCTTTTGCTAGCCTATAATCAAATCATTTTTATAAACTAAGCAATATCAGACCTCATCATGTGGCTAGAAGACCTCCAAGAAGCACACAACATTACAGAAGTGGTTTTAGTGGTTCAGTAGCTGGTACCCTTTCCTTCCATATCAGTAATAATCTGCTTATAGAGCCTGGCATCGCAGCTACTGTAGAGCGTTCTGTCTCAAGAGGTATATGTGTAAGCCATCTTTCTTACCATCTTTTATAATACCCATGATCAGTGGACATGTCTTGAAATAATTTATTTCTCCATAAAATAGTTCCCAGACTCAGCAGTGTTTTGCTTTTGTCATTTTTTTTTCTCCAGAAATTTGAGTGCTTGTCTGAAAATAAAAAAAAAAAAAAAAAAACAAAAACCACAAACTATTACTGAATTTAAAATTAGTTATTTTTAGTGTTTTGGTTACAAAAAAAAATAAGAATATTTTTGTTCAGGTGGATTTTTCTTGGAGCACTCTAAAATTTAGAAAGTACAGAATTTTTCTACTGAATTTTCTGTTTCATAAAAGAGGTTTTAAATTAATAATTTTGACTATAAAAGAACTCAGAGTTGGTGTCTATCTGGAGGAACAAAATCTATGGTGCTTCCATACAGAAACAGTCTTATTCAAAAATATTTTTGCTTCAGGGCCTTTTCTTGAGGCTGTTGATATAAGTGTTGATAGAGCTGTGACCATCCAGAACCAATGAAATTCTGCCTCTGGATGTTTGGTTAGTAAATTCAAATAGAACTTTGATATGTAAAATCATTATAGGTTACAACTTCCTTCACAGTATTTTAGAATCTGTCTTTCTGTTTCTCTTGAGGTTACCCAATTGCCAAATATATATTGTCATAAAGCTTGATTATGGTTTTATTAATGTTTTCTGTATTATTGTTCTTCATCCTACTTAGGATCAACATTATGGAGCATAGACAGTAATACTTATAAAAGCAAATAACAGAAGGAAAGAGCCATGATTTTAACTAATTCAAAAAACAGATCATATCTGAAAACTAAATAAAGTAGCAGAGTTTGCTACTCCAACATTTTAAAATCCAAGGGGGGCACTCTCAGTGGTAGGTGTTCAGCATCACTTTCAAGAATGGTAATATTCAGGTGACTCAGAGGTAAAGGCTTCAGATATTTTATATTAAGTTGCATGAAATTCAAATTTTAAGGCTTTAGTTTACTTGAAGCAAAGGTAGAGGATGGTGACTGACACTTATAAAACAAGAGGCTATATTTATACCACCAAATTATGTTGAAATACCATTACATTTTTGTGCAGTACTTTCTATATCACATTTTCCTTTGTATTTGCATTGAGCTTGAAGAGCTGTTCCAACAGCCAAAGAGCAAATGCTGCAATCAACCCCTTGTCTTGTTTATAGCAGTGTTCTGCAGACCTTTGACAGGTAAACCACAGTCCGTACTGGATAGATAATATTAAGGAAAGTTTTCCCTGGGAATAGATAACTTAATCTGGTCCTGGAGAGCACAATCCTACAAGTTAACTTTTTAAATTACTTTTTTAAAAACAGTGTATCATATTTCTGCTTTTAAAGAACACTTTCTGGGGAGTTATATCTTTGAATGTTCCCATGTTATTGATATTCTAAGACACTCAGAATGGAATGCAGAGTTCATTTCCTCTTTCTTCAGGGAATACCTTAAGCTGCTTGCTCCTCCTTCAATTTGGCACTGATGGCCCAAAGTACTGATCATTCCTCATATAAGAATATAATCTCTGTCAACATTTGGAAATAAAAACAAGTAATTTTTCTTCAGTGGTGAATAAACTGAAAGAAGAGACTTGTGTCTCTACACCTCCTCAGGGAGGAGCATTTTGCTACATGTTGGCTGTCACAAGTACTAAAAAAGGAAGGCTCTCTGAGATTTCACTAATATTTTATACAGAATCGTAGATAATTTTCACTACAAAATGAAGAGAGGGAGGAAATATAAGATGAGTGAATTAGAGTTGTCTGGTTTTAGGGCTTGCACTAAACTCCAGATCAAGCATGGTACAGTACTGTTTATATTAAATTGCTTTTTCATTTACTATATATTATGATCAGGAAAGGGTCTTGCCTTCTGTTTGACTTTGAATAAATGTTTGTCTGTAAAACAAAGGTGCTCTAGCTTAGCTGTAAGCCGACACCTCTCTGGATTTGTGTTTGAAGGGTTTAGACTGAAGGGCATCAAAGAGACAAGCAAGTATGATCTTCTCTTTAGGACTACACATACCTCAAAAGAGCATTTAAAATTACAAACCAAGTTCTACCTAACAATCAAGAATCTCCTTGTATTTTACACTTACTGTAGTTATCGGTGTTTGGGGTTTAGGTTTTTTTTTTGTTTTGTTTTTGTTTTTGTTTTTTTTTCCTTTCCATTTTAATACATAACTCCACAATATTGCTTGCTATCTGCAATATGTTTACATGAATCATTAAAGGCACCTGATGAATACTTGGATAAGAAGCAACATTAGAAGATTGGTAATATTTATCTATACATAGACTAGGAAGAATGAGAAGCTATCCTTTCTTCTTCAGATACCCCTACAGAGAATGCCTTTCCATGTTCTCAGGATATTAAAGTACCAATTCTCAAGCAGTTTTAAATTTTTATTTTTAAGGGGAAATTACATGACATGCCAAATAAACAGTAGCAAAATATCCCTTTTTAAATTTTGGAAAATAGCTGTATGATTTGTTGGTTTTATTCTATAAGATAATAATAAACAGGATGAATGTCTGAAAAGTAGATTTAAAAACTGATTTAGCTAGAATGTATGCAGTTCTTTTGGAAATGCAACAAGCAATAATTTTGTTTTCAATCTTAAACAATGCCTTTATGAGGACATTTTCTCCTTTTTTAAAAGAAGGAAAAAATGGCATTAATAATTTATTATTTAGATTGAAGTACATTTAAAAGGATGCAGTTAATGTTATAGCCCAGTACCCAAAGCCCCTGAAAAAAAGGACAGAATTTAAGCAAAGCTGTTATTCAGCCTTTGGCTACTTTCAGTATAATTAAGATTAAAAAAAAAAAAAAAAAAAAAGTGCACTCAACTCCCCCTATCCTCTTTTATCACCGTCTTGACTTAAATTCTTTTGTTTTCCAGACTTCCAAAAAGTGCATTCAAAGTTTGCAGAGCTTTTTCTTTCCATTAGATTTGATTTTTCTAAAAAAACCCCCACCACAGTGGCATCTGGCTTTCAGATGAAAATTTAATCACTCTCCCCATATCCATTCAGATGGATCATAAATGCTGCCTATTTTCATGCAACAGTCTGTCCATTAAAAATGGGTTTATCTTTTGACTGGTATAAGGTGATCATCATTTTTGCTTTTATTTATATATCCTTTTTATTTCTAACAGAGTATGCTCTTAAACAGCAACTATATTGTTCACGGTATCAAAATCTACAGCTGTAAGTTCACAACATTCAGTGCAAGTAAGTTTAGTATACAGCATTTCAATATTGCTAGGCATTTTTTTAGTTTTCCTTTAGCACTATATTCAGTAATGAAAAATATTAGTATTTATTTATTTTCTCATATTACTAATTCTTTAAAGGCTTTAATGTGTGGTGCTTTTTTTAAAAAAAAACAATTCCTAACTTTAAGTTTCTTATGAGAATTGAGCAAATGAGAAATGGCTATGAGTTTTCAGTAAGTTGATTCATCATCACAAAATGTTGTTAATGAAATTAAAATAATTAATGTGTTTTAAATGGGCATCAAGTTCAGATTTTATTAAGAAGCAAATGATATAATAAAATTTCTATTGCATATATCACGAAGAAAAGTCATTGACCTGAATGCATCAGTGACAATCTTTATGCACTTATCACACCCAGGGTGAAGAAATATATGTCTTCAGTTCTGCAAGGATAGGAAAACTACGATGCAAAGAGGTCAGTAAGAATTTCTCCATCATTCAGATTGCAACCTGTGGGCAGCAGGCAATACAAATGTTTGACATGAAAGTACTTCTCTTTTTCTCACAGAACGGGAAAGCTCATCAGAGTGTTTCGTACAGCGGTTACCGCATGATGCTGTGCCATGGCCCGCTAACTACCACATGTCAGCAGCACATGAACCGCTCTGCCCGAGCACGCAGCACCGCTGCCAGACGGCACAGCAGCGGGCACAGCACCAGTGCAGCAGCGGGCACAGCACCAGTGCAGCAGCGGGCACGGCACCAGTGCAGCAGCGGGCACGGCACCAGTGCAGCAGTGGGCACAGCACCAGTGCAGCAGCGGGCACGGGCACCAGTGCAGCAGCAGGCATGGCACCAGTGCAGCAGTGGGCACGGGCTCCAGTGCAGCAGTGGGCACAGCACCAGTGCAGCAGCGGGCACAGCACCAGTGCAGCAGCGGGCACAGCACCAGTGCAGCAGCGGGCACGGGCACCAGTGCAGCAGCAGGCATGGCACCAGTGCAGCAGTGGGCACGGGCTCCAGTGCAGCAGTGGGCACAGCACCAGTGCAGCAGCGGGCACAGCACCAGTGCAGCAGCGGGCACGGCACCAGTGCAGCAGCAGGCACGGCACCAGTGCAGCAGTGGGCACGGGCTCCAGTGCAGCAGTGGGCACAGCACCAGTGCAGCAGCGGGCACAGCACCAGTGCAGCAGTGGGCACAGCACCAGTGCAGCAGCGGGCACAGCAGCAGTGCAGCAGCGGGCACGGGCACCAGTGCAGCAGCGGGCACAGCACCAGTGCAGCAGCGGGCACGGCACCAGTGCAGCAGCAGGCACGGCACCAGTGCAGCAGTGGGCACGGGCTCCAGTGCAGCAGTGGGCACAGCACCAGTGCAGCAGCGGGCACAGCACCAGTGCAGCAGTGGGCACAGCACCAGTGCAGCAGCGGGCACAGCAGCAGTGCAGCAGCGGGCACGGGCACCAGTGCAGCAGCGGGCACGGGCACCAGTGCAGCAGCGGGCACAGCAGCAGTGCAGCAGCGGGCACGGGCACCAGTGCAGCAGTGGGCACAGCACCAGTGCAGCAGCGGGCACAGCACCAGTGCAGCAGCGGGCACAGCACCAGTGCAGCAGCGGGCACAGCACCAGTGCAGCAGCGGGCTGCAGTCCCTGACACCTCACGTGAGCTGCCACGGCTTGACGCAGAAGCCTCAACTGCTTCGCTTCTTACCCACACTCTGTTTCTTCTCCGTTACACTTGGAGGTACACATCAAGCGGCATAATTAAAACTGTACATACTGTGTAGTAGCTATGCTTTATCATATGCAGTTTCTACCACCATATTTCTTATTCCTGGAATAAAAGTGAATAATAGGAAAATTATACTAGTGCCTACAAACTTTTTTGGTGCTGTTCTCCCCTAACAACAGCAGTAACCTCACTGGTATTTATTTCCTTGGGCTTGACTGAAAAAGGGAAAAAATCACTCTGAAGGCTCATAATTATGTAATTCAAAGAAAAGGAAGATCTACAGGAATCAGACATGAAGAATAAAACCAGGCACATTTACTTTGCACAAGATAAAGTACAGTTGTGCTTCCAGGCATAAGACATCCAGCAAGTGTCGAGGGTTAGGAAGACACTTTTTAGTTTAATAATTGTGGTCACTGTGGGAGTTACCTGGATCTAAAGATGCACCTGGCAGTGACCACTGCCTCAGCAGGAAGTACTATGAGGAGATGTTGTGATCTTCAGGAAGGCCTGAAAATTATTAAAGCATCTGTGCTGTGCTGTAAGCGAACCTAGTATAATTATGGCATTAAGTCCAGATACGATTAAACAGTACTATTTCAGTTTAGGCTTTCAGTTCAACTCCGTGATCCTGAATAGAAAAGAAAGGGCTATTCCATTAGCTGGAAACTGGATTCTTTCTATGGAACCACAATCTGGTGGCCATGGGAGACAGTAACTTGAACATTTGTGTGTGGCAAATGCAAGTAAATGGTTTGGAGCTACCTGTTGAATGCCTTCTGAGAAGGGCACAAATACTGAATGGGTACGAGGTAGAGAGGTCTGAAAAATAGTTTAACAAGGTGGAAATGGAGAAATGCAGAGATGCAAAACTGGAGAAATGTAACAGATTTTTTTTTTTTTTTTAAAATAGAATATGTTTCTGAGATTAGGGAAATACTGTAATATATTAATAAATTGCTTATTTAATCAATTTGAAGATTTACAAACCAGAGAAGTCATCCCCGGCTGTTTAAAAACATGAGTCTTTCTATTTTATAATCCTATGAATTCTGAAAGAAGTAAAGAAAAACAAATTCAGATAACAGTAGGTAAATCTATTGTTTAAATCTATTTATTTATATATTTTTACATTACAGCATTTTAAAATTAAGTCTTTTCTATATCAGGTGAGAATTCCATTTAAATAGGAGTAGACTACTAAATTACATTAGGGCAACACAGTTCTATAAAGAAGCCTGGAGTGAAACTGCACTGTTGGTATTTCACTCCCAGTAAACTGAGACTCACATTTTATCTGACATGCTGTTGACTGGCTTTTCACATCTCATGTTATTAAACTAACCATTAAGGAAAATCAGAAAAGCCAGTGATTCATAAATCAGTATGTATGGTCTAATATGTGAAGTATTTTTCTGGAAATGTAGGAAACCACAGATATAAAACTAAAGTATCCATTTAAATGGGAAAGAAATAAGTAGAAACATCACTCATTAAATACTTTTTATTAAAGAAATGGCTCATTATCCTTTTGTGTGACTCATGAAGTTGCCATCAATCAGCTATGTAATCTGTAATTATATAACATTTCTCTGCCAACACGGGTGCAAAAAATCCATAGCTAGAATTCGATTAACTCTGACTCAAGGGACTGCTACAGGACATTGGACTTTACAGTTATGATTTTTGAAAATGACTACTTAATTTGCATGCCTTAATATTTGGATTTTCAGACAACTTCAGAAACAGCAAGGTGCACACTCTTTTAAAGTCATCTCCTTTTAAGCCAGTTCAATGACTGCCTTCTCCAATGTTCAACATTAAAACTACCATAGAACAGTTCAGAAATCTTACAGCAGAAAATTATTAAACAACAAAATGATGTGTTTCTTAGCACCATGAGGTGACATTTTGCTTGTATTAAACATGTAGTGTAACTATGGGTATTTTCATTATACATATGCATAGCTAATCCTGTTTAAAAGCATGATACAGTGAGTAAAAAATGGAAAGTCTTTTTTCTGTCCTTAATCCCTGTATTTCAGATGCATTTTCTTCTGTTTACTTGGCTCACTGACTGCAAATGAGAACACTCATATTTTCTTCTACCTTCTAATTTACTTTTTGTATTCTTATTACTATAGCCGAAGTCTGAAAGATCCCCTCACTCAATTTCTTTTTGAAATAGAGGTAAACCAAGGACTTTTCAATATTAAGTGTTACGCTCTCTCCAAAATGTGACTTCTGCTGTTCTCTCACATCCCATTCCCTCAAATACCTCCTCTAAATTACGCCCTCTCCCTCCCCAGCCCACACCCCCAAGGAAATCTTTCATATTTCTATTTCAATAACTGATGACAAGATGAAAAGCAGTATGCAAGGTAAGGACAGAACACTAATTGATATAAATCTGAAATGACAGTAATGGTCTCTGTTTGGGCCATGACTGGACACTTCTGTGTAATGAAAAATCCTCCATAGTTAGTAATTGTTGTCCTTCCAGTAATATTAGCTAAGATAATGTTTTAATAGATTTTTGAACAGAAGTCTTAGTTCTGCTGTGCAAAGCTGAAACACAGCAACAGAAGAATTTTTTCCATCTCTGCAGCATTTCTAGAGTGGGATTTATTTTTTTTCCAGAAATATGGAATAAAAAAAAAAAAAAAAGAAAAAAAAAATTGGCAACTTTCATTGTAATTAGTCCATTTCACCAAGCAATAGATGGTTTCATTATTATTCATTTCTGGCCTCTAAAGAGATTTCAGAAGTTTTATTCGAAATTTTTCATGAATAAGATTTCATGTGTCTGTGATTGTAATACAGAAAACTGAAAATTACCTTTTCCAAGTCAAGCACTGTGACTGTAATATGAAAAGAAAGATGATGCAACATTAATTGCTTCTGTGGTAAGAAAGAGTTCTGGCAAGGTGTGAAAATAATGCAGTGTTGCCCTTAACTTTATATGCTCTTAGAACTGGATCCTGCATTTTAAGATTTTCTTGTTGTTTGACATAATGCTAGCAATCTATGCCAAAATAACAGAAGTTTCTGCAGTGCAGCTCTAAGATTTGAGAGAAAAATCCACAATAAACAAAAACCCGCCACTGGAAATCATAAGCAATGAAGTCAAGAATAGAAAGAACAAATAAGGGAAAGGTAAAATTGTCAAGAGTCTTCCAGGTGACCTGCGAAAGTCTGGCTCTCCCCCTCTCTGGCTCTGGGTCTTTCAGCTCCTTATGCACCACCCAGGCCAGTTTGGAACAAGCAGCTGTGTTGCACAGCAGCTGGGGATCAAGGCTCTGTCTCCCTGCATGTATTGGCCTAACCACAGCTTCCCAGTTGCCCCCCCTGGAAGACTCTTAATTACAATTTATTTTAGGAGGAAGAAAGGGATAGCTGCTTCATAGGTGGAGTTTTATTTAAAATTTTAGGAAAAAAAAAAAAGGTCCAATAACAACATGCTAAAGAAACCTATACATTTGAAAACCATTCCAAGAGATGTTTCTCAGACTGTTCTTTAAAAGTTTAGGTTGCTTTTGAATGGTTGGGATTGAGGTTTTCAGGTACTAATAGCTTGGTCAAATATCAGTGACGTTCAACTTGGTGTCCATCAGGATCCTCAAGGCCTTTTCTGCCAATCTGCTTTCCAGCTGGGCAGCCTCCAGCATATACTGGTACCTGGGACTGTTCCTCCCCAGGTGCAGGACTTTGCAATTCTCATTGCTGAACTTCATGCGGTTCCTGTTGGCCCATTTCTCCAGCCTGTTGAAGGTCCCTCTGGATGGCAGCATGACCCTCTGACATGAACCACACCTCCCAGTTTTGTGTCATCTTCAAGCTTGCTGAAGATACACTCTGCCCCATCAACCAGATCATTAATGAAGATGAATTAATGTTCATTTATGAACAGGATTGAACCCAGGATTGATCCCTTGGGGTACACGGCTAGTTACTGGCCTCCAATTAGAATTCATGCCACTCATCACTGTCCTCTGGGCTTGGCTGCTCAGCCACCTCTCAATCCACCTCACTGTCTCCTCATCCAGCCCATATATCAACAGCTAGTACACTAGCTGTATGCTACCTCACTAGTATGCTCTGGCTGCATTGCACTGCTCTAGTAACTACTCAAACTGCTTATGGTAAAACAGCCATAAACATGGCTTAACTCGCCTCTTTTGGAGAGGTTTATTCTAATAGAGTGATGTAAATCAAAGAGCTCACTACTGAACATGCCTTCAAAAAAGGAAATAAAGATAAACATGTTCTTTTACTCAAGGAAAAGATGGATTGCAGGTGGCAGCCAACATAATTCAAAATTTCAGATGAAAAGATATATAGGGAGTACAAGTGATCCTCTTCCAACAACTTCTGGACAAAATAGGCCAGAGCAGTCTTCCTCTCCACAGACAAAAACTTCAGGCACGTGCTGAGCTATTATGAAGTATTGTAAATAAAATATTTGCTAAAATTAGCCTTTCCATATCCATCTAGAACCAAGCAATGATCATATACATACACACACATACTTACACACACATACCTACACACACAAGTATTTTGCTAAGTGTTGGCAGTCACTCAGATAAGGAGCTAACATAAATAGGTGTTACTGTTTCAAATAATCACCAGTAAAGAAGAACAGGTTGGTATCTGTGTTTACACATCTATTTTGAACCTCCAGAAGCTTCATCAAGATATTCACATAAATATGGGTAATTTCAAAACATCAGTAAATAAAAATGGATGCAGCAGAATTTTGGACTCTTTGCAGCAAGTGAAGCAAGGTAAGTTCAAGGCACCTTGCTCACAGGTGAGCGTTCTGGATATGTGGATTTAAAGGACTCATCAATGTGATAAGTAAACAGTAGATACAGCTGGAAGGACTCCTAGGAATGTGGATTGTTCTTGGCTGTTTATAGAGACAAGTACTCCATGTTCTCTTCAAACAAAAGTAGGCAGTATTAGGACTTCAACTATGACATTTTTGTTGTATTTCCTCTCATTGCCATGGTTTAGCTAGCTGTCCAGTTTTGACAACTGTAATTTCCTCTGTGTATAAACTACATTTGGTTAACTCTTTAGAAGAAATGAGCTGAAAGGAGCTTTGATCTTCTCTTACCCTTACGGCTTTCAGGGCTCATTTGAGAGACATATGGATATGTGGTTTATCAGGTATCTCTGTTCCTGCAGCCAAAGTCAACACTGAAAACCAACCAATAAGAAAATATTTTGGAAAAGCATGCCCCTTCGTGCTGTCGTATGGTATGAGACTTCGGTCTTTAAGGAGTGGTTGAGTAGATCAGTCCACAAATACAAAGGTACTTCAACATTTCTTCATTGGAAGACAAACTGTTGGCTCTAAAATGAACGCAGACAAGACTGCATGGCAGAGATGTCATGAATTTTTACCCATGAATTGGTAACTAAATGCTAGACAGGGCATTTGCTTATGCAGTGGATTTGATTCTTTGTCAGTGGCTTTCAGCCTTTCAGAAAGACATCTAGATCTGGTATTGCAAACATAGAATAAGAATCAAACAGAAGAAGAAGGTGTTACGTGGGATTATTTTGCTGGTATAATACTGAATGCCAGGCCAAATAACAGTTGTCCTTTTAGCTCACAGAAGTCAAAAATCTTTTTGGTGTTCCAGTACTGACTTCTCATACAGAACATTAAGTTCCTGTCTCTAACCCTTCAATTGTTGTAGCTGAAACAAGGAACCATAAAACACGCATTAAAATGCTTGAGTATCATCAACTTTGATGGGCTGAAAAATGTCAGGAGCATAAAGAGAACAAAATAACAGTACATAACATTTTTTCATGGATTAGTTTCATAACTGCTGTTTTTTTCTTATCTTTAAGAAAGTCTTTTCTAAGATGCATGCTCTTCAATCCTCTCTGTGACTCTTACAAACAAACCCAGACTGATGAACAGTCCTTGACAAATGAACAAAAGCTTAAAATAAAATAATGTTTCAGGTGAATGTCTGTTACAACCTGTGCCTTTATTATTATTTCATACCTGACAGTATATACAGCTATTTATTGGACATTCAGCCTGCTATGGAGTGGTGCCTGATTACACAGCAGTCCAACATAAATGAAGCTGTGCTAATTTTCCACAATCTAGCTCTGTTTGTCGAGGTTAGATTGCAGTCTTAGGGAAGATATTTGATTACAAACTACATCCAGTTCATAAGCAGAATCTGACTCGATACAAAAATGTAGGCAACTTTAGCTGAATGACTTAAATGATGCACACAAATGCATACATTGCACACAAACGCAAGGGATTTTCAAATCAAGCTGGAGACTGCAGCAGTGGCATTCTTCTGCTGTCCTGAATACAGAAAAGCCTAGGCTTTCACAATAGACATGTACTAACAAAGTACTAACAAACAGCCCCACGCTGTGGACACAGCATGTACTAGTAAAATAACACGCAAATTTACTGTACTAGAGCTGTCTGTAGTCTCACCCAGCCCTGACAAGATATACTGAAAATTATCAGATTGTGATTAATATATCTTATTTTCATATTAAATTTGTCTAGAGCATTGGGAAGAGGAGGAACTTCTCAAAAAGACAGTTGGTAGATTTGAAAATTATTTTTAAATTTTTTTTAGTGTAGCAGGGAAAAAAATCAACTGCGGAAATTCTGAAAGAAAAGCAGTCGAGTGGCATGTGGTCCTGGCAGCCCTCTGGGACCAGAACTCAGTAGTTCTCTGTAGCAGCATTAGTGGACATCCCACACTTGGTAGCTGAGAACAATTGTTATGCTGGAGCATAATAGTAATCTCCTCCAGACTTGTTGAACATGAAGATTTTAAGACTTCTTTTCTGAAAGTTAAGGTTTGAAGAATTTTCCAGGGCTTCAGCAGACTTGGATACATAATTCTTTACAGGACATGGCAGAATCTTTCTTCCCTTTCTAGGAAGCTGCTTCTGATCTGATCCTGGATCTATCATCTTCGTTTCATTCTAAGAGGGGGAAAAAAGGCCTTTATGAATGTTTCTGCCAACATCCCTTTCATTTGGCTGTGGGGTGGAGCTGCTCTGGGTAAAGGGAACCTCCTTGGTAGCCACCCACTGTGCAGCCCTGCATCAGGAGCTGAAAAGAAAGGTTGTTTTCCCAATTTGCAAGCAACAACAATATGTTCAGGAATGAAGAAATGCATACTCCACCTAGTCCCATGAGCCTCCTCTCTCCCCTGTGGCCTATTTAAAGTTATTCTGGTACTCTTTATTGGACTCCAGCTCTTAAGTGAATACCTTCAAACTTTAGACCCTTCAAGCTAAGTAATCGTAAGCAAAGCTGGGGAAAAACTGAGCACACACAAACTATTGTTCCTAGTGAGTCATAGTATCATTTCCCAGAGTGACAAAATTGGTGAGACTCCAGCGCTCCTCCTTTTAGAGCAGATGGTAGAAAATTTTTAATTTGGCATTATTATTGTGTAACACCAGCAATCAAGATGACAGTTTACAGAAAGATATAGAGACAAGATCCCTGTCACAAAGTTCTCACGTTTTGTGAGAAAATAGTTAAAAAAAAACAGATGGAGACTTTAAATTGCTGAGGGGCTCCCCCTCCCCGCAAATATGCAAAGTGACTTTTATTTTAAAATAGAGTCCTAGACAATAATAATGTAACACATATCATCATCAAAATTAAATAATTATTCACTTCCAAACTTTTAATTGGTTTTCCAAATCAGACACTATAAAAAATAAAATAAAAAAAAAAATCTGACTTGGGCTTTATATAATCAGCTAAAAATATATCTCAGCCACTCCATAGTGTTGCACAGACTACTGCACTGCATTTAGCATTGGTGTAAGTGGTCGGAAAGAAGCCTGTCCAGGGTGGTGCAAAATCTCCTGCAGTATGGATCTGCTGAGGAGGCAGAGGATAAATTTATTACGTAAGTTCCTTTGGCTCCTTGGGGAGCCAAATTGTTTTTCAGGTAGTAACTTAGCAAAACAGGTACCTGGCAAACGTGCCAAAGAGTAGCAATTCCTCCCTGGACTTGTATTTTAAGTAGCTTAAGGGCAATCATGCCATTGGGAGGTGTCTCTGCATGCAATTTATACAGCAGAATTTGCCATCTTCTGAATGGAATAATTAGCTTCTTGGCCAGAAAACAGGATGCTCCACAATAAAAGTGTGCTCATACCCAAGTGGAAAAAAGTGGGTAAGAAATCCTTCCTTGTACTCTTAGCTTGAATTAGTGCAATTAAAGAGATCAGATTACAATATACATCACCACATTGCCAATAATCCATTGCATGGGCCTCCTTATTCCCTAAATTGTACAACCAACACTCAGAAGCATGCATATTTAATTCTGATATCTACTTTTTGCATAGTGCTACGTGTGAACCTTTCTGACAGTTGGTGGGTTTTTTCTGATGAATGACTAAAAAGATCATGGAATCTAGCAATATAAAATTGCTTTGCATATTAATGTTGTATAGTGCTGATGTGATGTGTGCTTTGAAATGTGCTTGTTTTTTTGTTTTTTTGTTTTTTTTTTTAAGTGATTGCAAATCATGTATTTTAATTGCAACATCAAGAGAAATGGTCTTGAGAATACGCCTTAAATGGTTAGGCTAAACAGGAATTACAGTTTGGAATCTTACTTTAAAAACAATAGAGGCATCTAGTGGAAGTGTTTGAGGACTGCAGCTGTCAGAGAATGCATTAATGCACAGCTGATTTGCTCACGCTGCTTCTTCCCGGATTGAATTTCATGAATTGAATGACAAACGCCAGCAGTGTTTACGTTTTACTTAAGAAGACGCAAATCTTAAACTTAATAGCATTCAGGCACTGTGAGACAAATGTGATTTAGGAGCCTAAGACATATTTTGCAAAAGTGATCTGAGCAAGTTGGGCCACAGAAGCATTTATATAGGCAGTGGTAACACTGCTATTTCTTTAAGACTTGTGACCAGTTGCAGTGCAATTTATAGTCCTTGACTACCTAAGCTATTAGATTCCTTACAAAACATGACTGAATTAGGAATGCAGAATTCAGTCAGCTGCCTGAATGAGCTACTCAAAATAGCCCATAGGAAACACTGATAGGTGCAAAGTCTTTTACGCAGTCTTTTCACAGTGGTAGGTCGAAGGGTATGGATCCACAGCCTCAAACCCTCTCTGACTTAAGTTTTTCTTTTAAAAGCTGACAGGTTGAAGTAGGGAGTGTCAGTCTTCCTTCCAACTGCAAGAAAATAAATATCCTGTCCCACTCGTTTATCTATTACTTTGTTAGAGGTCTCCCCCAGGACATAGGAGAGGAAGTTCGATTTCCTTCGCTGCCTGAGAGCACACCTTTTTATTTCCTATCATATACTCCAGGGAAGGAGCAAACAACTTGGTAGAAATCCAAAAGCGGGGCTCTTCTTGAGCCCAAGAAGAAACCCAAACTACTGCCAGAGTACAAAGCATACAAGAAGCATGAAGGTCTAGGGCTTGGTGACACGTTTGGCTGCTTTTTAATTGTCCCTTCCTCTTAGACTGCAAGGCAAAACACACCGTAGAAACATCTGAATGCTAACATATTCAGAACACATTACAGAAGTATTTGTAGACTCCCTGCCTAAGCTTAACACACTGTGCTGGTTAGCCAAGTTGCCCAAGAAGCCTAACGTGGGTGTGTGTTTCCCTGGGATTGTGACAGGTCCTTGTGATAGCAGAGTCATTTCTCCAAAATACTTCACTGCCTGGCAAGGGCGGGCATCTTCATAGTTTTGGTCAGCTGAGCTCCACAATATGACTAGAGGAATAAAACTTGAAATTCTAAGGTATGCAAGTGAAGAAGTAGCCAGGTAACTTCAAGCAGTTTATTCCTAGACTAGTCCCATAATTCTCACAGCATTTTCAAAATGTAATTTTTGAGTATGCTTCAACTCTATCCATGTATCCTCACAAAAAAAAAAAAAAACAAAAACAAAAACCAACATTAGGTTTAAACAAGATGTGGGTTTTCAATCTCTAGGCAAATTTCACTTAAAATAAATTAAAATATGGGGCTCATATTTGCTCATTCCTCTCCTTGTTTGAGTGTAGGAATTAATCATAAAGCCTACCCTCACAACTTTAAACCACAAGTTTATTACTTCCTCTGCTAACCACACTGTCATTTATTTCCTCCTCAATTTTCCTTCTCTTGTTGTGATGGATCTCTTCCCCAAATTGCACTGTGGGCTCAGATTTGTCGTGTCTACTATTGTTTTTTCTCCAACAGGTATAGAATTTGATTAATGAAGGTGGGCTGCAGCCCGGGCTTTACGCTCCACGGTGCCGCCGCTTCCTTCTCGTTGAGTTTTCAAGGAATTTTCTGCTTTTACGCCCCCGTGTTTCTACGATCTCCGCAGCCCGGGATCCCCGCGGGCGAAGGGGGACACAAGGCCCGGGGGGGCCTCGCTGGCGGCGGTTTTACTTCACGCTGGGGTCGCTGGTGCCTGATGGCGACCCAGCCAGCTCCCCCCACTCCCTTTAAAAACACAAAAGACAAGAATTTCGCCTTTTCGGCTCCATCGCCCCGCCACGGGCCCTCGCTCCGGGAACCGCCGAGCGCACTCGGTCCCTTCCGGGCGCGTCCCTTCCCCCGAAGGGCGTTGACCGGCTTCCCCCCCGCCCCAGCTCGCCTCAGGGAGGTCGGAGGAGGGTCCCCGCCTCTTCGCAGCCGGCCCCGTTCCGCGAAGGGTTTCGAGGCGTTTTGGCCGGCGCCGGCCGCCCTCCGCCAGGTGCTGCCGCGTTGCCATGGCATCGTCTGCTCGGACCGGGGAGGCGGCGCGGCCTGGCCGGGCCTGAGCAGCGGGGAGCCCGCGGGGCCGTAGCCCGGCCGCCGGCCGCCGCAGAGGGCTGCGCGGGCCCGCTGGCCGATCCCCCGCCTCCTTCTTCCCCGCCGCCGCCGCTTTCGCCTTCGCCTTGCCCCGCCGCTGCGCGCCGCGACCCCGAGGTTCCGGCGGCGGCGGGGAAGATGGCGGGGAACGGCGGAGGCTTCGCTGGCGCCGGGAGCGGGGAAATCATCCAGCTCAACGTGGGCGGCACCAGGTGAGCCGAGGGGGACAGGCCGCGGGCCCGGCCGGCGCGCACCGGAGGGCGGGCGGGAGTGAGGGGCCGCGGCCGGAGCCTGCCGGGGGTCTCCCCGAAGGGAGGCGGCGCCCGGCCGCGGCGGCTGGTGAGCTGGGCCGGTGGGCGCTCCGTCCCGGCGGGGCGGCGGAGCAGGCTCGCCGGGGACCCGGCCGCCGGGGCTCCGCGCTCTGGACGTGGTGCTGCCTCCCGCGGGGGGGCCTGAGTGAAGCTGCACCCCCGTGCTGGCGGGAGGCTGAGCCGGGGGTACCTAACGCGGGAGGTGCCGGCGGTGCTGCGGGGTGTCTGCCTGCCAGTCGGGGGTTTCTGGATACGCGCTCCGGTGACGGGTCTCTGGGTATACTGCTTCGGGAGAGAGGAGGACGGAGAGCTCTGCTTTGCCGTCAGATCTGTAGGCTTCTAGTAGTCAGCCTATCTACCAGCCTCAGAGACTAAGGTATTGAAAAGGCTGATATGATATTGCTGCTGTCAGCCAGAATAAAGAATTGCTTCGTATTCGAATGCATGCTGGAAGTGTGGAACATGGCATATGTGGACGTTTTGGCAGGCTGAGAGAGAGAATTGTGGGACAGCTGTGGTCAGAATCCCTGTGATAAATTGTGCAAATGTTCCTGTCAAAATGCTCAGGCATGAAATCATTCAGATTACCGTAGCTAGTAAATACTGCAGTAATGTGTCTTCCAGAGTCTGCATGCAACGTGAAACCACCTCCAAGTAGTAGAAACCACTACTACTATTTTAAGAATTTTCTTGCATTACCCAGAAGATGCACTCATTCTTACAACTACAGTGTGTGCTGCAGCCTTTCTTAAAGGACGATGCTGTACAAACTGATACAGAATTCCTATTTGTTATAATAAGATATTAACAACCCAGTTCAGCCCAGAAGAGCTGCTTATAACTTCCATAGGCAAAACTCTCCTATAATGATGCTTTCAGGATAACTTTGATGTTGGCTTGGACCAGATTTTGTGTTACACTGAATAAGGTTCCTCAGTGAACTCTCTCTGAAATTATAGGCCAGTTCATCTTTTAGGTTTTTATTACAAGTGGAATGATAAAGATGCTTCAATCTCATAATTTTAAATAGATCTTACTTATTAAATACCTCTGCAGAGAACAGAGAATTATGTACAGGGCATGAATCAGGAAAAAAAATGCACATCCTCAGAGTGCTTGCCAACATGAAGAAGCATGAAGAGTAAGGCAAACTAACAACTGTATGCATTTAATTTCTAGTTGAAGGTCTAGATTCTAGTCAACAGGTACTATTTGAATGTAAGGAATAGGAAATGTGTGCATAAACATTTTCCTTTTAATAGGGAAACAATACGTAAGAAGTAGGAAGTGTGTGCATGGGCATTTTCCATTTACAGGGAGACAGCGTGCAAGAGTACCAGTCTTCTGTGTAAGAGGTTTTGGTCTTTTGCAAGCTCAACATCCTTTGGAGTCCCCACCTTCTTTGAAAAAATAGATCTGAGCCAGGTTTCTCAGCTTGCAAAGGCAAGTGACTCAAAGCTGACAGTGGAGTGGATGGTCTGGATGGCAAGTGGGGAATGTGGGATACTATACACATTTGCTCTTCTTCGTTAGTTACTGTTACCCTTAGTAGAAACCTGAAGCTCTTAGTTTTGACACTGGTAGAATTGGGTGAGAAGAGGAAATTAACACTTTGTTCTGTCAGACAGCAGTTACATTTTGGAGCATCTAGTACAGAGGCCCCAGCTCTCCATGTTCTGACAGGAGGTTCTCAGTGCTTACTGGGACTGCTGGAGATTCTTTGCTCAGTTGGTCCAACAGTTCTTTGTCTGAGCTTTGCTGGGAGTACAAACTTATTGCAAGTTAACATTCACAGAAATTGCTGTAACAACTTCAGTAAATTCTCTTGACCCTTTATCTCCCTCTGGTTATAAGATAACTTTACAGGTGCAATGGACTATGAAAATGGTTGTTTTATAACTGACACTTAAGTGTGCCTAGTTCTAGTTGCCTTTATTTTCTTTAAAATAACTGTAGGCTGCCACCTGCTTAAGAGTATTTGAGGATATTGCACTGGGCTTGTCTAACGTTCCTCATACGATGTCTGTCTGACCACTGCACCTTAGCTGCGTGGTGCTGCAGGTGTGCTTATACACATAAACGTTGCTAGCTAGGCTTCTTTCTGCATCCCGAAAAGCAGGACTGTGTCTCATCCTTTACATAGATTAATGTCTATGTATTAAAAGTTCTAAAGGATATTTCAGTATGAGGTATTGCTTACTAAACTGGTACCGTAGTGCTAAATCACAGGCAGAAAAACCTTGTGCTGTCTAAACCCACTGATTATGCAAAGCAATAAAATTGCAAGGAGGCAAATGTGGAGTCAGTTGATGCTCTTTTTCCTGTCCTCCCTGTTGTGTAGCTTGTTCTTCTGGCACTTCTTCTAGTCCCGGATGTTTTGCTACTAAGCTCTTTAGCTGATTTAGGAAATACTAGAGTGGAACCCGACTGATCAAAACACCAGCAAAACTTCAATCTCGACACCTCTGAATAGTTGACTGTCACTCATTGGACCTAAATGCAAGCATGCCTCCAGGTCAGAAACTGTGCTGTAGTGTATTGAGAAGATAATCCTCACATCAAGCATTTGTTCAAAGTTACTGAATATCTTCATGGTCATATCAGACTTCTTTATTGCTTCAGAGTTAATTTGGTATTAATCATTTAGTGTTGTAGGAAATGCCAATTAGCTGTGGTTTTAGTATTTGTTACATATCTTTCTACCTATACATGCCTTCCTGGGCAGCCACAAGTCCTGTTTTTCTTTTTCTTTTCTTTTTTTTTCTAAAACCACAAAAATAACTGAAAGTTGTAAAGCATTTAAAGTATTAGACAGTAAAAGTCTTTAGCTTGTGAAGGCCTTTAAAAAGGCTAACTGGATGCTGTGTCTGTCCCCATAGTTATGAGCATTGTCTGGATTAATCTTGGATAAAATTCATGTAACTCATTGTTTTCTATTATGTGCATACTATAATGTAGTTAAATGAATCATCCCTTACTCTTTGAGTAGGGTAGTGATCTGTATTACTGATGATAAAAGCTGTGTAAAACTGCTTTCCATTTAGATAGCAAACTGCTTTGATTCTCTTTAAATTTTTATTTTTTAGAAAAGACTTTGCGCATGTTTGTGCTTAGAACGCTGATGCTGTAGATTTTCTGTTAAGAACAGATTTGTCATTGTTATGCTTGCAGTGAGCAGCTACACAATCCACATTTTATGCATGATGGTAGTTCCATACAGCCTTTGTGTTTCTGTCTCTTAGGGGGTATAAAGTAATGCTTTTTGTGTACATCTTTTTTTCTTCAAAACTGGAAAATGCAAGCGGTGAAAACTAAATAAATTATGATTAAGTACTTTTATTCCAAACATGTTTTGTAGTGTCTTCCTGGAAAGTTGTCATGGAATTTTACTTTTGCATTTCATTTCTTGATTCCCATTAATTAAGAGGTCACCAAAGGTGTCTTAGTCGTGGTACTAGTAAGAGCATGTGTATGATCAGAGAGATGGTGAGGAGCATGAACTCATTGTCCAAGCTGCCAGTCCAGTTGTTTTCCTTCACGTTAAATCAAAGCTGGAAGAAGTATAAAGGAGCTGATAGTTACTTATTATGTAAAATACTGTCTGGCATAACATACTGTACTGTAGTATTATTTGTAGAATATCATTATGATTCAGAATAAATATTTTCTTACTTTTAACTGTTATTATGGGACCTTGGGCCTCTAAGAGGGTTCAAAGAGCAAAATAGCAAATAATTAAAGTTACTGTAAAATATTAACGTGAAGCTTATTGTAGTCTATTGCAGTGCACAATGTAGCACCTTTCGAGTCCTAAGGTTAACATGCAGTTAATGACAGTAGTGCACTGTTAATAAACATATTTTAGTGGCAGCTTTTTTGCGTGCATGTATTTTGGGTTTTTTTTGCAAGCATTAATGTTAACGAAGTATGAGAGATGGAAAATGTAGGCTGTTTGGGACTGTTACAAACATAGAAAGAATGACACTTGGAGTCTTTGGACAGTCCTGGCTGATGCTTAAAGACAGTCTGTGGAAAGAATCTACGACCTCTTTCACTCTGTGCGGGCATTTAAATGTTCTCAAACCTCCCGACCCCTTTTGATATCAGCTTTGTCGGACAAGTGGAAGTATTTTGTTAAAACAGACTTCCTTTGAATTTTACAGCTGATTCTAAGCTTGTAACTTTGGTTTCCTAGGTTCAGCACTTCAAGGCAAACACTGATGTGGATTCCAGACTCCTTTTTTTCCAGGTATTTCTAATATACCATCACATTAAAGACAAATTATCAGTAATATATATAAAAAAATGTTCTCAATTCTTCATTTATGCTGTAAATAGAAGGTTTTTCCTTGATGCTTTCCCCCTCCTCAAGCAATGGGACAGACTCATTTGAAAGAAGCTGTTATCCAAAAGGCATCTTCTGTCTTGAATGATGCTATGGCAGTTTGTATGTGCTGAAGAGTTGTCACTTTTTAGGTGGGTGTTGTGGAAATAAGGCTCCTAATCTGCAGGAAAGGGAGGTGCCACTGACTCTATTACTATATTACAGCTTGTGATCTTATTGACCATACACAGTAGCAATACCTTTAATGTTTTTTGAGTTATTGCTGTTCCCTGAGTTAACTCAAAGTTTTGAAGGTTTTAACTTGTGGTACAGGAGCTGTTGAATTATTGAACATCCTTCTGCTAACTTTTATGTTGCTACCATTACTACTTCTGCAGATTGTGCTGCTTACTACTGGTACCCTAGTAATTTTGTGCTGTAGTTGCTGTACCTCTGTCATGCCAGTTAATCCTAAACACATAAAAGAAAACCTAAAGGCTGGCAATTTTGCTTCCTTACGTTTAATTTTTGTACTCTAGACTTCTTTCCCAATCAAAGCCTGGAAGCTGACATAGACAGGCAGCATTACCTGCTCCTGTTTTCCTGAAACATTCAGATAAACGGAGTGCCAGGGAAATGTCACTTTCTTTGAGGCATGGATGGAAAGGCACAAGGAGGAAGTTCCATGCTATCCCCCAATCTCTCAACACCGAAAATACTATCTAAGGAGGCTGTTCTGAAAGTCATCCAGTACTGGAAAATCTCAGAGGTAATTGTCAT
The DNA here is from genome assembly GCF_018691265.1 of Tyto alba. Classification (NCBI taxonomy): domain Eukaryota; kingdom Metazoa; phylum Chordata; class Aves; order Strigiformes; family Tytonidae; genus Tyto; species Tyto alba. Next base: position 18,426,712 of record NW_024881278.1, on the reverse strand, counting down.
CCAGACTGAGATGGAATCTTGAAATAAAACTATTAATGTTAGTTAGTTTGCTTCTTATCTGTAAAATAAGGTCTTGACATTGTTTTTTCTATGCATCTGGAGCAAAAGTACTTTGATCTAGTGGGAGAGAATCTTTGAAGTAAAATTGTGTAAAAGCTCATCCACCCCATTTTTGCCCAGTAAATCCTTGCAGAATGGATTGTTTATTCTTCCTTTTTACTTCAGCAGCTTTTACTGATTTACTAGATTGTAACAAACTACGCAGCCCCTTGGGTGCCTGGGAAGAATTTTGCATTCTTTCAGGCTAGCCCTTGTGTCTGTTTTCTTTGGGAATCTGAAGGTCCTTATGATGCATCTCTTAGCTTTTTCTTAGGTGTTCATGCACTGCTCCTTTGTTCAGGAGAGATATTTCACCCCCCACCAACATTCTGCCTTACTAAGGCAGTTTTCTTCGCTCAGCCATACCGCTTTGCCAAAATGCAACCAATGGCACACAAAGAGAACAAACTGACTGAGAGTGTTGCTATCTTGTATTTGTGTTAGTACATTTGAGGGACATCTAATGGCGATTTCTTGTGTTTCAGTTTGCTGAGTGGAAGAATTTCAACGCTGAAGGATGAAACTGGTGCTGTGAGTAGTAAACCTACTGATAACTCATTAATTTAATGTTATGCTTTCAGTTAGGTTCTCTCCTGAAGAATATTCACTGTGGAGGCTAATGGGAGTTACGCTGCCCGAGTCAATCGAAACTTTCAAGAAAATCAGTGACATCTCTGGGTTTCTTGATTCTCATCTTCTTTCCAAGATAAATGCAACTGGAACAATGTGCATATTTTTGTACTCATTCTTTTTAAAAGAAATACTGCTAATTGCTGTATTGCAGAGAGAGGTGTAATTTTCATTAGATAGCTATTGCAGATGTAAATCAATAATCCTGACATGGAAATGTAGGTTTTGTTAGCAAATATATATAGCAAAATGACCGTTTCAGTCTGTGTATATGATATTCTTAAATGGGAAGCTATAGTTACGGGAATGTTGTTGAGTGATAGTAAGGCACACAAGTATTTTGCCAGAAGTGTGGAGGTAGTTGTAATGGTATTTGACTTAATTAAAAAAAAATCTAAACTTATCTTGAGATCTTACTGTATTTACTGCATTCTGAATACACAATAGAAGGTGAGAGTATCTGTTGACCTTTGTGGAGACCTTAGAAATTACAGAACATGTTTATTAAGTGCCACCTACTTGCAGCAGTTTTTGTATACGTGTCTTTTAAGAATATTGAATTAGGGGATGGTAGAAGAAAAATGAGAGCAAAGGAGAGGTCCAAAACCTTTGGGTTAGGTTTGTCTGCTGACTGCCTCATCTTCATCTCCTCTTTCCCATGCTCAGCATAAAAAAGCATTTTAGTTGCTGGTTGCTCCATAGTAATGCTAAAGTACAGCAATTTTTCTTTGCAGATATTTATTGATCGAGATCCAGCAGCATTTGCACCCATTTTAAATTTTCTTCGCACAAAGGAGTTAGACTTAAGGTAAGAAGTTTTAGTTACTTCAAGTGAAAGTGAATTTGATCAGATGCATTAGAAAACTTTTTCAAGTGAGGATTGTCCAGTTTTACTCCTCTAGTTTGGTGCTTAGTATATGACTCAGCTCCCTGGTAGATCTGGGGCCATGTCTAGGATAGACGTATGGCGTGGTGGAAGCAGAAATGATAGCGTTGTATTTTGTTTGTGGATTCTTGTAGTTTAAACCACTTCATGCAATGTATTTCTTTATTGTTTCCATATCCGTATTGTAATGAAAGATAATATTAAGAACACTTTGAAATCTCAAACATCAACGTGTTGAATGCATTTCGTGGTAATTCTGTAAACTGTTAGGTAGCTTGATGTTCACATTGTGTAATACCCAGTTATATGCAAGTATTTATATTCAAGGTATTGGCTCACACTGTCCTTGTGTTTTTTTGTTGTTGTTTTATGTTTTGTTTTTTCTTTCTTTCTCTAGGGGAGTGAGTATTAATGTTCTCAGGCATGAAGCTGAATTCTATGGAATCACTCCTTTAGGTAACTTTTTTATTAATATGAGGACATCTCATGTTTATTACTGTGTAAATGATCCACTTACAAGTCCTGGGCAGTTGTGACCCTGAAGATTTTCAAACTTACTGATACGGACGGTTATTTGAAATAATGTAATGTTTCCTAGGAAGTGAAAGCTGTGGTCATATCTCGTTTCCCTCCTTAGTGAGAAGATTGCTACTATGTGAAGAACTGGAACGCTCATCTTGTGGCAGTGTCCTTTTTCATGGCTACCTGCCTCCTCCAGGTATTTTTGTATTCATAATCTGATGTTGCTTGCAGTCACTCACTGCTTTAGCTTGTGGGGGCGATTGGCTGAGGTAGTTACTTTAGCTGTCAAACTGTCCAGAAAAAGCTTTCCTATGGAAAGATTAAGATAAATGGTTGAATCAAACATTGTTCTGATTCAAAACCAAGGCTTTTATCTGTATGCTCTATGAAGTGGCATATTTAGAGTGCTGGGCCGGGGGCTGTGGCATGTTAATACTAAGCAGGCTGTAGTAGACTACAGGAGAGATTCTTCAAGCAGGTTTCAGTCAAATGTTATCAGCATGGAGCGCTTTCTTCCTTCTCAAGGTACAGTTACTTTAGGTGCCCTATGTTTAGGTGACAAATCACCACAAATGAGATTTCCTTAACAATGTGAGTACTTGTTAGAATTTTACTTCTCTGTAGAGGTAAACACAGCTCACGTGTTAACCTGAAGTCTAGGGGATATCTAGCAAATTGTTGACAAGTTTTCTGAAGGTAGTTCCTTAAGTTGTGAATGTCAATGTAGAGAGAAAACGCATCTTCTGTTTCTGTGTTATGATATTGCCTAATTCTTACAGCAGATGAATTAGACTTTAGATCAAAATGCAACAAGTATTAATCCTGTATTTTGAAAGTGAATGAATATCTGATATATTGCTAAAGTGTATGGAGTGGGACTGAACATTTATTTTCTTTTATAGGCATTCCCAGCCGTAAAATAAATAATACTGCTGGGCCACCAGCTGATGCTAGAACTGGTCAAAACTGCTCCGAGAGTGAGATTCATGGAGGTGGTGTCCAATCTACACTTGCTGGTACTGGGGAAGGTACAGTCAGGCTAGGTGAGGAATGTCAGTTTTAAAACCAAAACAAATTGTAATTGTGATTGTCACTGGGAAATAAAAACTGAGTGACTATTTCTGGTTTCAGTCTGTTATTCTGTTTGCTGAATGCTAAAATCCTAAATTGCTGAATACTTACTTAAACACTACTCCCTACACAGTATTTAAGGCTCACTGCTGCACAATCAAAACATGAGGCTGAGAGAAAGGCAAATCAAAGTTTTTCATGCAGTCTTAGTATGGCCCCTCAGACAAATGCCTTACACTGTACTAAAGCCATAATAAAAACCAGACAGACCAGTGTCTCTTTGGTCTTTCTTCAGGACCTCCTTCCTGCTCCTGCACGTCTTTATTGATCCTTGTGCCTCTCTTGCCCTGCAAGGGCTGAGTCTTTAGAGTAAAGGTAGTCTTCAGTTTTTTGATTATGCAGAGTACTTCCCATATAAATTCTATAAATAAGATAGGCTTGAATTCTGTCATTTTCCAGCTTTTGACTTTGCAAGAAAAATTATACTGTTAGAAGTGTCATATTTCTGCTATATTCATGTAACTTGTAGCGGTGTTAGGAAAATCTAGATTATGCTAAAAGGTGAATCTATATCCAGATAACATAAAAATAAGCTTTGGATATGAATTGCTGATTCTTCTTTGAGTTGCTGCAGGTTTGGAAGAGGACAGTCTTGGGGAAAATGAGAGAAAAGATGCAGTCTTTAGGCATTAGTTCTTTAGCATATCAAGGCTGAGAGCTAACTTGGGCAAGTACCATAACCATTGATTTCCAGTGCTATCCAACACTTCTGCCAAACCTAATTTAGTTATAAATCAGAAACAGGCATGCTCCCACTGGATGATAAATGGAGTAGCTATAGGTATTCTGAGATACTGGAAATTTCAGTTTAGCAGTATGGAACAATAATATAGGGCTGAACAAATTATTTGGAAAGAACTTTTACAAAAAAGAATGTTGTTTCTTATTTGATAACACATTTTTACCAGTTTGGCAGGTTTTAAAAGCAAGGCATGTACTTGCCTCTTTCTCCTTACGGACACTTTGGATTGTAGTGACTGAGATGAAAGTCTTCCTCCCATGTAAGAACTGTAATAGTTGTCAGTATTGTGAGGAGTAATATCTCTAACTAGAATCTAGCTGAAAATGTTTCTTGAGAAACTTTGTTATCAAAGTTTCTGTTGCATATCCAAGCAGAGAGCTCCATCCTGTTACAGATGTCTCTGCTTATCTTCTAATAGCCATCACTTGACTGACTTTGGCTTTGTTGTTGTTTTTAGGATTTCCTGTGGACCCACGGAAAGTCCTGATAGTAGCTGGCCACCACAATTGGATAGTGGCTGCCTATGCCCATTTTGCTGTTTGCTACAGGTATGAACACAGTTGCTTGTTGGGTTACAGGAATCTTAAAAAAATACAATAATTTGCTATAAGCAAAGCAAAAAGTTTGATTTCCTCTGAAATAAAGGTGGATCACGTATATTCAGTCTCCTCCTATAAATATGAGTTGCTGCTTTTGTTCGTGCAAATAAACTGCTTGATAGGAACTGAAATTTTGCTGTTTTGATGTTAATTCTTGATGTCGTTGCAAAAGTAATGGACTCCAATGTAACTGGTTCAAAATACTGTTTTACACCAGGCTTTTAAATGAAAGATTCATTTAGAAAGTTCTTCCTACTGTATGGGTTTGAAGGCAGTCTGTGAAGTTAAACTATCAAAGAACTTGAAACAGTTCATGGATATTTGCTATATGAGTGATGTACCTTGTCTTGAACTTTGGGGTTTTTGGCTTAGCAGAACTGTTAATCACTTGCTATTTCACATGAACAGCTGAAAAGTCTTTAAATGTCTTGTAAACAAACTGGCTATTTTTTAAGATTGGGTGAAGATAAGTAACACCTTCATATTACTGTTTTTCAGTTCACATCTGGTAGTCTTAATTGGTGGCTGTCTTTTCAATTGAAAGTAATGTTTTAACAAGAGCTTTTGCCAAAAACAATAGATCACTGCTGTTGTAGTGTGGTTCAGAAACAGAAGGGAGAATAAAGAGTGTAATGTGAATAGCTTCTTTCTGGTTACTGCCAAGATGAAGCCATAGTTTGCTGCCTTTTTCACTATATAGAATGCTAATTTACTTGCTTAAACTTGTAACTTAAATCACATCTAACTTGTTTGTTGTATTCACCACTGCAATTTGTTTTGCTTTAATTGGTACTAAATGTGGCTTCTCTTGCTCTACTTAATGTTCTCGTTTTCAATTATGCTTAATACGGTCTAACTGGAGAAAGAGGCAATGATTTGCAATTGCCTTTGTGCCAGTTGTCTCCTCCTTAGGATTTTATCTCTGACTGTTTTCCTTAGATGCTAGCTCACTTTAAGTGAAAGATTCTGCCTCTTACCTGCTTGATAATCTACTTAATGAGACTTGTTACCATTGAACTTAAGTCATTAGTGATGCTTTTGATGAAGCATGTCAGACTTGAATGGTTGCTGAAAGAGGGCGCAGGTCAACATGGCAATTTAAAAAGCTGCTTTTCTTCATAGCGACTCAAGGTAGCAGTCTTGTCTTGTTTTGAATAGGTTTTTTTTTCTTCTGGAACTTGAAGAAACTCTAGGAATACAATGGTGGAATTTTCCCTCCTCCGTTCTGCTCTTATAGAGCTTTTGGAAACAGTTTTTTCCCCTTTCTGCCGTATCTTAGCACCTGTCTGTTTTTTATGTCTTAATAGGTGAATTTTCCCAGACTTACTTAAATATCTAGCGTTTGAGGAAACAGCATACACTTAAAATCTACTTCCATCTACCCAGAAATTGAAATATAGCTTGCTTATATGGTGCTACTATGGTGTAGTCAAATTATGTGTTCTTTAAGATAATAGTACTATTTTAATGTAAGGACAACATCTGAATTTTAGCCAGAATCACTTCTCAAAATAAGTGATAATTTGTAGTGGACTGGACTGTGAATCCCATGCAGTAAGAAATGAAATATATTCAGATATTTAGTTTTGTGGTTTTCTTACTACTTAAATTATTTTATTAAATTATTTTAGTAAAAAGCTACAGAAAAGCAAAGTGCATCCTAAAAATAGGTTTTGGTTTTGTTTTGTTTTTTCTTCATTTGAAGCAGAAAAGAGTATTTTAAAATGTCATAATAAAGCTTGTGAGAATGTCTTGGTTGCATTCAAAGGCTTATGGCTATTGCAATCCTCTTAAGTTATTTCACTACAGCTTCTGCATGCTGTATGAGTAGAGCACAGTAATGTGTGGTGCTTCTGCTCCAGGCAGGATGCAGTGCTGAAGTGAAGGAATGTCAACTATGGCAAAAAATATTAGATATGTTTCTGCTTTCCATGTTAACGTTTATATATTTTGACTGCTGAGATTTAGTGTGCTTTAGCTCAGTTGCAAAGTATCTAAATTATTGCCTGAAATTAAAATGGATAAATTGTGTTTTTCTGGCATCATGTAAGTCTTTAAAATTGCACAGACAAATGATTCTTTAAAAATAAAGCTTACAGTCAATTCCGTATTAACTGTTTACAGTATACCATAACAGAAAATGTGACTAGATAGCACAGCTTTATGCCAGAGCATCATTGGGTGTCTTACGTGATATATAAGATAACTTGCCTCTGGAAATTAATAGAGATTTCATCTAAAGCCTTATGCTAAACCTCATTCTCTAGCATTTGTCTAGCCCAAGATTTTGGCCTGGTCTTAACTTCTATATCAGGTGTGCTTATGGGAGGAAAAAGCCCAGCACAGGGCTCTAATAGCTGCAAAGCACTGAAGTAATATGGTATCAGACTGCAAGGGAAAAAAAACATGCAGCTCTTATAGACTGTAGTGCTTAACTGGAATTTGAAGTTTTGTGGCTTAGCCTGTAAGAGTGGATCATCCGCAGTGGTCCAGGCTTAGACTGAGTTATCCGTTTCTGAATCTCTAACCTCTGTTCCCCATTGCCTCCTTTGCCCTTCTAGAATCAAAGAGTCTTCTGGGTGGCAGCAGGTGTTCACAAGTCCCTATCTGGACTGGACAATTGAGCGAGTGGCTCTCAATGCTAAGGTGGTTGGAGGACCTCATGGAGACAAGGATAAAATGGTTGCAGTCGCCTCAGAGAGTAGCATAATCTTGTGGAGCATTCAAGATGGTGGTAGTGGCAGTGAAATTGGTAACTATAATTGCCCGGGCTTTTTTCTTTTATGTGTGTGTGTATGTGTGTGTGTTTAACCAGAAAGAAGTCTGTGACCTTATTTTGAGGTATGTATGAACCGTAGTATTCAGTATTCACTTTCACAAAGTGACAAAACAAGCTATAGTACAGCAACATATTAGAACATGTTAACTTTCTTCTCTGTCATTCTAGAGGAATCCTGTCTCAAAATCAAAAAGATGCAGAATAAACAAGTAGTCTGTTTACTGAACAGATACTAACTGATACTTACTGTTCAGTCTGAATTTTTGTGTGAAGATGCAAATTAAGAGTTAATTTTTTCCCTGGATTTGCATTTGAATCTAGGCCATAGCACAAAGGAACTAAGTTTCCGAGATGGAAAGCTACAGATCTTGAGAGATTCTGCTTTCTTTCCTTTGTCTTATTAAAGCCATATTTTTACATGGAGATGATGAAAAGATTTCAGTTCTCTGTCAAATGTAGTTCATAAATGGAACTTGGAAGATGAAAAAGCTTGGAAGTAGGGAAAAAGCACATTCTACTGCCCTAAGCATACAGGAGTTACTGTTTGTACACCTCGGCACTGAAGGACACGCAATTAGGGAGGCTTTAGAAACAACAAGAAGACATTTTCAGAAGTAAGTATTCCTTGGTACTGATCTGATGGCTTGTCTGACTCACTGTTGTTCAAATACAGGGCAAATCTAGGAGGCAGTGAAGGGAACAATATTAGGAACTTCCTCTAGAGTAATCCCTGGTGTTTGAATAACCATTATTATGCCAGTAATGACTGTTTCCTCTGGCAGTGGGTACTGCTAACGAAGTATGATAGCAGTCTCCTTATGTGGACACTTTTCTCTGAAACTTAATGCTGAATTAATGTGTTGTTAGATGTATCTCCATAGCTGAAGTAATGAGAATTAATATGGTCATTAATTAAATTCAGAATGACCAAATTCAAGTTTTGATCCATGTGTCTTTAAAGTAAGAGCTTGCTTGAAAGATGCTCAGGCAATTTCTAGCTGTGTTAACAGCTGTTGCTTTTTTTCATGCTTGAATGAGTGGAAACTCCAAGTCAGATTTGAAGATGGGGAAAGGCAAAGGCATTGCATGGGATAATGCAGCTGTATACTGCTCTTTTACTTGTGACTCACAGAGTTCTTGTATATAATCATGGTCAGCAAAACCATGTGTTTTGAGATTCCATTGTATTTAAAAAAACAAACCAACCAACAAATACGAAAGGTGTGTCTAACAGTTGAATACGAAATATCTCCATTAAACAGTCAGTAAATGTTGTACTTGAGAAGCCTTTTCTTCTGTTATGCTCCTGTTGACCAAATCTTAAAAGCAGGGAAGAGCTATGATGACAGCTATGCTCCTGTGATAGGCATTGCTTTAAGCACTCTGCGATTATATTCCTCCTGTATTTTCTGGTTTGACTTTGCTGCCTGTATTACCTTGGGATACACAATAAGGTATGTGAAGTATCTCATATTTTTGGCAATCAAGTGCAAAGAGATGCAAAAACCATAAGTGGACTTTTACTTCAAATAAAAACTCTAAAATAGGCGAATATCATAAGGTTCTGATAACTCGGACTGTAACTGAACATGGCAACAAAACTGAAGGAAGCACTTTTGCTAAACAGACTGTACTGCATTGAAATGACTTTGTGAAACAAAGGAAATGCCACTTGGGGCAGGGGAGAGCCAAGAGAAAGTGCCCACAAGATTGAACCTTTGGTCCGAGTAATATTGACCAGAATGTACTGTTCCTCTTTTGGATAATAGGCCCTGCTGCTTGGTTTAAAAAACCTAAAATATGCTTGTGTTTAATAGTAATAACTTGAATATAGCTGTTTCCTTGTAGTGACAAATGCTTGCAGTCCTGCTTTGTGTTAGAGATACAGTACATTGCTGTCATCTTGTGAAAGAAATTACTTGTTCCAAGCAGTCATTGGTGCCTGGCGACACCATCCTCAGAAAATTGTGTGGGCTGGCATCTTTGTGATAGAGCTTTCCCAGAGCGCTCTCTTTCCTTTCAATATTACTTACATAAGACACTGCTGCTGGATTGCTGCTGTAAGCAGTATTTTACTGAGAGAGACCCTTAAGACAAGAGCCTGTCATTACGTATAGCATTGTCTTCCCTGTGGATGGGTCTCAAGACTGTTGAGCCTAAGCAGGACTGACACTTCAAATTCCTCCAGACCATTCAAGCTGTCTTCCTTGATTTCCTTGAACCTCATCCTTCTCTGGAGTAATCAATTCTAGTTGTTCCTGTGGATTTTTATTATTGCCTTTTTCACGTGCCCTGTACTGCTGAATCTTATCTACATCGAATGATTGCACCACGCCCTGGAAAACCAATTAGCATCCTAATTAAAGCATAAGTATATATTGAGGTTCCTTCTTGGGGTGTAACAGAGGGATGTTTCTTGGTTGGGAATGGCACTCTGTTCATTTGAATTTGTCCAAACCAATGTTGGGAAGTTTTCCAGCTATTGCATACTCCTGTTTTGAAGACATCTGCCTGCTGCAGTTAAAGTATATTAGTGAAGAGTAATGTAAATATGTAGAGTGAGCAGCATGGAATAGGAAACTTGTGAATGAAGCTTGACACTTGGTAGTGTAATGTATCCCCAGTAGTAATGACTTCTGTATTTACCAGGCAGTAAAACTTAGCCTGGAATCACCTACAAACCGAGTTTGCTGAACTTCAGAGCTGGCAGACTTGGAAATGATCTTAGACTTTTTAGTTTGCTGTAACTTTTAAATACATGGTACAATAAATAGTACGAAATGTAGTATGCTATTCAAGTTTGCAGTTCAATTAAAAATATTCATATTGGATCAATGATAAGACTATGAAGCTCTGAAGAGAGGACAAATTTTGTGGAAAAACATAGATGTTAAGGTCTGCTATAACCGTAGTCATCAGTGCCTGTCATGTTCTGCAGTGTTTTGATTTTTTTATTAAGTGAAATGTTCTTGAGGGCACGTTTGCTGGTAAGTCTTATCTTCCAGATTTTGAATAGTAGGTGATGATTGGTGAAACCAGTTCCATATATAGCTTCGGTTTTTTAGTAGCCTGTACTCTAGTTGTGGACTGTGATTTAACCAAACTTAAGGATCTGGAGATGAAAGGAGAAAGAAAGAAATAGACTTTAGCAGGCTGCTTATTTTTCTGGTATTTCTGCTAAAAGAGTAATTTGAATGTATTCAAGTAGTGTCACATTGGGGTTGTTCAGTCTTTTCCCAAGAATAAGGATGAAGCCTTGTAGCTGTAATTAGTTTCTAAAATATGTTTTCAGACTACAAAGGCAGTGGGAACTTGCAATACTTTAAAAGGTAATTGCAAACTGGTATGGCACAAATTTGTCTGGTTAGCAAAACCCATGAAATTATTGCTTCTTAAATGATACATAATAGTCACAGATTAAAAAAAAGGAAAACACAAAACAACCAAAAAATCCTGCTTGTTGTAATAGGATTTTATTATTTTTTTTAATATCTTAGGATGTATAAAGCCCTTTGAGAACTTGATGGCTGTAGAAAAATAAGGAATGCATATTTTGCATGGGCTCTTCGGCCTTCTCTCATCTCCTTTATCCTTCCCAAGTAGTGATTGCATCAGCAGAGATGACCTCACACTGACATTTAATTTAATGGAACCCAGTTTGCTGCTTGAATGGTACCTCACCTTGCACACTGCAAACCCAGTTTTGGCTGTTCTTTACTTGCTACTATAATAAATGTGACATGATAATAGTTGAGAGATTCCATTGTTACTGTTTTTTTCTCTTTATTTTAGATGAGCTTCATAGACTCTTCATTTTTTGTAGGAGTGTTCAGTCTTGGAGTCCCTGTAGATGCTCTCTTCTTCATTGGCAACCAGTTGGTGGCTACAAGCCATACAGGGAAAGTGGGAGTCTGGAACGCTGTGACTCAGCATTGGCAGGTGCGTTCAGTTCAATTTTCCACAACACTTTTAATAAGCTGGTATGTCTTTCTAGTAAAAAGAGAATAAAATAATCTAAAACCATGTGTGAAATGCTTGTCACAGAGTTTTCAGCCCTGCCTTGTGTTACGGAGCTTGCTGACTTGGTATCTAAATATTGTGCCTGTGAGCAGAATGTTGAATTGCTTGGTGGTACTACCAAGCATGCTTTTTAGGCTTTCAAATAAAAGGATGTGGTGTGATTTGGAGTAATGAATGTCAAGTGTGTGTATATTTAAACTTCCTTGTGGATTAGTAAGTTTGTAAAAATTCACTAGGATCATAGGAAATAAAAAAATTGTGGGGAATGTGTGACAGCGATTTCTGCACCATCTGAAAGAAAAAGAAAACAGTTTAAGAAGGCAGTCATATCTGGGGTTCTCAAAAGTAGCTTTACAGTGGGAGACTCTTCTTTGGCAGAAATATGCACGAATGTACTTTAAAGATGTCTGTCTTGCACGTGGATGCTTCTGGATGCACTGACTTTATTCCTGTTGTCAGAATGCGTATTAAATAGAGAGATCCTTGGAATCTGTATAAGTCTGAGAAAACAGTCAAGCATTCATGTGAATAACAAAGCCTGTTGTTACACGGCCAGATGTACATCTTTATGGCACAAAACCTGGATGCAATAAAAATCCCCAAATTGCCTTGCCAATCTCAAGAGGCAGAACTGACCTGAGGCTGCTGCGCTATTTGCCAACTAAGTTCTGATTCAACCCTTAAGTGACAGTACTGCTAACAAATAAGGCAGACAACAAGCATGGAATAGCACTGCTGCTGCAGCAGACACAGACATGTTAGTATGGTCTTGAATTAAACAAAACATTATTTAAAGCTCTACTGATGCCTTGAAAAACCTTCTGTTAAGAGACAACTTAATGTTATGTGACAAGCTGGCATTTGACAATATTTTCTAAAGGAGCAAGTCATAAAGAATAAAAACGGATGTCCTGTTCATCATATTTGTTTCCAGGTGGAGCCACAGAAATCTTTCTGATCACTTTAATAGTTCCTCAGGCTACCTGACTATTCCTTTGGTGAAAACATTTCTCATTGAAGAGCAGAAAATCTTTGAGGGGCTTATATGCCAGGATGTCCTAAACCCAAGTTTTTTGGCTAATTTTATTTAATTTTCCTAGGGGATAAAAATTGCTACCTTTTTTTTTTTTTTTTAAAAAAAAAAAAAAAAAAGGCACCCCGCCCCCCCCCCACCAAAACCACAAAATCAAAATAACAGACAAAAAAAGAAAACCCAGAACAAAGAAACCCCAGTTCTAACTGGTTTTAAGGTGCTTTCTGTACCTCAGGCTCTTTTGTTAGTAAGAAGAAAAAAAAAAAAAAAAAAAACAAAAAAAACCACACAAACCATCTTCCTATAGATCTTCATTTCCATTTAGAACCCATTCTTCTTGAAGAACGTCATAAAGACTTAATTGGCAGGGTTGTTCCTCTGATCTTAAACTTCCTCATGAGAATACATGATGTCTGTGTAACTGCTTTCTGGGAGTTACCTATAGCTCTGGACTTAGGATGTAATCATACTTGCTGCAGTGTGAGGTTTTGAGGAACATAATGTGCCAGTGTCCCATTTCAGACTTAAGAACTTTTGTTTTCTTTCAAGCTTTCTTTTCTGATGCCTTTCTAAGATCTACTTTAAGGAGGCTTAGTTTGTGCAAAGCTAGCCTTCCTTACACTGCAATTTTTGTATTTGGTGTATTACACCTGAAGGTGTAACTCTGACCTCTGCCTCTAGTTGGTTCCTGCGTTATCTTCCCATCTTGGAGATCTGAGCAGATTTAGCTAAGGTGGTTTCCCTAGTACTTAATCCTCTGGCAATGTTTCAGTTGCATGCAACAAGGAGAGGAGGTTGTGGGTGCTAGATACATCAGTAATAAAATTCTTGGCATAGAAGTGATTTTTTTTTTTTTTCAGAATAAGAGGTAACGTAAAGCAATGGAGTACGACAGAAGAACTTAATCTGTGAAATGAGGATTTTCACTGGCCATGTTTTACCAGTGACTGTTGTATAGTGTTTCTCTGTTTCCTAATGCAAGTTCAAATCTTGGCAGGTGCAGCCACTGAATCCCCTCTGGTGTTCCCATCTCTGCTGCAGAAGAAAGGACTCTCCTTTTTTTTTGTGATCTCTCTGACCCAGTCAGTCAATCTCTGCTGTCGGCAGCATTGTGGATTCCCCTTGCTCAGACCTCTCCTTGCAGTTGTTAATGTCTTCTGCAAGGTGATGAATAAAGTGGTGTATCTGTTGATACAGAAGCCTCTGCCTTCATTAGTTTTGTAAACTTTTTGCAGGTGGGAGAGCTTCTGTGTATACCTTTGATCCACAGAACCAGAGAACACATTGCACTTTGATCTGTTGATGCTGTGACTCTGTAAACAGTTTCTTGCCTTTCTGCTCTTGTACTAATTCTTTAAAGTTGTCTGGGGAGAAAAAGATACCTTTTGAAACCAAGTTCTGTGGTCCAGATAGTTTGATCCCTTATTTAATTAGGTGTAGTATGAATTTGATTGTGGGGAGGGTAGGGTACTTAAAGCTGTATCTGAAGAAGTACTATGTGAAAGCTTGCAGATTGAGAATAGCAGTTCTTCTCAGTAATTGGAAAGGATCATTCTCCAAGTCATTCAGTCATCAGTTGTCCAGGGAAAGCACTTGGATTTTCTATGTACAATGTATTTTTAGCATTGGATCTGTGCCAAATTATGGGTGAGCATAAGTGAGAGAGGCATAGTTCTTTAAAGGGAGAAAGGAGGGAAAGTGCCTCAGGAAAATATTCAAAAGCTATATTCATGTTGCAGCCTTCTCTGTAAAGCTAAGTGATAGGCTTAGAATGTGTTTTAGGGGCTTACAGACTATCCTTATGGTAGGAATGGGTGCTGGTTTAGAGTGATAGGTTCTTGGGGTGTGGGGAAGTTTCTTTGTTTTGTTTTGCTTTTATCTGACAGATACATTGTAGGTATTTTGCAAATCTAAAGCATTTGGAAGCATGCTGCTGGTCACAGAGAAATGAGAATTTAAGCTGAAATTTCCATGAATTAGTATTCAGTATCCATTAAGTGGACTGACTGAAACATGGAGTACAGGGAAAATGCTGACTTTGTGCAGTTGAGTGCTCTGGAAAAAATGGCTTTTTCTTCCTCAAGGATGAAGAAAAAAAAAAAAAATTGCTTGAGATAGGGGATCATACCTCAGATAAGGTAAACTTTTTCTTTGCCTGAGATCTCTGTCCCACCTGAGGGGATAAGCACTCCTTTTCATCATAGAGGGAAAAGAGTAAGTAAAATATGACAGAGCTGCCTTCCAGTTTACTTGGTATGGATGTATAGTGGAAGTGGGAAATTGTTATGTGACAAGAATACTTTTTCCCCTCGTGATATATCTGCGGGAGGCTGAGATTGCCATAGAGGCTGGCGGAGGGACACTAGAACTTGGGGTAAAGGAAGGCTTAGGGAGGCAACATCTAGTTCCTTTGCCCAGCAACTTCTTAAGGACTTGTCAGAAAGAGAAGAAGGGATAGAACAGAAAGTATGAAGAACAATCAATTTGGATATTGGGAAAAAAATCCTCTTTTGAAGATGTGGTTTAGCTGCAGTGCTTTAGGCTTTGTACCTTCACATGGAGAAGGATCTTCCAGAGCAGTTGTGCAAACTTGTCTGCGTCCTTCTGCTGAACCCCATAACTTAAGATCTGCATTGGTAAAGGAATGTGATGCCATTCTATGTGTGAGTGCATGCACAACAGCTTCAGACCAGTACCAAACTCGGACGTTCTTCAACAAAGTGTACCAAAAATGTCTGCAAACTGAGACAGTAGCAACCTAACTTCTTGATTTGTTTTTTATTTTTTTCTTTCTGTTTGCACTAGGTTCAGGATGTTGTTCCTATCACCAGCTATGATACTGCTGGGTCTTTTCTGCTGCTGGGCTGTAACAATGGCTCTATCTACTATATTGGTAAGAAATGAGAGCAGGGCGGAGTAAAAAGGAGGTGATACTGAACAGCTTTGTTCTTAGTCTCTTTAGTTGATCTAAGTTGCATGAAAACAACTGTGTCTATTCAGCGTAAGAAACAAATGTCTCTTCCCCACAGACATGCAGAAGTTCCCATTGCGAATGAAAGACAATGATCTTCTAGTGACAGAATTGTACCATGACCCCTCCAATGATGCTATAACAGCGCTCAGTGTCTACCTTACACCTAAAACAAGTCAGTATTCTATCACTGTCTTTTCAGGGAGAGTCTGTTACAGATGTAGGTTTTTTCTTTTTTTCCAAACGGACTTTTTTCTATTGCTACATTAGCAGGGCTAAAGCAGACAAGGTAGCCCTTGACATAAACAATGAATTTTTCTTCATTTAATCATCCTCAAATGATTGATGAACACTAGGTGTAACTGTTGTAACTGTTTCCCCTTACATCTGTACATATATATAAATAGGTACATGTACTTACACGTATGCGTGCATATGCTTGTGCATAAGGTACCTTTGCTGGTTTTAAGCCTTTTACACAAGATTTGCACTTAGATTATGAATTGTATTCACTGAAAGAGTTTGTGCCGAACTGGGCGGGGAGACAACCTTGCTGCTGTGTCTAACCTTATAACCAATATACTAAAACCCATTTTCATATGCAGCTGAATGATGTTTACCTATTGTGTCTGTGCAGTCTTTTGTAATC
Organism: Tyto alba; assembly: GCF_018691265.1. Taxonomy (NCBI): domain Eukaryota; kingdom Metazoa; phylum Chordata; class Aves; order Strigiformes; family Tytonidae; genus Tyto; species Tyto alba. The sequence continues at coordinate 18,410,651 of NW_024881278.1, read as the reverse complement.
ACAGTGAAGCTATCTTTTAAATTAAAACAAAACACAAAACCACAAACCAACACAACAAAGCAAAGACCCCCAAAAAACCCAAACTGGGAGAAACTGGTTACTCACATACCTATATTGATACTACAGTGACCTTTGTAACTATAGTCCTCCCTGTTGACTTCCCATTTTCCTCCCACTAAGGCAGAAAAATAAATGGTATGTGGATATATTGACCACATCACTGTGAAGACTGCCAAAATATCTGATTGTATGACTTTATCTATCTCTTCTTTCACTTCCAGGAGGGAGGAGAGAATGGGAAAGAAAGCTGTTGTGAGACAGTGTTGAAGAGTAGTATGGAATTGAACAAAACTTTGGGGTGTTTTAGTGGCAAAATACTTTTTCTGTTCATGAGAAAAAAATGAGTAAATAGTGTTTAAAATAAATATCTATCTAACTGTGGAAGCTTGGAAATACTATTTTCTACTGCCTTGTTCTCTGGCCCCAGTAAGACAAGCTTTCATTGCTGAGGAGAACAGCTGTGGTTTTGCTTGCTTTAGGTGTAAGTGGCAATTGGATTGAGATTGCATATGGCACCAGCTCTGGAGCAGTGAGGGTAATTGTACAGCACCCTGAAACAGTTGGATCTGGGCCTCAGCTCTTTCAGACCTTCACAGTTCATCGAAGTCCTGTTACGAAGATCATGCTCTCAGAGAAACACCTTGTGTCAGGTAATCTTATTTTCTGTGCACAAATTTGTACTGGAGGTTCTCCCCTTCTCGTGACCAATGAAGTATTTGCATGCATTGCTTTTTAGCTTGCTTTGTTCCCCCATGTGATAGAAATGAGTTGACACAGATTTGGGGGTGGGGGAGGGACTATATTGTCTTGGATCGTTTCTTAAAGTAGGCATTCTTCAAAGCCTTTAGCCATTAAAAGGCCTAGGTTTTAGTTGACCAGATACTGGAACAACTATTTTGTTCGTGTCTTATTCCAAGGTTGCCATTTGTGGAACTAAAAGGGTTTGTAAACAAATGTATCCCTTTCAAGTCTTACTGTTGTAGGCAGGTCCTTTAGGACTTGTCTTTTAACAGCCTTTCAGGAGCTTTCTGGGTTGCAGCAAAATGTGCACCATCTCCTCTTGGGCCCTAGGAAAAGCCTTCACGTGTTTTCAAAGGGCTGTCTGTGTTTCTTCTTCTTTCAGCAGTCTCCCAGTGTTTGTTGTGCTATCCTGTTTGTCCTATCTTATGCTCAGGAAAATCCCTTACCTTCAGCAATCACTCCTCCCTCTAAGAATCTGTTTCGTCCAGAATCCTGCAACCAGGGCATGGCAGAGAACAGATTTACTTTCTGCTGCTATCTCCATCTTTTTAAAAAGGGAAGAGGAAACATGGTATCCAATTATACTGCAAACAAACAGCCCAGAGGTCATCTGTTCCCCTGCAACTTGGTGCTAAAACCTCAGTGCCTGGAAAGGGCACATCTGTATGTAGGAAGCTGAGTAGCTGATGAATGAAATAGAAGAGCACTATTGTGTGATGAGGGTTCTGCTGCCAGGCTGCTCTCATGACATGTCTTATCCTAGCATCTGCACACAGAGGCTTGAAGTGTGCTGTAGGCTGCTGGTGCTGACTCAGACCTTAATGTTGTGTTCTACGTGCCTCAGTTTGCTTCTTGAATTTCTGAGGGAAGAGACAAAACTAATAGAAAACAGGACGGCAGCAGCAACATGTAGATTGTTAGATAATTGTCTGGAGATGCTATGTGACCTGCCATTGGCTAAATTCTGCTTGATCGCTCAATCTTTTAAAACTGTCATACAGAAATCATGAGAGAAGTTTCTCAAAAGTTTTGTTATCCCTCATAAATGTTATTGTACATATTTTTCTTTCTAGTTTGTGCTGATAACAACCATGTACGGACATGGACTGTGACTCGGTTCCGGGGCATGATTTCAACTCAGCCAGGCTCAACACCTCTTGCATCATTCAAGATCTTATCCCTGGAGGAATCAGAGAGTCATGGCAGTTACTGTTCTGGAAATGACATTGGTAGGATGTCTCTCGATTGCGCCGTGCTGAGCCCGTACATTCACTGGTTTCATAAAGGTTTAACAGACCTTCAACCCTATAACATGCAAGTCAGCTGACGAGTGTAAACTCTTATATACTGCTCTCCCATTGAAAAGATGGCAGGGATCTGTAAGATTCAAGTGGAAACACTCACTATTCTATAGAGTGAGTAATCTTAAAGGGCTTACTTTGAAGGTGAGGAAAAACTTTTGAACACAGATACTATAGCTCTTCCTTGAGAAAACTGATGTAGCATTTCACCTTTGCTTTAACGAGGATGACAGAAAGCACAGGAGACTGTATTAAAGCAGATGAGCATAGCGAGGTTTGGGTCTACTGCAAATTCCAGTTCACTGCTCAGTTGGGGTTAAATGATGCACATGTGAAAAGGTCTTAAATGAATTTGAAGTTGTGGCAAAGTTTATGGAAGCCTTGAAACTGCAGAGGCAAATGGTGCTAGCACATTGCTATAGCAAGATACTGAAGGAATGCACGTCGGTAAACGGGGGTAGAGAGGTAATCTAGATTCATCTGTGGTCCGAGCCTTGCAAAGGAACCTTTGATGAATAGGGTGCCCCATGAACACAGGGTGGGGTCACTACTATGGCAAGAAATCTGATTAAGCCTTTAGACATCTGGGAGCTGCAAAATAAGAAAGTACTTGTTATTAGAGAGGCCTAATGTAGGGTCTGTACTGACATAGTAATTCTTCCAGGAACATTCAGGAAACTCAAAAATGGGTCTCCTTTAAAACAAAAGAATCAAAAAGATTTGTGTTTGTAGAGGCTTGTAACTATTGGATGGCTTTTTCTAGCTACTGTTCATCTTTGGTTGCCTGGTCCCGATGCTTAAAATTGCAGTGGTCATACTAATACAAGTTTGGGTCTTTGGGACTCTGTGGGGAAGAGGGTGAGGGAATTGAAACAAACCAAAAAAGTGATAATCTTTTTTTTTTTTTTTTTTTTTTTTTTTCTTCTAGGACCCTTTGGTGAACGTGATGATCAACAGGTGTTTATCCAAAAAGTTGTTCCCATCACTAATAAGCTGTTTGTAAGGCTGTCTTCAACTGGGAAAAGGTACCTTCCTGATTAGGGTTTTATGTAGGAAAGGAGCAGGACTGTTCAGGTGGTGGGGTCTCCCATCCATCCCTTGGGGACTCACGCAGTAGCACTTAGCGAGCTTCTAATGTGCTTGGCAGCTCTGGCTGACCTCTAGTTTTTGTGTTAAGTACAGTTCTGTTACTAATGACCTACTGTAACACAGAAGCCAAATGGCATTTTGAAAAATGTGGTATCAGAGACTCACTTCATGATGGCTTGCGTGCTGAGCTCACAAAACAAACATTTGTGTGTCTCTGCAGAATCTGTAATGCTCGGCTGTGGTACCATGCTAACATTAAATTTCAAAACTAATGCTGAAGTTGCTGGTGGCAGGGATTATGCTACTCACAAAGGTAGACGGGGAAGCAGTTTCTCTCTTACTTTGCACTTGTCTTCGAGGACACAAGAACCTTTACAACTAAGAGACTGTCTTCTAGTCAGCTATACAATTATGTACTCTAGGCTTGACTTCATAATATTCTACTACATTGCTGCCAATGTAGTAAAAAGTTGACAAACCACCATAGCTGCTTTTCTTACTGTTAGGCTAGGAAGATGGCAAGAGATCAGAAAAGATGGTGCATCTCAGTTCTATGCTTATTATTCTTGCATCTCTTGCCTAATAGCTTTGAATCTGTCTGAAAACACTGGTGATTTAACATTATCAGTGTCTGAATTGGAGTCTTAATTGAGGATTACTGACGTACCTTTTTTTTTTTTTTTGGTCCCCTCTTTTTTCAGGCTAGATTCATATATAGTTGAGAGTTTTAATAGATGACTTATTTTGGCACTTCCTGGGTAAAAATCTCAATACAAGGGGCCAGTAAAACAAATTACCCAGAGTATGTGAGATTCTGGTATGGAGTCTGGCCTAGCTGCTTATTTTTGCGAGTCCTTTTCCTCTCACTCCCCACATAAGTTTCTGAAATAAAGGAAGAAAAGCAATGGATATCTTCCATGTCAAGTGATACTGTAGTTGTCATAGGACAAAAATTATCTGTGTAGATAACCCTGGATTTATCATCCTTGGATTTTTTTGCGTATCTTTTATGTGCTGTTTCTGCAGGTTGGTTTCCTAGAGTGTCTGGCATATGGAGGGGCTAGTTGCCGCCATCCTTGCGAGAGCCTTAGGCTTCTAATCGTTGCAGACTGAAAATGGACAGCAAACATGTGGGGGTTCCCTAATAAAAATAAACAAGTTGTAGGATTGCAGAGGGACTCGGGGGGAAGGTACTGTCTGAAGCTGAGCAGCATGCCAGTCATGCAGGGGAAGGGATTTCATCTGGAAAAAAGGTCTGATGCCTTCTCAGAAAATCAAAACAGTACTGACTTTACTGGCCAAACTCTGCCAGGTGCAATTGTTTTGGTAACTCGTGCTTTCTCTTCCTGCAGGATCTGTGAGATCCAGGCAGTTGACTGCACTACCATCTCATCATTTACTGTGCGGGAATGTGAAGGATCCAGCAGAATGGGCTCCCGGCCACGCCGCTACCTCTTCACTGGCCACTCCAATGGCAGCATCCAGATGTGGGACCTGACCACGGCTATGGACATGGTTAATAAGAGTGAAGACAAAGGTAAGTTGTGTTATAACAGGACTGTGGTGTGGTTCTTTTTCTGTCCTCACATATGCATGACTACAGTACATGGACTTGGGCACTAAGAGCTGTCTCTTTCAGATGTTGGTGGCCCCACAGAGGAAGAGCTGCTCAAGTTGCTTGACCAGTGCGACTTGAGTACGTCTCGCTGTGCCACACCCAACATCAGTCCTGCCACCTCAGTTGTTCAGCCAAACCGGCTTCGGGAATCGAATTCCAGGTAAGTCACCCAGGGTGGCACTGGCTGCAGACACCGAAGGTTTTACCCTTCGGTAAAAGGCAGAGAGGGGTTTGGTGCCCTGGATGCTGTAGCAGAGCCCCTGATTCCATGCCCTAAGTGTCTTGAACTACACACACACACGCAGAGTCCTTAATTTCTGTTGGTTTGTATGTGTGCAAATTAAAGTATCATAAGAGAATCTGGAGTGAATGATCTGGAAGCCCTTGTGTGGGGGTTGTGATGAGTATAGTGCTAGTTCAGTGGGAGTTGCAGTGGTGAGTGGGAGCGGGGTGTGCAGAAGAACTGGCTGCTATTCTCAGCTGAACATCTGCTCTTCTCATCCCTGGTTGTTTTTCTTTTTTGAAGCCTCCAATTGCAGCACCATGAAACAATCCATGAAACAGCCACATATGGTTCTGTGCGGCCATACAGAGAAAGCCCCTTATTGGCAAGAGCAAGGCGAACAGAGAGCTTTCACAGTTACCGGGACTTCCAGGCTTTTAACTTATCCAGCAAAAGTCCAACAGAAAAAGCAGCTGCTGCAAATGGGAATTCAAGCCAGACAGAGGTGAGGAAAGCAACGGCTGAGGGCAGTGCTGCTGAGAGGAATGCAGTCCTGACAACAGCACTTGAAGCACGAGGCACAGGCGTGACAGATGCAGGTGGGTGTTGCAGTCCAGAGGTTCACCGTCCGCCAGAAAGCTCTCTGGATCTCAAAAGAAGGGGCCCGGAAGAGGAGAGTGAAGCCAAAGCAGAAAGTAAAAAGAAAATGGGGTTTGAAGGAACTGGTTTCCTGGCAAGGAAGAAAGTGCCTCTTCTGGCCTCTGCACCAGTCCTTGCTGAAGGTGGGCCTGAGTTACCTGCTGCGGCTTCTCCATCGCCTACAAAGACAGCTGCTTCACCACGTCACCGGAAGAATGACTCGTCCTGCCAAGACTATGGCTTGTGAAAATGTGACTGGTGACAGAACTGAGGTGCAAGTGCCCTTTGGCTGGCAGCAGGCGTAACATTACGTGTTGTGGGTTGTTTCTTGAATGGGACTTTGTTCTGATAGCCAGAATGAAAATTGTAAGGTTATAAGAAGGTACCTGGCTGCTGCCAAACCTTTGAAGAGTTGTCCACATCAATGTGTGGCTTTATGTAATACTCAAAAATGTAGTACGGTACTTGGTCCAAAATATTATTGTGCATTCTTGCGTAAACGTGGTCAGGCATGTGATATGTTGTGATTGTTTTTGTTGTGGGGGAAGGGAGGGTGCTAAAGGAATGCTTGGTTGCTCAGTGGAAGATGCCTTTTAGACACAGCCACACATTGCTCTGCAGAGCTGCTGCTGTCTTAACTGGATTTTACCTAATTCACGGGGCTGCCTCTGTAGTCTTGTTTTATGAATGGGATCCTTGCTCTGCATGCTGCTGCCTGAAATCTGAAATGTTTTGTGCAGGTTAAGGAGGAAGCTATTCAAAATAGCATATTATTTTGCCTCTTAGTCCAAATAAATTGCCAGAGGAGTTTTGCTTGTGCCTTCTGAGAATGTGTGGTATCAGCTGATGGGTTTTGCTGATTGCGACTGAGAGCATGCATAAAAATATGCTTGGAAGAATGCACAGAACTGGCAGTCTCTTGAGGGTTCCCTTGTCACTTTCTCTGGAAAAAGGACAGAGATGAATATGGGAGTAGGTTTACTGTCATGGTATAATAATTCTCAATTACAAGTGCCTTGACATGATATTTCCTACCTGTGTTGCACTGGCTGCTTGCTGTCTGCTCCTAGTTTACTGTGGGTGGTGAACAAATTTTTATTGCCTGTAGATTAGTAATACAGAAGCAAAAGGGAAGGCTGTGACAGTAAGTGTTTAATAACGAGTGGATTAGAAGGTTTTCTACCTCTGAAAAAGCATGCTTGGAGTTAAGCATTAATTAAGAGCTTTTTGGTTTTTTTTTTTTTTTTTTTTTTTTTTTTTTTTTTTAAAAAAAACTTGAGCTGAGAGGGTGGGGAAGAGGGAGGGAGAGAATGCAAAGGTTAAAGCAACTCCAGAAGAATTCCTTCATTTGCTGTTTATTCACCTGTGCATGAACACAATTGTGTGGTGGAGCTTTGTCAGGCCAGGAAGAGACATGGCTGTCCTGCCACAAAGGCCCCTTTTAACCACAGGCTGGTTTTTGGATAGGTAAAAGACTTTTCCTTGCCAAAGATGTTGCCCCCCCTCCCACCCCCACAATCCTCCTCAACTGTGAAAGCTGGATGAGAGACAAAGGTAAGAGCCTCAGTCTTCTAGTACTGTATGATGTGGGGATTTTCAAACTGTTCTCTTACCTTTCCGAGGTGTCAGTGCTAACACACATTTTTTACTATACAGTTAAAGAGATGGTGAAAAAAAGGACGAGTTACCCCCACCACCTCCCCTCCCAACAAACAGTTTTATCTTTTAATTAGTGGGTATGGGGTGGGGAAACAGGAGCCCTCTCTGCCCCCCAAAGGCCATGCAAGCTGCTTTTGGCAAGTTACCCACTTTCCATTTTCTAGAGAAGGTGGTTGTGTTCTTCAGAGGTGGGTGTCGGTGAATGTGGTGTGTTCCTTGGTGACTGTGCTGAAGCCTTTGATGGCATTGACAAGATCTTCTTCATCTACATACTGTTAGGAGGGGAGGAAAAAAAAACCAACAGGATGTAAGACAAAGCTGTACCAGACTAAAGGGGATTCCTTCATTTATCTTTCTTCCTACGCGCTAAAAAAATGGTTCTAAAATAGTCAGATAAATAAGTGCATTTCTACCTCTCTACATGTTTTCCTATTCTTCTCAGCATGAGGTAAGAAGCTAAAGCATTCAGGCACCTGATTCCAAACCAACTAGATTTTCACAGTAAGCAATAAGTTAAAAAAATATTAGTATATGTATCTGACAAATGGTAAATCAAATAGTGGTTTTGTTGCAGTGTGATGGGGAACTTGGAGAGATGAGAAGAAAAAGAATACATGTTTACATTTTTGTTTTGTATGACAACCCTGTCACCTGTGATTTAGGTAGTATTTTGTTCTTCAAACTTCTAAAGGAGGGTCTGCACTTCTTCCAACTGCTCTTACGCTAATGCATTGATGCAGAGAAGAGAGGTGAAAGTATAAAAGAAAGAAACTGTTTTCACAGGATAAAGATCAGCTGTTACTGCAGATGTGTGTCCTGGGCCACTTCAACCATTCGGTATATTAATTTGCAAGATGGACAAAGGGTGAACAAAACTTGCTGACAGCCCTAAGCCACTGACTGCAGTAAAGGGAAGAGCGGAGTGAAAAGCATTGCGAGAGGTTTGTTTGCAAGAGAGGAGCTGAGCAACACAGGAGCAGAGACAGTTAAGCTCAGGGAAATGTAAAGGAATGTACAGAGGGCAGACGGAAGAGCCCAGCTTTGTATATATATAGCTGCTGATTTTAAAAAGCAGCTGAGCTCATGCTGTCAGCGTTGTCACCAAAAGCAAGAGGAAGGTTTTGTTCTCCTGCTCCTACCAGTGCCAAAACTTACTGGACTGGTCTGTAAGCTAGTTCTAATATACCAACATCCAGCACCTGTGAGGCGGTTTGCAACTGAACCAAATCATGACGTACCACAAGATAAGCAGATAGGGCAAGAGCTTCCTCTCTTAGCAGTGGGAGGCTGTTCTTTTGGCTAATGATCGCACACAGAGGTACAACCTGGGTGTGGGTGGGCTGTTAGTCCCCGGGGAGTTAAAATGAAGGTGATTGATTGATATCGCTGAGAAAATGAAGGCTGTCACCATACTGCTGACTCAGGAAGTCTGTGAGCCACAGGGTGCAGCAGGCTGGCAGGTTAACCTGTACCTGGAGGGGGTTTGCCTAGCGCGAAGTATCACTATCTTCTTTCTTAAGCCTTATCAGCTTCCTTGGTCCTGCTGCTATGGTCTAAGCAGGGATGGCAGCAGCACCCCTGTACTGTGGCATGCCCCCGTGTGCCAGCCCTTCTACTGTTTGGTGTACTGGAGGTGAAAGCCTAAGGAAGCTTCCTGGATTTATGTGCCAGATCATCCTCCAGTTCACTTTGCATTTTGGACACGATCCACTCAATGATAACTTTACACTCCATCTAACTTTGTTACTACCTAATATGCCCTTCACCCCCATCTATCCCCCTTTTTAGGAACTGGTCAACTTTTTATGAGAGCAAACACGTCTTGCTGGGCCCTGAGCCTCATCCTGCACTTTTTTTTTCAAGGGAGGGTGGATGCTGGGGGTGGGGTGGGTGGGTTGGAAGTTACAAAGCCTGTTTTCTGGTGACAAAGTGAAGTTGCCACTGCCCTTGACTTGAGAATCATAACTTCTTATAGCTGTATGTTCAGGTCCATGTTGGCTGCCCTCCCCTATATTAAAAGACAGATACTCCACCTGCCCCCCTATGCTGGATTTCTGTGGCGGGGTTTGTCATAACATGGGAGTGGGCTACAGCAGTGGCCCCTGTGAGAAGCTTCCCAGGAGCTCCCCAGGCTCCAAGTCAGACCCACCTCTGGCCAGGGCCGAGCCAAAATCGCTAACAGCTGATGCACAACAGTGTCACAGAGGAACAGGTGTCCTTACCAAGCCACGGCCAGTAGTGCGATGATTGCGCATAATGGCATCCCAAGGTGAGTCGTCAACAAGAGACTTTTTGTCATACAGGTCAAGCAGCTGGCTGACACTACGGTGAAGAGAGGCTTGGGAATATGTGCGATTTAGCTGGCTCTGACTTGGTCTTCTTGCCCCAGATGCGATATGGACAAAGCGGTTGCTTGTGGGAGAACCAACTCCTGGAATTTTCGTATCTGACAGCCCCTACGTGGAAGACACAAACTAGTAAGTCAGAAATAAAGGGCATGGTCTCAAACACTTTATCTGAACAAAACCAAAGCAGAAGTGGAAGAGAACAGAGAAACCCATGCTTCAAAAATCATGCACAGTTATAAATGGAAGCTAATTAAGAAAAAATAAAAATGGACCTTTCCCCATTGTAGGATAATCATAACATTAAAAAGGAAAAAAAAAAACAAACCCAACCCTGTAAAACAAGATGTTCCCTGATCATTTTTTTTTTTCCTCACCATCATTTTTTTTTAAAAAGTAGCCAACAGGCAGAGGTCCAAAGCTTTAGGACTACCAGAATGATAGCCCAGACTTGCACAGCAAGGGGATGTTAGCAGGCTTCCTTTTTCAGTTATCATGACCAGGGAAAAGACATTCACCCACCAGGAGACACACGCAATGTAAGATGCCTTTGTGCATGCTCTTTGGGTCATCTGGCACATCACACATCTTGCACCTCTGCAAGCTAAGGACTCTACCTCAAAGTGCGTTGTGTAACTTTTGAGAGTGACACTGCTTGATGAATCAGACGTGTCAGCAATGGTCTCAAACTGAGATTAAAGAGAGGGAGGAAAAGCATTAGGGCAGGGCAAGGTGCAATGCGGGTGCTGTCTGTTCCTCAGGGAGGGTGTGAATTAGCTGCAGCTCTGTGAAGGGGAGCAATGGAGCAGGGTGTGGGGGAGCGGGGGAACAGGCAAAGCTGAGGCACTATTTAACTTTTAACTGGTCATCAAGTAGCATGTGGGCAGCCAGCATTGCTTGCCACATGACCTCACTAACAATTATAAAACACAACTGATTTTGCCACTTTGTAGTAGCTCTATCCTAACTTCTCAGATCACGTCCTTCAACTGATGCACTGTATAATCTTCCTTTCTACTAAGTCCATGAGCTTCTGGAAGAAGAAAAAAAAGGAAAATAAGGGGAGGAACATGGAAAGGAATTGTGCAGGCACGCCAACAGCAAAGACATTTTAAAGTCAAGAGGAACAAGGCGACATGACAGACTGTAGAGAAGGAATCAAAACCATGAGACCAAAAAAAAAGAAGTTTCTTATGCTCTTAGCCTTTGCCAGGGGAAGGGGCACACTGGAAATCCCATTGTTTCCAAGAGCTCCTTTGTTGAGGCACAGATGCAGCTTCTTGGCACTGAGACAAGAAGGAACAGAATGCGTGAAGGATGCAGGAGTCACTATCCTTGATGGCGCTCACAGGAAAAAGATGCTGAGAAGTGACAAGAAGAATCATCTCACGGCCTGTGCCTGGGAATAAGCACAGAAATGGAAGGCACTGCTGCTCCATTCTCAGTCTCGTAACACTTGCCATGTTCCTTTTGTCTTGCTTTTCCTCAAAGGGTAGGATAGCACTACTACTCTGCTACATGGTAGAACATGTTCTTTATAATTTTTTTTTTTTTACAGAATTATAACTTGTCATAATAAAAATGATACAAATTCTTCCACTTCATCACTCCCCAGCAGTCCTCCTCCCACCTCTCTGGTGGTTCCACTGGCTCTATGTGCACAGATGCACATGTAGATTTTGTGAAGGTCCCTAGCTTTTCCCTGGTTACACTCACTCTTCCCCAAACCTTCTGGGCATGCATCCTGCCCTAAAGCATTACAGCTGGGTGGATACTAGAAAGAAATAGAGGCTCTCCCAAAGTTCTGCTTTTTGCAGGCACATTTCATGGATACCTGACACAGACTGTCAGATTGATCCTGGTTAGCCATCCACAACAGATAGTTAGGAACACATGAACGGTTCCTCTGAAAAACACATTTTATCCCCTACCTTCTCACAGCATGCCAAGGCCTTTTCAGCTCTATTGCAGATGTCAGCTAACATCAGGTGACATCAGTGGCTTTGCATTTTCTGTGACTCCAGATCCAAAGTTTATCTTAGGCATCAGAAGCATTTCAAGGCCTGCAGACTAGGTGCCATAGGGCTCCTTTTGGACTAAGCACCTCTAGCTTGACTGTCTGTGCCTGCATAGGTACACCAGATAGCCCTTTTTGTACACTGAACAGCCTTCATGTGATAACCAAGAGTGGCACAAAATGGTGTAAGGAGGAAGAAAAACTGTGTGTGTGTTGGGGGGGGGGGGGTGGAGATGGGGTGCGGTGGCACAAAAAAAAAGTATAACATGATGTATACACAACATTGCATTTTACCAAACGTACCGGATGGATTTCACCCGATGAATACACACTCATTGGTGATGTTCTTTTCTGGAGTGGAACTAAAGGAGGTCTGTCTCGTGCATAGGGTTGCTTGTGGACTTTCTTTTGAAGAATTAATGAGAGAATAATAGCCAAGAGGATCAAACTGAGAACTACCATCAACACTGCAAACCACAGCTCATTGTAGAATTTTGCACGTTTGGACTCTGCTTTGTCCTTCTCTCCAGGTGTTGTCAAGATCAGACCTGTAAAAATCAAGAGGGATTAGGGGAGAAAGGGAATGTTATTTCAGAAAGCGTTTAACAATATGCTATCCCTTTCCTTGCTAATAAATTAGGCAGAAATTTAAGTAATTTTTGTCGTCATGTGCTTATTTGCACTTATGTTCAAGGTGGCATAATGGTTCAATATGCTAGCGGGCTATAATAAAACGCTTACTACCCTCAAGAGACCCTGCTTAAAGTTCTGGCATTGCTGCTTAGGCTGGAAATCACCACTGCATCAACAGCTCTTGAGAAAGGAGGCGGTGGAGGTGGAATGTGAGGAAAAAAGGGTTCTCCAAGTAACCTTGAAGAGTGGAAATGACTACAGTAATTTCAGAGTGGTACAGGCAGAGGACATTCTCTCCAGCACCGTGTAGTGGCAGGCCTGTGCAGTTAAAAAGACAGAGGGAGGAAGACTTAACTGAAAGGAGTGATAAATTAATACAAAAGCAAACAACATGAAACATTTTATTCTTCATCCCCCCACCTGTTAGAAAAAAAAACAGCCACTTGGTTGGCTTTGCTCAACACAAGCGTAAGAAATCTCAGTGACAGGATTTCCTGGTTATTTGTGATTCTACATGTGTATCTAGCCTCTTGGCTAAAGAATTTCCATCACCTCTGTTTTCAAGTCTCTTCTGCAAGTTGTCTGTGGTGCTCAATTTCCAGCAGATTCTGGCTACAAGCAGCCATCAAATGAACAAAGAAGCAGAGTGTGGAAGGTGATGGATGTAGAGCAACTGGGAACATTTTCTAATGCCTTTACAGCAGCCTTGCCTGAAATTCTGCAGGATGGAGTGAGATCATGAAAACGGATATAAGGGAAATGCAGAATAAAGAGTAACTGCAAAGACAAGGCCCATCTATTTTAAGCAGCTGAACAAGATGCAACTCAAAAAATAAATAATTTAAATAAAACCAATATGTCAGTTAGAAACGATTTGCGCTTAGCTTTGCTTCCCAGACAACTAAGGACTTAAAAAAACTGAAACTTTTTACTGGTAGGCATCTACTACTCAATGGACAACATGTGACTGGCATGTCACCACACCAAACTGCCTCACTTCCATAAAACAGGCAAAGGCCTTGTGGACAGAAGGGAAACAGCAGGTGTTATAAACCAGGTCCTGACAACAATGCATGACATTCTCGTAACCTGGTTAGTGGAACACATCTCAGGTGAAACTGCTGAGGCTGGCTCTTTAGTCATATGAAAGGAGCAGGCAGATGCCCCTTGCTGGGTGGGTGGGATGCAGGGAGGAGAGAGGATATGTATTTTCATTGTCAAACCGAGGAGGAGTGTGGGAGAACAGGATTAGCATTCAAGATAATTTGGAAATGAAATTTGGAAGAGAGTAGATTTTATTCAGCAGAAAAAAGCACCACATTTTTGCAGCAATATATTTATGTAAAAATAAAAGAAAACACTCTTACACATCTGGAGAGAGAATCTGAAGCTAATCATGATTTAAAGGAACATAAATTCATCCATGGCAAAAAAAAAGGCACATTACCTACATACCTCATACCCTAAGGAATCCCCTGATCCTGCAATGAGATGCCCTCCTGTCTGGCATGCACTACATATAAAATTTCTACCACAAGTACATAAAATTAATAGGTGCTAGGTAATTTCTTCACATATTTACCAACTCCATCTCCAGCGCTGTACTTGATGACCGGTGTCATGGCACTCCCTTCATCAGTGACGCAGGTCACTTGAAACAAAAAGGCTGAATAAAAAAGGTTAGAAAATACTGTCAGCAGGAGAAATAAAAATTCTGTAGGTGTTGCTTTTTCACCATGATGCAGCAGCAGAGATGGCCAGGTCTGAGAAAAGCCAAGGCAGGCCTAGCATATAACTCATCATAACCCACCTGAGTCCCAGATCAGCAGCTCAGAATCCCTTATACGTGGATATTGAACGTCTAAACTATGACCCATGGCAGACCATAGGTAGTCACCAGTATGATGTTGCTACAAATTATGTTTCTCTTTTACCACTCAATCCTCCCTCTTCCAATGACTTGTAACTGAAAGTTTTCAATTTATTAATTATTTTGCCCTTAATCTCGCATAGTCCATTCACGGCTGATACAAATATGTTAAGAATGTTTGAGTAAAAAAAAAAAAAAAAGAAAAGTATTAGCATCATTGCAGTAATCAGGAAGGTAAGCAATAAATTATTAAATCCTTTGGCATGCAAAAAACCCAGTGCCAGAAAAACAGAAAACATTTTTCTTGGTGTTTTTTTTTTTTTTTTTTTTTCCCCTGTTGACAGTTTCCTTCTAATTTAAACTGTGCAAATTTCTAAAAAGAAACTCCATTTCAAAACATGGCTGATTCCAAAAGCTACTCTCTTAATTTGATTCAAATGAAAATTCAGGCACCAGTCTTTTCTGAAGCTGCAGATTTCCATATATTTCCTGGAGCGTAGCCCTGAAGTGTGGAATTGCAATGCATCTCCAGGATTTGGGTAAGCGTGACCCTTGCAATGAGCCCGAGCAGTCTCACCCAGCCAAGATACAAAGTTTAAGAGGAAGCTTAGCTCCAAGGATTCTTGTTTCAAGCATCTGCTTCGATGCGCTTCAGTGTGTCTGCATCACACTCCCATGCTCTTAGCTTGGGATGGCTATGGAGAGTTTTTCTTAAATTTAGCACACAATAATATTAATTTAGCTCAAGAGCCTTTCACAGAGAGAAAGGTATAGGAAATTGAAACTGACTTTTGTCAGATGTCCTTGGTAAATACAGCTCTGTGTCAAAGCCGCTGTAGATGCGTTGCCCGCTCTCCGTTAACGCGTACTCCTTCAGGCGGCCGTTGAGTACAAAAGTGTGACTCCAATCTATGTGGATGGTAGATAAATTGCTGACAACGGAGAATGGAGCCATGTACCGAGGTGCTGCAAAAGAAGAAAAAAAGCTCAGTTTTAGCCAAGAGGCATGACTGAGTTACACAGTGCAGAGAAAAAGACTCTGTGTGATACAAGTTCTCTGTCACATGCACTCCCTCTCATATACATGTGTATGAGTAGGGAAGATACAAGGAGAAAACACATGCACATACATGAAAACATGGGGTTTCAGAAAAGTAAGAGAAGATGGCAGTCAGGGAGAAAAGAAACCCAGAACACACTTCAGGAAGGAATAGTTCAGCAGCTGGGCTCAACAGCTTGCTGACACAAGACTTCATTTAAGGTTGAGGTGGTCCTCTCTCGTAGCTTTGCCATTAAGCCACATGCCCAGTATATTCTTGTTTGTTCATAAAAAGGTTGTTTCTCCAGCTGCACTTTGCTGCCCACTGTCACTAAAGGAAGCCTTCCTGGCAATAGGAAGGAGGCATTTGGAATGCCTCAGGAGACCTGGTGAGAAGGATTCAGCACGGCAGGAAAAGCAAGACTGAAAGAAGAGGGCTGCAGACCTAGTGGGCAGGGGTTTAAAAATGGCTTTCAAACATTTCTGTTCTGTATGTCTCACCAGTTCCTTATGAACTTTCTCTATTTAAAAGTTCATTATCATGTTCTAGCTTTTTAGTTCACAATTTAATAAAACACAGCTTTAGAGATAAGGACTTTTTTCTTTTATTTCAGTGGTGATATTAAAGAAAACTTGGGGCTGTTCCACCTGAAATTTTCAGCTAAGAATGTAGCAGATATACATTTTTAGTAATTACTAGGCAGAACTACCAAGTGATGCAAAACGGTTTCTTAGAAAGGCGATTTTGAAATCTGACATGAGACAACATGATAGAAAGTGAACATCCTCTTTGCCCTGACCTGGCAGACTGAGGTGAAATGCCCATCTCATCTGTTATGGAATGACTTTGGCTACAGCACTATAGATCTTTTTAATAAAAGCTGATGTTAGACTACCACAAATTCACTTTTGATGGCAAAATCTATTCTGACTGTAGGCACGGGTCCTGCATGTTTAATTTCCATGCAGACCACCGAATGGCCTTAAAGTACTGCCTGTGGTGGTTAGAGAGTTAGAAACAAATTCTTACTTCAGTGTCAACAAGGATCTGATCATTCAGATGACATCCAAGTAAAACTCTCATGAGCCCCGGCAGAAGTGGCACAAATTAGGGCACTAAGATTGCTCCTGAAAAGAATCACCAGGTCTCTTTCAAGATCTCCACTTTTCCCAGGTATTATTTATGGCAGTGTATTTATTACTACACATCACCCTTCTGGTAATACTTGAACATTTTATGTTCTGTAGGTTTTTTGCCCATTTTCAGTAAAATATAAGGTTTCCAGGCTCCCAAGATAGAGGATGTGATATCAGATGATGAGCAAAGAAGTATTTTTGAAGGAATGAGCAGTCAAGCCCCAGAGCAGAATTTCAATGAATGGGTGGCAGAGGCACAGTGATTAGGGACACGGAAAAGCAGGTTTCTGGGGACATCATCTTTCACAGAGGTGGAGAAGTCATTTGGTGCTATGCAGCCCCGTGCATCAGAAGTGGACATTGCTGATTGGTGAACCATTTCTCATACTCACGTTCCTTTTCCGTAGTGAAACCAATCCATTCTGAGGCGCTGCTGCCAACAGAGTTGTAAGACACAACTCGCAGGTTGTAAGTTGTGTAAGGCTCCAGGTTGGACACGTTGGCACTCTGTCCTTTTCCTGTATACTTCACCTCAGTTGGGCCAGGACTGCAAGCCTTCACTGCTGGCTGTAGGTTCACGGGACAAGCCACATACACATGGAGCTCATAGCTGAGAAGAAAGTTGAGATGTTTGATCAATCAAGAGCCTTGATAACATAACAGCCAAACATATATTTCATCCTAGTTGCTGTATGTCTGGCTACTGGAGAAGAAAATGGAACTGATCCTAATTTTTCTCTACAAGATTTTGGCCTCAACTACAAGCCTACAAACCATCGTGGCTGTAAGTCACACTCACAATGAAACTGTTGATGTCTGTTACCTTGCTGCTCACTTCTGCAAATCAGGATTTGCCTAAGTAACTACAGGATGTAGCTGCCTCTTCGCTGCCAGTTGAGCTCACAACTTTTTGGCTGTGCAACCACAGCTGCCAGACAATTTCCTCCACTCACAACGGCTCACCCTCTCCACCTTTATCCCTGCCAAAATCCTGCTCAGGAGAAAAGCACTTGTTGCGTGTAAACACCTCCCAGATGGTATTCAGGCCACAGAGGATAACACCACCATCACAGGGAAGGAGGAGCACAGCTACCACAACTGTCCCATGCTCTCATCCCTGCGATACCAACTCAGATTGTTCTGCCACCACCCCTAGCCAAGGTGTGCAGGTTTGGCTGGGTGGCAGCTCCCACCTGGTGACAATGCCGTTGGGTGACTGAGGGGCGCTCCATTGGAAAGAGGCGTTCCTGGAGGTCACGGTGCGGATCTGCGGGGGGGGCTGCTCTGATGGTGGAGCTGGCTGTGTGGTGATTTGGGCCATGGGTCCTTTGCTGCAACAGTTGAAACAGGTGCAGGCCTCCACGCCAATGGAGTATGTGGTAAAAGGTTTTAGCCCATGTATTGTCTGCTGGGTAGCAGTCCCTTCTGACAGCTGTAAAAATTAAGAGGGAACTTGTCACAGCTTCAAGCACCACAAGTACTAAATAAGAGTTATGGAGGTGAATTAACTCCAGAAGAAGACAGGCACAAGGTTCTGCATGTCCTTTAAGTCTGACATTAATGCAGCTGTTGTGTACTGGGAACTCTGCGTTCATTTTTCTTCCATTATGAAGATAAAGGGCACTGTTCAAAGGAAAAGACCATGCCATCAGTGGTCTCACAGACATCTTGAGTTGAGATGTGACCACTTGCAAATGTAATTCTCAGGATTAGAGAAACAGAAAACCTTTAAGGAGAAACTCTGGGATAAACAGTACTGAAGCAAAAAGAAATTTATGTGGAAAATAGTTCCACGATAAGTGTGCTAGCAAATACTCATGTGTATCTTACAAGCCTCCTCAACAGGAGACTTGTGGACAGATTGATGGATACAGGAGACAGCACTGGACAGATTGATACAAATGTGTCTGGTGGGTCAGTTTACTCACAGACAGGAGAATGTGCTCTCTAGTAGGTACCTCTAAGTCAAGGGCCAACATGATGCTGCTCTACATTCAAAGAGCCATGCTGCTGGGTGAGCCTGTTAGAAACTCTCTGATGCTCAGCAAGGGAAATCTGGCAGTTCTGGCAAAGGAAACGGTGCCCTTGCTCTGAAACTGCTCACGGGAACTGCCACTTCGCCTCGCTGCTGTAGTCGTTGGTGTGTATAGCTTCTTAAGCCAAAGAAATAAAAATATGTAGAAAACACCAACAAGGGACAACATCTGATCCTATTTGGTAGCATGTGGTTTAGCAGAGTGCAGCAAAAAATAGGAAGGGAATAGTCAAGCAAGCAAAGGAAAGAACTTGGTACTTCTTGATACCACAGACAGATGAGCCAGCAGCATGGCAGGTGTGAGGGGATGGAAATGGAGGGCCAAGCAGGCACCAACAGGGTGAACTGGCTGAATCAGACATGGACACAGCTAATTGTACTGGAAGCAATGAATGCATAATGTGCCATCAGTAGGCAGCTTAAGTTCACGGGCAGGACTGATGACCTGAGAAGGTATTCCTAGCACTTCCAAGCTGAGCAAGATGGAATAAGGGAAAAATCTCACACAAATATTTACTTACTTGTAAAAAACAAACAGGTAGTGTCGCAGACAGAAAGTCTTCAAGTATTTTGCACTGGTTTGGTGGTGACTGTTCCAGGCACCTTCCACAGTCTTAACCTTTCCCCATATCTCCCTATTTTATAACTCAGACAAAGTCATGCAGGTGAGACTGGACATTTCTGGACACCTAATAGTGTCTAGGCTGAGACACCAAACACAGAAGTTGCTTGGCTGCTTGCACTATTCTTAATTGTTTTACCCTGTAATACTTACCAATTTTTCTTGAAAGATTTTAAGGGAAGGCCATGTACAGCACTTTCCTCTGAACTTCAAATCTATAGGCAATCCAAAGCACCCAATCCTTTCCTAATGGCTGCAATTTCCACCTGCACCATTCAGACTGGAGGTAGCTGTCTGGAATTGTTTTGTTTGGACAGTTAGCTGCCCCTGAACAATACTTCTGATTCCCTTCACATTGTTACAGCACATTACCATGCAAGAAGAGTTTAATGATGAGGTTAGTTCCTTGAGAAGCACATTTAGATGAGTGAAAGCGCTGGCGACGCTTTAGCCAGAAGAGAGCATTGCAGAGCTGTTAACAACAGGAGTGCAGGAGAGGAAGACAGTCTGTAACCAACCACAGCAGCTCGTAAGAACTAAATTGTTAAAGCTAGAAAATACAAGCTCAAATAGAAGTACAGAAACAGTGTTGACAATACTCACCACCACATCAGTCCCTCTGGTGTCATTAGAAAACAGCCTGTAGATACTGACCACACCATTTGGCTTAAGAGGGGGGCTGATGTTCACCACAGCCACTGTGGACGCCACCGTGTTGAAGAGGGGAGCTCCCAGGCCCTCGGGAGGGGCAGGGCCCGTCTGGCAGCGGGACCAGCTGCTCGGTGTCCGGCCCGCTGAGTTCACCGACCACACCTTCAGCACACAAAACCAGAGAGCCTGTTAGCAAAGAACTCGAGCTAATAAAACATCCATGGTTAGCCAAGGATGCTACTGTAACTGTACTGACACTGAGAAAAATACAGTGCAATGATACCGATGAAAAATGTCCCTTCACTGCCGCCCAGCACCTGTGTTGACCCAGTGACTTTCTAAGAGACGAGTGGAATATTTCCCACTGCTACATTTAGGGAAAAATAAGCAGATTTCATGCCTCAGGCAGTCTGTGTTCATGTGTCTTCTTCATACCTGATCCCCAAACTTTGAGTCCCCACCACTATCTTATGTGGCACTGTTCAAAGAGGACTCCTTGAGAAGCTGCGATCAACAGTGATGTTTGCAAAGACATCTGACCAAAAATACTTATATCCAATCCTGCCAATTTCTCCCTTCCATGCACTTTCTTCATGCACGCAAGCACCCCCAATGAATTCAGCCTGACACTGTGTGACACAAGTTATGTTCACCTTGACTGAATCGCACAAGCCAAACTCTAGTTACTCTTTAAAATAGGAAAATTTTACAGGAACATCCTTCTCTTAAAAATATTAATGTATCAGTCATTTGGCAACATTTTCAGTAACTCATAATATAAATAAAGCCCACTGAAATCTATAGTTAAGTCAGCACCTCTCATTCACTTTCATAACAACATTTGCTTTATTGCATGAGCACAAAGGCAACGGCTTCAGTTCCAAGATTTCAAAATTTAGCAGCTTGAATTAGGCCTGATTAAAAACCACACGTCTCTATGAACTATGCCTACTGATTTTGTCAGCTTCCCAAAACCAGAGTGATCTGCAGACTACATAAAACTCAGCACTTATTAAACACACTCTCCAACAAATCTGCATGAAAATTGAATTTTGCTTTCATCAAGGAGCGAATAAACATATGGAAGGATGTATAATCTTATTTATCAAAAACCATTTGTATAATTAAACACGAATATCATAAAAGGTTGCCTTAGGTCATCATTTGCATGAGTAAGTAATTTGTAGAATGTCAGGTACAATAGACAGAATAGATGGATGTGTGAGCGTATAGGGTTAAATTAGGCTCAATATTAGCCAACCACATAGTGATCAATCAGAATGATAGATCTAAATGGCAATACAAGAGGACTGTCTGAGTGATTTTTAGTATAAGTATTCCTTAGTAAGCTTTCATGTCAAGTGGTTCTAACTACAGTAAAACACGTTCTTATGTGATCTACTCTGGGCAGTGGTCCTGGGGAAGTGGTTGGTGAGACTATGCCTTAAAAAAAAATAGGAGTTTTAGAACTAAGAGTTCTTCAAAACTGACCTTGGAGTCCTTCCAGCTTGCAGTATTAAGTTCCAAGACCACAGGACACTTCACAAGGAGACCAGGGAAGGAAAAAGGCCAAAACCCACCACAGTGGCTTTGAAGACTGTGGTTCTGCCAATTAGAAACGCAAAGTTCCTGCCTGATTCCATCAGTAACATATAGCACCATTCAGTGAAACACTGCATAAGTACAGATTATGCCCTACGATAAAAAGCTCAGCCAAAGCACTTTCATTTTCAGTGAAATCAGTAATATATCTCTGTTGTGAACTTTTCATAAAGTCAAACTCTGTTCACTTTACTGCAGTAGGTCAAACCCTCTATCTCAGTTCAGTTCCAGCTGCTACAAAGATTTACCCACAGTCATTCATTTCAAGGGGCATATTTCTTTGTGGAAAGAATAAGCCGCATATGGAAAGAGCAGCTCTGAGTGTGCCACTGGCATCGACTCGCCACTGACCTGAGCTCAGATGCTGCAGTTACATCCAGGCTGTGGCCTTAATGAGCATGGAGCGTAACAGTGTTGGACCTGACCTGCTGAGCAAGCTGCCCACAGCAAAACTGAAGATGATGAGTTAGTAACAGAGGCTTCCTGTGTAGCACAGGAATTTGGCCCCAGGATCAACCCCTCTGGGAATTTTGGAGGAGAGAGGGATGCAACTCAGTTAGGAAGCAGACGCCTCCCTGAGGGTTGGATGGAGACACCTTCCTCCATCAATCCCTCCCCTATCATACGTGCCAATGCCTTGTCTTTCAGAAAACAAGCTGCATTTCAGACAAACAAGGGCTCTTTCTTTCAAAACACTGTCTTAGGACAAGAGAAAAGGCAATGCTCATCCCCTTTCATACTACAGAGAAATGGTTAAAGGACTCCTTCAGGAGGCAGGTAATTTAGGTTCAATCGCATGCTGTAATGGAGGCAGTCAAGCCTGCTGCCTTCCAGAGTGGGAAAGCCCAAGCAGATGACCCATCTCTGTACTTGGGGTACTTCCAGTGCTCCCTTTAGGGCTGCTTCACTTTGCATGAACACAGTGAAATCAAGGTTGACTGGGCAGAGCACAAGCAAGTGGGAGCTGACATGGTTCCCCAGGGAGATGGGGGGAGCTGAGGTTGCTGTCCATCCCCCAGGCACCACATACCCTCTTGAAAAAAGGCTGAGGTCATGGCCCTGTGTGTGTGGGCCTGACAGACAGGCATGCTCTGAGCATGCCTTCTAGACAGACACCAGCTACTCAGCCCTGCCAAGACACGTTTCCAGCAGAAAACCTCTAGGTGTCTGTGAAACTCTAACACCAGCTTCTGAGACAGCTGTGACAGCTAAACAGGACTTCTGAGGATCTAAATTCTGGATTTACACTGACCTAAGCTGGATTCCCTTAACTCCCTCTGCTTCTGCTCAACCATCTGTAAAAGGATGGATGGCTATAAGAATTATTTCCCTTTGAGAATCACCATCCAAGTAAATCCTGGTCAGTGTTTGGAGACTCAGAGCAGTAAGTGCCCAGAACTGACTGCAGATGGAAATGCTGATGTTTAGCCACTTTTTTTTGCACAAAGAAATGGGACAGCATGGGAACAGAAGCCACAATAAGGAGTGCCTGTTAAAATCAGAGGTGTGGTCATTGGTCCTCAAAAAGTCACTACAAAACAGTCACAGATGAAAGCTATTGCCTGGCTTGCCTGGTTACACTGGAATGTCACAGTTTGCACTTTTGTAAAAAGCTTTCTGGGCTCACAAAAATTCCTTCTAAATTGTGAGATAATCAGCACCAAAAAATATTTAACTGCATTCATACAGAAATGTAAAGAGCTTAATAGGCAGCAGTATTACCTGATGCTTATAGTGTAAGATTACAAAGGAATGCATGGGAACGTGGGGCAAACAAGAAGCAATCATATCTCAAGGATGTACTGAATGGCAAAACTCAGACAGCAGAAAGCCAACAAAAGTTTCTTATAACTTGACTTTCTGAATATACTGCCTCCAAAAGTATTAAGTCTGACATCATGGTGCATGGCTCAACACCCTGCCAAAAGATGCGCTGCTGTTAATGGCTGCACTGTCCCCCAAAAGCCAGGAGAGGGCTCCGAAATCAGCTACACAGGTTACTATTTTAAATGCTTTATCAATGTGCTGGCCCCTGGCCCAGACTGCACTTTGAAATGGAGCCAGAGAGAGAGGGGGGAAACCTCTCTGGAGACGGTATATTTGGAGGGCTGAAGAATTTCAGTTACAGGTAACTAAGCTTGTTTATTTCCATCATAAATAAGCCTTCATAGATCTCTGCTCCTGGAAGAAACTGGTGATGAGCCGTCGCTCAAATGATCACAGGACAACCTCAAGGTTCATTGGCACAGCAAGAAGGGGCAAAATCTATGAGGAGCAGGAAGGGCAGTGCTGAGAAGATGGCCACGGCCATGGTGAGCCCAGCCTGTTCAAGCTTAGTAAAGCTGCATAATGACTCCTCCTGTAAAGGGCAACAAAATCACAATGGTCCTTGGGTGTAGATGCAAAAAAATCATGGCATTGTAGATGCTGACAATAGAAGAAGCCCATTAGATGACTTATGCCATTCCTGGGCCACACAGGTTCATCTGCTGCAACTCTCTTGAAACCCCAGGTCCTTACCAAGGAAGCTATGTTTTAAACTAAAAAAAATAATGTTTTCTTTCATCAAATTGCGAACATATGTGAAGGTATTTACTCCATACAGGAGGTACTAATGGAAACTGAGGGAAAGAGCTGGGTGTGTGCTTCAACAGCTCCTCCAATGCTGCAACTCAAGGAGGGCACTAGAAGAAGAAAAGCAATGATAAACCAGGTGAGTACTATGGCCTTGCTGTGATGAAAAAATGAAGGTGAAGAAGCTGCCAAAATAAAGCACTCAAATCAACCCCACTTCAAAGGACAAAGATAGTCCAGGATTAAGGCAGAAAACACAGTGCGTGGCCAAAAGTTCCCCAAAACAAACAAGCAATTCCTTGATCAGATGATTCCTATTACATGAAGCAACGCTATCATGGCTGACTGAGCAGCGGTTTGGCAGGGGATGGCGTGTACACACTAACACCTGCCAGCTCACAACAGTTGCATCTCAGACCTGGCTCAAACAACGTGACAGGTATTATGGCTGCAAACACAGGGACCAACCAGGAAGTCCCCAGTTGGAATCCTCTCTGCTCCTGCAAAGGGAAGCCTCGGGCAGCCTACAGGGAATGAGAAACTCTCCCTCACTGGAGAGAGCTCTTTCACTTCTGCCAAAGAGTGGCAAGGCAGCAGGAGGCAGAAGGGTGGACTGGCTGGCGGTAGTTTGCCTGTCTGAAGGCAGCGGTCCCGAGATCCTCTTGACTCCCCAGCTCCGGGAGAGCCAGGATCCTCTGCTTTGCATGGCAGCAAGGAGCTGCTCACCCTCCCTGCTTGCAGGAAATCAGCAGAAAGGAGGGAGAACCAAACAACTGAGTACTGACCAGCAGCTTGCTCTGAGCTCCTACAGGCACTCAGAAAACAGCCTTTTACCTTAAAAAAAGTCTCTAAGTAAATCACTGCCTACCTTCAGTTTTGAGCACTGCTTAGAGCTGTAGGGCAGTTAGGTAGTGCTGTAGTGTCCTGGTTCGGGCTGGAATAGAGTTCCTGTTGGTTTTAGTAGCTGGAGCAGTGCTGCAGCAGACTGAGACCCCAGGGGCTCCCCAGGTCCGAGTGCCCTCACCTGTGTGCGGGGGCGGGGGGAGCACAGCTGAAGGGCTGGGCCCCGATTGGCCGATAGTCCATGTCATGTGACCTTGTGCTCACTATATAAAGGCAGGAGAGGCTGCCACTTCTTGGGAGTGTGGCTGTGGGGCCTTTGTGTTTGGGGTTGCTGGCCAGGAGCAGGTGGGTGTCGGTCAGTGGGTGGTAAGCAGCTGTATTGTACATTACCTGTTGGTACTGCTCAGTGTGTTATTCTGTCACTGTTATTAAACTGTTTTTATCTCAACCCGCGAGTCTTCCTTTGCCCCTCCGATCCCCTCCCCATTCCCAAGTGGGGGGAGGGTGGGTGAGCGGCTGTGTGGCGTTTAGCTGCTGAGTAGGCTCAAACCACAACAGTCCTTTTTGGCGCCCAACGTGGGGCACAAAGGGTTGAGATAATAACAGCATCACTTTGAGACTTCACTTTGGATTTCTTGACTCAGATTTGTTCAATTTCTGACCCTACACTTACATAATTGCAGAGTTTTCACAGTGTAATTAATTTCCAAGATAGCAAGACATTATAGGGGTATATAAGATAGGATATCAGTAAGTTCAGAAACACAGTATTCAGTTTTTAGTTGTGTTTGAACAGCAGCCCGCAAGAAAACTGAAGAGGCCATAACACTGGCTGGTTAAAATTAGAGAAAACCAGAGCAGCTTCCTCTCACCATCAGTTGCAGCTCCCTTCACAAGTCTTTCTTCTCATCAGAACTGACCGGTATCCAGCCTAGGTAATTTGGAGTTACACAGTGTCAGCACAGCTCAGAGCACAAAGCTTGTCCACCAAAATCTAGCATTCAGCAGCAGGATAATGTATTCACATCCGGGCACTGCAGTGTCAGGCACGTATTAGCACAGTTTCAAAAGTGGTTGCTATCTATGGGGGCCAGAGTGAGGGTAAGGGAAAGGAAAGAAAGCATCACATTGACTCATGACCAGGAGTACAAAAAGGTAGTAAACAAATGTGTGTTTTCTGATTGCTAATCCTCAGATCCATACTTTTTCCTCTTCAACATTCAGTTAGCATCCTTAAGGAGGCCATAAACATATAATGGGATAGATTTTAGGTCCAGGCTTCTAGCACTCTGATAATTTGAGACTCTTAGTATTGTTATTCACCTCCACTGTTGTAATGTTAATAATAAAAGTACTAAACCCATTCTGGGGAATGGAAAGACAACAGGCAAACACTTTGGGACTTAAACAAAATTACCAAATTCTAAAGGAAGCTCATTTCATATAACATTGTACAACACCAGTAATTAATGAGAGATGTAAGCAGGTTTAACTCTAAAAGGTAGAAAATTAAATAATTTGTTTCCTATGGGTATATAATGAGGTAGTTACCGAGTTCCCATGAGAGAGATAAGCAGATATTAAAAGGTCTTTCCAATACCTGTAATGGCTAAGGGCAACAGCTAATTCAATAGATTCGATCAAAATCACCACTTCTTTCTCCGCTTCTGATTTATTACTTTGGCTGTAGTTAGTCATCACTCATTTTAGTTTGCTTTTCAGCAGTCATAAATTATGCCTCATAAATAAAAAGATACAATCAAGGAAATCATATCAAGTCATCTACAGCCCTGGAGTATATTTTCCCCTGGTACTCACACTAATGTCTTTTTAAAGGATAGCTTTCCATGGGTTTGAATATGTCAGAATCACAATTTACTGAGAAGGGTCTTGCACGAGTGGTGCTGTAACAGTCTCACCAGTAATTCTGGAAGCCAGCAAATCCAGTCTAATATCTATATCTAGTTTAATGAATAAAAATCAAGGTTTGTAGCATCAATGCACTAATTATGCACTTGAATTTAGGATAGTGTTGACAACAGAAACATAGTGCCTGAAGTGGGGCTTAATGAAAGATTTCATGTGGTTTCAAATGACCGTTCTCCCTATTGTGTACCCTCTACCAGGGGAAAGGAAGCATCTTGTTCTGCAAAAGGGTATTTAGGGTAGGTATCACCATTACATCTGTGAAACAATACAGTTATGTCTGCTTCACTTTTCAGAAGCTGAGGTCAGGCTAGATAGCCTAATGCGGGTGTAGTATGAGAAACTCTCTTTACCTGGAAGCAGGGAGCACAACAAGCCTTGTAAGAAAAAACACTATTCCAAACAAAACGAAGAGGGGATAGCAAAGAGGGAGTGCAAGAAAGAGCTACAGTTTATTTTATGTCACTTCTTTGTAGTGCATCTTTCTGTCAGGGAGATGGGAAGAAATGGTGAATTAAAACAAAGAAAAGGAGGCAGGTATGAGAGATACAAATGGGTGACTATCCATCACTGGCCAGTCAGAAAACCAGTTTCACCCCGTTTTATGCTGCAGAAGTCACTGAGCTGTTTGTCAGTAGCTAAGCAGCACAAACTATCTCAGCCAACGATTTGACAGACAGGCTGGTAAACCATGTGTTATTCTTGTCATCTCTGAAAAGTGACCATTCTGCACTCCATGTAGTTAGTCCTTCCTTAATTTTCATGACTTTGCACCCATTTCTTTCTCTTTATGTCTCCAAAGTCAGAATATGATTTGTTTTCTCTTTGGCAGTCCAAGATGGAGGACCCAAAACATATTTCCCTTGGTATATCTTGGGGTATTTCCTAGACCCTTCACTTGGCTGCAGTAACTGCAGTGTGAGAAGCACGCTTCACAAGCAAGAGGGATGCTGTGCCTCCTGCAGCAGTTGGAGGCAGACAGTTTCAATGCTGCAGCCCCTGTCTTGGTGTACTGGATAGTTCTCCCAGCGAACAAACCTCTGCAGGGAGCCATAAAACTTTCTGAAAAGGGACAATCCTACTTTTCTGTATTTTACATGTTCCGTGCCTGCCAAATAGAAATAAGGAAGTGTCCTAAACCAGGAAGACATTAAGTCATTAATCTAAAGAGGCAGTCTTAAGTACACAATTAAGCACAGTTGTGGAGGAGTGACATTGCACTTGCATGAAAATCACACCATACTTTGACAGCTCTGCCTTGCAGACCAGTACTAAATGCCATAAGTCTCTGTTCGAAAGGGCCTTCCCTTAGCTGAGGAAAACAGGTCTGACTCTATAGGTTGCTATATGGTAACACTGCACACCATCCTCAATAATTTCTGAGAAGGGTCACCACACACTCTTTCAGAAATATTCCAGGAATCAAAAGATTACACATGAAACTCATTAGGCCTCATGACTTAGAAAGTTTAAGTCATTTTTTTTTCAGGAGATCATGCATTTGTGTCTGTTTAATACAGCTGAGTATTTCAGGTAGCATTCCAACAAATACCTAAAAGGCCAGATGCTCTAGAAAATGCAAATATCTAAACGTAGAAATAGTCCAATAGAGGGAATTTCAAAGATCTAAGTAATTATTTCTGAGTACAGGACAGTAGGCACCTTAATGCCTCTTGAAAACCCACTGAAACGTAGCAGGTGCTAATATGTTTATGCAGATCTGGCCCTTAATGAATGAAAGTGCTTCCTTGAAGAATAGTGACCTAAGCATTTAGGGGGCATAGTCCCTTCGACCAGCATGAGCTTCTAAAGTCACTTCATCATTTCTGAAAGTGCAAATTTTGCATCTAATCTTACAAGCTTTAAATATTCAGCCGAAGTTACCAGAAAAAAAAAAATACAACTAACCAACCAACCAACAACAACAACAAACCCTCCCCCCCCAAAAAAAACCTCCAAAATCCTTACTTCAGATCCAAAGAAGATGTCAGGGTTCATTGAAATACATCTCTATACCTCCAAAAATGCTGGAGAGAGTCCCATCACAGCACTTTGATTTTATCTGCATTTTGCTGGAGGAAATTCAGTTACATTTAAGGTTTTATGTTCAGCAAACAAGCCTCAAATACAGAGACAGCAGAATCAATATCCAGTTTAAGTGAAATATAAATCTGGGTTTCATCAGCATAATAGCAAAAGCCAAGCCCTATACTTATGAATAACTTGTCTCACAGGCAAGATATAAATTGTCAACAATGGAGGGGATCAGAACAGATCCCAGAGGACTGCTGCAACTGACACAAGCAGAAGACAAACACATGCATGCAAAAACCTCTCATGGTGAAATAAATGGCCACTAGTGAAAAAAAAAAAAAACAAAAACAAAACAACAAACCAACCAAAAATTATTTAGGGTCCCAGTCAACAGCTCAGCGCAGTTATGGAACAGAACTGAGATAAAAAGTAAAGTCTTGAATACAGCATGGTAAAACACAGGAATGTGGTCAAGAGGTTTTGTTATCTGTCACTGATAGATCAGTAAAATCTTTGGCTCAAGAAAGTCTCTTTGGTATCAACTTTGCAAAAAACAGCTTCTGACTGAGATAACTGAAAGTTGTTGCAACTGAGAATATCTCACAGACAATGTTTACAACTTCCAAATTGGGAAGTTTTATTATTATCTAAGAAAGATTCCTAAATAATAAGTAGGGCTTGGGTCAGCTACAATGCTTTGCTATCTACTCTGCCCCAGCTGCAATTTAATTCACATTCTTCACAGATCCTTTCCAAAGTATCAAGGAGATCTGGTTTAACAATAGGTCTGCTATAAGGAAACTACAGTAAATGGAGAGCCAACTTCACACTGTTGTGGCCAACAAATAGGCCCTACACAGCCATTAATGGAAAGGTGGGAGAAAGAAATGTAAATCTTAATATTGGTACATAGTAGGTTTTAAAACACAAACAGTTGATTCTAAAGCATGCTGTTTCCAGGAAAGGTTTAACAGCTCTCGTCACAAGAGAAGTGACAACTAGAAAATATACGCTTGTATATTTAAATTGCAATAGATTTTCAGGCTTTGAGTAATTATCATTTTTGCCTTGGAAAGTATTATTGTAGCATCTCCTGTACTGCTAGGTTCAAGAAGATGTCATTAAGTAACCAAAGGAAAACAAATAACATGAACCTATAGTCATCAATTAGAAGAGGTTGGCTTACAGATGCTTGCCATTTCCTTCAGCACAAAGCTAACAGACTTGTGCAAAGCATTTGACACTGTTTCTCATGACATCCTTGTCTCTAAACTGGAGAGACATGGATTTGATGGATGGACCACTTGGTGCATAAGGAATTGGCTGAATGGTTGCACACAAAGAGTTGCGGTCAATGTTTTGATGTCCAAGTGGAGACCAGTGGCAAGTGGCATTCCTCAAGGGTTGGTGTTGGGATCAGTTCTGTTTAACATCTTTGTTGGAGACACAGACAGTGGGACTGAGCACACCCTCAGCAAGTTTGCCGATGACACCCAGCTGTGTGGTGTGATCGACACTCAGGAGGGAAAAGATACCATCCAGAGGGACCTGGACAGGCTTGAGAGGTGGGCCCGTGCAAACCTCATGAAGTTCAACAAGGCCAAGTGCAAGGTCCTGCACATGGGTCAGGGAAATCCCAAGCACAAATACAGGCTGGGGGATGAGTGGACAGAGAGCAGCCCTGCGGATAAGGACTTGGGGGTATTGGTTTGCGAGAAGCTCAACATGGCCTGGCAACGTGCACGTGCAGCCCACAAAGCCAACCTTGTCCTGGGCTGCATCAAGAGAAGTGTGGCCAGCAGGTTGAAGGAGGGAATTCTCCCCCTCCACTTCGCTCTCATGAGACCCCCCCTGCAGTGCTGTGTCCAGCTGTGGGGCCCCAACATCAAAAGGACATGGCCCTGATCTAGTGGGTCCAGAGGAGGCCAAGAAAATGATCAGAGGGCTGGAGCACCTCTTCTATGAAGAATGTCTGACAGAGTTGGGGTGGTTCAGCCTGGAGAAGGCTCCAGGGAAACCTTATAGTGGCTTTCCAGTACTTAGAGGGAGCCTACAGGGAATAAAGGGAAGGACTTTTTATCAGGGAGTGTAGTGATAGGATGAGGGGTAATGGTTTTGGACTGAAAGAGATTTAGATTAGATATAAGGAAGAAATTTGTCACTGTGAGGGTGGTGAGACACTGGCCCAGGTTGCCCAGAGAAGCTGTGGCTGCCCCCTCCCTGGAAGGGTTCAAGGCCAGGTTGGACGGGGCTTTGAGCAACCTGGTCTAGTGCAAGGTGTCCCTGCCCATGGCAGGGGGGTTGGAACCAGATGATCTTTAAGGTCCCTCCCAAGCCAAACCATTCTATGATGATTCAACACTTTTCACAGTGGCTGCTACCTTATAGGCATGGTGCCAATCCAGAAACATCCAAAGGAAAAAAAGAGGTTTGTGATTGACAAGCAGAGAAGAAAGTCTGTGAATACTGCAGTGACTACACTTTTCTAGTAGCATCCTAGGCTCTCTTTTCAACAGTTTTATAATTGTCTCTTCAGAATCCTTTTTCTATCCAAATTAGAGCTGTTGGAACTGATTTATGAGGAAAGCCTCTGCACTCCTCCCTCCAAGTTTCAGGATTCTAACAGTAATGGAGCAAGAGGAAAGGAACACAAGTGGAAAGAAGGAAATTAGATGCAAAGAAAAGTAAGAGATATGTAGTCAGAAATTGGAAGAGGGTGCCCACACAGGCTGTGCAGTCTTAATCCTTGGAGATGCAAGGATGAAGAACTTGATCCAAAACTCAACTGGACAGAGCCTTGAGCAGCCTGCTCTATCTGGACCTGCTTCAAGTAGGGAGTTAGGCCAGATGCCTTCTGGATGTCCCTTCCAACCTACATGACTCAGTGAGTCTATAACACATGTACATGTAGCAACTGGAGAGACTAATGTGATAAAGCAACTTTTTAGATTTCATTCTTCATGGTTTCTGGCTACCAAAAAGTACACAACAGTAGCAGTGGAGCAGAGCTACCAAAGAATCTGATCTGTACAGTGCACTCTCATCAACTTTGCAGATGACACCAAACTGGAGGGGACCAGTTGATATGTTGAAGGGCAGGTCTGCCATTCAGAAGGGCCTAGAGGAATGGGTCATCAGGAACTGTATGAATTTCAGCTAGACAAATTCAAACTCTTGCTCCTCGGAAGGAATAACTCCTTGCAGCATTACAGGGTAGGGACTGACCAGCTAGGGAGCACCTCTGCTGGAAAGGACCTAGAGGTCTTAGCGGATAGAAAGCTGAACATGAGCCAGCAGTGTAATCTGGCAGAAAAGATGGCCAACAGCATTTTAAGCTGTTTAACAGGACCATAGCCAGACAATTAAAGGAAGTGATTACATGCCTTTACTTAGCATTTGTTCCGTTTTGGACCCCAAACACAAGAAAGATATTGATAAATTGGAGTGAGTTCAGTGGAGGGCCACCAAGGTCATCAGGGTGTTGGAGAGCTTGGCCTATGAGAAGAAGCTGTGGAACAGGGGCTGGTCAGCCTGGAGGAGAGATGACTTTGGAGTGACTTGATTGCAGTCCCCCAGCACCTACCCACAGGCTAACAAGAAGGTGGGTCCAGGTTCCTCACAATGGTATGTGGTAGGAGGGGGCAAGAGAAAACAGGTATAAGTTCAAGCAAAAGAGGTTCAGACTGAATGTAACAAAACCACTTTTTCACAATGAGGACAGTCAAGCAGTGGAGCAGACTGCCCCGAGAGGTTATACAATCTCCCTCCCCTGAGTTTTTCAAGGTGCAACTGGATAAAGCCCTTTACAACCTTATCTGACCTCTTAACTGACCCTGTTTTGAGCATGAAGCTGGACTGGATGGCTTCCTGAGAGCTCTTCCAACCTGAATTATCTTGTAATCTTATAAAACAAATGAGCCTGTAAAAGAAAGATTGTCACCATCTTGAAGGAGCTCAAGAGGCAGAATGTACTGTGTTTCATATATATCAAAACAAATCCACGTGTGAACAATTTTTTTTTTGTTTTTTTTTTTTTTTCAGGAAAAAGGTGGTAAAGACATTTGAGCATTATCAAATTAATTTTCAAGATATATCATGTGTACAAATATTGCACACAGAATTAGTGAGGCTTACTGGTATCCTGTTTGGTAGCAAATAAGTGTGCCTATTCAGAGACAACACCATATTCAAAAATCAGCCTCATCCTGCTACTATACTACATCCACTTACTTTTTAGAAACAACAAATTCAAGTCTGTTTTTTGGTGGGGTTCTAAATTCCATTAACATATAAAAACTTGGGAAAGATTTCAGATGGTTATAAATAGCAAAGTTCTTAGTTCATATGCTGTAATCAAGTAAAGCTCTACATTATCACTAATGCTATATGATTAAAAAAGATGCTGAAACTTTTAACTTTGACATAGGAAACAGTTACAGGTGGAAGAATGGCAGAACTGGTCACCTTGCTTTATCTTAGCCTTACAAGAAAAACAATAGTCAAAATATCTATGTGCATGAGAAGTAACACCAACCGTCAACAGCAACTTAATTTTTCACCACCTACAAAAACTGCTTGTGACCCTAACGTCTAATTTAAAAAGAAAACAACCTCAGTCCCTCTTGATGTAAACTACTTAAGATCATAGAGTAAAAATTAATTCATAATAGATTGGGGAAGGATGGAAAAAGAAAGAAAAACTAATGAAATGAAGCTGCCTTTTAAGAACTAGAATTTCACAATACTCACATAACATTAGAGCCTTGCAAAAGCTCTGGAGGGTACACAAATATTTAACATACAAGAAACACAGGCACTTGCTATTAAACTAAAGAAAAAATGAATGCTGAATGAATGTATTGCCTGTGCAAAATTATTTTCTGCTTCTCAACTATTTAAATACATTAACAATAATCACTCAAGTATCACAATAGTATTAATATATAGAAATGAGATGTGTATGCTTGTTGTACGTGTAAAGTAAGGTTCTCAAAGCGTACTGAAATCATAATCAGAGCTGCTAAATGGCTTCAATTCCCACCTGATATTCGTATTCTGTGTAAGGCATCAACTTGTCATCTTTGAAGGAGGTTGAAGAACCATTGTAGACAAGCGCAAGGTCTAAATTTATGTGGGCTTGAGTCGTTCGCCTTCTGTAAAGTTCATAGTATAAAATCTTCCCGTTTGGCTGCTGTGGGCCAGTCCACAGGATGGAAGAAGTAGACTGGAAGCCCCCAGCTGTTGTCTGTATTTCGATGACAGGGGCAGGCTGCGCTGCCGGGGGTGCCTCCAGCGTCTGCACCGATGCCCACTCACTGGAGGCACAACCCAGTGCTGTGCAAGCTTGGAGCTGTACTTCATACCTTTGGGAACACAAATAAGGAACGAAATGATTCAAACACTGCAAATACAAATATAGACTGTGTGTGAGATCTCGGGGACTTCTCAACTTATTGTCTTGGGTTTTGACATTTTTAATAAGAAAACAATTTGTATGAACACACAGATTATACACTGTGCCTTGTGTAGCAAAAAGGAAGAACGCTGTCTTCTGGGTTTTCATTTGTTATTTTTGTGTCAGAGCAGAGTAAACATCTGCAGGAGTCAAGTGATCAAAATCGTTTTGATTTTGATGATATGAATCAAAATGATGATTCATTGTAGGAGATGATTTGGATATCATTTGAGAGCTATACAGCTTCACTTTATTACTCTTCTCTCTTTGGATTTAGATTAGTTATATGTAAATAGTAGACAGACTTATCAACCATGTAACACACACAAATTATGCCTACACAAATATATAAGGAAAGGTCAGGTAAATAACCAAGAATTAGTGTGGAAGATATTCCTTCAGTATCAAGTGTACTCCTTCTGTAGCTGAGGCTGGTACCCTCTCTTAAGTTTTAGCTTTCCCTTAAACACAAGTCGCTTGTTTTCAATTCAAGGGTGTGAGCACATTCCCGGTGCGACTCCATTAATCTCAGCTCAGCTACACTGTGAATGCGCTAGCTAACAGGTCTTCGGTCTCCCCACCTTAAGTTGAGCCAACTAAAACACTTTTTATTCTTGAATGCAGACATCTTGTGAAAGATACACAAGTACAAGATTGCAGGTTTTGGAGTCTGTTGCAGACTACTAAATTACATCTTGTATTAATTACAACCTAAGCCAACTCTATGCACTACAGCAAGATGATATATAGCTTGTGTTACTATCAAGTAAAAAGAATCCTGGTTTTATCATGTGCCTTTTAAGAAAAAAAAGAAAAAAATGGGTCTGACTATCAGTTTAAACAAGATGATCGAGCTGTCTGCCAACCCACTGAACCACCTTGCAGCAATTATTCAACAAACAAGGTCTTCCAGACTTACCTACTGTAGGGCTGTAGCTCTGCCACTATGTATGACCGTCTCAGAAAGGAAACATGAGATGCATCAAAGTCAATAGTTGTCTTTCCTGTTTCAACAGGCTTGTGAATCGAGATTGTGTAATTTTTAATGTCACCATTTACTTTGATAGGAGGATCCCAGGCCACCAAAATCTCCTTTGAGGACCATGCCTGCAACCTAGGGGGCAACATCCCAGATGGAGCAGAGGGGTTGGTTTTTATCTGAACTGATGGACTGGTCACACTTCCTTGACTGTTATTTGCAGTGACAGTGTAGCTGTACTCCGTGCCTGGCATTAGGGTGAAATCAAGATACCGAGTTTCCAGACCTGAATAAAGAAGTACGCCATCCCTCCTTAGCTCGTAGCTTGTGATTTTACCATTAGGGTTAGCTGGAAGCTTCCATGTGATTTCAATTGACTCCGAGCCCATGACAAGCAGCCTGGGAGCTTCCATATTTAATGGTGGAGCCTCCATGGTCATCACTGACTGGGATATGCTAGATGTGCAGCCCCCTGCAGTACAGGCAACCAATTCAAAATCATACTGCGTGTAAGGCTGTAGATTAGAAACCAATATTTGCAAATTTTTGCCAGGATAATACTCTTCATTGTTTAATTTCAATATGTACTTGGTGATATCTCCATTCTCTATATGGGGAGGTTCCCAAGATGCCTTGATTTGAGTGGCACTGACAGCCTGCAGAGATGGTGGGTCCACTAAGGCAGGAGCTTCTTCCAGTGTCTGTATTGCAGCTGCTTCACTGGTAGAGCAGCCACCCATTGTACAGGCAACTATTGCATAACTGTACAATGAATAGGGCAGTAAATCTTCATCCGTGTAGTTGAAAGTAGCAGCATCGAAGCTGAAAGGATGGGGAGCATCATTTTTTAGCAGTCTGTATGACTGAAGAATACCATTGGGCTGTGCCGGGGAGGCCCACAAGATGAGCACTTTACGGGGATTAACTGACACCAGGGATAACCTGGGAGCAGCGAGACCTTCTGGGGCACTTTGACTCGTCTTTGCCACTGTCCAAGAGCTGTTAGCATAGCCTGCTGAGTTCCAGGTGCGTATTTTATATTCATACATTGTCCATGGCTGTAAACCTTTATCGTTATATGTGAATGTATTACTTTCAGTGTTATATTCTGTGAAAACAATTTTCTCGTCTTCTGTTGTTGCTCTGTATCCTGCAGCATTTTCTTTTGTGCATCTGTGAATAACTTCATAGCGAGTTATTTTTCCATTTGGATTAATTGGCTGCAACCAGCTCAGTTCAATGTTGGTAGCATTCACTGCCTGGATTACAGGTGCCATCTGAGACACTGGGGGTGTTTCATCTGTTCGGATGGGTTGGGGTGGAGAACGAGTGCAGCCTGCAGCGTTGCAAGCCTCCAGTATGAGGGTATAGAGAGTGTATGGCTCAAGGCGCCTGAAGAGGAACTGGCGAGATAAACCACTGTACTCCAGGTTGTCATCGCTGAAAATGTTGTAGGTCTGGTGAATAAAGAAAGAAAGAAAAATTAAAAAAAAAGTCAGGGAGTGAAGAAAGGACAGAAGCCAGGATAAAAGGGGGGGGGGGGGAAATCCAACAATTTTTATCAATAAGCATTAAGTGAGACGCATAATCTTCGCAATAGGGTACGGACTATTAACCAATGATTCAGAAACTTTCTTCCTTACTAGTAAGAATCAGCACACAAATCATTGATACAAAAGGAATGTTTTGATCCAATTTTCATTTTTTTTTTTCATTTTGGATGCAGTAATAAATCACTTAGTGACAGTTTTCATTATATTTTATTTGTTTGTTATTAAGTTTCATTGGGAGGCTCTCATGGGCTAACACAAAGCTTCTTGCAGACTAACTCTAGAGAAAATCACTTAAGAAAAAGATGCCAAATAAACCACTCTAGTTGCAAACCTTGTGGGTAAAAGTTTACACTCAGTCAAAACCATTGAGATAAAACAGGTCCCAAATTTCAGAGCAACATTCTGTCAAATTCAAGTTTTCTAGAAACACATTTTAGCAACGTCTAATGTACATCAAGTAAGATTATGAGATTTCATGTGTAGCTTTCTATACATTAAATGAACAGTCTGGTTCACTGTAAATGAACATTTACAGTCATGGAGTAACATAGGAATGTTAATACTCATTTTAATATAACCACAAGCAGAGAGCACCCACTGAGTGCTTTGTGCTTACATAGGACTTCTGTCATATTTTAAAGTGTATTGCATTTGATTGAGTCCTTTT
This sequence comes from Tyto alba, assembly GCF_018691265.1. Taxonomy (NCBI): domain Eukaryota; kingdom Metazoa; phylum Chordata; class Aves; order Strigiformes; family Tytonidae; genus Tyto; species Tyto alba. The sequence goes on along the minus strand of NW_024881278.1, from coordinate 18,373,339 downwards.
CAGCAAAAATGTTTGAATTTGACATTCAGCATTTTCCTTCTCTTTGTTGATCAAGTAAAGTGTCAAGATTAAGATTACCTTAATCATGCCATTGGGTTGGGAGGGCTCTGACCATTTTAGCAGCAGAGCCCTGCCATTTTCTTTCTTTTCCACCGTGAAGTTACTCAGGCCACTGGGTGAAGCTTCCAACGTGCGCACAGATGTCCAGGGGCTTGAAACCTGCCCAGCATTGTTTACAGCTACGACATGAATATGATATGTTGTGAAAGGTTTCAGTCCAAATAAATGAGCCTGATGCTTTGTTCCCTGGAGCAAGAATACAGATGTTTGAGTTAGTTAAAAAAGTAATCAGCATCTGTGGTTTATGTCACTTGGAAAACAAGGGCTCAGCTCTGGGTCACTTCTGACTGCTTTGCAGAATACCCCATTTGGTTACCAGGTCTTTTTGGTGGTCTTCCACAGCTGAACCTCAAAAACAAACTCTTAGGCTTTTAAAAAATACCTATTATTATGGTAGAGCCTTCAGAGCCAACTCCTGAGGAGTCCAAATCTCAGCTAGAGAACAACTTACAGTTTGTTCAGCATGTGTCTGAGCTTTGCTCAGTAAGGATGAGAGTGCCCGGTACTCTGAGGGATTCAAGCATGTGTAAAAACCTGTGGTATGTGAGTGATGCCTGCCTCTACAGGCTCCTTACATATCTTGTATGTAGCTGTGATATTTGATAGGCCTGTCGCCCTGTTCTAGCTACTTAGAGCATTGTAACCTAGATAGACAACAGCGTTTCCAAGAGCACAGTTTAATTTCCTTACTGAAAACAAACTCCTTAAAAGCAAAGGGGGTGGAGGGAGAAGAAAGAGGGAGAGGGGGGGAGGGAGGTGATAAACTGGTCTCTAAATCCCTGCTTTGTAAAGATGTCGCCTGAGATAAATTCACAAGGTAAGACCATTGTGGGGCAACCAGCTGCCTTACGAGACCCCTCCCTGTTTCTCCAGGTTGGAGGAAGCAGCCGTACTGCTGATGGGGTCTCGGCCATGTGGGCTAGGCCCTCCCTGGTGCCAGGCCCTCCCTGGCGCCGGCAGAGAGAGGCTAGGGGGAGCACGGCTGCTCGCGAACCCCACGGGGCTCTGGCAGGGCTGGAAGGGCTGGGGCTGGCCGGCCACCACGTCAGACCACGGCCCAGTGCAGGGACACGCGGGTGGGTGCAGACTGGGGGACGTCAGCCACGGCCAGAAGGGGCCACTGGCATCCAAGATGGCGGCTTTATCCAGCTTACCCCAAACAGCATCTGGTACAGACCTGAACTGCTCGGACAGGAGGCAAAGTGATTCAGATCTAGGCAGGAAGGCGATTCAGCCTTACAGTTTTATTTTGAACAGCCACGGAAGGTACAGTGGCTAACAAAGAACAGGAGTAACACGTTTCAGTAGGAGACTGTTCAGATTTGTCTCACCAGAGGAGCAAGGAGGAAAGGAGTTCAGCTGATTACCGATAGATTTAATCTCATTTTTAGTTGTGCTTTTGCATTAATTATACACATCTCAAGAAGGGGAGTGAGGGAATTCAGTTTCCTTCGTGTGGCAGAAACAGCTGAAGTCAATTTCCCTGTTGCAGTAAGTCATATAAAGTTGTTAAATGCTAACACTTCCAATTGTTTAATATTTAAACATTTGTTAAGCTATCAGACTCAGAAACAAATTTTAAAGAAATATTAATTTCTTTTTTTAAATATTAAAAGTTAGATCATAAATATTTAAATAGTTATTTTCTCACAACAATGAGTTAGTCTTTTAGATAAATATAGCCCAGCATTTGAATGACCATTATGAATATTAAATCTGAAGATGCCACAAGTACAGATTATAAACATACTTTTCTGATAAATGATTCCTTTTTCTGTTAAACAGGGCAAACACTAGCAAGATTAATAATGCAAAAAAATATAATTCCTTGTTAGGAATTCCCAGTCATCACTGCCAAAAAAGCATAAGCTCAAATGCAAATAGCAATCACCTCGAACAGATTATATATAAAAAAGCTCTGGCTGCTGTGGGACGTTTAGAGATATCTTTTGTCATAAGAAACATGGAAAGCATGTGGGCTATAAAGCAAAAACATATGTATATTGTCAATAGCAGCACCTGTTCAATTACAGTTTATTTCAGCATGGAGAATTTAGTTCAGCCCCTAGATGGCAATACTATCAAACACTTTTTGTAACATGAGTACTTAATGATTAACAACGTGCGTTCAGTCATCCAACATACTCAAGGCAGCCATTAAAAAAATAACAAAACTGATTTCATTATAGATTCTTTTAATAAACATTTATGGCTTAGATCCTTGAAAGTGGAAGCGTTCAAACTGCCATAGCCAAAAAACCTATACAGCCGAATGCAAAATTATGAACTGCAGGTTAAAGAACAGAGCTCAAATTGAAGTTCATGCTTAGCATAAAAATCTGGCATCAGAAATTATGTTGGCACAAAACATGATTAAAATTAGCTTTACAATTTGATGTAGTCTGTATTAATAGTTTTTATGAGGACAGTTATCTATTAGGTTTTCAAAACAGAACTTTTAAAAGCCTAAAATTTACATTCTATGGTTCGGAGGTGGGGATGGGAGGAAAGGAGCACACAACATTAAATTACTGTCCCTGAAACACTATATAGAGGCTCTTGGAAGGTACAAACACATGATTACAAACATCATACAAGAAGCAATGGCTCGGCTTTCTAATCAGCTGCATCATCAGGGTGGGCTTTCGTGACAGCAATGCTACAAAACACTTGATTTCTTTTTTTTTTAAACAGAAGAATGGCATATTTTTCATCACCCTCTGCCATTTTCCCTCTAAACCCCAGGATTTAATTATTTACAATCCTTGCCACACTTTGAAATGAAACAAGGATGGAGGGATTTCCTTGCCTGCAGTTCATCATGTTCTCTGGAGACTGCTAAACCATTCCTTCCAGGGATGACTTTTATCCCTGTCTCCTACAGATACTTCTTGAAGAGCAAATGGTTTACATGTATTCTTGTTTTGTTTGGTTTTGAAGTAAACTCAGGGGACATACTCCCAGAATACAGAGCCATGTTTTCTCCCCCTGAACTGCTGCCATTGCCATTTGTGAATTTACTCAGCTCAAAGGCTGATGCTGAAAAGAGGCTGGGTGGCTGTCTCAGTGATTCATTTTAAGAATTACTTTATGTCCTCCCATGATATTTTCAGCCTAGAAATACTGTCTTCCTGGAATGGTCAAATATAAATAGCAAAATACACCTTGCAAAGGATAGCACTGTAACCTTTGGCTTCAGCAGACAATGACACAGCCTTAAACAGGTGCAGGATCAAAATCATTGCTTGGAATATTCTCCCAGTCTTTGTCTGCAAAGCCATGAACTCATCTCACGTTTACACACGGTTAGCAGTCCAGATTTCATTCACCCTTAAAAGCAAACCAAGAAAACAAAATTTAATGCGAACATTAAGATATTCATAGGCTGACCATGAAATCTGATGGACTACAAACCCGTGCCCTCCTTTCTCTGTCTTTACTTTGAAGCATTCTCACTCATTCAGTCATTAAATTAAGAATAATCCAGCAAACATTTAAGTGTGTGCACTCTCACATTCCTCCTATAAGGCTCATCCTTTCAATGCAAACACTACAGAAACGGACACCTGAGGCAAGCTGTGACAGACCACTGTGACCTGGTCCCTGCGCTGCAGCCCAGAGCCCAGGCTTTTTGGGCAGCCCCATCCCCTTCCCTGGCACAGCCCTGCTCCAGGCAGGACCCCACCTTTAGTTTTGCTGTATAAAATGCTTCACGCATTGCCAGTGGCAGCACAAGCTGTTAACAGCAGCAAATACACTCCTCGGCTAATTCCACTCTTCTAACTGTAAATTAGGATAAAAGTTATTTAAAATAAAACCTTGTTTTAACACATTTTTCAAAACATAAAATGAGAGAACATGGATCATGAATAATGTATCCATCAAGATTTGCTTCAGATTGCCTTTTTTGTTTGTTTATTTTTTAATTCATGAGCACAGAAGTCACTTAAAGTCTGGAAACAAATTAGCATAGTCTTTCATGCCATTCAAAGGCAGCAGCATCCATAATGCAAGGTGCCTGCCTTCCTCGCTACCTCTCGGTCCTCCTCCTGGGCACGGGCAAGGCTGCGCAGCCTTCAAGGGTCTGATGATTTGACACTGCCTACTGTGATTGCTTTTGACTACTTGAAGTGCCCCTAAGGTGGCAACAGGGTCAAGAGGTCTTTGTAGGTTGAAAATGATCAAAAATTAGCATTGATCTGTAGCTGTCAATAATACTCTGCAAGGGTGGACTCTCTGCACAAATGTTTAAACTGCATATAACTACACAACCTAGTCATCTTTGAATATATCGATCTGATGAAGCAGCACTTTCCCATGGTGCCACTCTGGGCTTTTCCTCTTTTTTTCAAGGCAGGCCAGCTTACGCAGTTGCCCAGGTATCAGAGCATGAGTTCAAAACGTGACAGACAGAGCAGACCTCTGAACCACTGAAGAGCTGCCCAACAGGCAGCTTGCGTGTCTGTCCCTTCTTCAGGGGTAATCATCAAAACTCAGCAAATCATCATCAGTCATGTTAAGGTTAGGTTCTGGTTTCTTCTCTCTCCCTATCCTCTCTTCATACAGTAACCCCTATTTGGGAGATATCTTCGATAGCTGATTAATAAGCTAGCTCATTCTTTCCCTGAGTCTCTAACTCAGTGCATTGGACACTACCATGCTGCTAATGGTAGTAGTGGTACAGGATCCAAAACTGTTCTTTCATAACCCACAGACATAAGCGATGGGAAGGTAATTCAGTATGACATTCCCTTGCCTACAGAGGCAGAGATGCTGAACTCTCCTTGGACAAGGGAGGAGAAAGCTATGGTCTCCTGGCTGTCAGAACATTAAACCGACCGTCCTCTGACGTCAGTTTTCAAATTCTCCACCAAGGCAGTCAAACGGATTCCTCCACAAGTGACAGAAGTGACAGGGAATGCTGGGGCTTTTACTAAGATACTCAGTTTATCCTCAACTTCATGTTATCCTCACCTTTGTGTTATCCTCTTATCCAGTTCCCCATCTAATCCAGATTCTTTGCCATTTTCTGCAAAGCACTGGGAGCGCTTTCACCTCGACTCTGATGTTCACTCTTATTTCCCAGCCTACTTCTTAGTCCTGGCCTTCACTCTAAAAATTGCACTGAGTTCATATTCATATGCAAAATCCGTAACTTGTCCTTTGGCTTGCCTTCCTTCTTAGGCTTATATCATGCACACTGTGCCTTTTTCATTTAAAAATTTTACTCTATTCCTAAAGCCTTATGCTCAAATTCAGAAGGATGTAACTTATGAGTACACAAGTCATCTATGTGTCCCTTCCTGTAGCAGCATGGACTACAATATAAATTATTCCCATGGTAGTACTGAAAAATCTCAACAGTTAGGAAAACAAAAACCAAAGTTCTATTCATTTTACGAGAAATTATCTTGCCTAGAGGTGACAATAATTTCCATTTTTGCCAGAAATTGATGTTCCACACTTTATTTTCTTCCCAATTTGTGCAAAAAATAATTTTAGATTTCTTTTCATTAATTTTGTTTGTAAATTTCACTCTTAATAGTTTACATTTTAAGAACTTTGCATTTAATTTTAGAATTTTAAAATTGCCTTTCAACACACATTTTGCATTTTAAATCATTATTATATTATTATTATATATTAATTCATATTATATTTGATATTACCCAACAGGCCTTCAATAGCAATAACATGTACCATACCGGTGATCGTTTTTATGGTATATAAAACCCCAAGATTTATGAAAGAAAACGAAATTTTTTTTTTTTTTTTAAGTTTGTAAAATCAGACATTTCCTCATTAAAACTAAAATAATTTTGAAACATTTTTTCCCAAACAATATTCTTCCAAATTGTCTTTTTTTTTGAGCCAAAAAGGCATTCTTCCTTTCCCAGCCAGCTCTGAGGTAGGTTGATGAAGTCTTTTCTTCTACAGTGACTAGGAAATGGCATTTAGGAATTCATCATATCTGAGGTTGCTATTTTATAAATAATTTTAGGAAAAAATATTTTTTAAATATTTTAGAATGGATTGAAGTTACAAAGTAAAGCACATAAAATGGCTTCCTTATTAAAACATAAGGTTTTACCAGGTTTGATAAAAAAAAGCCTTTCCTTGAGATTCCTGGCAAATTTAATGCTTTTACATTTTTTTTTCCCAATTTTAAGAATATTTTTGTAATTTACTTTAAAAACAAATGGTATTTTTGCATTCCACATCAGAGAACACTAGTCATCTATCCTCTGTGACTCTATATTCCCATCCTTTCCTAACAGTACCATGCTAGTGGCCTTTTGTAATAAAAACCCCCTACTTTGCACATCCTGTTTCACTCAGCACATAACTGAATCATTTCATATGTGAAGAATCCTACACGGACTTGTAGACTACACCAGGGAGAAACCTTTAGAAACAGCAGTAGTCTAAGTTTAAAATGTTCTGTAAACAACAACAATTAATACCTGATATAGAAATATTACACTGCAATTCATTTTCCTCCTTTCTGGCAGAGCATGTAAGGAACTGTGAATTGCACATAGCTGAATCTGTCTAGCAGCGTTGGTGCCTATTTCACAGTAGGTAGTTTTCTTTCCTGGTGCACCTGGAAACCTGCTGCAGTCTCACTGAGCATCTGAATCCCCAGCTTTGACTTGAAAGCAAAGCACCCCAAAGAAAGTTAGGGTGCTTTGAACATTAAAATGAAATCAAGCACATTTCGCAAGTTGCATTCAGTCACTGTGTTGGCCTTTGGGTAGCAGTACACTTTTAAACCACCAACAATGTTGCACTTTTGCTAGGAAAACCTTTAAAAACATCTTTGAGCAAAGTCAATACTTGAATAGCTTTTTCCATGCTACTTCAGTATGATAAAATTGCTTCTCCTCTCTTCTCCCTTTTCTCTCTTTCTCCTATTCTCTTTCACAATTATTTATTTAAAATTCATCAAACATCTCTGAGTTCCACTTTCTCAAAAATGTGTTTGTATCTGTATAGATCTAATTTGTACTAAGAAATACTGAAATCCAAAAAGAGATTTTTCTGCACGACTAAATAAACCAAATAAACCAAAATATCAATGACATGACATTCCACTACAGACACCATCTAGAGGACGATGTCAACATGTTTTCCTAACATTAATATTTTATCTCTAACAACACTCAAAAGACCTACTGTATAATAAACCATAGTTTTGTACTTTCCTTCTTCCCCCCCGTCTCCCCTGCCATTTTTCCACTTTAAATCATGTTTATTATTCCTCACCATGAGAAAGTTATGGAGAAGGAAAGAAGAAGCACTTTCTATAAACTAGATACCTGATGGTACTGCTTTCCCCAAACTTTGGGTTTGGTCAGTTCAAATCTGACATCCTTATTTAACCTGAATGATATTTTTTGCTTTCAGTAATCATTCTGGATATGAAGACTTAGACTAAATTCCTCTTCAAAATAAGACAGGCAGAATATGAAGCAAAAATGTTAATACTATTTATCTGAGATACAATAAAGCATGAGATGAAATACTTAAACAGTTATGAGTCACTCAGTAAAATGCACATATATTGTATGTTCTGGTCTTCAGCTGAGTGGGGCTTGCTTTGTGGAAACCTGATGGAGTGAGAGAGGACAGAGCAGATAATTGAGCAAAGACTTCATGGTATATGAAATACAGCATCATATTAAAGTAATGTCAAACCCCATAGGATTGAGCTGGGAGGTTTTTGTCACATTCCAAACGCACACGCTGCATAATCTGGAAGCTGCATAAACTCATCAAGGCATTGCAGAACTTGAAATTTGTTGAGCCTACCTTGGTCACATGGGGAATGGGAATGAATGATCCTTCGGGTGGAGCTTTATAATCTGGGATAGAAACATATCTTCAGAGAAGGTAAAAAGCTAGGAAAGGCAAGCATGCAAACTCTGGCAGGGGTTTGTATCTCCGTGTTAGAGCTAGTGAAGTCATACAGCTGAACTCCAGGAATATGTTTAAAGTACCACAGAAAGCGCTCCTGCCAAGCAGCAAATTTCCATCCGCTATTCGTTAACATTTAGGAGCAGGGTTCCTCTCATGGATTTGTTCTATGTTGTCTGTAGGCATGGCAAAAGAAAGAAAAACCACTGCTGCTGTAAAATAGCAGCTAGAGCCTAAGGGCTCAAACCTGCAAATGGTAGGGGGCACGTCCCTTAATATGGAGCATTAGGGGGTTAATGTTATATTTTTTGTAATGCCATAAACTGTATTTTCCATTTGATATATTGGCTGATGGCCAGAATGAAGTTAGATGTCTTTCTGAGAACAAACAAATCTGGACTGCCACATCAGTACAGTCAGTGTCTTCTTAGACTCAAATTTTTCTTTTTCTAGTAGTGTCCAGAATGGCAGGTGACTTGCAGAAGGGCTTCTGTAATTTTAAACCAACGTAATGAAATCACGGATATTTTTGTTATCCATAGAAATGGATAATTTATATACCTGAACTTCTCAACTCAAGGTATCTTGTGGCAATCAATTTTGCTTTGTTGCAAAAAACCCCATGCTCTTGTCATTATCAAATGTTTTGGCTTTTGGTTTCACCTAAAGTTTTGTTTTTCAAGCATTGACATTGCTCCTCTATGACATTTGTAACTATATATATCTGTGCCATAAGCCGCCGCCTTCATCTCCTTTCAAATTACATTATATACGATATTGTGAAGTAAAGTGGCTCTGAACACTGTAAAGCATCTCCCACCTGATCTTAAAATGACCTGGGCACAGTATCTGAAGGTTTCTATTTTCTGTAAAATTTGAAAAAGATAGTTTGGCTGTGGTTTTGGTGAATGGAAAACATTGAGAGAAATCCCCTTATTTTTCCCCTGCAGAAGCAATTATTTTCAATTTTTGCTTCTGCAGAGATCAACAGCCATAATGGGGAAAAAAGAAATGTAAAGAGAAAAAAAAAAAGTTTGAAGAAAATCTTTAAGGGGACTTGTACAAGGACAATCTGAATTTTAACATACATTGCAGGCGAACTCCCACATCAGTTTCCTTGAAAATGCCACTGAATGTCAGTTGTGCTCCATAAAATTAAGACTTTGCAGTTACATATGACTTTTCATCATAGGATCTCACATGATGTTACAAATATTAATTAATTAAGTCTCAGGATATCCCCCTGCGTTAATGTGTGCAGCTTCAGGAAGCTATCATTATTGTTTTAGACCCCATTTTACACAGGTACAATGGATGTGTCATATTATTGTTAGATGCAAGCTTACTTTATTCCCTTTTCTCTATCATTCCGAGTCCTTGTCTGTCTCTCACCCAACACATGCAAAAAGAGCAGTTCTAACTGCTGCTAAGTAGAGGAAGATAACACAGCCTCAAGGCAATTCACAGCTTTAAATCCCTGCTTTCTGCCAACACAATGGAAAATAAAAGCTACATTTTAAAGGAGACTAAAAGGTTTTTACTTCCTACTGTTTTATTCTTTTTCTCTGCCCTGTGCTGAACAGTCCTAGCTTTTCGTTCAAACTTTGCCTGCTATGTATGTAATCACTTCTGAGAGATATTAAAAGGTAAGCATAAACAATTTACTTGGAGGTACATTATAAAGGCCAACGTTTAGTCTGAATGTATGCCTGAACTTAAAATGTCACCTTTAAAACGAACTGGGTATTTTAAAAAAATTATGGGCCAAAAAGTATACAAACCCCTATCTCTTGAAATGCTTTCCTTCAGCAGGTTTTTCACTCTTTCCCTTAATGCTTTACACTTCCTACATGAAAAGAGCTGCTCTCCAAATAGAGACAGGCTGAAAGTAAATGCAAGTGTGCAGGTAGCAGCTTGGGAAAGGTGCAGGGCGATTATGTCAATCCATGCCAGGAAGAAGAGATTCACTCTGCACCTTTTTGTACAGAGCAGTCACTCATAGCGGAAGGTGAGAAGCACACTGCTTATTCAGGTAGGGATGCCCTCTCTCTCCTGTAGCTGGAGAGTGCACCCTGTCTTCTGAATGTTAGCAGGGGATATTAATTAGGCGTATATTTAGGTGTACACTTTGGGAACATATCCCTCAGCAGTGCACAGCTTCCCACCAAAATACTGACAGGTTCAGCAGAGGTCTGACATCTTCCTTCCAGAATTTGCAGGATGTTCGCCCTGTTTGGAGTAGGGGATTGCTACAGGGGATCCCAGCCCCTACTGGTTGTATAAGCTAGTGGAAAGCCTCTACAAGTAGCTGAAAAGTCCCTGCATCATATGATGGCAAGAGGAACAAAAAGCTTGCTTTCCCATTGCAGCCGCTATGGACTGCACTGTTGACAATAACAATGAGGTCCGGTAAAGATCCCTTATCAGCTATGTCTTGCCACGTGAAGGCTCAGAATCAACTCCACACCAAGAAAAGGGTTGAAAAGAAGACAAGAAGAAAGAGTGGTTGTAGAGTTTGGTAGAATAACTGGAAGAGAAGCTGCTTGCAGGCTTAATGTCTTGAAATCAATTGAAGCCAGCAGATGGGTGAACTTCCAGATCCTCCTAGGATTATGCAGCTACAATTCCCTCCAGCTTAAGCCTCTTAAGGCACACCATCGGGAAGAAACACCTTGACACAGCATATGAAGCTGTGTCTGCAGACTGCCCATTCCCATATTCTATGCTGTCAAACCAATACTAAATTCATATACATACACAGAAAGTAGACAGCTAAACCTGCTGCAGCGTGAACCAGAAAAGCAGCTAGCTAGCTTCACCTTTAAACATTAATGCACAAATAAAACTGAATCTTTAATCATGTCTTTTCATGCTGTTACAGATTCATTAGTCCTTTCTAGTGTGGCTTGGGCTTCTCAGTGCAAAGGTCCTGCCAAAAGAAGAAGTCTGAGCTCCCTGTGACTTGCACTAGCAAGATGCAGTAGTTCAGGAAGAGATGAAAGATGTAAATACTGAAATATTACTTGAAAACTGAAGCATAACAAGTTCAGTTCAGATTCTCTATTTTCTTTGGGTATTTAAGTTACCTGGGGAATTAAAGTAGATCACTGAGTCAAAAGGTATATAGTTGAGCTTAGTACAAAACAAATTGTGCTGATTTCAGAATTGAAAATGTCTTTACAGCACGTTATTGACTCCAGCATATTAACTTGTAAATCCACTAGTTTTACTGTCTCATTTATTGATTAGCTGCATGTATGCATGTTATAAATGAGCAATCCAAAAAGAAATTACTACAATTTAGTCATTTGGGTCCAGACTTGTAAAGGTATTCAAGTGCTCAAAGATGAAGATAGGCCCTAAGGGAAACAGTTAGAGCTCCTACATTCTGACACAGAACTTGTGCAACTAGTGTCCTCAGTTACTCTCTGTTCTCTGTGCGGAGGAAGGGAGTTTCCTCCAAAGGGAAAGTCATGTTTATTCTTAACTTCCGTTTTGACTAGATCATCAGAGAAGCCTCACTCTCTCTCAAGACAGATTAGACAGACGAGCCTACACTGGTCATCTAAAGTAAATTTTTAGAATTCAGAGCTGTGACTTTTGCTTAAATTCACTTAAGACTCAAAGAGCCAAGAAGTCAGTGACATTTTCAATCAGCACACAGCAACAGATCATACAGGTGAGCTCTTTCTTTTTTCTTAAGTTGAAACAGAAAGCTATTGATAGCTTCAGAAGTTGAACTGCTGCTGTTTCTAAACAGTTCAAAATCAACAGAAGCTTTCTTTGGCTTTTTGAAGGATCCTGGATCAGGTTCTTCATGTGTAGAACAACAAAACTGAATGGTGCATGTAGATGCCATTCAACTAGAACAGGGACTGGTTTTAGTTAATCCATAATATTGAGGCAAACATCCCTGACTCCTGATTTCCATGAATAGGTCAACATGTTGGGAATGATCTTAAGTCTGAGATGATGTTACTCAAGTTAGTGTGGTTTAAAATTGCCATTAACACTCTCAAACCAACTATCATTACAGGGGTTTGTTAACAAAGCAATTGAAAGCTTGGTGATGCTTCTATGCAGGACCAAAAAGATGAAAAATTGCAGCATGCTAAAGAGTTGTTGCAAATTTTTGTCTCAGCAAGGTCCTATTTTAAAAGCCACATGTTTTCAGCTCTATTTGTCCTCAAAGGGAGCACTGTATTTGACATCAAAGTAACTAGAGCTCAAACTATTGTGTTACCTGGTAGAAAAGGTGGTGGTTTTCTTCTCACTTGCTCTCAAGGTCTCTATTCAGTCTTTTTAGGCCAGGACTTTGCAGTAACATTAAGCACAGCACTTAAGTATATCACTGTCTTAAGCTACAACTATAGCGTAAACCTCATGATCTATTGGTACATCATGGCTCTAGCATTTCTAGCATAGACTAGCATTAGAGAAAATCTAAATTATCATCTGTCTTGGACCCCTGAAGAGAAAACAATAAAAAATAATTTTATGATACCATCATGACAAGAATAATACTTCACTTCATCTGGGAAAAGATGTCTTCCAGACTTCTCATTAATTCTTTTTTAAAGCCTGTTGAAATATAAGAGCTCTGCAAAGTTTCATTCCTCTTGTTTGTGGAAAGTAAAGTTTTCTTTATAGCAAAAGTATGGAGATTTATCACTGCAAGGAGTCCACTTCCCCCACCTTCTTCCTGCATTAAATCTGCATTCACAATTCTGATTTTGTGGGACAATAGTAAACTTGGTGCCTTTTTTGTAGCCACTAGACTAGCATCTCCACACTGCATGGAGGATTTGGCTCAGGCTAGGAACTCTTCTCTGGGTGGGATAAAAGAATCGGTGCATTCAAGCCTGCAGGAAACAGTCTTGGAAAAATACTTGGAGCAAAATTCAGAAGCAAAATGAGTAATGATTTGTGATATGCCCAATAGGTTATCCCAATAGATACTGTGATCTCTGTTCATCTTCCTGTTGTGAATGTATGACTCCTCAGAGTCCTTTCGGCACACAGACAGCACACACTCCAGGGGTCTCACTCTGACAGACCATACCCCAGCAGTAACATCCTCGCCTTGTTATGGTGGTGTGGGCACAGAAGCATTTAGAACGCATACATGCTCCATAAAGGAGGAAGTTGGAGCAGCCATGGATTAGCTTTAAAACGACATCCTACAGCTGCAAAGTCAAAGAGCTTAGAGGCGGATACTGTGCTGCAGGTCCAGCTGCTGCTCTTGCATCAGTCACAGGTTGCCTTAAGCGGACATGTGTTTGTTTGCCTCCTGAGGCTTTGCCTGCGTAATTACACAGCCTCCAGTAATATGACTTTAAAAGACATTATCTGACTGAAGCAGAGTCCTCCCTGCTGTAAGGACTGCAGGACCCACAGAATATCTGGAAATAGAAACAAGTTCCTAACAAAAATCTGAAAAAGACAGAAGTTATTTTCTACTAGACTCTCAGGATGGGAATTAATTCCTGCTCCCTATATCACTTATCTTAGTCTCTAAATGTGATCTTAGAAAGGAAGGCTAGTGAAGGGAAAGAAAGGGAGGAAGAAACTGTTTCCACACTTTTGGTGGAAGGAGGAAAGCAGCTTGCAGTTGCCAGAGGTATAACAGATGATGTTTGATGCCCTAAGAGGCTGTAACATGGCACCTGCTAAAAAGGTGGGAAAAATTTCTCTGAATCTGGTAGCAACTTTGGCGGGGGTTCTTCCATCAAGCCCTCCACTTCATGGGTAGAAACCTTCTCCCCATGTGCATAGCTTTTCTTGTCACTCATAAAGCAGTTCAATGAGCACATCCTTTCCAAATCTTCCAGCCTGTCAGATGCTGGTGGAGGGATATCTACCTATCTCTTTCTTTAAAGACTGAAGAGTTCTTATTTGATGAATGCTAAAGAAATGGACTTAAAAATAGAATATAATTTTTACAGTTTAAAAATATAATCCATCCATTACGAGTGCATGTGAGTAGAGTACAATACACTTAGATATTCCAGATCCCATCTGCCATGCATTTCTGTAACTTTGGTGAGATAAAAAGCTCAAGGTGATGAGGGAGATACTTGTAGTTTATGGTGGGATAGACTCATAAATTGGAATTTGTTTCCTCCCAGTACAGATTACATGTATGCAAGCTACCTCCACACACTGTACACAATAAGTTTTCAGGCTCAGACAAGAAGTTTTTCATCCTCACAAGAGTCTACTACTTTCTGCCTTTGGTTTCTTTGGAAACAAACCAACCAACCAATCAAGAATTACTTATGCTTTGGTGTTTTCATTTGTGATAGTACTGGTACTGGGAAGCAGGAAGGACAGATATAAAGATTGTTTTGAACTTTAATGAATCTGATTAGTTGTCTGGCTTGGGCCCTATTTGAATTTGTCAAGAGTGAAAGTCCCCTGTCATCCTTTCCCTGTTCCACACACAAATGAGATCTTCACATGATTCAGAAACTGTTCTAGGTTTGAAGACAAATGCAAGAGCTGCCTGTCAGCTCACTGACCAACAGCCATCCCAGTCAGCTAGCTTGCAATCTCCCTTCTTCCATTTGTCTGTTTGACATCGCTCAGTTGTGTTTTCAACACTGTCAAGACACATTTCAACCAGCGTGAAGATCCATCAGGGAACTGGGTGCCCTTGCAAGGATGTGGAAACTTCTGCCTTCAAAGGTGCATGGGTGGGGGAAGCAGCAGCTCCGCCTGCTCTGCAGACCCAGAGCAAGGCGGTCCAAGGGAGAGAAGGAGAGAGGGGTGGCAGCGGTGGGGTGTAGGACCCCTTGGTTTCCAGCAGCTGCTTCTACAAAACTGGTCCAGACCTCTTCAAGTGCCCCTCCACCGAACCACTGATGTGCACCCCATCAGCCAGATCCCAAGCTGATACCATGGCTGTGCTAGGTTATTTTACCAAAAGGTCTGGCATATATGAACTATTAAAATCTGCAAATGATTTAAAGCAGAAGTGGTCAAACTCAATATTCCAAATAGCACTTATTATAAACTTACGTGATTTATCCTCTTTGTATGGCCATCTCAGAGTTTTTCCTTTATAAACTGAATAGCTGGATGAGTGTTTTTGAAATGAAATCTCATTGGCTAATTACTCACTTTATTTATTTACAATTTCATTTCCACACTGTATGATGAATCACCAGAATCAGTCAGTAATGCATCTGCTGACTGGATAACTACTTTCTTTTTGTTTTTAGTAACAAATAAGTTACAGCTATTTTTAATAAACAATTTTTTAGGATTTCTAATTCTGTTAGTAAAATTCACAGAGCTTTTGAGCTCTGAAACCATTTTAGTACTTTGCAATTCTCTAAACAGTCTGAAAAACAACAGAAAGTCCCATTATGATCTAAAAGAATAAAAACAATGCTTTAGTTTGAAGAGAGTTACATTTTGGATTCCTTTTTCATACCCAGTTAACTTTATATACAGTTAAAGTATAATGTTATAGTAAATTTATACTCCTCCATTGTCACCGGTTCAAAATGCATTGGAATATTCAGCAATTTTTTTCTGTTTTTAAATCTCCATCAGAGCCTGTGTGAGAACTGGGATAAATAAGCAGCCACGTTTTGCCATACTGGAAAAGTTCCAGAAGGGAAAGGGCTCTTGACATTACAGAGCTAAAGGAGTTTTCAAGATACTTTCTATTTCCATACTCGTTCTTTTGTATGCTAGGTTGCCTGCCATTATGTTTATGTAATTCTGACAGTGTTCTTAATGACACACTAACAGATTGTAAAACACGCTGCTGGCATTTACTTGTTTTTTATATTTTTAAAACAATGTCCTTCATGTAACAGTAGTTAAGCGCGGCAGAAGGACATCATTAGAGCCATGGTTAAACTGTAATTTACACCATTAGGAAGGCAGGAGCAATTTTTATTGCCTGGCAATTTTCTTGCTGAAATATTTGGACCATATGGCTCAATTTGTGTAATAACCTTAATTTCAGCACCCTTCAGGTCTGCCTCCATCTCCTACGGAATGGTAAAATGCGGTTTAGCAGAAAAGGCAACTGTCTATACTTAGAGAGTTGAGATTAATAACATGTCACGTCCTGTTTTTGGTGAAGGAATTCGAACAGCAGCCAGATGGTATCTCTACAAATAACTGTCAGGGGTCTTGATCTAATCAATACAATGTATTAATACATCTCCCTTCGCTGCTTCTCGAGGGGCTAGTGTGCAACATCTGGAAAGATTGGGGGGACCGCCAAGTAGAAAGCTGATCCTTTTCAGAATCAAACTGAGCCCAATTAATTTTTCATGTATACTTGATAACTGTTTCATAATGAGCTATGCGTCTTGACGGAGTTAGGGTTGGCGGCACGAGCGGCTTGTGCTTCCTATCCCCATTCAGTCCACTTACAGAAACCAACCCATTAATCAAACTATCTGGCATAAAACTGAAATCTCAGCTCAGCAAGAGATCAATAACCATCCTTAAAAAAAAAAAAAAAAAAGCAACAACAAAGACCCCACCACAGAAGAAGGCTTTAGTGGGCAAAAGTATCCAGGCATGACATTAGTGATTACTTTAACAAAAACCAAAACTCAGAACCATACTCACCTGACAGGCAGCTATAACATAGAATTTAATATTACCTTCCTGTCAAAAAGTAACATTTAAGTCCATTAAAAATACACTGCCATTCTGCTTTCTAGATACAGAGGCCATCTGGCCCCTATTCACCATAATTGCTATTATAGTCTCAAAAATAATATTTATATAGTACTGTAAATTAACAGACACCCATTCCCACTCCCAAAGAGCATTCTGCTGATAAACCTCATGTTTTAGCAGCATGCAGGAATTAGGGTCTCGCTCCCCTAAAAAAAGAGCGTGTCAAGATTATACATGCATTCCAGTGCTTTTTGTGAAGTCTGAAAGGAGGAGAGAGAGAGGTCACCTGGCAGGCAGAAAATGGGAAACTGCAACAAGAATAGGGGAGATGAGCTTGAATGAGGCTGTGAAGCTGAGTGATGGGAATGGATTCAAAAGGGAGCAGTAAAGAGAAAGGACAGGAGGTCAGCTGAGAATACTAAACTTATCTTGCGTAGGACACCCCACGGCTGTTTGATGAGAATGACTTTGGTGATTGTAGACCTGGATTAGATTCAAATGGAGTCCCCAGCGGTACGAAGCTCTGTATTATATTACCAATTCCCACGAGTCATATGGCTTCTTCTTGTTTTTGTTTTTTGTTTTTTTTTTTTTTTTTTTTTTTTAAAAAAAAGATGTATGATTCTATGTATTAAAATTACCCATTGCTTGTTAAAATTCCCTAGGAAATATAAGCATATGACGTAACACTTCTCAGCCAATTTGAATAAAAGACCTTATCTGTGGAGGGGGGTGGGGCAGGGGGATAGGATAGGGGGTGGGAGTGGCCTTTCTAATTATCAGCTGAAGAATTCCTGTATCTGTAGCTGATGGGCATGACACTGGGGATTTTGGGAAGCTGCCCTATGACTTTACCACCAGAGAGCGTTATCTTGGAGTTGCTTGATATATCCACTTAAGAATGTTGGTTAAATGTGAATTAAAATCTAGTCAAATCCAATTAAGCGTTTTTAAACAGATATCTAATTTGAAAAACAGCTGTACATATTACCCAACAAATTTCTGCCTCCTCCTTCTCTGTTTTTATTTCTTACTTATATATGAAAAAGCATCTGTAGCTTACCAAAACCTTGTCTTAAAGGCAGATTTAGTGCAGTCATATACAGTATGGCACAAAGGGAAGAATGTCCCTCATATTATGTCTACCTATCAAATTATACCTACTAAGGTGAATGTTTGTGGGGTTTCTGTCTTGTTTATTTTGTTTTTACAAATTAGAAAACATCCTGCCAACGGTGTTTTTCTAGAGTGGCTGGTTAGCTTAATCTTATTCTTACAACTGAAATGCAAAACTTACAGAAAAACATTGTAGGGAAAACCATAAATAAAAATCATGTACAAAAACATATATAGAGAAATGGCATTATGGAGCATTTATGAAATCTTATTTTAGGCATCTGACTTTAGGCTTTGTCATGTGGTCACCTATTCTCTTATGACTGCAGGTACACAAACTGAAAAATTACCACTTCCAGACTGCTGCCCACCACCATCTTTCTATCAGAGGGTACCATCTTTTAAATCTGTCAACCTGCATAATACCATTGTGTGGGTTAGGAAA
The DNA here is from genome assembly GCF_018691265.1 of Tyto alba. NCBI lineage: Eukaryota > Metazoa > Chordata > Aves > Strigiformes > Tytonidae > Tyto > Tyto alba. The sequence continues at coordinate 18,355,089 of NW_024881278.1, read as the reverse complement.
GACTAGCTGATTAATCAGCTTAAAATCAACCACCTTCTTTTGACTAACACATACCAGTAGTGGCACACAAGTGCACTAGAGGAAAGCAGTCTCATGTGAACTGTTGCAGCCCAAGGACATTAAATATCCATGCCTTCAATGGTCTGGAGGTTTCATGGTCTATAGAGGACATTCATGCTCCCAACTAGGTTAGATGCCTGAAGTCAGTCACTGCAAATATCCTTCAAAAGACCTAATTCTACATGGGTTTCGTTCATCAAAAAAAGGTCTACAGAATGGGTGAAAACTGGGTCTTGCACAAGGAGAAACCCAGCGATAAAATACACCAGATATTTCCAAATAGGAACCTAATTTATTTGTAGAAAAAATTACCTATTGATCCAGGCACTCTGGTCTAGTCAATCTAGAGTGTGCGATATTAGGCATGGTCAGACATAACCCTATCAGTGTTTTTCCTTCTGGTCCAAGAATTTATCAAAGGGCAAAGTTATGTTAACTTCACATTGCATGCTGAATTAGGGAGAAAATATTAAATAAAAAAATGTAATGAAATAAACTCCTTTGCTGTAACCTTCACTAATTCAAATCACCAGTTGCCTGACAACATATTAAGACCTCACAGACACCAGACAAACCTTTCCGTGCTACTCTGCATCCCACCTCACAATGATTCTTTCATTCTTGGCAGAGTTTCAGCAAGGTCTAAAGCTCTGTGGCTGCCGAAAGAATCCAGGAGACTCTGAAGTGGCTTTGGTTACAGCAAGGATAGTATAAATAGGAGAGCTGAAGCCTCACTCTTTCTCTCTCACCATTCTCATCCAGCTCTATTACCACAGTACTTCAAAATTATCAAAGTTGTGCAACAATCCATTTCACCCTTTCTACTCTAATCAGGCAATTCTGCATGTCTGTCTTGATAGGTGGGGCTTACTGAAGCACTTAATCAGTTTCTGGAGGGGCCCTGTAGTGCCAATCCAAATGCTTATTTAAACAGAGCTGTAGTGCCAAATCCAGCATATTCTGCAGCAGCATGGAAACAACAGAATCTGTGAGACACAGATTGCCTCATACATTTTTTTTTTTTTTTTTTTTTTTAGCAGCCTTCAATGTGAAGGAACACTTGTCCTGTATTCAGCCTGTGCAGGCTTAACAGGTCTGGAGATCAAAACACAGGAAGTAGTTTATATTATTGGGCTTTCCTGGCAAATAAAACATTTAGAGCAATTCCAGTACAAGCCCTTCCTGAAACTGTGCGAAGGAGGCTTTGAATCTTAAAAACTGCATTTAAATCAAATGATTCATTTGCAAACCCATCACATATAGCACACACGTAGTAGGTGTGGGTCATTTCATTGGAATTAGAAAGCAAATGTCTCTATACATGAGAGGTCGCCAGTTGTTGTAAGTTAAAATCTTTTCACTGTTAGGCATAATTAAAATACTCTAACAGTGGTTTCAGTAATTTAAACATTGCAGTATTGTTGTAATATTTTTCTAGGCTTCAAGAGTTCACAATTGTTTGGTCCAATCAAATCTGGGAACACTGGAGAAGTTATCACCCATCAAGGTAATTACTTTCAAGTTGAAATAATTACTCCATCAATGTTAATGGTCTTTCAACTTCAATAAAGCACTCACCTGCCGATAATCACAGCTAACCTCTTGCTCTCATGCAATTCCCTCTCTATTTAGCAGGTTATATTACAGCCGTTAGAGTGGTCACTTGTCCTGAACAGCTGCTGAATTTCACTTTGATCGGCTGTGAACCATAAAAAAATTAGTCATCTGTGTATGATTTCCCCCTAACCCATAAGCCCTTGCAGATCTAAGGATACGATCTTTTGGCTGTATTAGGGCACTGCTGAGCAGCCATCTTGTTTCTGGTTGTGGCTACTTTCCACTCGCTAACAGCAGCACAGTAGCCTAATTAACTTTTGCCCTCCACTGCCGTTTACAGCTTTCATTCTTTGCTAAGTAGCACATCTTCTGAGTTTATGGCATGTGCGGGGATTCCTCCATTTACTCTCATCTTGGTTTTTTAGAGTGCACTCCATTTTCCAGGTATCTGAAATAGGCATTTATAGAAAAGTTTCACCCGCCTATTTCTTTGGCATATTTTTTCTTATTCTTGTAGCTACAGTCTTCATTCCTCCTTCCATAAGGAAGCTGACATGCACAGTCCTACATACTGCATTACTGAATAATGTTATGTATGAGGAAGTTAATAACTACATGGTATCTCATCTCTAATGCTGCCAAATGTTCACTGGTCTATATGAGGAAACAGAAATGAAGGATCACACATGGATGTATTAAACATTTCTGAATGTGATGAATAGAAAGGAACTAACTCTGGATGAAAGATCCCAGATATCTAAAATCCTGCACAGGAGGTGTGTGTATATGGGAGTACTGGCCACTAAGATTATTTCTGATATATAATATATGGAGTTTTTCAGCAAGTAGACTTTCTTTATTATGTTTACTCTGGTTACATATTTGAGATACAAATTACTGTCTGATTATAACAACATAATCATGCAAGCCAAAGCCTCATCTTCCTACCAAAGTCTCTATTATTATTGCTATTCTGCAATATGTCTACAGATTTCACTACCACAGATGAAGCATCTGCCAAGAGGAGCTTGGCCAGTGTAGTTATATACCATCTCCCCAAATAATGTAAGGTAAGCCAACATGTGTTCTCAACTGTTAGCATAGCTGCATCCAAACCAAAGGCTTTGCTGATGCAGTGATATCAGCTAATAGACGTGTTAATTTTTTACACCCCAAGCTGACACAACTATGCCAAAAAAGCCTTGTAGGATAAATTTGGCTTGAAAGCCTCATACTTCAAAACACATTGTGAGCAGACCTGTGCTTCTAGGTAGGCACGGGTGTAGGGTTTCCCAGGAAAAAGGCCTATAATGCTTACATCTATCTCTTGCACCCTGTAACAAGCACATTGTACTTTTAGTTACATTCTGCTGAGGCAGATTTGACACACCAAGGCCTTGATTTTGCATATTAATAATGGGGGTCACTGCACAGAGCAGGCAGAATTTTTCTTTATAACCCTAATCTCTGGATGCTTTTCCTTCTTCAAGCACATTCTAACAGGCACATATTCTTACATTTTCACTCATCATCTTGCCTTTGAATTCTCCTGCTCATGATAAACAACCAAATATTTGATATAATTGTCATGGGAGAAACAGGATTACACACCCACAAAACTCCTACCAAGAAAAAGTCCACACTTACCCACAGTTTTACCTCACAGCGACATTTGGAATACAACAGTTAAAGAGCTGTGATGCTTTGATGCCATTTGGCAGGTACTGGCTTTATAATGATATCAGCTCTGGGTCCTATGTTCACAAGATTAAGCCCTAAGTTCACAAGAGCGAGCAGACTGCTTTGACAATCTAGTCACTTTATGCAGATTTCTGTAAATGAGAACATGCTCTCAATCCATTCCTCTCCAAACACATCTGTCTCACGTTAATGCTGTCAATAAGACACTAAATATCATTCTTTCTTTAAAGGGTTAAAATGAACAGGGAAGACATTGTGGGAGACACTTGTACTGCTGTAACCAGTCTTGACTTGACTTCGCTCTGCAAATAAACCAGAGTGTCAGTTTAACTTGCTGTCACCTCACATCTGTCACTGCACTCCTGGCCACACAAGCTAGGGAAATGGGTGACGCTGCTCTTTAACTGCAAAGCATCAAAATGGCCCGCATGTACTTCACTTGCTTCTAACAGTCCAGGGAGATCCTCCTTTTGTATGAGTGGCAGCAGCTTTTGCTCTCAGAACGGAGTTCCCATTTCTATCTCCGTTGGCAGTGTAAAATTTCAAGGGGTCAGCGATAACCTTAAGGTACCAGTCAGTCATACCTCTGACACATGAATTCAAATGCAGTTTAATGCACTGTAACTGGGGAATGAATAGTTGCATTTTGGGAAGGTAGAGTGGATAAGTCCGTCAAATGGTTTGAAAACCCACAAGAAGCTTCTCATTTGGCTCTGGAAATGAATGGAAATGAAGCTGTCAAATTAGAACAGCCTGCAGGGATATTAGCAAATGTTTAATTTGTATCCTGCAGTGTCACAAGGATTTTATTTCTACCTTAGGTTTTGGTCAAGCTTTATGTCTTGTCGCAGGCAACCAGTGAGCAACCAACGAGCAAGGGTGGCATCGGCTGCTGATTCTAGTACTGTTTTTTTTTTTTTTTTTTTCCAGAATAATCTAATGGGATAAGAATGGAGTCTAACAGATTAAATAAAGGACCAAACTCATTGCTCGCCTAATACTTTAAGTCTTGCTTGTAACATGGAAGCTTGTGTGAGAGAATGACTAATGGTGTATCCCACGAGGGAGCTCCAATAGAAATGCTTTAGGAGATTAAATGATTTAGCCTAGTACCCCTGAAAGCTGTATTTTAAAGGGGCAGAAGTTTAATCATTGGAATGCTAGTTCCTTCAATAAAATTACATTTTAATTAAAGTGTCTCATTCACAAAGCTACATTTAAGGGTATATCAGCAATTTCATGATAAAATTCTATTTTTAAGGGGTTATAACTTTGAAAGTTGGTGTCCAGGTTTTCGCCTGCTGGGATAATTGACCTGACCTCCTGAAGATATCTTTGACAACAGGACTCTGGGCACTTCATGTCAATAACTTTGATTCAAAGCTTTAGCTGTTCTGCTATATTCAGAAGAGGTAGAACTCAGATCTCAGCTCTTTGGTATAAATCAGCAACGACTCTACTGAGTTAATGTAGTTGCAACAGCTTAAAGTGAGTGCAACTGATGGAAGAGCTGTGCAGAAAGATTTCTCCCCAAAGGGTAGTATAATATTTAAAAATAAAAAAGGGCAGCAAAAATAATAATCAATAAATTTTCACGACAAAGGATGGTGGAAAAAACATGCAAGTCAGCTTCACTGCAACACTAGTACAACAGCTATACATATGCTGCCAGAATGTCATTTTGATTCAGGATAGTGTTTGGGGAAAATAAAGGATTTTGGAGCCAGGAAAATACTAATTCAGTAAATAATAGCTTGTTAATTTAAAACGCTTTTAGCTGATGCTGTTAAAGAAAAACACTGTGGCAACATTATTTAAAAGGCCATTTTGGTAGGTTTTATTACCCACAATACAACCATCTTGGACATTTTCTGTTGTTGTTGGCATGCTTAGAAGACATTGCAATGCATGACTGGCCAGGTCAATTCTGATGCTCTGCAACACATTGCGTGCTGCTGAAGCAGAGTATTAGGAGAAGCCCTGTCATTTCACTGGTTTTGAAATCTTGGGTGTCCAATGATGACAATTATGACTGTGATTATTTTTTTGAAAACAAGTTAAGGGAGCCAAGTACAAAAATCCTACTGAAGTTCAATAACTTTAAAATCCCAATTTACTTTCTAAAAGCTAACGTACTGAACAATGTAAATGCAACTATTCCAGAAGCCAGAAGTATATATTCCTATCATTTAGTTCAGGACCCGGTTTTCTGTTGGTTTTGTTTGTTTGTTTGTTTTAGAAAAAGATGTATTACAAACTTAAAACATTTAGGCTTTCAGGAAGCCAGACATAAATCTGCTTTGGAACCATATGATCACAAGAGTATGTAAGATTACTGAGCTGGAAAATTTTCCCACATTGTCATGTTGAGATTTGTCTAAGGGAGTTACTTAAAGGTTGCTATTGGTAAAGACAAAGCTCTTTGATATCCTACTTGAATGTCAGTTACTTTATAATTGAGGTAGTTAAGAATTCAGGGGATTTCTGGTGTTATTCAATACAAACATGGTCTATGGATATAATTAGGGTAAAATTCTAGGTTTATGAGATTGAGGTGGCACTGCTGCAGAAACCCAACTTTATTACAACCTCCCTAAACATTTTCTAAAATTTATTTTCAGGAGACAGCCAAGTACAGCCGCTATCCTAATATACAGCAGTTCACTTCTACTATCTACAAGCTGTCTTTCTACAGAAAGACTAGAATGTAATCTATAGGTGGGAGGAGCTGTGGTAACTGCACAAACCATAACCACTTCTGTCACTGATTTACATAACATTGTTAGTCAGTTCACAAAACAACCTGCCCTTTCATGAGTTTATCCTTCCACATACTGAATAGAAATGTAATATTTACAGACATTCCTGTTTGGAAAGTCCCTTGAAGGGAAAGACATGTTAGCAGTGCAAAGTAACATTCTAATGTAAGTACATGCAATGAAAGTAAAAGTAGTTCTGCTTGTACTACTGATTAATTATGAGGGGAACATGCAAATACATTGCATATATGAACTATGTAATTGCTAATTAATTCATTCATTTTGTCATCCCAGCTGAATTACAAAACTAGAATTATATATGAGGACTGACTTTGTTGTTCTTTGTGCAGATACTGTGAAACTATTTCGACAGTCAGACAAAAAGCTCAGGACAGTATTCTCAGAGCGAGGCTGATAAAGTTAGATGCACGTGCTTAATTCATCCAGACATGACCCATCTATGGTTTCAAGTTATCTACTTGACTCTATCAGGAATTAGATATTAATGTGAAAGGTTTCAGTCTGCGTTTGGGCCAAACTCAAAATTTAAACCAACAAAACTACTGGCAACTGGAAATCCCAGTTTTCCAATCAGTGTTAAATGAGATTTTAAAATACCACAGAGATCAAAGCAGAGCAAAAACAACTTAAAATTGGTTTTGTGGTCCAGTTCTTACCATTACGGTTAGTGCTGTAACAGCTGGGACGCTAAATGTTGGATCACTGCGTTTTTCTTGATAGACTACTCGATACAGAGATATAAGACCATTGGGAGAGACAGGCTGGGTCCAGTTCAACCGCACTGAGTATGCACTTGTTGCTTGTGCCCAAGGGGCTTCCATGCCCCATGGGGAAGCCTCCAGAGTTTGGGTTGAAGCCCACAGGCTGTCCACTGACCCCACAGCATTTTGAGCTCTGACACGATATTCGTAGAGAGTAAAAGGCTGTAGAGCATCGGATGCATCAATAAATTCCAAAGCTCCTTCAGCCCAGATGAACAAAAGCAGCTCTTCTTGACTGCCCACAGGACGTCTGAAATCAAATCAAAGGCAATGTGTTTAAAATTGAAAATAACTTTAACAGTCCCATGGTAGTAGATGCTGAAGTTCTAAGTTCAGCCTGTACCTCAGAAAACTACAGAACTTACTTCTATACATTACACACACACACAAGGAACTGCCTACCTATCTTTGCATCTTAAAAGCATTTTCCTGAACCTGCCTTAAGTGCTGAGTAGTGAAGAAGACATTTTTGAGACAATCATTTAATTATTCTTTTTTATCTAGAAGAATACTATAAAACATGACAAACAAGCGTGCTGTCACTGTCCATAGTAGCAGAGTAGCAATACAATATCATATTGTCCTTTAAGGACAGAACACATTAGATACGAGACTTCCAGTATTTAGAATGTGAAATTTTAAATCCATATATAGTTTCTAAGTAATGACTTGAATTGCAATATGGGTGCAAGTTTTCAACATTTCTGAAAATCAAACTATTTATGAATGTACTCACCTCAGGATCCCTCATTTATGGAAAACTTACAACCAATTTACTTGACAAAAATGTAACCTAGTGAGCAAGGGATAAATATTCTATGATGCTTGCAAAACCAAAATCATGCACTTTTAAATTCTGGTTTGCTCACAATAAATACCCCATTTGTTCTTGAAAATGGAATAAGTAATCCCTTGTGCATAAACTTAGCAGAATTTGCAGCTCCAGCACAAAAACTCATTAAAATATCACAAGTAGTGCTTTCTGTAATAAACTACATATTTTTTCTAATGCTTTTTTTGTTTCAAAATGCAAACAAGATACATGAAGACAATTCACTGTATAGGCTTTTGGCACAATGGGGATTTATTTCTGCACATATGTATATATATCTGTATACATACACACACATATATACACATATATATCTATATATGTATATATAGCATTCCTACTACAGATCTGCCTGTGTTGGACCCAGTGATATTCTGAGTATCAGAGGAGATTACAGATGATCCTCACCCCCTTTCTAATGTGGACCCTTCTAGGATATAATTTACAAGAGTTGTAATAAGGCAAGCACTCATCTTCAAAACAGAGTTATCAAATCAATTCTTTCACTTGGCATAAAAATGTTTGTGTGAAATTAAGTTGGTTACATTTAAACACTGTGATAAATCTCAATGACGGTTGTGCTGTACTGCACATGAATTTAAGTATTTCCCCTACTCTTCACAGGAACCTTGGCCTTTGCAGAACACAAAAGCACTTTCACCCTCCATGCCAACAACAAAAACCAAATTACATTATCTGCCACTTTTATTGCAAGTAGGGCAAATTTGCAGAAATAAAATTGGTTTGTCTCATGACTGGGTGTCATCATCACTACACACAGAAGCTGGAGAATGTTTCTTTGGCAAGAGAAAATCTGTATTTCATGGAATTCCATCACATTTTTTTTTAGGTTAACCCAGGAATTACTTTAAAAATATAAAATGCAACAATTTTTAAAATTTATAATCTTATCTGCTTATAATAATATATACTCAGGTATTTACATGCAAATATGAAGAATTTAATGAGTGCATGTGTGTACACAGCTGTTTATTCATCCTTTGTGTATATGCATGAGTAAGGCATGCATGAGTACATTATTTTCAATAAATACATTATTTTCAATACAAAATTTTTGCTAAACTCTGAAATAAGCAGGCCACATGGACGCTGTTTAGTTTAAAAGGGTTAAAAAGGGATTTTAAAAAAAGAAGACGTTTGAGGTACAATGTCTGTAGTGTAGTGAAATACACAAATTATAAGATGTGTTGATACTGAGAACTGGTTGGCAGAACTGGGTGAAGAACAGCAGGCAGAACAGGCAGGAAAGATTCCCTAGCAATTCTCTCTGTTGCAACAAATTTCCAGAAGAGTTGGGGTACAAAATTTCTCATTGACCCCAAAATTCCATCAGCTATTTTTTAATACACTTCCCCATGCTCTGTTGTAATGGCAAATTAAGCCTTATGCAGAACTCTCCCTTACATACTGTTCACTGACTTAATGCAAGTCACTTAATTCTGAAAGGTGAATCACTACTATGTCTTTCTCCTGCACCTAAAAATACAGTCTTTTCCCTGTGTACTCAAAAACATGCCTAAAAAAAATCTCCGTAGATAAGTGAAAAGAGAGTATATATTTGTGCAATACAGTCACATTTAATATGTCTTTTCTAACCGAGCAGTATGGCACTTAAATGAATACACAAATTTATGTTTTATAAATTGTTGCAACTCTGTGATAAACAGTTTTTCACACTGAAAGATCAAGTATGCCACCAACTGTAAGCTCATCCATAAGCAAAGCTGTACAATGTAGTCTGGCTAAGTATTTAGATCTTATTACTGCTGAATATTTAATGAATGAAACTTATGGTTAGGTAAATGGTTCCATCTGTAGTGCTAAAAACCAGAATATCTTCATGTATGAATAAACTTTGAACAGAAGTGCTTGAACAGTCTGTAATCATTTCAATTGTCTTAAGATTTAAGATTCAACTGCTCATTTAACTGGAAGTGTTTCTTACGTACAATGAGCTGCAAAGGAGAATAACATTTCCAAGAGCTGGAAGCTGTCTCTTAATCTGCATAGTCTGATTTGCTGCTTACTTTTTTTTTAAAGATGCTCAGATACGGTTATTTTTATAAGGGCAGATTCTCCCTGCCCCACTGCCAATCTGAGCCAGATGACATAAAGAGGAGAATATAATCTTCTTTGTGACAGATAACTATAGAGCTGTATGCAGAGGACTGCAGCAACACTAACTGCAACACTCACCCCTCCACTTTCTTATGTGGATGGAGACAGTGAATCCCCGAGGCCTTGCATGTCAACCCAGAATTAATCCTCACATGTTTACCTTTCACCATGCCACAAAAGTACATGTTTTAGCAATGCCTGCTGTTTTCCTTAGCAGAGTGGTAGTGAGTTATTTCTAGAAACACCGAGAAGTAAGTCCTGGGGTAAAACTCAAACAACTGGGGAATTGCACTGTCAAATGAGGGGGAAGAATGCAACATTAGCACTGCTCCCCCTCTACAGCTTTACACCCAATTAAACAAGGCAGCCTCACTTACCATTTGGATTCAACAAATCTATACTAATGTAGTTTGTCTATTTTTTTTTTCTGTTTTTTTTTTTTTTTTTTTTTTAGCCAGTTTTGATGTCTAACAGTGAACAAAAGGAATTTGAGATTATTGTATGTAATAAACTAGTTTAGATTAGGTAACATATTAATTAGCTATTATATCAATTACAGGTATAAATAAAACCCTTCAGGAGTTCTTAAGCTCAATGACATATCCATCCCTAAGGATTCTTATATTAAACCATCCACTAATATATATGTCTTGGAAGCTGTCTTTGGTGCAGTTCATGGTTAAGGGTTTAAGGGTAAGCAATGAATTAATCATAAAGAGTCAGTCTAGAAGCCTCTACACTGCAAGTCACAACAGTCAATAGTCACTGAGACATGTCCTCTGTCTTAAACTGCCTGCTGATTTTTCTGCTACATTTTCACCATCAGGATTGCTTGGTTAATGGGAGTTACATTACAATATCACATACATATACTAAATAATATAATCTTACTGAACATGACACAGGCACTTCGACAGCAATTCAGACACTCCCTTAAGTAAGATATGAACCAAAATATTTATAATTTTACAGGCAATATTTCTTTAAGAGTCACCTCATGTGCATCCAACACAGTGCATGCTGGCGGTCAACAGAGAACAGTTCCATTAGCTGATGTGACCTATATCTTATTAAAATACAGCAAGAAATACATCACCTATTTCCATAATATTATTTTTTTCAGACTAGCAATTTCTGTGGTTGTCACAGGGATGTTATGTAATGATGAATGGGAAGAGAAGTGGATTGGGTCGTCGTCTCATGAGCCAGATCTTTTCTCATTCACAATCTCTTCCAAGTTGTGGTCATTGCTAGAAAAGTTTAAAAGCCTTAGATCTGTGTTTAAACCTGCTACATGAATTAAAAATAAAATGTCACCATCTCCAGTATCATGAACTAGCATCTTAATTTTTTGGCTTCCAACAAAATGGCTGCAAACTTGCAAGTGCTTTTACAATTCCAGAGGAAAGCATGAGTTCTGTCATTTTAATGCAAAGATCTGCACACACACTAGCTCCCCAAGCATTCCAGGTTTTGAGTTAAATGAATTTATTTTGGTGGTGATGCAGTAAGAAAGAGGCACATGATGAAGAAATTACATGCCATAACCTCCCATAGAAATACTGCAGTCTTTCTGCTGTAACAGTGTAAGGTTATGTGTGGCTACAAAATGAAAAAGAACTATATGCTTACATCCCATTTCTGATTTTTTTTCAGCTATCTGAGAAAGATTTGATATTGTTGTTGTCTAAGCACATTTAAACTTCAGCTGAAATAACTGCCAAGTGATTCATGCCTGTGTAGGTGAATATAACGATTGTATCTGGAGCCCCAGTGCGCCATTTTCATTTCACTTTAAATAAAAAACAAAATGTATCTATGTCAGTCAGTGCCCTTCTGCTGTACTCAGAGGTATCAAACAGGCTACAATTATGATTGTGAAGTGATTGTGTCACATTGGAGGAAGGTTTATTGCTTTTGAGTCTGCTAGGCAGTAACACATTCTGTTTCATATTACTCTTTATATCATTGTTTGGCTGTGACTAGAATAATCAAATGCCATCAAATGCTGTCAAATTCAATTTACAGTATTTTTCACTGAAGCAGGTTTTCTGCATTATATTTCCTGTTTTCCCTTTCTATGGTTGCCATGGAATAGCAGCGGTAATCATCAGCTTTATTTACAAAACCAACAGAGTGAAGACATGTCTTGGGCTATAACATACACTTTATTCTTCTTTATACAGGGGTGGGACTTGGTCTTTTTGATCAGACAATTAAGAAAAAATGCAAACAAAAGGATATTTTAAGAGAGCAGGATTTTTTAGAGGCTACTAATGTGTTTAAGGCAAAAGTGAATTTATATTAATTATCACTGCTGATTCCAAAAGGTAATTTGATTCCCTGTCTTCTCAGTCACAGCTCTAATATAATAAAATGTCCCAAACTCTTTGTGGGAGGCTAGATTCAGCACAGCATTTGTTTATCACACATATTTAGAGCTGGGAAAGCCAGGAACTTCGGAGTTTAAATTCCTCTCCAGTACATGGCTTGAGTTTTATATTCTCTGACTTTCTGAAGCTATTCAAGAAGGTCCCCTCAGTGAGCTTTTAAAGAAGGGTCAATGGGCACAGCAGGCGTCAGTGCTCTGCTACTTTGATACTTCTCTAGGTACTTCTCTAAACACAGCTGCCTATACAGAAATATCGTCACGCAGAGCTTATGAAGCTCCTCAGAGTGCGTGAGGATGTGTCAGTCAAGCACCTAGATGGGGCAGCTGAATACAAACACCAAGGGACATAAATAGATACACTGTAATCACACTCCTATTATTTACAAACAGGAACATAATTTATCTTGGACAACTGATCTGTGTTAGGAACCTAGATACTTTTTTTTTTTTTTTTTTTTGCTTTTAAAATATCTCAGAAATGGTGAATTAGTCTTGTTCCCATTCCAAAATTCTCAGCTGTCTATCAGAGGATTGAAGAACGTACCTAGTGGTCTCAGTGAGCACAGTGAGCGCATCTACCTTACAATTTCTGTCTGTCCCTTTGAATCTTTAAAAATATATTTGCATCTGCTTTTTTTCATTTGTAGATCAGGAAGATAATTCTTGTATCAGCTCTTACTCTCAACTTGTCCATCCACAGATCAGCATCTTACCTCAGCATTTGAAAGATAATACATATTTTACCATATGCTTCACTTTGTTTTCACCTCCTAGTATATGAGGGAATACAGAAATTAACAGTTCAGTAAGACCAAGAATCTGAGGTGATAAAAGCATTTACCTGTGAATAAAGTAGTTAGTAATGATGCCATTTGGTTTCTTAGGTGGTGCCCATTTCACTTCTATGAGTGCAGATCCCATTGCTTTAACGACAGGTGGGCTCAATTCTCTAGGAGGTGCTTCAGCGGTTCTTGAATATGTTTGACCACCCACTCCACAACCACCTACAAAACCAGAAGTTTTCTTAGTGATGAGAGCTTCTTCCTCAACAAAAAATACAGTAAAAGCAAATGAATGTCAAGTAAAGAAGCTTCTGATGAAATGGTGCTTCATTTCATTACTAAACACTCATTTAAATTACTGCAACTCCACTAATGAGCTGCTCCTGATTTTCACCACTGCAGGTGAGGAGAGAATTGGTTCCAAAGTGTCATTTTAAGAAAGACTTATTTCAGTAGGATTTTGAAAATTTCCATTAAAGTCAAGGAATTCTGTAATATTTGGTCTCTTCTCTCCTGTCTTTATGATTACTTCTTGTTGGTGAACAGTTACAGAACTGATTTTGTTCTGTATGCACATTTTCAAAAATTGTTAAGCTATTTGTGAAGGGCTTTTAATAAAATGACACATATTACCTAAAATACATTTTTAAAATATCCATTTAAAATATTCATGATATAACATGGAGAAATATTTAATGCTTCATTCAGTGTCAGGCTTTCTTTTTACTAGGTAAACATTTGACTCCAATGTAGGAATAAGATTTTATCTGTTTTGCTGAGTTGAATCTATCTGGAAAAATCTCCATTCCCTTCCAGTCACAGAGGTGAGTCTTTTAAAATCACCTTACCATTCTGGCATGCTTGTACTCTTATCTCATACAGGGTGTAGGGATCTAGGCCATCGACAAAAGTAAAACGTGCATGTCCTACTGGCTTCACCAGTACAGTGGGACTGCTTGCATTTAGTAAGATGTTGTATTCCAAAGGCACACTGGCAATGAATGTCCCTGTTGTAAAAAAAAAAAAAAAAAAAAAAAAAAAAAAAGGGGAGAGGAACCAGTGAGTATCTGAAATACTAACAACAGTGCAGAACCACTTCAGAGAGGCATTCATCATATGCAATTTTAAATGTAAGCCGCCTCTGGAGGTTTTACCTAATGCCTCATGGAAACTACAACCATTTTAATATAAAATGAAACAGATCCATCTGCAGATCGTAACTGGAAAACAGACATCACAGTTCATGGTTAAAAATCAAAATTCAATTCAGTTAATGCCTGTGTTGCAATTGCTACTTCTGGGAAGAGTGACCTTATGACTGGGAACAAGGAAGCTTTGATTTCTTTATTTTGGAGGGACAACAGCTACTAAGCACTGCTGTTTCAATATAGAGTCATATGATCAAAAATGGGAATTGCCACCATTCAGCAAAGTATCCCTTTTTAGCCCAGCAGCAGTAGCAGAGTGTAGGTTCTCAGCCTGCTTTAGTACAGTAAAGTACAACACACTAGCCTGAACCAAGAAACATATTATTTCAACTGATATAAAAGCAAATTGCTCAGTTTTTGTTGAAGAAAAAATCCTCAAATTTTACTATTTTGTTTAAATTCAAACATTTTCCCCATGTATTCCTCTTCCTATGCTGTCAATTACCAATATTCCAGTTCTGTTGAGAAGCTGAAAAAATTAGTTTCTCTATGAGAACAAGTTAAGACATATGCCATCCCCTCAGAATGATTGGCAGAAGTTCCTGGATCTTCTCCTGTTTGCTCCCATATGATTTCTTAAGGGTTTTGTTTGTTTGTTTTGTAATTAGGAAAGGGTCTGTGGGCTTTTTAATTTTTTGTCCACTATGGACTGTTTTATGTAGACAGCAGCAATTTCATAAAACCAAGAGAATAACCAAAGAGTGTTTGTTAATTGTGTTTCCTTCATTCTACAGTCACATAAGGCACAGTCTTAAGAAAACGCAAAGTAGACTAGGTACTTTTCTGAAATGAGTCAAGACGTATCTGATTAGTGGGATCACATTTCTCTTTCAACACACCACCTACTTTATATGGCACAGATATGTCTTTGTGATTGTACCAAGAACCAGATGCCTATGAGCAGTTCTGAGACTTGTCCAGATTTTGAGAATCTTTCCATTCGTAACTTTGGAAAACAACTCCATTCTTCCTCCTAATTGTGGTTTTGGTCCTTTTCTGATAAAGTATCTACATTGATACTATTACCCTGAAGCTACAAAGAGCATTTTTTTCCACTGTTGTGCATCTTTTAGATGGATTTTTTTAGCTAAGTATGTATGTGAATATGCAAGTTAACTAAAAAAAAAAAAAAAAAAAGTCAGTGAGATTTCAGATTTATTTGTGGTACTATGAACAACTGATGTACTTTGGAAGATCAGAAAAACCTTTGAAATACCAAGTTTTTACAATTCTCAGAAGAAAAAGAGGACATAAAATCCCAAAGAAATAAGGTGCTGCTGCCTAACTAGATGCTAGACAAAGGAAATGCCATTACACTAAAAAGCTGAAAAAATAGCCCTGAAGTGGAGGCATGACTTCAGTCTTATTCAACTGTTCAGCTTACAGGAAGAAAAGAGATGCTGATATTAGTCATTGGAAGAGGTGAAGGGAGAAGCAGAGAGAAAGTGCAAAAATCCCACTGTAGAATCTTCCTTTTTTAGTAGAAAAGTTTTAAGGAAAACACCAAGATCTAATCATTAAGAATGAAATAATAAAAATACAACTTTTAAAGTCATGCTGAATGTTACAGAGTAAACCTCTGAGAGGTGATCTTGAAGTAGATGGCTTCTGCAACAAAGAAAACTATTTTTTTGTTTGTGATATATGGAAGATTAAATGCTCTGGAAGAGTGCACTTGAACATTATATATAATTATACCAATAGTTAAAGATATATTATTATATTATTACTGCTAAACTACTTTTTTTTTTTTTTTTTTTTTTTTTAATAATTGGACTGCCTGTAAAGGACACAACAGAAGATCCAAAAGTAAGAGCTTGAAATGGTAGGCAGCACATCAAATAGAAACCTTTTTTTAATCCTAGTTAAGGTCTCCTTCTCCAGTCTTGACAACAGACCAGATATTTCAGCTAGAAAAAAACACTATGTTATGGAAGTGACACATAATTCACTTTTGTGTATCTGATCAGAGCATTTATTCTAGGTAAAATTCACCAAAACCCTTTGAAATTGGAACTATTCAGAATGCTTAATTTCCCAAGGAAGATTAAATACAAACAAGGACAGCTGAACACAGAGATCAATATGTAGCAAAGGACACTTATTTCAGAATAACTGACCTATCCATGTCCAACATTCAGTCCATATCTCAGTGGAAGTGCTAAAAAAACCCAAACAACCAAACCCCAAAATCTTAAAATTCTGCTAAATGTTGCAGTGTATTAGGAATGATACCAATAATAAATATGCTCAGGAGAAAAAATATTCTCAAGAAGTGAACATAAATAAAACCAAGTAAATGTATCTTGAAAAATTTCAATGTCCATTGAAAATCCTTCTACAATTTGAAGAAATTCATCAAATGTTAATATCAAAGAATCGCTTTATAATCTGAAAAATAAAAAATATATACTCATACAACACAGAAACTTGTAAAAACCGCCTTTCTTCCAGAATAGCCTTCAGCATCTGCAGACAGTCTGAAACTGCTACCTTGTGTGCTCTGATGACTGAGGGAAATGAAATGGGCATATTTGTTAAAGTCAGCTGGGAAACCACACGACTTGGTTAGTTCCAGAGTTCATAAATTTATGTCAGAATAAAAGGAACCGTAAAAGCACAAGTGAACCAATTTACCCTAAGTGCAAATGGCAGTTTTGTTATTTGGTGTCAAAGTTACCATGAGCACAATGACAAGCTGCCATAACGCATTTTCATGTTCACTAAAGAACAAGGATTTAGTTGGTTAATATTCCCAGCAATACTCTTTTTCATAATTTACAACAACTAGATGCTGATAGGTTATTTAACATTTATGAAGTTAAGATGTAATCAGAAAAACCCTGATTATCTTTATAAATAAAAAAGTTAAATTATTCCACTTTTTTTCTCTGTGACTTCATTTCACAGCAAGTGCACATTTTGCAATGGGACAAGTCAATCAAACTAAACCTTGTTTTTTTGTTGGCATATTTGGATAACATTTAATGGACAAATCTGTGCAAAACTGCAAATTAGGGTTGACGGCTCTGTGTACTTCAGAACTAGGGTAGGTAAAAATAGAATTTGCAGCACGGGATGCATAGAATTGGGGGAAAAAAGCCACAGTCTGTTTTACAGAATGGTCACCAAAAATCTGTTTTAAGTCAATTGCTGAAAATCTGTTTAATATGATGTGAAACCAAATCACAATTAAAGCAAAATAGTTGAACTGTTTCACTTATAGTAAAGAAATACTAAAATGATGATGTAATAACTTTTACTCAAAAACAAGTAACAGTAAAGTTATATTTTAATATTTAAATTAACAAAATAAAACAATTTATTTGGCTTCCTGTGATTAAGTATTTACAATAAGCTTCAAATACACAGATATGTCATTCTGGTTGTATCAAGTGTTCTCAACAAGACTCTGAAGACAGTAACAGCTGGAGATGCTGACTGCTTTCAAGATGCAGAACTTTGGACCCTGAGCTTGAAAATCTTGTCCTACAGTGATGTGGAGCAAACCATAATTTACATGAGAAAACAAAAATGAGGAAATGTAACACTGGCTTAGAAGAAGTCAGAACAACTTGTTAGGCTACCAATACAGGATAAACCAGGTTAGCTGAGGAAGCCAAAAGACGAAGCTAAGAGACAAATAAATGTAAATCAAATACGAAATTTCATCCCAAGAAGAATAAAGTAGGAATCCAGACATGTTACACAGATGTCATTCTAACTGATAAGCAAACCCAGAGGTGGATGAAGTAGAATGTTACAACATGATGAAAGAAGACATTTTTATCCAGATGATCATTAACATATGAAGCAAGTAACCTAGGAGCAGAGGACAGAATCCTCTTTGGAGCATGTTCAGCTTTCATGGTATCACCACCAGCAACTGAAGATATCTAGAAGAATCAGGCCCACAGTGAGGACGAGTGGGGTTGTCAATGAGTTGAAATGCAGGATGGCTACCTGCCTATCTATCAGTAACGTTTATGGATATGCCTTGGGAGAATTATGTGGTGGGATTTTTTTCCATTCAGCTTTTCTGCTTCCATCCATGGCACTAATAGTTGTTCCATAATAATTGTAACATATCCTTCTGTAGCGTATCAGTGAAATGTACCGTACCTTTGAGGTCTGTGCACTGAGGCAATGCAACACAAGATAATGGGATACCTATTTCAGAAAATAAAGTCCTATTTTCCATAGTGAGTGAGGTGTGTCAAATATTTTTTCTGAATCCATCACTTTAACCACTATTCAGCCACCTTGTTATTGAGCTAAGTCAGGAGTTTTGAAATGCTGCGTATCTATAAAGTCATAAGATTTAGATACATTACGGATGTTGAAGCATTATAATTAAAGCCATCCAAAAGGAAGGTCTGTGTAATATGATGACCATAATTAATCCTGAGGGTGATTATTTGATCCAAATTTATTACAGCAGATAAGAAGATAGAATGCCAAAGCATCCCTGATATCCACATACAGGAAGACACTGTGACCAACTACTTTCTCATCAAAACTTGGTTAATAAAAAGCACTTTTTTTCATGGAGACTGTACCAATTAAAACAACTGTCTCATCCAAGAGTGACTGCCAAGCCTGACAATCTGTATAACAAATGCTGCATGCTGGGTTTATAAGAAAAATCTATATTATCTCAATATAGCCTACTGTGAAGCAAGGATTCATACACAGAAAAAAATAAATTAGAAGAGTTACTCCATGCACAATGACATAAGTAAAGATAAAAAGTTGTAAACTCTTTAGGCTAATCCTACAAAGCTGGGGATGTGTGTGGCCCCAGACATCTGCATGCAGAGGACCTGTTAATGGGATGTATGCCATTCCAGAAGATCAGAACCTCCAAAATAAACCTCCATCTGCATCCACCACAGTCCTCTTCTTGGAAAAAAAAAAAAACATTAGGAGCACAGAGGTCTCAGAATGATCATGAAGCAGGATTATGAAGGTCAAGAGTTAATTTCTTAGCTTCTGCATATATCTATGTTTCTGCACACAGGGTTTCTTCTGGTAGCATTAGTGGCATTTCATAACATTTTTCTGCTGTTAGTACTCCCCATTCCTGTAAGATCAGCTCATGTCCCTGAGGTGCTATAACAAAAGGAACAGCAATGTTTGCTTTTCTGTCTACCCATCAGGGGCACTGTATGAAAAACAATCCCTTATTCATACTTAAAAGCTTAAATAGTTGACCCCACAACAAGAAGACAGAGAGGAAGGGACTAAGTCAACAAATACCCACAAAAGTGAGGTAAATGTTCTAGGTGCATCCCAGTACCTGGGAAGAAGGACATGTGCCTTCTGACTGAGGAGAAGGATTCCTACAGCCATGTGAATATATCAACCCTTCATCCTCTACAGAGCCATAATGTCCAGCCTCCTCCTCACCCCTCTCATCAGGTGGTTTCAAGAATACATGAACCTTTGCACGCACCGTCTTAATTGCAGCATAACCAAATGTACTGAACAGAGCCTGATTTTTCTTGCAGGCTTGTAATGTACTGTAAGTAACAGGAATTTGAACAGCTGGAAAAGAAAAGGTCTAGAACAACAAGGACAAAATTTTCTGGGAAACACCCCACTCATCACAAGCCTACATTATTCCAGTATATTCTTATGTTTTAAATCTTTCTATAATGTTGCTGAATATTTTGTACCTTAAATTATATATATTATTAAAACTATAATACAGCATGAGTCATTTTCCAATAAAACCAACTGTAGATTATATGCCATTCGAATTCACCTGCCTTCTGCTAGGTTCTAAATCCTTTCAGGCAGTAGGGGGAAAAGTTTAATTTAAGATTTTAATCTTTTTCATATATTATAGCATTTCTATAATGGATTTTGTGCTTCTGAAAACTAAGATTGACAGCTCAGGGTATTATAGATTTATTAATCATTGCTTAAATGGGTAGGGTGAATGCTGCTAAGCACTGCCACAATGCTTGCGATCCCAGCCTTGCAGGCAAAATACTTTTTCTAGGTGACTTTATTTTTAATGCCAATTGACTCTACTGTGACTGCTATGCAAGGAAGGTACATCTTAAATATTTAGGAAGAGGAGACATCAAAAAATTCCCTGAGTTCATTGATAAAAGACGTATTGTTATTGCAATATGCAAACATCTGAGGTTTCTAAAAATATTGACCTTATTTTAACTGAAAAAAAAAAAAAAAACAAAACACCCCAAAACAACCTTGCTGGACATGAACTATTCTAGACGGAAAATTGTTCATTTACAATGTTCTCATTGTCCCACAATGACTACAGCATATAATTTTTATAACTTCAGTAAAGTACACCAATCACTTAAGCTATGATCTATATTAATGAAACAGGGCACAGTCTCCCACATAAAAAGATGCTATTATTAATTATTCCTTCTTAGCCTACCTCTGCAGCAGGCCAAGACAACCTGGTGATGTTCAGAAGAGTAACAAGATTTCTGGGCCTTTGCTGACCCACCTTCCTGCAAGGTAACATGTCCACATAACACTGTAGTGCTCTGGCAAATAAAATTTACTCAGTCAGCTCAAAGATAGCACAGGATCCCTGTCTCACACTCTCACAGCTTTTCTGAAAGAAGTTCAACACTGCATACCTGAAGGACAACTGGATATTTTAATTGCCAGGATAGCTATCAAGACATCATCAACCGGAAAGGTTGGCAGGTTTCCCTGTTGATAACTCAGGCTAGTCTGAACAGAAGGGAAAACTTATTTTCAGTGTAATTGTTTTTTGTTTTGTTTTGTTTTGTTTTGTTTTTTTTCCTTAATTCTTGCACTCAATAATAGTTTAGAAGAACAAATTAACATACGGATTTTTGATCAGCTAATCCTCACAATACCCATGTCAAGTATATAGGTCAATATTATTAAAATAATATGTCTCTAGGAAACAGCAGCTTTAGATATTGGTTATTTAAATTGCACAAAGACTAAAACCAAATATGAAGTATAAAAATATCAGAATGATTCAGCTGCCTGCCTGAATATACTAATTTTTCCATCCTTTCATTTTGCTACAAAGTACTACATAGAAATAAATTTTTACCTGGCACGTCCCAAGCTAGAAATATAGAATATGCATCAATTACTGTGACATTATATGGGACATGAATTTTCTCTGGTGTTTCTACTGGTGTTTGTATAACATATTTATCACTAGTGTTGCTGCCGCCCCAAGTGCTGGCTTCCAGCTGGTAAACATATCTGCGTAAACACAAAAAGATCAGAAGACACTATGGTTAGGAGCTTTAGGCCTATCAGTAATAGAACATTTCCATTCCACCAATTTAAAATGAATAGACTACACAAAGAGTATTACAATTACTGTATTAGTTAAGATTTTTTACCTTTAAGTTTTCTTGATGTGAGAAAAGTAACTCTTTACTTAATACTAATAATACTACTAATATTAATAATACTAGTACTACTACTAATAATAATACTCACGGTAGTTTACATAAGAAAAAGAAGCACTAACTCAAAAGTGTCAAAATCAATTTCAGAATGGCCTCTATAAAAATATCAGCACCTGCTATTTTTGAGTGAATATGTTCAATATGCACAGAAACATTATAAACCATGTGCAGTGCTGTCTGCCATATAAAGACTTAAATTTTTCTAAGTACATTCAAGGAGGGAAGACAAGAACTAATGAGTCACCAACAACCACCCAAGGAAACAAAAAAAAGAGCCTCCCCTTCTTTGAATCAGAATGACCTATTCTCAGGAAAGGGAAAAAAAAAGTCCTTTGCCTTTCCAGCATTTGCAAGCCTCCTAAAAATGGTTTACCAATTTTTCAGTAATTAAGTAATATTGTAAGAGATTTTTCTCTTGTTTAAACAGTAAATTATATTTTGTACATTTCACAAACACACGTACAAATATTTTGAACACCTTTCATATATTACCAGAGCTCTTTAACATGCCTAACTTACCTACTGTTAGGCTGCAGGTTAACATCTGTGAAATTCAGGTCTGTGCTGCCACCCAGGAAAATCTGTTCTCCATCACGAAATAATCGATACTGGGTAATGAGTCCATTGGGTTTCTCTGGTTCACTCCAGTAGATTTCCACTTCTGTTGAGCTGACTATGATATGATGAGGTTTTGGCCATACCCCTATTAACATCACAATGACACTGTTTTAATTTTATGACAGAAACATAAAGGTTTTTTTTTTCCTTTTCCTACAGTTTGTGCTGTTGCTTTCAGCAATGTAATGAAAGCAGAAAATATAAAGCATTGCCAGAGAGAACGACAGAATTTAACACACTTTCTGTGTTTATCCTATATCAAATGCAACCAACTAGACAAGGTACAGATTAATGGAGGACAAGGCCAAAGGCTGCAGCCTTTATGTGCCCAGTTCTCTCTGCATATTTATTTGTGCTTTAAAAATACACATCTGCTAATTTTAACCTTGCTAACTTAAAGACGAACTTGGGGAAACTGTCACAAAAACAAAGTAGAAATGCAGTGTGAGGCAGTTAGCATAAAGCACGTGTTAAGATACAAATACTCCAAGAGAGATATGTTCTCTTGTGAAAATTTACATGTGATAGCTTGATGGATGATAGTGGAGTTTTTGGGCCTTGTTAAACCATCAGAAAATACAAGACCATATGACCATCTCTTTGCAGTTCTATAAAAATGTCTTTTTCCCTTACCATGAGGAGCAGCTTGTAAAGTTTGACCTGAAAGTGGTTTGCTAGAAGCACACCCAGCAGATGTGCATGCAGTAAGCATGAAGCTGTAATTAGTGTATGGCTGCAGACCTAGAAAGAGCAAACAGAGGTTAGGCTGAGATGGTGATATCAGGCATTCCAAGAATTGTATCACTACATAGAAAGTTACTGGACTTAAAGTTAACTTTTAGTGGTTTTGGCAAACATAAAATAGGAACCATTCTTATTTTTCATCTGAATAATGCTGAAATGGTGAGTTCTTGCTAATTTAGATAGATATATATTCTCTACTACTTTAAAATACCTGACAAAATAATTCATATTGAATGTGTGTCTATGCTGCAGTGGATCTGTAGATGGCCCTCATACAGACATATCTGAATTAGCTTCAAATCAATTAACTTGGATAGCACTTGCAGAGTAGTAACAACAGTCCAGATCTCAGCCCAGATTACCATCTGAAAATTTACTGAGTCTCTAGGGTGTTTTGTTATTTGGTGATTGCTGTTATTATTTCACTGGGTTTTTTAACCTATGTTTCTGTCTGTACAAAATGGTTAAAAATTAACTGGAAAGCACCTTAACATTCTTGGCACAGACATAATCTCCATCACTGGTAATGGCCATAGAAGTTCAAAGGTTTCCAGCAGAGAAGCACCTGAAAGTGTAATTGCTTAGAGTTTTGGACTTGAAAAGCTGAAGAGCCTGTAATGTTTTGAAAATTTATTACAAATATATTTTCAACAATAAGAAAAGATATTCAAATACTCTCCTTCTTGAACATGAAATCTTCAGCTTTATTGCAAACAGGTGCAAAGACTTGTTCCTCCCCCTTCCCAACTTCTATTTGTTCAATTTTTTCCCTTATTTTTTCTTATTTGTTACAAGATTTTACTGTAAACGCTATAAAGCAGTTAGAAGCAGGACTGACAACCAAGACCTCCCCATTCAAGATACTAATTTTCATTCTTTGTAATTTTTTAAAACCAATTTTTTTCAGCTCAAACCTTCTATTGTGGACATCCTTGAATGAGATGAAAAGAGATTATACTGTTTTGACCTTTCCTTTTAAATTTTCAAACATCCTTGTGCTGTATGTCAGTGACTTCAGAATTGACAGTAGCTTAAGAATTTGACTTTAGGACTTCTCATAAAATTGTACCAAAAATTTGGCTAAGATACTAAGCTTTTAACATAGCCATTTCTGCACACCTGTTACGGGCTTTTTACAGTTAAATCGCTAAAGATGCAGACCTCTGAAAGCCTATCTGGAACACCTCAGAACTCAGCTTTAACTGATCAGACAGCCTCTCAGAGTACGCTCCAGCCCAGGTTACAGGTTCTTTGCTAAACCACTTTTTTTGGATATTTCTCAAAGTTGATCTTAAAAATGAAATTACCAGGCATAAACACTGAAAACCTCTCTCACACATGTTTTCAAGGATCTTCTTGCTAATACCTCATAATACATCAAAAAAAGTTCCTGTTCCTGAATGCAAAGGGAACAAACAGTACAACAAGAAGCAAATTATACACAAAAAATCTGAGAAAATATTAAGATTGCAAAACTGAACGTTCATAAACTAGGAAATCGCAGTGTTAGGACACTGTACGATACAAATTGACTCCCTTTTTACACAGGCTCTGTAGGACAGGGCTATCTAAAATTCCCTCCAACATGTGGCCTTTGTCCTGCCTAATTCTATGTGATTCAGGAGTTTTTTGATAGTGTCCACCCCTAGAGCATACAGTTGCTTTACTAACCAACCAGCTGAACATTGCAAATGGCTTAATTCAGTACCAGAAGAATAACAAAAAAAAAAAAAACCAAAACCACACCAAGCCCCAAACTAAAACAAACAAACAGAAAGATTTATCTCTTAGAAACAGAATGCTGACTCAGAGATACTGAGTGAAACAAAAACCTCCCTGGACTTGCCAGGAGGTCATTTGTGATGCCTGGGACCTGGCTGTTAGAGTACCTGGTGTTATGGAAAACTTTATACATCTGAGCACAGCTGCTGCCTTCAGCTGCAGCTCTGAGAGATCATGAAATTCAGGCAGGGTGTCTGGAAAATGAAGACGACATGATTATGAAAAGCTGTGAAAGCTCGAGATGTGCCTTCCTCAGTACTGCAGCCTGAACAGATATTAACGCCCTGGACAACAGAAGCCAACTGCCTTGACTCAGAGATGGTGTCTCTGTGCTGCCCCACGTTTGGGCAGGGCTCATGGCTGGGCAGGGCCGTGCCGTGTCACCGGTGGAGGCCAGTGCAGCTGTGGGCAGGCAGCGAGGGCAGCAGGCTGGGCTGGAGTGGTGTCCTGGGCCCGTGGGCAGGGCTGGGGCAAGGCCACAGAGGAGGCTGGCAGCAGCTCCGCAGAGAGCGGACGTGGCAGCACGCTGCAGCAGCAGCAAGGCCACCCCGTGTGCCGCCGCTTGGCCATCTTCCCAGGACATTGACCCTTCTCCTTTCTTCCTTTTGGTGGCCAATGCAACCGGTCCCTCAGCAATTTCTATCCCTTTGGATTGGCACCATCCCTGCTGCATCCCTTGCTGTACTCACATTCACACAAACTTTGGGCTTGCGCCTCCCTGACTTCAGCCAAGCAGAAAAGAAAATTAGTTCTGGGCGGATGCAGAATTTGGCCCATCTATGCTGAGATTCCCAGAAGGAATAAACCTACCAAACATAGCTAAGCTGAGGCGGCAGTCCTACATACAGGAGCCTTTTGTTTTTTCCATTTTATTCCTCCCTGGAAGAAGCACATCTTGTGGACTGAATGAGGCAATAACCCTACATACAAATGACTCCACTACTATGTAATGCAGACTGCTTGTGTGGAAGATCCTGAATTAGGATTATGCAGGTCAATTCATACATATTATACAGGTCAATTTTTAAGTGTATGGCTTTGTGACCTTAATGACATAATTTTGATGTAGCTCATGAGCCTAATTGTAATTACTTCAAGAACAATGCAATTCTGTGACAAGAAAAATAGTCTGGGCAAGATCTTTGTTTATAAACAAATCCTTGCTTATAGCCAGTATGAAGATATTTTAATTAAGATATATTACAAACAAATAGAGAGAAAAAATAAACAACAATTATGTAGAAAGGTAAAATACTGAATGGAAGACATGTAGGCTGCTTACAAATTGAACAAGACATGAAGGAGGGAAAATAAAGAGATGACTCAGAGGGACAGCCCTGGCTGTAACCTAATCATGAACTGGAAGAGAAGAAAAATCATCTGAACACTGTGTATAAAAGTAAGAAGGGAGAAAATAACAGTTGCAGACTAGAGAGAGGCAAAGGCATGGAGGAAAGCCAAGTATTTAACATTTCAGGATAGAAAAGATTACTGTGGCAACAAATTACTTGAATTCCCCTAAAGGGAGTCATGTTCACTTTTAAAGGAAACATGCATAATAAAGCAATACTCATTTACAACTACACTTTAAAGAGAAAAATGAGCATTAAAAAAAGAGCACATGGTTTCACTAAATTTATTGGTGAAATTCTGACACCTGAAACCTCTAGTCATACATGGAGCAGTCACAGCAGATTTTTATCTAGATTATTAAAGCTTTGCAGTAAACGTCTTGTTTTATGCATGCTTTGGAAAGCTCTGTGCAAATCTATGTATGTGATTAATAATAAAAATAACAAGTAAGATAATCTTGAAACATAAACAGCATTTTGCTTTTCCAATTTCTCTACTTGATTGTTCACTAGAGGATACTTTTCCTCTCCTTTTCTTTTTTGGTCTATTATTGTGAGTTTTGATTTTTTTTTTTTTTTTTTTTTTTTTTTTTTTTTGGTAGCAGAAATCTATTTTGTTATTGCCGCATCGTCATTTCCCAAAAGATTGTGGAACAGTGTTCTTTTAAGAATGCATTGTTCTATTAGCCAAATCAATTCCTTCTGATACTGTTTGTCTCCATTTGTGGGTATGGCTCCAGCAAGGTCAGTAATTAGCTCCCAGGATAACTCTCCTGGGCCCTGCCATGGGAATTTTACTCAGAAGGATGTCAGATTGCTGACCACAGCCTCACACAACACTTCCACCCCCAAGAGCTTCCTTTAGATAAATATTACTAATCATTCAGTGCTGCATGGCAATAGAGTTGACCAGTAACAACATTTCTGTATCTCTTCAATTTTCACCATCCTGAACTGGAGAATATGTTCAGATCAAAGAATTTCAAACGATTCAGCCATAAAGTATTTCTTAATATTGTTTCTTTCACTAAAATAAATGTCAATGATCTTGCTTGCCTTGTACCTGAGGGTGACTGTTATTACAAACTCTCAATAAAGCTTCTTACTTGGGATATAATCTTTCATGTAGTAAAAAGGGGGAGTTGAGAAGAGTCTTTGCCATAAACCCACCTGCTGCTGCTGAAGAGGGCACTCTTGGCTTTCTTTTACAATTCCCCTAATTATTTTCTTCAGTCTTACCCTCTGCCTGGCCCCCACAGAAAAGCATTAGCAGGCCCATTTGTAAAGTAGTAGTAACACAAAGTGAAACAATGCCATAACTGTTATCCAAATTGTTCTGTACAGGGTAGTGGAAGTGTTCAGTAATAAATGATATAAAAAGGTCTTTTATTGACAAGCTGCCATGTGCTGTTTGCATTAGAGAATATGAGAAGATGATGGCTGCTGCCCCTAGGTCCCAGTGGCATTCAACTCAGTGAGATAGCAGAAAATGCTTCAGTTTGCTTAAAGCATTGATAACACCTCTAAATAATTAACTGAGGACTTCCTGTCTTCAATTACTTAATGCTTTTTTTAACATCTTGAGAGGATTATAAGCAATTTATGGATTTCACATGATGAGCACATTCACCACTATTCCCACAAAGCATTTGTGGGATCATGTTTCCAAAGCTTTGATGTAATTAAAAATAAGCAGGAAGACAATGGTGCAGTGGCAAGGTGCTAGCCTTCTCATCTGTTATTTGCAAGACCCTAGATTCAAAGTCTCAAGAAATACTAATGCTACAGCTTCATTAATGTTCAACTGTTGCTCAGGGAAAAGCGGACAGTTGGGAGCAGGGGGGAAAAAGGAAGATGGGAAAATCAAAACATACATCCACATGGAATAAGACAACCGTTCAAACATTTGAGATTATGTATGGAATAAATTCGACTGTTTTATCTTATTCTTTTAATTTAGACAGCAATAATTATCCACATTGCTAAATCATTGCCATGAATTCCACATTATTACCCAAGGAAGCCCCTGCAGAAAACAGCACAAGATTTTATTATGATTGTCAGGAGGAACAATCGCTTATTTCACTCCTGGCTTAACATTGCAGCATTGGACAGTGGCTGAATGGAACAGGCACACAAAAGGGAAAAAGATCCTTGTTTCTCAGGAAGTAATTTAATTTCCTCTCCCTTCCAACTGGTAAGAACAACAGTATTGTTTGCATTAAAATATCAGTTACTCTGGAGGTATAACTGCCTTTTGGGAAGGAAGAGGAAGCACAAGAACTATTTTTCAATGGGTTTGATAAATCATTCCTTGTTGGTAGGTGTTCTTTACAGTATAAACTTACAACAGCAATTCTAAAACACATACCACCAACTGGCCTACTCTGGTTAATATCTCATGTCCAGAAGCACTGAATGTGGAGACAGGCGTAATATACAGTTGATGAATTTCACACTTGAGCATGATATTGTCAAAGAGGAACAGTAATCCTTTACTCCTCTGTGAGTGACTGCAGCAAGGATTCACTCTTAAAGCTCTAAGGGGTCCACTCTGAGTCAGGACTCATGCTTTGTGAGGTGGTTGAGAGTGCCATAGGTGCTGTAGAGGTTTAATGTGCTCTCAGTCAACTTCTACTCTTTGGGTGGCTATCATGTGCTGTGTATAACATATGAATCTCTAAGTTTTCTACGCAGGTGAGTAAAAAAAAAAGGAAAAAAATAATGTCTTTATGAATTCCTAAAAATCACAGATACAAGAATTTGATGAGCAACCCAAGGTCAAAGACTGAAAAAAAGATATCCCAGATTGCTTATGTTCCCATTTTGTGTTGAACAGAAACAATTCTAAGAATAATATTGCTTCAGTGTAACATTCAAATATAACTAAAAATTAAATATGTGAAAGTATTACATTTGAGGTCTGAGTCAAACCTTCCCCCAGAATCCCTTGACTAAAGCTTCTTTCAGATACACACACCAGTAAAATTTCACCAAATATTTAGAAAATGGCTACAAGCAATATATAAGATTATAAACAGAATCCAGGATCTTTCCCTTTCTGTTTTCCTTTCCTTTTTATTATCTCAGGCATAAAGTACTGGATCCTTCTTGCTCTTACACTGCTGCACACTCACAGCAGCACTAGTGACTTCAACTGCATTACTGCACATTAACAATGGTAAAAGAGAGAGTTGAATCTGTGTGAAGTGATGGCAAGACTACACATAATATCCGAGACCGTGAACACACCACAAAGCATGCATCTTGAACTGAGTTGGCTTTATTTTAAAATTCTGAAATGAAATCTATTAAAATTTTAACAAACAGCAGCCAGAAATGAAAGAGATTGAAAAAAATAAACTTAAGATAGGTAAAGTCATGATAAAGTATTCTAAACTGTGCACAGTACTGGGGACTTAAAAGTTACTGTCAAGTAGCTTTTTTAATATGTTAATACTGCCTTGTCTTTTAAGGACAGGACATTAGCCTGCCAAAGAGCTCTGCCTCCTTACCTGATACTGTGTGCTGCATTCTGCTTGCAGCATCAGTGTATATAAGTCCCTTCCCTACTTGACTGATCTGGTACTCTTTGATGATACCATTTGGCTTCTTGGGTGCAATCCAGCTTAAACGTAATGCTGTTGAGTTCAAAGCACTGACGTCTGGTGGCTGAATGCTCTCTGGAACTCCTTGGACAGTGACTGCAACTACCTGAAGACATGAATTAAACAGCAATTTAATGTAATAGTACACTAGATACCATGATCAATGAGAATGTCACTTTTGTTTTAAAATGTTGTTTGGGCTGGCATATCATTACCAAGGGCCTGGAGAACTAGTTACTTTTTTCCTCCTTTTTCGCAATGAAATCTGACCTTGAATACATTACATAAGTCTATGTCTACAATTTATCACAACAGGTTCACCATGTTTTAGCTGCAGTGTATAGCACAGGGTGAAACAACAAAAACTGTATTGCTTGAAAACTCTTGATAACTCTCTTCCATATGGTTTGTCAGTGTCTCTGCATTTTAACTGCCTGATTTCATATATTTTAAGCACCAGTAAACATGGGGCTAAGCCTCCATATATCCCATGCAATCTGAACTCTATTGTAGCTATTTGCAACTCCATATTTTTGTGAGGAAACCAAAGATTTTGAAAGAATATCTTTGCACTTGTTAAGCTCTTTCTACAAAAAAAGAAGAAAACAGAAAAAGCTCATTTTCTATTGACACATCTCTACCATCTCCTACAGAGGCATTTCCAAATTACACTGGTTTAATAAGTGAGTCAGACCTTCTTCTCTTTGAGAATCACTTTTCTTTTTCTGTTATTACCACCATAAAGTATTTATATTATGCTGTAAATATAAAATGTGCCCTCTATAATGCATTGTCTTAGTGCGTTTGGTGGAATCAGTCCCTACTTGCAGACTTCAGTGTTTGAAACTGTAAACTCCTTAATTACAGACAAGTGAAATAAGCTGGACTTATTGGCTCAGGCCAACGGTTGCAGCAGCTGTGCCTACATAGCTTCCAGACCACAGCTCTGTGTGCAGGTATAGGACTATGTTCCTATTTGTATCCCTCTGTATCAGTGTTCCTTTTCTTATACTTTTGGCTAAGATATGCACCAGTAAGAAAAACATTTAAACATCTGGAGAAGAAAAAAAAAAATCAACTTTTTAATCCCATAGATATTATAATTACAAAGCACAGTCATTATTGCCCACCTCTGCCCCACAGATGTTACACATGCAGTCCTGGAAATTAATTTGCATAGAGGCAAGGATATTATTGTGAAAAAAGAGGTCACTTAAGAAATAGTTTTTCCAAAAGATGAATAAGGTGAGTATTTTGCAGAACAGAAACTAGAGCTGGTTAAATAGTAATGCTGGTGAAAGGCATCTGTGGTTCAAAGTGATACAAAAGGAAACGAAGCAGTGACAAAAGGAAGAGATTCTGTTTGCTTAAAACCGAAGCAGAGGCAGGTTGTGCACAAAGGGAGTGTAAAGCCTGAAGCAGGTGCAGACATGGAAAGCCAGCAAAGGGTAAGACAGTGGAAGGAGGCTCAAATAAGAAGGTGGTTGAACAAACTGGTAGACTAGAGCCAAAGCAGATAAACAAAGAAAAACCAAGGAAGAAAAGGCTATAGACCACCTAGTGAGAAGCAAAGATTTAATTTCAAGCCTTACAGAAAGTGCATTTTAAGATTCCTTACTCTATTCTATCATGTACAGCTTCGTCTTTAACAAGCATCAACTCCTACAGTGCAATTTCAGCTTTGCCAAGACAGAGATACTGCTTTCTTCTTCCACCTGCTTGTAACAACCTTAGGTCCCAAATAATCACCTGTTAGTAGTTGAATCCAAATAAGATTATTGATGTTTTTCACATACTCATTCAATAATCAGCATGTCTTCAAATTACACCTTTCCAAAAGCATTTTTATGTTACCACATTGGCTGATAAAATTCTAGCACCAGTTCCATAAAGACCAATTTACTAACCTTGCTGCTGTCTGCGCAACCAGCAACAGTGCAGGCTCGCAGCAGGTATGAATATTCTTGGTATGGCTGGACACCACTTGTGTCTGTGAAGCTCATTTCTGTTCCTCTAAAACGCTCAATTCCATTTCGGAGAATGATATAGTGAATAATAAGACCTATTGCGGGAAGAAAGTTTTCCCTTTTGTTAGCTGAGAAATCCTATGTGATGGTATACTGTAATAACCCACTTTGCACACAGAAAATAATAAATGAAATCTCTTGGCAATCAATGTAACAGACAATCATCCTGTTTAAATGGCTAATGTCAATTACCAGGCACCCCCTGCCCCCAACCTCTACATCAACATCTTAGTATTTCTCAATTTTTATTGAGAGCTAGCCCAAGTTTTCTCACTCTTGGAAAATCATAGGCAAGATTTCCTGAAAGAAACATGAGTATCACCCACTTTCCCCTATCGAATCCCCAAATATTTTGCAACTTGATTGTGATTTTCTGATCCTATTTGCTACTTATTATTATAACTGTTCTAAAGAGGCCTCTGGGCACTTCTTAGAGACATACTAAATTGTCTCCTGTGAAGTTAGACTCTACTCTTATTTGCAATGAAAATGATGTTAACCTAGTGCAAATTCTTCTTGCAGAGTTTAGGAATACCTACATTTCACTGCCAGTGACTAATGAAGAAACATTTTGTGATTTTGGAACACTAACTGTTGAATGATAGAACATACTCCTTTTTAAACATAAATCAATACCATTTGGTTGAAGTGGTTCCTCCCAGTTCAGATGTATCATGTCTTCACGATTATCTACTTTGGTCCATTTTGGTGGACTCACACCCTGTGGCACATCTTGCTTAGTGACAGCTCTGCTAACTTCACTGAAGCCTCTTCCATAGCTATTCCAAGCAGCCACTCTGTACTCATATGTGATAAAAGGTTCGAGGTCCTGGTCTAGAAAAAGAAAGTTATATATGGATCATCTCAGTCTTATCAAAATAGAAAATAACATTTGTTTATTTTTTTCTATGTCTATGGGACTACTTCTGTGTTTAATGATAGATAGATACAGAAGCTATTCCTTTAGTCAGGGCCATTTTCTGATATAGCAATACTTCTTTCAACTTCTGTGAAAGCAGGTTTAGACCTTATGCATTCATGGAACTCCTTGCTACTCATTTCCCTGAAGATACTGTCCTGATTCACAGATTAATTCTTAAAGAATGCTACTTCACTACGGTTGCTTCACATTTAATTAGAATACTTGACAGCATTCAGGACTCCTTTTAATTCAGAGTGAATTAAATACACTAGCAAATCATGCCACTTTTCCTTACCTGTAAATGAATACTGGTTTGGACTTCCTGTGTAGACAGTTTCCTCTTCAGCTGGACACATACCTTCCTCTAACTCCTTTTCTGTAGCACTCTGTGAACCTTCTATCCACGCACAAATATTCTCCCTAGGATCAAAATCACACTTTCCACAGTGTGCTGTTGCCTCCATAGATAAAGGGCAAAGGATATTAGCCTTGCATTCTTCTTTTACCTAAGGAATACACATATAATTTTAATATATTTACCAGATCTTCCTTTCTTTACAAATGCTTCCATTAGTATTTTACTGTCTTTATGCAACATACAAATCAAGCAACCACACTGAATATGCCGATATTTCTCACATATGGGAGACCTTTTCAGCCTTTGGCCTGTCTACTCCCCTTTAATCATTAATGTTTTTATAATCCTTTCTAAAATAAACATTTTTTGTAGGGTCTTTCACATGAAAACATGACAAATGTTAACCACTGGAAGCCCAAATGGCTATGTTTATTGACAGTAGAAGAGTCTGTAATCAACTGAGAACAGGATTTTATCTGAGAATTTGAACATTTTGCTCCTGCAAAGGCCAATATCCTGTGGCAAATCAGTAGCAAATTCCCAGCCCCTCACACAGCTTGCCAAGTACACAAGAGGGCTCTGTGCAATTCCTTGGCAGCTGTCAAGGCTGAGAACTCTATCCATGGGCGATATAAATTGTGTCCTCTACCACATCACTCCTAAACAGCAGTTTTGCTGCAATAAGAGGACCTCTGCAAACATTGATGCAGATATAAGATTTAACTCATAAAGAACAATTCACAGAAATAGATATATATACTGAACATTCACAAGTTTCCATTAAAATTCATGATATATTATTTTTGCCAAACTGTAAGCTAGAAAGCAATACTTCTCATAAAATATACGTTGTTGCAGGAAGAAATATACTGCAATATTTACTACAAATATTTCTGTCCATTAGGCTACAAATTTTAGAAGGAAAATCAGTCAGATTCTATGTAATGATTCCTTATTCAGCTAATTTAATTTCCCAAACCTGGCATTTTCACAAAAATTATATTGTGATAGATATCAATGTAAGATGTAGAATATAGATGGATTGGATTCACATATAAAGTAGCTCCAGAATATGTCTCAGAATATCAGTCCTTTTAATGTTAGTAAATCTATACATATCAGAAAGCCAGCACTGCTATCTCTTTTCTACTGCGGGTAAGTGAAATACAAAGCGCTTCCTTTGTTTATACATTACACCTAAGGCATGGATCTAGCATGTTATCTACCAGAATTCATTAACCTATTCTCAGCCATTTTTTGCCTTGCATGAACTAATACAATACAATACATTGAGGAACTGTAGCTGACTCATCACAACACTTGGATTTTCTCTAGGAGAAAATTATTCAGTCTGAAATGAAATGACATGAAAACCTTGACATGAAAAGGAGAAGATGGAAGAAATATTTCTGTATTAACTTAGCAGATGAATGAAAAGGATACAGCAACACCTGTATGTGGCAGGATGAGGTCTCTTTTTCTTTTTACTTTAGTGATAAATTCCACAATATCTACCTCATTTTCATATTGTAGAATTCACAATATCCAACCCTCTTTCTTTCTTTCTCTCTCACCCACTTTCTCCCTCACAATATAAATAAATAGAAATAGAAATACATTAATGTATTTATATTTATATAAAAGAGTAGACTCATATATAAACAGGGTTTCCATCCTTCTTACACAAAAACTGTAATAACAGTTGACAATATTTTTACAGCTTACTTATAGCACCAAGATGCTAATTCTTGAAGATTTCTATTGAATTCAACTAGAGTTGCAAGACTTTGCAGCTTTGAAAGTTTGGACAAATTGTCTCATGCTGATAACTACGGTCACTGGCTCAGTTGATCTTAGAAAAAGATGGAATTAGCCTTTATGGCACTGAAGTTTACTCTTATATTAAAACAATGAAAAATAAACTGTATAATTCATCAGGTGTGAAAGGCAGCAAAAATATAATACCCTCATTGCTGCTAGAAGTCATACAGGGACCTATCCCAGTACTGCTGAAACTTACACCAAAACTGCCACTGTTTTTCTATAGGATCAGGATTAAGTCCATCAAGAAAATACCAATTTCTTTATTTATCATTTTTTTTAGGAGTTTGGGGAATCTATGTCATACTGCCTGCCCAAATTGAAATGTAATAGCATTTTTATACTTCAGAACTGGCCACTTCAATTCCAATTTCCGCTTAAGGAACATCATCAGGAACTGTGGTCACAGAACGGAAACTGGCTATACATGCCAGTCTTGTTAGTATGCCAGGTTTTAGCCACTGTACTAATCTGAAGTGCTGGGCAACACTTCACAGAGTCAGCTAATCATTATTAATTCCTTTAGAATTCATTGCAATAACATCAATCATGGTGAACTCATTCGGTATTAATATGGATGTAATGTGAAAATGAATAATGCACACAAGAGTTTTTATATTCCTATTTTAGAAAAATAGTTATGAACAGTGTATTTCTCTTTCCATCGTCAAATCAGAGCTACCAAGAGATTTTCTATCAATTACCTTCATCATCATTCCAGCTGAAATCTTGTCAGAGCAAACATATTTCAAAGGATTATATCCAACTCCATTACAGCATTCTTCGCTCTTTGGAATAAGTTCAGTCTCACAGCATTTTACTGGCACTTGGTCATTCTTTCTAACATGTGCTAGGGACTCACCACTGGAACCTGAGCAGCATATGGTATCTGACTTATTCACATATTCATGCCCACAACAGAACATCCCTGAAATGAATAAACAACAACAACAAAATTATATATATCTGAATATAAAATGTAAGTAAATAAATAAATAGATAAGAAAGGAGAAAGCTCAGAATGCAATACAGCTTGGTGCAAAACCATCAGCAGCTGGAATTACGCAGATTTAGCTAAAGTGAGATTAATTTTGAATGTGAGGAGACTGAAGTGAATGTCCTGACTTCCAGGCCTACCAAAACCTATCAAAAAATAGAGGAATAAACAGGGATCCCCTACAAGCGACTTACACCATTTCTGAGTTTTTGTAAGAACCTCTGCTATGAAATACCATATCAAGGTACTGTTCACAGCAGGCCAAAGACAGACTCTTGATGAAAATTTCCTGTAGAATGTATCAATTGAGAAAGCTTCTCCATGTACTTTTCAGTCAGGTCTCATTCATCCCTCCTCACATGGGCAGTCTTCCAATAGTGCATCTTGTCATTCCAGAATGTTTCACATTATATTTTATGTTTTAAAGTGGGGGTTCATGCTAGTTATGTAGAACTGAATGGGTGACTTGCCAAATACCCACAGTGAAGCTTCAGTCATCTGATACAGAGAATTATTCTTTAAGAAGTTAATATCTAAATATGACTTGCATTTCTATAGTGGAATTGGTAAGCTACCAGAATTAATTCCAATGTCTTTCTTCTGTTTTAAATAATTTTAATTTAAAAATAAAAGCTCATCATAACCAGTACAATTTCCCACATATTCACATGAATTATTCTGCAACTGTGAAATACCCGTATTGAACCCCACACCACTTAAAGAAAGTGGTAGGTTCTAACTCTGAACCCAATGCTACAAACACCTCTATAACTGGCAGGGAAATAAATGTTATTACTTATTCAACCAGAAAGCTATCACACAAAAAAGCAGATCTGTGAGATACTGTTACATCTACAAAGTAGTTTGTATTTGACATAATTTCTGTAGCATGTAGGCATTTAAAATACATGCAAAAGTGGACACTTTTCTCACTGCCATTTATTGCAGCAAATCTCTCTTAGGAAGTCATACATAATGAAAATTACTCTTTAAGGGTATGATTCTGCTAAAGCATTCAGAGCATTTCATTCCAATCACCGAATGACTAAAAATGGTGAACATTACTTGCATACTTTACCTTTTTCAGAGCTGGTTCCATTCACAGCAATCAAACTGTGATCACCAGCTCTCCAAGAGGTAAATATTTCCTCCTGTTCACACCCTTTTTACAAATTGTCCTAGGATTCTACCAATTTTAAGTAGAAAATTAATGCAGAAAATGACTCAATTCAATGCTAATAAGCAACTCAGACAGCCCCAAGGGACTTTTGACAGGCAAACTAAAATTTTGATAATGAACTGTTTTTCTATTGAAAAAAGCAAGGCTGTATTCTTTCACTGCGAACCTCATCTTTGTTTAAGTGAATTAAATTTTTCAGCCAAGATTTCACTCACATAACAAGAAGTGACTCCCTTTCTAGTTTCTTTGGTAAACCATTACTTCTTTAATTATTATCAACCTTGTTCCAGTGTGATAAATTGCTAATTACTTAATACCCTAATCAGCGTTCATTCTTTGCACAGATAAACTGTGACAGCACCATTAATTTAAATAGTAATTTCACTTAATGGCCAGAACGGCACACCAGATTTTTATGCAGCATTTTCTGAAGACTGCATCCATCACTGCAATATTCTGACATAAAGATGTCTGACGTGCACTAACTCACTTAGGGAGAGCAGATGTTGCAGAGCAGAGTTTGGTAGTAATTCCCATAGTGCATCACTTCAGCATGAATGAGCTGCAAACGCAGGGGTAGACAATCTTCTGAAACTGCATTGCATAGCCTCTGACCTTTTCTTAATTTATCACATGTAGCACTTGACTCCTGAACCTTGACACCTCAAATATACAATTTTAAATATGCTCCAAGAAAAACAAAATAGGACCATGTAATATTGATGGATTGATTTGCCTTCTGAAAATCACTTTATTCAATTGCTTAAGGACTCACAAATTCCTATAAGCCCTTGCTGAATTCAGCAAAATACCAAAGAAACAAACTATTTGTTTGTAAATCAGCTGGAATGTGTGTGTCACACTTTATATATTTATGTTCCATAGGCACATAATGCATTACAGCGAAAAGAAAATCCCTGGCCTGGAAAAGACACTTCCTGCTAACAGTGATTTTTTTCAACAATTATTTCATGTTCATCCCCAGCAACTGAAAAAATTTACAAACATAGCTGAGTGATGAATTACTAATTTAGTAAATCTGCAAAACCAATGCTTTCAAAAGAGAAAAATGAGTATTAAAAGGCTTAGCTTTTGGAGCCAGAATAGAGGATCAACAAAATACAGAGCCAATGTACATTGCAAACTACTCCAAAAATCCTTGGCTTACATGTGGGTATTGCAACTATTACAGATCAGGAACCACATCAGTACAAAGCATCATCTTTCATGAGTCTAGGATGTCAGTAGAGTGGCATTTTACTAGCTTTTTTTTTTTTTTTTTATTATTTTTTAAAAAAAGAGAAAATCCAAGAGTGTTTTTAGCTGAAATTATCCTTTATAGCCAGAAACAGACAACTCTGGATAATCCCATTGCAGCAGTGGGGCTCAGGATGTATGCATACAATGGCATCACTGCAAGCCTTTGCCAGTAGATGTCTCTATGGTCACCCCACTAAATAAGGCCAACAAGGTGAAAAATAAAAACTGAGAAAACAGAAATTAAAAAAAATAAAATAAAATTAAAAAAGAGTAATTTGAGATGGACAAAAGATCTCTTTTTGCAGGACAGACTCTCCAAAAAAGGTATTCAATGGCAAACGAAAAAAGTTCCACTATTCAAGCCCTTATACCAACACTCAGTGCAAACCTGGGTCATCTAGATTCTGTAGAAACGCACTTCTTTCAAACTAGTCATGCAACAGTAAGGCTGTGCTCAAAGCTTTGCACTTTTAGTGGTCATGTTTTTCTTGTATGATTTTTTTCAAGGAACTAAAACTCCCAAACAAAAGCCTTAAATTGTCATTATATTTTTAATCATGGCATTCATTGTCAGCTACAAAATAGAGCTTCAGAAGCATTTCAGCTTTTGCATAAAGCCCCCTCTGTTACCTCTTCCCCTTCTAGACAATGAGATCAGCTTTCCAATTACCATATTCTTGCAAAACTCTACTTATCCATTTGCCAATGATAAGTAAATTATGTTTTTATGTGAGAGTATTTTTTCCATTAGAATCATTATAATAATAGGGATAGGGAGCAGGTAGATTTTTGCGCCTGGCTTGTGCATTTTCATGATGTATTTAGCAAGGCTGAATTACTCTAAGAAATTAAGCAAAAACCTATTGAGCATGATGTATATGATATGATAGGAAACCACAATCTATTTTATGCTTAATGCAAAAGAATACGATCTCTTTTCAACTATGGCGTTAATTCATCTTTCAGACCTGTGTTTATGTTCAGCAGTATGCTGTCTCACAGCATAAAGTCCTCACAGAAAACCTGTGAATGATGAAAAAGCCACTGTTTTCTTTTTTAATAGCCAAAGAAATGTCATTCTGACCCATTCTCAAGAAAAATGGTGTAAATGATAGAGTGCTATAGGCTAAATGCATTTTAAAAAGAGGGGTTTAAAGTTTTTTTAAATATATATATTTAAGGAAAAAAACTGTTAAGAATACATATATACTGAAATGAAGAACATAACTTTCATCCCAAGATACCTGTATTACACTCCTACACAACTCATCTGCCCAGAGAGAGCAGTAAAAACATAAACGCTACCCCAGCAGTTCTGTTCCAACAGCATCTGTTAATTCACTCCATTTATAAAATACATATTGACAAAGACAACTGAACTGGGACCAGGGAGATTTGATTTGGTGTGAGAAAGTCAATTCAATGTGATTTTGTTAAAGGGCTCCTGCAGGCAAATAAAAGAGTTTAAGTAATAAAGCACATAAAGAGATGTTTTATGAGCCAGCCCCGTCTTGTGGCATCCACACAATGAGCGGCTATGCAAGAGGGCCTTGTTCAGAGCTGATATTGTGAGCCCTGCACAGACGCTGTAGATCAGGCACAATTAGGGATCATGGTCGGGGGAGCTAAAATCATGCAAGTGATGCTGTTTACAGAACACATTCCATGAGTCGCCACTGGAAGGGAAGGACAGTACAGAAGCCGCAGAAAGTGTTGCAATGGCTGTTCTGATTAGCCCTTCCAGACAGTCAACACAGAACTAGGGTACTTCTCACACCACAGTGGCTGAAGGATCCAATGAATACACAAAACAAGCTGAAAATAGGGCTGATTTTTTGGGAAAGGCGGAGTTCAGGCTTCAGATCTGGATTCTTAGTTCTATAATAAGACCCTTAGTTGTACATCTAGAGGCTCAAACTAGCACGCATATGGTAAAAGCACTGCATCACTC
The DNA here is from genome assembly GCF_018691265.1 of Tyto alba. Classification (NCBI taxonomy): domain Eukaryota; kingdom Metazoa; phylum Chordata; class Aves; order Strigiformes; family Tytonidae; genus Tyto; species Tyto alba. The sequence goes on along the minus strand of NW_024881278.1, from coordinate 18,314,809 downwards.
ATCTTTGTACACCAAGCAGATTTGGATACTAAATCTTCATTATTTCTGTGCTTTGAAATTGGGCTCCCCTTTGAGACTGCAATTGTTTCTGAATTCTTTTTGTCAGGATGAGAAAGCCTAAGGCTGATGGTATATAATTTGTCTCATAACTGCGGAAAGAAAAGACACATGAAAATACCTGAATAGGGTTTGTAATAATACCTCGAATCTCTGTCACCAGCTAGTCACAGAGTGTTTTACAAGGAAGTAGGGTTCAGATTGTACCTCTGAGTGATGGAGTAATTTCCTATGGTGTGCAAGAGATTAATAGGGTGCACCAGATGAACAAGTGACTAGTGCTAGGGATTAAGCTTTGTTAACTTGAAACTGCAGCAGGTTTACCCCTATTTAGATGCACAAGTGAGGGACGCAGACCACCAAGCATATAGCATCATAATCTTCAATTTCTAGGTGACCAACCCCACATCTCCAGAGCAAACAGAAAATCCCTTCACTGGGGTGCATGGAAGCATGAGGCAGCCAAGTCTAAACTCTGCTCTACTCATTGAGAGGGGACTGGCCCTATTTCCTGACTGTCATAATAAAAGATCATGCACTCCTGAATTTTCTGGCGTCTCCAGCCCCTTCTGAAGGCAAAGAAGGGTTATTGAAAGCTCAGCATTTTGCAGTCTATCAGAATAGGTGAGTAAAGTGCAACGTCATTGTAACAAATTGGCATACACGCCTTAAATCTGAGTGTGTCCCTGCTGAATGGCTAGTGTCACAAGAGATTTAGAAAGATGAAGACCCTTTTTTCTTGAAAACTTATTACTTACCTGTGAGAGGTCTGTGTGCAGTCCCTTCCTCTTCATCACCACAACAGACCAAGTCTGTGCTTATGACTTCTCCCCCACAGCACTGCTGATTGAAACTGTCATGGAGGGATCCACCACAGCAGATTTGATTGCCTGATGTGGAGTAAGGCATTCCCTGGCAGCAAGAGTCACCAATTCCAACTGAAACTCTGTTTTGCTCTTTGTTAGGGCAACACACTTCTCCTGTCAATTTAAGAATACAATCAAAGATTCTATGCATTTATAGCTCTTGAAATCCTTGAGAAGCTTTCATTTGATAGCAATGAGTCTGGGTTCCCACATTAGTAGCTTCACATACAAAATGTTCTATGTGAAAGCATGGAATCATTCTGTACTTTAGAATGCTATAAAAGTATTATATTAATTTGTAATAATAATTAAAGAAACACGCTTTCATGAATTCAGGGCCAAGACTCTGTAAGATATCCAAATGCAAGCGTGACAAAGACAAACTTGAGAAGAGAAACAAAAATAATTTCTGTAAATATGATAATTATACAGATGAAAACCTTTAAGTAGAGGCAGCTACATAGTAAAGAGAATTTGTTCTTGCTATGATTAGTCAGCCTACTTATTCTCAGCAAAAAATTTCTTTGTCTCCTCCAAAATCATTCCAAATTTGTTTTGAAGGACTAATGCACATTGCTGAAAGAGGTTTTTGGTGTCACTTAGGACTTCATCTTCCAAAGAATTTAAGGATTAAACTCACTTTAAAAATTAATTGCCACCATCACAATCAGTGGGCTTGGCTGCTACTTAAGCAAAAGCATCAGCTTTTGCAGGAAAAGGCTTTAGGATAACACTGACAAAGAGACTGACTTTATAATGGTGGGCTGGGCTGGGCTAAACTGTGTGCTATGAATAGGGTGGATACTGCTCTAAAGGATACAAAAATTATGATAAATGGAAATAATTTTTATTCACTAGTGTTTGCACTTGATCTGATCCAGTGTTCTAGAAGTTATATTTTTGTATTATCTTTCTGTGTTGCAGTGTTTTCTGTGGCTCAAATGTCATTTGGAAGGATTAGGGTTTTTTTTTCTGCTATTGAAGATGGGTGATAGAGGTGATTAAAATATTTGGATCCCTGATTGCTAATAAAATAAATGTTTTTAAAACTATTTTTTCTCATTTGAGGTAATATCTCAAGTCTTTTTCTTCTGAAAGTTTGGGAATTACAGAGAGAGAGCCCTAAACCCAGTGCAGCTTTTGTCAGAAATAAGCATGTGATGTGATTTTCATAGATGAAGGAAAATACTGTTTTCATTCCTCCCCACATTCCTTGCCAGAGAGGTGCCTGGGTAGTATTAACAGTATTTGTTCTGCTCTGCTTTAAGAATCTCTCCTCCCATCTTAGTTCTGGAATGGATGTTTGCACTTCTTTGTGCACTACTGTTTCAGAAACTGAGATTCCTGCCTTCCTAATTTGTAATCTTCGTGCCTTCAGTCCAGTGTGCTTCAGTACATCTAGAGCTATCAAGCTGGCCAAACAACATCTGGGAAATATGTATGCTTAGAGAATTTCCTGTATAAATCACTTTATCAAATAAAGTCAATAATAAACAAAAAAAAAGATGAGAACAAATTTTTAGAGTATAATAGATATAATCTGTTTAGATACTTCATCATATTTTCCTGAATTACTCAGAATGTAATTTAGTTGCTACACAGAGAAAGTATTAAAATACAGAATGTAGCTTAAATCTATTGGAAATAAAAACTGAGGTTTTTTAAAGAACTATTAGACATAAGACACAAAGGATCAGTAACCTTCTCATTAACCTCTCAAAATGGGATCCATTCCAAGCTAGGCTTGAAAATGTTCCCTCTCTGAAAACTACCAAGCAGTCTTACCAGTTAATTGTTATCCTTATCAAAGAATGACCCACATTAACATTTAGCTTGAGGTTATTAGCATATTTATAAAAATAAAAAAGAAAAAAGTGACCAACATTGATCATGTTGCTGCCCTTTACAGTATGGAAAAAGAGAATGCAGCAAGTATACTTAGGGAAAATAAAAAGTTTAAAATCATGTTCAAACATTCACTGTTTCATGCTTGTGGACTGCTGACTGAACAAGAATTACTTTTAGACATAAGACATTTTGTTTCACTGTGCTTTTCTTTCTTGATGTAAACAACATTGAGCTAGTTAACATAGACCACTGGATGGGGACAGAGGTCACAGTGTAATCTCTCCATTTCAGTACATTGAGATTAATGAGGCCAGCAAAATACTCTTCTCTGGTTCTTCCATGTGATAGCATTTTTCTGATGACATCATGGAAGGCATTCTAATATTGTGATATATGAATTACTTTTCAAAGGATCAGAACTTGGGATGTGCTGAATGTGCTGGCAAAAATTCAAGCATTTCTGAGCCTAGGAATGTGTGCCAGCTCATGAGTAATGGAAGCATTTTAGCTCCTGACCTGACAATTGCCTACAGAGATATATGCTCTGAACACTGCCCCCTGAAAGGGCTCTCCTCCCCCATCCCCCTCCCTGCCAAAACCCCACCAACAAACTGGAAAACTCAACTCTGGACAATAACACAGAAGCATAGTTTTGGCAAACTTCCCAAACAGTTCTGAGAATAAGAGTACGATCAGCCTTAAGAAAAGGATAATTTTCCATCACAGATAATACATGTGAGATGTATACTTTGATCTGTATCATTGGTAGAAATAAAGAGTAGACAATGGAGAAACAAGGAGAAGTGATGTAATCCATAATAACAACCCCAAGTGCTAACAATTGTTCCACAGAAGAAATGGCTAGGGAAAATCACATGGGGTCAAGTCAAGCAGAGAACTAAAGTACACCACTAAATTGCCTGATGGTGTTCCTATTAAGCAGAACTGCCCTCCCCATTATGCAGCACTTACTGCAATTAAGTATAGTTTGGCATAAATTAGTTCTCTGGGAAATGACCCAATCATCAGGTTTCATCAATTAAGCCTTTCTTGTATAAACAGTGTGTACTGTGTTTAGTAGACAAAGTCAGTGCAATTTTCTTTGCTTATCCCACTGAACACAAGTCTTGAAGACATCTAGAAATCTTGATAAATCCCACATTTATTGCTATGTTTCCATTCTCCTTGGTTTAACAGATATATCAACTTTGTTGTTTTGTTTCTTTCAAGCACTGGAAAGGAGTTGTCTCTTACCTACTAATACCCTAGTGTAATAACCACCACAGCACCGATGTTTCGGTTGCACAGCATGTATCTGACCACCACAGCAAACCCCTGGTGAATTAAGAATAAATGGAATGTACTTGTCCTCACAGCATTGGAAGCCAGGCTTATTGTCGTGCAGAATCCCATTACAACATACCTAGAAGTAGTTAAAAAAAAAATCATTAAGGCAGTATCTGTTAAACAGAACATATTGCATTCTCTGGCAAAGCAACATATATGAAAACATGTACAAAACGTTCTAGTATGGACACTAATATGACTGCAGTCAAATAAAATGTTATTTGGCTAAAATCCTGTGCCCTCCAGCATTATCAGACTTCAATAAACTGCTGTGTATCTGACAGAATGCTGCTATTTTGTGGCCTTCAACCATACTGCACCTTAATAAAATAGTCCATTAATATGAATCATCTTCATATGCCTTGCAGGCTGTTTGTGTCTCTCAATGTGGAGTAGATTGCAATATGTAGATATAATCTACCATCACCATATCCTTTTCTTTTCTCCCCACTTCTTATTTATTTATTTATTTATTCATTTATAATGAAATGTGCCATCTGAAACCCTTACAACTAGAAAACAGTATTTCCCACTATGAACTCTCGGGTTTTCTTTCACATAACAATAAGTGGAATTTTCTTCTTGTAGCAGATGATCACTTATTTATGATCATAGTTCTTCAGACAATGTGATCTCAAGAGAATGGTATTTGTATAAGGATATATTTTTTCCAAAATAAAATTTACATGGAAATGAATTTTGAAAAGGCCTTTTAACTGTAGACATCTTTCTAGGTGCTGTCGAGAAAATTATACGCTTGAACAGTCAAATAATTATTTGTACACACTCCTGTGTTGATGGAGTTGCACGCTGTATACACAGAAAATCATACAGAACAGTCAGTAAAATCACTGTAAAAATTGTAAACTCAGAACCTACAGTCAGTGCAACTTATGTTAGCCAGAAGAATGCCCCTTACAGCTAGACAGAAAATGCAGTTGGCAGTACAGCACAGATTTTAGAACAGTGTTCTTTCTTTCCTTTTTTTTTTTTTTTTTTCATGGGGGACTTCCACCCCTGACTTTAACCACGTTCCAAATCAGGTTATCTTAGCAGCAAAGAAAAAAAAGAAAGTGTTCCTTTAGAAGGATCATTTTTTTTACATAGGTACTTGAATTAGCTGACAAAAAACTTTTAAAAATGTATATTACTAGGCTCAAGACATCTAATTTGTATTATATTTATAATTTTAACACAAATATATACATACAGAAAAAATATTACAACTTTTCTTAAGACATAAACAAATTCTTCCTGACTTCAGAAAGTTGATGCTTTGTTTTTTTCACTTTTGAATGGCTTTCACTCAATCACCCTTGGGAGTACTAGGTTAGGTTCTGAAGTTACAATTTACAATACATAAACAATACGTAACCCAAAATTAACATGAGGTAGGGCAGAAGGTGTTCTTGTTTCCTCATTATATTTTGAGGGTTTATAACCTTATATGCTTTGAATGGCCACACAGTTTTCTGCTTTTCCAGCACACTTTCTCATTCAGCATCTGTTTTAGACTACCAAAGTAGCTGAATTTTGTCATTTTCTGTTCAAGAATTTAGAGTCTCTCTAGGTCCTATTATATTATTTTGCTGTCCACCTTGTCACTGGTAATATAATCCAATCTATGAATTTAATTAACCTACTGTTCTTTCTTCCAGATCATTAGTTAAGATGTCAAATAAAACTCTGCTTTACACCTCTTCTCTGCTCCCTATTTTCTTGATATTTTTTTATGACTGGCATGCACTCCAGGCTGAGTTTTTCTTCATTTACAATTGGCTCCAAAGCAACCTAGAAGATTACCTGATCTCTGCATTTCCAAGTCATTTAAAATCATTCTTAAAAATATCAAATCAAGTAGTATCATGCCACTGTCCCCAGAATAGATCACATTTAGCAACAATTATTGTCATTTGTAAAAAAAGGCCTCTGTCCTGTCCTTTTTGCTGCACCCTGAGCTTGAGACACCAGACCACTAAATGCCGTACCTGCGTGCATCAAAGGAGGCCAAACGCATGTTCCTCACGCATTCTTGTTCCCAATTTGTGTGCCTTTTGGGACTGTGCCTCCCTCTATATTCTGTCTAGCTCAATTTCTCTTCTTCTTTTCATAGAATTAATTTGTCGCCCCTGTACTGTTTCCTCCTTTTCAGTGACACATGCCATTCAAATTTCACCCAAACACAGTCTTTCCATATTTCAGATAAAGAAACTTGTACATCTTCGGCATTATCCAGGCTCAAAAGCTTGAGCAGACATTTTATTTTCCATGCGGTATTTCCAGTTTTAAGAAATGCCCCTTCTCTTGTGAATCCTCAGTAGAAACAGCTTCTCTGCATATTCCACACAGACACCAGGAGGGCTGTTTCAGTACTAACTCTAAAGCATTCTTGTTGTAACATTATTTTTAAGATTGCATTATTACTGGTGGCTCTCCTTTTCATCCTGAATTCCCTCAGAAAATCCCCAGCTGAACACCCAGGTATGTTACAAAAGTTTCAGCAGCTACTTTTCCTTGTTTCAAATTATTTAAGATCCTCCATATTTCTCAAGAGCCTATAGACAGTTTTCAAAAAGGGGTCCAGCCAGCTCTAAAACACATTCAGACTCATCTGGCATTACCGATTGATATAGTTGGTGATATTATTATGTAGCTCCATAACATCCTCTGCAGTCAGCTGTAAATTGTTAAATAACACTTTTTTGGCAGTCCTCTAAAGATAGTTTCTATTTGCATTGATATTCAGCCCAAGGATTCTGCATTATCAATCCATAAAATAAAATGCATTCAAGTAATGCTAAAATTATGTCATAGACAAAAAAGAAAAGCAGACGGATTGAAAGTTATAGTGGCAAAAGGTTATTATTATCTCATCCTCTTAGATCTAAAAGTGACAGTCCCAACTGGATGGTGTTACTATGAACATGAAAGTAGAGCCTCATAGCGAACAGATACAGTGACAACAACATTTTAGGTAGGTCGGAGATCTCACCCTTGTACAGCGGGTTGAATGCTTGACATATGCTTGCTAACCAGAAGATCTTCACTGTCTATGGAGATGATACAAGACGTTCATCCTTAGCTATCATGGGAGCCCTTGAAAATACTGGTAGACTGAGTTACTCACAAATCAATCCTGTGGTTACCCTCCCATCCAAGCCCACAGAGGGGCTGTGACCCAGGGACTGCGAAGGGCTGGGCATAAAAAAAGGCTTATTATGATACCTCAGAAAGGCCCAGTCAGCCATGACACTAGCACAGGGTAACTAGATATCAAATCTGGCAGGCAGGATTACACAATATTTTAACATTTTTAAAAAATACTCCAAACTTATCTATGCAACTCTCTTGTAATTAAAATTATGTCATCCCTGATCCCTCTGCTTGCTGAAGACTTTGCTGAAGGATATTATCTGGCCTTATGGACACATGCCAGTTGAGCTAGGGCTGATTTACTCAAATAAACAGATGTGCTAGGCAGCCATGTTTATCCTTCTTGTCAAACGCTTGCTGCCAGAGTCACTTTGTGAAATAGCAATTCACAAAACACTCTAAGGAATTCCTATTAGCTACAAGAGTTCATTAAAAATTTCTGCCTGTGGAGCAAACACCAGAGTAATGATTGACCCATCATGTTCTCATGTGAGAGGGAATATTTTAAATTAGCGAGGCTCATTCTTTTTTACTTAAATTATCTCTGAATCTGTATAGACACCCTCTTTTGCTAAGTACACTTACTCATTTATTTTCTCAAACTGCTATTCTCTTTTGGTAATTGGCACAGCCTTAAATCCAAAATCCATGTGCAGAAATTGTTGTTATTCTGCTACAAATCACTATATATTATCTTATTAAAATGAGTTTTGTTTCCTGTCTTTCAGGTGTGTTACCACACACACCACATGAAGTGTCATCTTTTTAAAGGTTCTCTAAGCCTGAAATAACTTGAAAAGAATTCGCACAATATTGCTAAGCATTAATAGTAAATTTTACATAAATACTGATGAAATATCCTCCACCAGTGTCGACATATGTTAGTTTTCACTCCTGAAAATTGTGCTTTTGAGGCTAGCTATCAAGCCACCGTTTTGCTCCCCCTGTCCTTAAACAGAAGAGTCCTACCAGTGATTTTAACAAATGACATATGTTAATTACGATGAGTAAAGCAGTAAGCCTGTACTTCCTAGTAATGTCAGAGTTATATTTGATTAGTTCATTAACTGCAGATTTATACAGCATGATGCTACTGAAAAGTGCTGAAGCTGTATTAACACCTTCAGTCAGGACCTTTTAACCGTTGATGTTCATACTCATGATCCATTGTGTACAGAAATTATTAGTCTTTCTGACACTATTTTAATTACTTTTTTACTGTATCTGTCTCATTATTTTCAGTGTTCACCTCAGGATGCCAGTAACAACAGGACAGTTCGGTAGCTACACTGATAATACAGGAATGCCTTCCCTATCAGTACTGAGATTATGCTCTCTGATGGATGAAGCCAGGGCACATCCCCTTGTTAATTGAAGTAAATCTCTGCAGATCTCATGATACGTGCTCTGTAAACTGATATCTGTTTTGAGATTTCAAATATGGTTCGAGTTATGGGCCACACCTTACTGAAAACAGCTAGGAAGAGACTGTTGATTTTAGCAGCTTGAAAACACCCAGGCATCACAGGTTTGTTGCTGTAAAAGTTACACAGGACATAAGGACCCTCCTGGCAGCTGACCAAATTCATCATCAGAGTGTATTCTCAGCTTTTCTGCAAAACTACACACAAAAAACCCTTTCTAGATTCTTTCTACACTCAAGAATTATAAATCCATCCAAGTCTGGTTACAAACATCAGAGTAAGGATATCAGGCACAGCGCTGTGTTAGCTTTAGTTAAAATATCAAAGATTTTACTATTGAAGCAGAAAACTAGATAACAACTAGAAATAAGAAGTAGGGATCTGATACAAAGATTATTTAGGACAGCAGGAATCTTTTTTGGGGGGGCTTAATATCAGGCCTACATGAGCCCGTGAATGTGCACGTACACATCCCTTGTAGTGAAAACGCCATTTGCTCTTTTAGGGGTTCCCAAGACAGCTCTGAGCAAGCTGGTTTATTTACACAGCACAATACAATGCAGAGATACTAACCTGGATCCCAAACGCAGCACACACAGACCAGTGCGACCCTGCACCCAGGCTACTGAGCACTGCCTTTCTGATATAACTGCACTACTTAGACGGACACAGCTCAGTCCATGTTAGCTGAGGAGTCTCTGCATCCACTCTGCTGCGCAGCGAAAACACATCCCTGTATTCCTAATACTGAAACACTTTAGTTTCTGTGGATGGAGAGGATCATATTCTGGTGTTCTCTTATGTAGGTAAGAAATTATAACAAATCCCTCCTTTTCTGCAGTGCCTTACAAAAGCAAGCTGATGATGCCAAATGTAACCCATAAATCCATAACGAAATATTAATAACCCAAGATATATCTCCAAATTATTTTTGTATAAAAGGCTTAGTTTTCTTCTCTCTTTATACTCCTGAATTCAAGGAAATAGTAAGAGGGAAATTAGACCCATTGTGTCTTGTATACAAGGTGCAATAAATGACCTGAGCAAAAGTGAGAACTCCACGATGTGTCTGTCTATTGGAACTATGTATACACAATCTGCCTGCTTTTGCTGACCAGCCTATCATCAAATAAACAAAAAACGTGTTTATTATTCTGGATCTGAACATTACTTAAGCTGTTCAGCATTTAATTCTCAGTGGCATCTCTTCGCATTTGGCTCTACAATTAATGTATGGTGAATAGCAGCTGGCACTGTGATAAGAGGCTTTCTTTTCAGAACAAGCGTACACTGGTCGGTGTTGCTTTTCTTCACTTCTGTCCTGTAGACTGTCGACTCTAAGGACTACAAATACTAGCATAAATGCTTCAATATTGTAGCTAGCGTTGACCGACAGTGAATTCTATAAAAGTGTGACAGAGGGCAACCACATAAGGTCTTATATGCTGTCCCTGTCGCAGACCAGGCATTTTGGATGGCTAGCGTGGATACACATAGCAAACCAGGCAAAGCACTGGGTGGGGAATTCTAATCAATTCACCCACAGAAGTTACTCCCATGTCATTTTATGTGTGAGTGCTTCAGTTTCCTGTGGACCTTCCAGTCATTTATTATATCCATTACTTAACAAATGGCACCCACTCCTAACCACAGACTCTGAGAATACAGAGACACCAATCTAACAAAATAATGTAAAATTAATTAGAAAAAATTATGAAGTCAGGAAGCTATAAAAATAAATGGACACCCTCCATGCTCAAAGTTACCATAAGCGCACGAAGGCTGAAAAATAAAAATGGAGAAAGAAACTTCTAAAATTAACATACTACAAATTTAACTCATACACATGCCAAGATCTTGTAAAAAGTCTACCATGCCAAAAACCTGAAATAAGTAGATTTACTTTTTAAAACAAGGGACTGCCCATAATTCACTTGCAAGGTTTCAGAAATATCTACGTTTAGTATAGCATTGCTTTCAAGGGAACTCAAAAGCTAAAGCTGTGTTGGCTGGAGTAATTTATATTTTTATTTGAACCCCTCAAATAACTCACTCCCTTAATTACTGTCTTGTCTGACAGGAAATCTTGTGAATACATATTGTTTGCTTTAGTCACGGAACATGTGATGATGTCTTTGACAAATAGGGACACTATTTCATTACATTAAATCTTACTTCCAAACTAAGAGTTTTCTACCTCATTTGTCAATAAAAGCCATTACAGACTCCCACTACGCTATTGATCCTACTCCTAAACAGGAACTCATATGAAGATTAACCTGAAAATAGCCATAATTTAAAAATACATCTGACAAATCACAATGGATCCCGTGCAGAGCTGCTCATCATTGTCATGTAACAGCCACCCACTTGTAGCTGAATCTAAATAGATTTTCTGTACTGGAGAATCTGGTCATTAAGCATTTAGCCATGTAAAAATTTAGCCAAGTAATACGTTGCTGGAGATTTTTGCAAAGCTATCCCAGTACTGAACTCAAATATCCATATTTGATTTTTAAAAGTTTCAAGAATCATATCAGAACCTTGATTTTAAAATATCAAAAGAAGCAGAACTCTCCACTTCCTCCAATAAGTAAAAAGGCTTGATCTACACATTATTCCTAGAAGTATAATTTTTCATTACATCACTAATTTAAGAATATACGTGTACCTTCAACTCTGGATGATAACACACTTCTCCACAGATATTTTCATTCTTTTTACATTCTAATGAGATGCACATTCTATTACTTTTGCTGCTCCTTGTAGTCTTTGATGGGGTACACCTCTGCCATGCTTTACGTAAGAGTTCATATCCCAGGATAATGCCATTTGGCTGTCCTGGTGATGTCCAGTTGATTTGAAGAGATCTACAATAAGCAGAAATTTGACATCTGTTAAATTACTGAAAGTATATATGTTTCTATAGATACTTACATTAAAATATTAGCATATAGTAGTTCCATTTTATATTAGTTCACATGGAGTGAAATATTTTGAAGTGTCCAAAATGTTCCTCTGGATGGTGAATTTCACAGCTGCTTAATAACTAAAAGGTGTAAGAATTTGAAATAAGCATCGATATGTGCTAATATGCTGGGAAAATAAATCACACGTGCAATCCAAGTCCTTAGGAGTTGCAATGTAAAAGACATTCCGGCTTTTGGAAACTTACGTGTGATAAACATTCTAGCATTTTATTCGATTCATTTCAGTGGTAGGAGAAAGGATTCAGTATGCCTTCCTGGTGCTATAGTAAAGGCACACCTGATCTATCATCAGGGCTGGCATGATCATTTCGTTCTCAGATAGGAACCTGGTAGAGGACAGGCAGCTGGGGGGCAAAAGACCAAGGCCTGCCCTCTGAGCTGTCACCAGTGAAGCTTATTCACATTGTGCTCAGTCACCATTTAGAACAGATTTGTATTCATCTTACCTCTTCCCTGTTCTCAAAAACATTATACAAAAAAAAAATGTTGCTTTGAAATGTATTTTTCAGCAGAAAAATAAAAGAAAGAATTCATCACAGCATCAGTAAGCCCAAGTTCTCTTCCACACTTAAATATTTTCATTGACATAAAATTATAAGTTGCACTTGTATCACAAGTAAGACTCAAAGACTCAAGACTTCTGACTTGGAGTGCAAAAGCATGACTGCAGCAGCCTGCAAAAGACCGCGTGTAAAACAAAATCCTGTTGTTGATTTCAGGTTTCATATCAGACCATCATCAGTTTAAGGAAGAAAGTACCTTAAGGGAAAAATCATGTTAAACTGTAACATGCCCTTCACTACTAAAAACGTGCACATATTGGTTCCAAAATCTCACTTAATATTAGAATTTTTTTAAAAATAACAAAAGGGAAATTTGAAACAGAAATTTGCTCTGTCTTGTATAATATACACATTTTATATTAGCATTTCAAATGAAAAATTCATTTATTGAATAATCATGATGGAATATTGCATAAGACACAGAGTTTTTTCACTATGACTCTCTTTAGGTGGATAGAATGAGATTCCAATGCTACATGTAGATCAATAGAACTGACAATATTGCATAGTATGTACTTAGACCCCAAGTACCTCTTTTTAATTTCCATGTCCCAATTACACAGCCACTGTCAGAATGCCAGTGACATCATAAATTAGCATTAATTTAAAGTGAAAATGTTACAGTAAAACAGCAGCTGCTGAGATAAACTTTGACATCTTAACAGAATAAAAATAGCTGAACTATTATTTCACTTCCTTGAGGTATAAACAGAGGAATACACACAGCAATAAGCCTTTTCAGAACAGGAATTAATGTCACCTATGAAGGAATAGCTTCGTAGGTGACTTGTAGAGTCACCATTATCATTCCAAGGTCTTCATCTGAACCACAGGTTTAATTCCATATTCCATATGTGGCTAATTTGTATTCACTACGTATTCTACCACATGCACATGTACACATGCTTGTGGAAATATACACATGCCTATATTTAAATAATGTTATGGGACCTAACTTAAAAAAAAAAAAAAAGCAGGAAAATATATTGTATGAATTTTAGAAAAAATATGAGAAGAAAAAGAAGGGTAGTACTTCAATCTTTATAATTGCCATTGTAACTCTCTCTTGATCTTTGCATGTTATAGATCACAGGAACAAAGAAAGCATTCCCAGTCATATTTTTAAATTATTTGCTTTCAGCAAGTTTCATTTAGACCCTCAAGGTATATTTTCAAAGTATTGTGCCAGTTTTTGCAGTTTAGCCAGTCATATTTCTCTCTAAAATAATATCAAATTAGGCCCAAGGATTGATGCAATGATTTGAACATTTTGTCTCTTCTGCACAGCTCAGCATATATTTCTTTCTTTTAATGATCAATCACATTATTGTTATTCAATTTTTAGATACACATTGGGGGTGGACATAGCCTGGTATTGTGTAAAGCTGCAGCTGCACAATAAAATTACGTGGCATCGGAGTTCACTGACCAGTGCCACTGAAAGTGTAAAACTCGGTATGATCTTCCAATAATGACTCACAGATAAGCAGACTCCTTCACGATTTTATGAATGTTTCAGTTATGTCTATACCTTCTGATGTTTGCTACCCATGGCAAGTCGTGGTGCTTTTGAAAGCATCACAGCAAGAACAACGCATAGCTCAGTTTAAAAAAATCAGCAGGGTTTTCAAGAGACTGCAGAGACCTTCTGATACCCCCCATCTGAAGAAGGATCCCAGGCTGAGCTGAAAACCCTCTTGAGCAGGTGCAGATATAATGGGACACGATGGGCACTTTACCATGCAGCCAGCTGTATCACGTACGGTACCTTTGATACAGCTGCAGAAACATGGGAATGGAGCCTTCCCACCCTTTCCTTCTCTTCATCCCCCAGTTACTCCCTCTCAGATAAACTGGAGTTGTGTCTAGGCTGAGAAGTGTCCACAGCCTGAACTACAGAAGCAGTCTTGCAAAGTCTAGGCACAGATGAACGTACAACACCTGGCATGTGGAGTATAATCCTTGTCTGCCCAGAGAAAACCTCACTTCAAGCATGTGCAATTAATGATAGTTCAAATGCTGAATGAGCCCCTTCTGTGACTGCTGCCAATGTGGTGAAAATACTGAAGAAGGGCTCCTTCCCAGAGAAAAGGCAGCCTAACCAAGCTCACAGCAATGAACTGCTTCAGACTACAAGGTCCATGACGCACAGCAGCACTTCCAGGAGATAAAGAACAATTTCAGACTGATCCACAAAGGAGTGTTTGCTTTCAGTGCAACAGAGCAAATTGAAATCCTTTGGCTCAAGCATGTGAAGACAAATCATTACGACATTTCCAGGTGGAAATATTGGGTTTTTTAAATCCGTACAAAACATCAGTATTTCAGAGTTTTGATATCACATCAGATACATTTTCATAAACCAGACTTTGGAAAGGAAATTCTGGCTTTTGCTGGCTTCAAGCATTGCCAGGTTCATGTCCATGAGTCATGAAAACAACTCCTAATTTTTTTTTTTTTCTCAACACAGTAATAAAAGTTTAACCATGAAGATTAAAAATATAGCAAGGCCTCACTTTTGAATCCTGAGATGAATGTTGTATGAGTCTCATCACATACAAGGTTTAAATTTAAAAAATCACATCAAAACTATGATTAGAGGACTTTACTTCCAGGAGCTGGAATTTAAAAAAAAATCACTGAAAAATCACAAGATTCACCTGACATTCTTAAGACATGAAACACTGCCATTATTAATGACCAGCGGATAAAATATTTTCCTCATCAGGAGATCACACATACTCAGCAACTGCTTCAGCTTTATTGCACAAGAGTTAACTACCTGCTGTATGATGGACTGCAGTGCTATCATAATTAGAGAGGCAGTATGACATAGCACAGAAAGTCAGCTAAATAGCATTACGCTTCTGTTCTTGATACAAACTTCTTAGAGAAATCTTCCCGTGCTTTATTTTTTCCAACTACTGAAGTAGGGAGAGCAATCAGGTTTCCTCCGTGGGAAAACTGTCTTGAAGACTTTAGGAGAAGTGCTATAAAACTAAGCATACATGAAAAACCTTTATGTTTTGCCTTTCCTCTGGATATTTCTGGTCAGGTTGTTATAGGTTGGCTGGATGTGACTCCACAACTATCTTCCTCAGAATTCCATGTTTATTCACATCGCTACAAATCCCTTTCTTTTTTCACTTTCCACTCATCTACACAGTATGGAAAATCAGACTTGCTGTTCTTTAGTTCTCCATTTCCTCTTAGAGAAATTGGTACTACATTGTCTTATCTTCCATTCCTCCAGTACCAAGACTAATTTAAAGGACATTTTACACAGCACAGTAGTTTGACACTTTCATATTTGATCTCCTTGAGAACTCCTGAGCAAATACCATCATCTCAACAACTTATTGCTATATGCTTTATCCATTTGTTCTAAAATCTTCCTCACTAGTATGTTAATTTGAAATAATTCCTCCAGCTCATTCACCCAGAAACAGCATCTGATAAAGAAACCTTCCTAAGCCCCATGATACTGAACATCAAACTAAAGAATTCACTTAGCTTTTTACCCATGGCCTTATCTTCTTTGAGTTTTCTATTACATCCTGATCAGGGTTTCTGGGTCCCCTCAAGGTGCATAAAGGGCCTTCTCTTTCTCCATGAAGCTATGAAGGATTTTCCCTAGTTTATGCCACATGGTGTTTTCAGAGCCATCAACCTTTTAATTAAGCACTGAACAGAATTGCTGGCAGGGTTCATCTGTGTTGTGCCTTAGTTTTCTGAAAGGAACAAAGCTGCTACTAAGTACTGGTATTTAAAAAAATCTAAGTGTGCTGTATTACAAGGAAAAAGGAAACAAAGAAAAGTATTTTAAAGGGGAATTAACTATTTTCCAACACACTATGAGAATTTAATCCACTACACAATCTTTAAGCCAGCATCCACCTGCATGAAGTACTCAGAGAACTTTCTAAACTGTGTAATAAAATACAATAGCTCTCTATAGAAACAAACCCTGATGCCTTAACCAGGAAAATAAATAAAAAAAAAGCATGCTTGATTTCAATAGGATCTGTTTCTACCTGAACATGGCCAATGTGACCTCTCCACCTCCCCCCAAAAAGCCCCCCAAACCCAGACAAGGGACATAACAAACCAGAACCTGATTTAGGACTTCAGGATTGGGTCCCATACTGTTTTCTATTTGAAGTTTGGCATTATAAAATAATCATTCCAGGACTGTGACCTTTTGTGCCAAGTTTCAGCCTGAAGCTGAGTTATTAACTGTAAGGGGTGGAAAAGTAAGGTATTTATAATGGCTCCAGTGGTATAACCTTCATTAGAACAGTGTGGATGGAGCTGCTATCAGAAAGACTTCTAAGAAGTTGGTGGGTGAAATTATAATTTATGTCATGCAGCACCTTGAGGCAAATTTTAAAACAATTATTTGTGAATGCTACAAAGACATTATCCTACAGCATTCTCATCAATAATACAGCTCCCCAAACTGATTCAGAAGAGGGAAAACCACCATGATTCCAATTAAAGACAATAAACTGCACAGTCTGTATTATATCTCAGGTATCCCATGAGCCTATACTCTACAAATGCCTTTTTTCTCTATCTGATGACAGATACGTATTAAAATGTCCTCTTGTCTACACAAACTGGTATTTTGCCCAAGCTTCTTCTTTTGTGGAGGATAAATAAGCAAAATTCATATTCAGCCCAGCACCTGCTGAAGCTGTCAGCTGTAGTGTTTGTCATATTTCAATCAAAGCTGAAGCCAGCCAGTCATTTTTATACTGCACAATCCCTACATACTCGAGGACCAGAATTAATGAATTAGCTATTGATTAAATTCCACTCTAGCAAATCCACCGTGGCAAATAAATGAACTACCCGGGGCACGTGTAGGCCATGGCCAGACATGTCCGGGCAATCGATCAGTAGTTAGTATTCTTTTGGGATATAAGAACAGCTGATGGTAATATGACATCTAGGAAAAGGCAGTGTAGAAACAGAGTCTGTTTCTGGCTGAGCAGATTATAAAGTAGGAAGGCATTTTTGATCCTTTTGCATTCATGTGTTATGACATATTTAGTCTATATATAATAGCAGAAACATGCATAAGTGTTTGCAGTACAGACAATACAGACAAAGGCATACATAAGTTAAAGCCAAGGGCAAAAGATGAGATCCTGAACTAACTTCTTATCATCAAACAAGCTTTGACTATATCTGTATGTATGACAGAAAAATAGCAAGTTTAATTTCACCCTTATACAGAGAGAAATTCTGAATTCAAGCAAAATGTAGAAATGATAAACAGCAAACCAAAGTCCTTAAGAGATTGGAGAAGCAAATCCATTCTGCTTGCCATTTCTGAAGGCTCAGATGTGAGACTTTTGTTATTTTTTAAAAAAGGAGGTTTTTTTCTTTCTATAAAAGTAACACTATTGATGAGCATACTCCACCAGAAGTGTAATAAAATCATATGAACAATAACATATACACAGGAGGCTAACTGTTTTATTGTTGGTGTAATTCTGAAAAATGTGTTAGTGAGGTTAGTTTTAGTCTGTCTTTGGAAGATATTAACTCCCAAAGAATCACTCTATACGTTACTATTTGGCTGCTTCTAAGGACTGCAAATCTGATGCTCCATTTACAATTACAAAGCTTGCCCATGCCTGTGGATGTAGTGGATAGGCAGATTGCAAACAGTGGTTCAAGGAGACATAGATATGCATGCCTTTTAAGATAGCTTACTAATTCTTATTGTTGTGATAGGTGACTTTTTTTTTTTTAACTACAATTATTCTAAGTTTCCATTATCAGCATCACATTGCTCCCTCAGCATTAATCTTCCTCTTCTTAACTGACAGCAAAATGTGATAATTTTCATTCCTCTACACTTCTCTTAACTACCTCCACTTATGCTTTATTTATTATCACAGTACAGTGATACCCAAATGGGTATCTACAATCAAACAACGGTGAGATTTCTTCAGTTGTTCTTTTGGACAAAAACTCCAAGACCAAAAATAACAACCATGAAAAATGTCTTCAAAGTATATACTGAATTCTTTTATGTACCTTATTCAACTGAGAGAAGACAATCACATATCTTACATTCTGGTCCCCATTTCAGGTAGAAATCACTCTGATATATGAAAGCCACCTATAGCATAGTACCTTGAGCCAATTATGTGAATAACGGGTGCTGACAGCTGCTTTGGCTCATCTTCCACAGTTGTAATCTGGGTCCCATTGCTTCTCACACAGGCATACACTGTGCAGGCTTCAATCTGATGAAGAAGAACATGAGTTTCACATACTCAGCTGCAGAAATTATTCAGATGTGCTACTTGTTTAGACTCCTCTCTTCACCCAAGATTTTATTCTTTTCTATTTAAGAGATTCCATACACCCAGGAAAATACTGCAGCTTTGAGATAAGTATATCTACCAGAGATATACTGTGCTCTATCACATTTTCCCACACCATTTTCAAAAAAAGGGTACCTGCAGCCCTCTGGCAGTAATTGTTGTTCTATATTAAATTATCACCAACAGAGTTGTAGTGAATTTGTTTTTCTGCATGTATATGTAGAATCTGGTACACAACACTGAAAAAAAATTTACTTTGATTTAGGGTCTTGAGTAAGTTTTCTACGCATATGATATATTCTGACATAAAAATAATGATAATTTTTCTTTAATATTTTCTATTACTCCATGTCTATTCTGGAAAATTAGAAGTGAAAAATGCAAATAGGAATCATACACTTTATTATGAAAAATGCCACAGAAACAAAAACTTATTCCTTCAATTCATGGGATTAAACGAAGCACAGGCAAAGTGAAATAGCTAGTGAAGGATAGCAACATTGTTTTTGTATTGTCAACAGACAAGTTACTCAAAATAAAAGAGAACAAAAAATTAAAGATTGTACAGTAAGATGCACATGCATCTGAAATAATTTTGTTTCCAGGACAAGAAGAAAAAGAATGAAAAAAAAAAAAAAAAACAAAACAAAAAACCTAAACCCAGCTTATTTTGGTTTTACCTATCACATTGATGAAAATATAAGTCCAGTATAATGACTAGGAAAGCAGAAGAGAAGAATAATTAACACCTCAAGCAACAGAAGGTGGCCATAGTAAATTAATATAGAGGGTCTATAAGTGAGGCAGTACACTGAATTTGCATTGTTATTGAGAAAAGACAAATGTGTTTCCAAGTGGCATTCAGAAAGTCATATGTGTATTCATGGATGGAGGCTTGCTGTTTCAGAGGGGCTGGAATGTAGAAATCTGTTACGGTATGCCTGTCTGTGATGTTTATTTATGGCACCTAGTAACTGGATGCAAATTTTCAGAACTAAGTATATGTGGTGCTACTAAATTCTTCTCATATATAATGCAAATCAAACCTCAACAATATAGACAGGAATAGTTACAATTAAGTGTCAAACTGCAGTTCTTAAATATATTAATACAACTTAAGGATAGAAAGATTTTTTTTTTTTTATTATTCTGCACACAGTATTTTGCCTTTCATTAGATACCTGAACAGAGAGGCAAAGATAGAGAAAGGGAAAAGCAAAGGAAAAATATTGTGCTTATTAACAGCATAAAAAGTACTACTATTTTTAGGGATCAGCTCTGCTTTCTCCTCCTCAGAATAAGGAGAGAAAAAAATATAAAAGGATGACAAATGCAACATCATTATTTCTCTGTGTTGATATATTATGCATGCCTGATGTTTCTAAAACAATTGCAATTTTCTTTTAATGAGTAGGAGTAGAATCTTTGCCTTTTTGTAATATATGTTGGGGCTTTGCTAATGTTGTAGCACAGAGCATTTAGGGGAAAGTAAATGGAGTTTTGATGGTTTGAAAAAAGATAATGGAAATTTGTATTATGAAAAGTGTACACAGACCTAAAATCTGCTGAAAATAAATCTATGCCTTGTATGTATATGCACACAAACATCAGGGCAAATATATGTCCATGTATGTAAAGAAATTAATGAAAAAATATTCTACTTGGAAATACACATATTTTATGTAAAATTAAAGTATGTTACACAGCCCAGAAAAGATATTCTAACCTGTATATCATATACAGTGAATGGAGACAAAGCTGTTAAAAGAAAGGACCCCGGCTCGTTCATTCCAGTCCTGTGCTGCTTATTATTTACATAGATGGAGTACTCTGTGACAACACCATTCGGGTTTGAAGGCAATGTCCAGATGACACGTACAGCTGTACTGTTGATGATGACAACCTCTGGAGGGAACATGCCCTCAGGCTCTAGAAATAAAGGAAGAAACTGAATAAACTCCAGCTGTCTCTGCAAAAGCACTTGTTTAACCAAATGCAGATTAGTATTTAGGTTTAGCAAAGGGTTCACTGCTTATCTGCTTTCCTCTGATGAAGTTATCACAGTCTGTAGTCTTCTGTAAATTGGCTTATTATACTCTCAGTTAGAAACCATGAGAGCTGATGGTAAAATGCTTTATACCAGCAGCATAGTGTCAATCATCAGTAGTATGTGGCCAGTGAGATATGATGATAAATTATTCACCCATCTGCACTGCCAACATACAAATACTATTTTTATGTCTCCCTAGTCCTAATCCTTCCAAAAAAAGAAAAAAAAAAAAAAAGAAAAGAAAAAAGAGAAAACCAGAGTGATTTGGTTTTAAAGCAAAACCTGAGACCAAAATACTTTATGTCTGGTGGAACGTGACGTTATCAGCCTCATAGCTGAAGCAATATGAAGCAATGTGCGATATTGTCATTATGTAAATGGTTTTGAATGTTGATTAGTATAGGTAATGATGAAGTCTAACACTTAAAAAAAATAAACCAAACCCAACGCCTTCCTTAGCGTTAAATTACATAATTATCTAAGCATGTCAGAAATAGCCATGCAAAGACCTATTTTTATCATAAGAACCCATCTTTACCAGTTGAAAAATTACCCTTACGATCGATTTTATTTTATAAACAAAAGGTGCTGACCTTTGGCATCAGAAAGGAAATGGAATCCTCACTTAAAGTGCTTTGCTAATGACCTGGAACATTTGCTTCTGAGGTGACGATATTATAATGTTTATAATGAGACTTTATAAAGCAAAAAGATTAGAAAGACCATTCTAAACACATTTCAGATGCACATTTTTATTATTATTATTTTATACTCACCTGGCTCCCCCCAACCCCTGCACTTGTCCACTGGCATAGAAATTACTCATAAAGAATTTTCTTAGGGGCTGAACTTACACCTAGAGTTTCTGGTGACTCAGGGAAGGCCCTATGTATGACTGTCATGTCAAAAGCACATCAATTCACAGAGAAAATCTTTCTAAAAAACATTAATTGTTTCTAAATTCCACCATTTTTTGATATGAACTCAGTTCCAAACTTAGTGCACACAGATAGGAATATGCAGGAGAAGATGAGAACAATCTGGGTTAATATCTGCTATTAGAGCTTTTGCTTCTGTCTCAGTGGGACCGTTTATTGATCTAGCACACGATGACAACCAGCACTTAAGCATTTTAGCGTTTTAGCCCTTTTTCCTTTTATACCGGAAATTTTATAATGGAAGGATGACTGATCTCAACCTTAACAAAAATCAATCAATTTCATTCTCAGATTTTAAGCCAAGCCGCATTCACTTCTAACCAACCTCCATCTGAGGTAGTCACGTGCACAACTTCACTGTTGATGCTGTGGGCTCCATTAAAAACTTGAAAAAATATCTGATACTCTGTGTTGGGCTGCAAATCACCTATGACTATAGAGTTTACATCAGCCTGTATCCTCAGAGATCTTCTATGATCAGTAGAATTCAAGAAGAGTGTGTAATACGCAACATCTCCTTGCAAATCTTGTAGTGCTAAGAAAAGAAAGGAAAAACATTGGGAGATCACTTGGGAAATATTCAGTCAGCAAGTTTCTTATCAACAACATTTATTGTGAAGAGAAGAACAAATGTTATGCAGACCCCCTTATTTAAAAAAAAAAAAAAGGCAAATATTCCATCAAATGCCTTCGATTTCACCCTTATAAGCAGTGATGATGACTGCTCTTCCAAACTTGTCAAAATTATTAACAGTTCATCATCCTATTTAAAACTGGAGAAAGCTTTCTGTCTCTAGTCATCCCCATGATAACAATGGAATCTGTGAAGTAAACAAATTAATAGGTGAAAGCCACTGCTAGCAGTGGTGCATGGACCTTGCAGCTTGCCATTGCAAAAGGATGGCTTTCACACAGATAGAAGGAAGAAAGCAAATCAGATTGCTCTATGGCACTAGTTTAGGATTAAAATGTCAAATATTTTTTCCCTTTTTGGTCCTTCCCTTCAAACAACACTCCCTCACCCCAAAAGTACTGAATTCTTGTGTTAGTCCTCTAGCCATGAAAAAGGGGCAAGTGCCTACGCCTCCAATTATAGTTACTTTCAACTTTCTACAGATGTCCTTTTGGCCATAGTGAAAATGAAAATCTATGTGTTACTATTCTAGAACAAGCATGATAGCATCATATACATGTAAAGCTGTAATACAGTCAGAAGCATTATATTTACAGGGGAAAAAAACCCAGCTCCTCACAGTTCTTCCTGAAAAGTGTTTTGCCCAGCACTATCTTCCCCACTGAAAGGAATAAAAAAAAAGAAATTATGATTTTCTGGCTACATTCACTGGTCTGAGCTGGTGGATAAACAAGGATTCCAGGCAAGTCTTGCTTCTTCATTTTAGTAATGCAGATGTAGTCTGTTATCATATCTATCCTTTGTCAAACAGTTTAAGTTCAAATCTGATCAAATGCAACTGCTTTTCCACTAGACATCAAGATGAAAAAAATAATTATGACAAAAACTTTAAGCACTAATACATATTGCTTTAGATGAAACACTGTACCACTGAACAGGACTCAGCTGACTGGGAAAGTACATTGATAAAATCCAAAAGCATACTTTCAGATTTAATAATACACAGTTTTGTCATAGAAATTCTTAATCAAGTGTGATATTTTTATTTTGAGTGGTACAGACACAAGTCCTAAAGCCCTAGAAGTCAGAAACTTCCAGTGGGTTTTCCAGAAAAAGAAAGACAGCAAGGCAACTTACATTAAGGACTCCCAAGTTCCAAAAAGAATAGAAGAAAATAATTTGAAAACTAATATTATGAATATAATGATGCATGGGTATACAAAATAGTTAATATGCTTATTGTAACATAAGAAGTAATAAAATATGATAAGGTTTTCAAATAACAAATGACCCTGTCTTGGTGTTTAACCTTTGCATTCACAAACATATATGGAGGAAATTTCTAAGGTATGAATGAAAATAAAACCAGATTGCATTACCTACATCTAGAAGGTCAGGGGTTTAGATTACTAAGGTAATGAAACTTCAGTGAGCTGCTTCAGATCTATTACATTTGTCAGTTTTTATAAGCATGCTTACTTCAGGCATGCAATTATAAAATAAAGAGACTACTTTTGTTGCAATTCAGCACCCAGTCCTTATAAAATCATTTGCATGTAAGCCATGAAGAAATTCCCCACTGCTGTATTAGCAAACTAACTAGAGAAATTGGCTAAATTAATTTTAAGGAGCAGAGCAAAAAGAGAGAGGAAGGGGATCCTCTCATCCTGAAGGAATGTATATGTAAATTTTTACACAAAGAGATGAAATATACCACAAAGACAACAGGATTTTGTATACTACTACTTTATAGATTTCTCATGAGTTTGCATTAACTATTTCTTTACTTTCACTATTCTCATTCTGCAGAAATAGCATATAATAAATACAAACATGACTGAGAAATAGCAAAATGTGCACATGTTTTTCCCTATTTCTTTCCTTTCAAGGACACTTAGGTCTATTATAAATCAAGACAAGGACTGTGTTTCCTATGAGAGCAAGGCAGACCAACATAAGTGATGGCAGGTTAACATCTAGTTACTGGAATAAATACTAAGAACACTTACTTGGTTTTGACCATTCCACTTCTACAGCAGTATGATTAACAGCACGTGCAATGAGGATACTTCCTTTCTCTGGTAATCCCGCTAATGTAGTAGCTATCACTCCTTCACTTGATGTATATCCTACCTCGTTGTGCACTATGAGCTTGTACTCGTATGTTGTGTACCTAAGACATTTTAAAAATAATTAAATGGAACGAAAAATGCAGACGTAGAAAACATCTGCTGTAAACCTTCTGCCTGTGCCAAAGTTTTGTTGCTTCTTCCCCCCTCCCGTCCAAAGAATTCAGCTGCATGGTTTGCACCAATGAAGATTCTAGAAGAGGTGTCTGTTTTTCGGAAATAATTCAGCACGATTAACACGGTAACAAAAATAAAACACATTATTTCACTTCTTCGTAGTTGTAGCTTCTGAGGTGTTGAGAGATTATAGCTCAATTCAATATGTAATTACAGCAGTGGCAACCTGCCAAAATTTGGATCAGAATTTAATCAAATGAGGCTTTTTTCCTCTTTTGGGAAACTCATTGATTTTAACTTGCAGAGTCTCATTTGTAAAAGTGATTCACCACACAGCCAGGACTCTCCCATTACAAAAACATCCAAATAAAGTGCCTAGGGATGCAAACTCATGTAATAAAGTAACTTTCTTCAGAACTGTGTATATTCAGCTTACACAGATTTATTAAATACTTCATGTATATTTAATAAACAAAGTGACTGTCACTCCATAATTTCTTCTCTATATCAAATGGCATATTAATGTATTTTAACTGGGATTTCATAATCTCAAATTTCATTTTATCATAAAAAACCTCACACAAAACTGCACAATCACAGAAACGCAGGATCACCTTGTTCAAATTTTCACTGAAGCTGCAGCACTTTGGGATAAACATATACAAATGTAATAAAGGAACATACAGTAAATGCCAACTATTTAGAGATTTCACTACAAAAATAAAAGTCGCTCACACTATATATTTACTTTTACTTTTTTTTTTTTTTTTTTTACTTTTTTACTGTAGCGTCCCATATTATGCAACCATCCAGCTGGATCTTCAAAAGAGCTAAGATTTAAGAGTGTGACTGAGAAGAAAGTAAACTAATGAGGGCTCACTAGCTCCAACTGTAACTATAAGCATTGTAGAACGGTCACAATATACATAACACACCTTAATTCCCTCTCTGCATTTTCTGTTGCTTGTGAACATGTAGTATTTTCTTGAACAGTGTAGCACGTGCAATAAAAAATGAATGAGATCTAGACTCACAATTTAATGATGAGAATTTGAGATTAATTTTTGGATCCTATTTCCGACAATGAAAATAAAAGAATTTTGGCTTAGCCTACTAGAAATACAGAAGCTGTCTGAAAAAAATCATTGTAAAAATAGACTTCTGTCAGGAATATAATAAATATTCACTAATTGTGAAACATGCTTAAAGCATGACACAAATGACAATAGATGCTGATATATGGACTTTATTTCTGTGAAAAGTAAGGCTTGAGTCTCTCTGAAGCATCTTCTCTCCAACCACAAACTCACCCTGAGTTGTTGACTGCAAAAACATAGCTGCAGGTTGCAGAACCCTCCCCAGAGAAGAGTTCAGGTGTGGAGGGTTAGGCACACTTTTCTGGCCATGGATCATTCAACCCAAAAGGTCATTGTGCCTAATGACTTGTCACTGAGGCCCTGTCAGAATTTATTGCCCACTCTGAACTGCTAACATAACTGCTGCACATGTCAGCACTGCTGAAATGAGATAAACTAAAACCAAAGGAAACTATATGTAGAATTTCCAACATGGTTGAAAGGAGGAAATGGAAACTTGGGCAGGACTGGGTAAAATAAAAGCTTGATGGTCAGTTATTGCAGCAGATGAAAGTAAGTGGTGACTTTCAGAAAGTAGAAAATGACAAGACAGAGGCTGCAGCCCTTGGTTTGGTTGAGTTTATAGAGCAGCCAGGAGCAGAGGTCACATTCTGCTGGTTCTCACTGTGCTCAGGAGGGATGCTCACACAGCTTTTATTGAAGTAAATAGAAGCAACGTACAGATATTTGAGGGGCAATGATTGACATGCAGTCCTCATAAAGCATGCCAGCACACAAGCACAGAGAACACACACATCCTGACACTGTCCATGAATGTCTTCCCGAGACCTTACCTAGAAAAAAACTAATGCAGATTCCATGCTGGATCTTCCATTATGGGCTCTTAATGTGTGTGTTTGCTTGTCTTATGGGTGGTAGCCTTGACTTCGAGATGTGAAACTAAGGTTGATCAAGAGCAAATGACTTGCTCTATACCACACAGTAGGTCTGTTACATACTGTGAAACAGAGCCCACCCTCCATTTCCCCACTGTCAATATTTTGCATTTAACTATAATGAAGCTAACACAAAACTGCCCTTAAATTAGATCTGATGAGAGTGCAATAAATATTCTTCTTACCTCTGGAGGTATTAAAGCAATTGTTAATTTGCACTTTTAAAACCACACAAGAAAAACAATGCTGAAACCAAGTTTCAAATGTTTGCCAGCTAGGACTTCTCAAATATTCATTCTGCCCATGCTATGACTTTGCCAGCCCACAAACCTAGATCGTACATACACATAAGTCTAAATGGTTTGATTGCAAAACCGTATCGATGCTAAAATTTCAAAAGATCTTGATTTTCATTTGTTTTTCAGAGCAAAACAATATATGAGTCAAGAATGACAGACTAATAATAAAACCCTGCATATTAGAATGATTAATACCAAAGATGATGACAAAAAATATTTCATTACATAATTAATATGTTCACTACATAAAGACACAAGAAATACTTTGAACTATTAAACAGACACTATACAAAATGCCAGCATTTGTTTTTATAGTTTTTGTAATCTCACCTGCTAAGACCCTTATCTTCATAAAACCACTGAGTTCCTGAGTAAATATTGTGCCACAGATTTAAATCTTCAGGGGGATTTGATGCAAGTGGTTGCTGGATTTTACGTCTCAGGAGCTCATATCTAACACAAAAGACAAGCAGAACACCAGGATTATCTCAACTAATGTTATTACACACACACACAAAAAAAAAACAGCCCAGTTTTTTTTTTTTTAAAGCCACACATTATTTTGTTTTTACAGCTGTAAACTTTCTGAGATAAACATTCTTTTTAATGTTTCATTATTTGAAACATTCAATTATTTAAAAAAAATACTTTGAAAATGGAAAATTAAGCTCTTACATTTGAAAGAATGAGTTTATTTAATGATTTACAGATTTTAAGCTTTGTGGAAATGCCATGAAGATTAAGTCCAAATAGCCCAGTAACGGTGTCTTATGCAGACTTGACTGATGACATCTGATATGCACAGCCTGCTCCAGCATATGAAATGACAATGTCCCTTTCTTGCAAATGGGCTGAAACATATAGCATTGCTACTATTATTTTACTGGCAGTAGCAACTTAAGTGTGCATTTTGTTTAACGTGTGTTTGCAAATTACAGTGTAAATTGCGAGTAACAAACAGGCACAGAATAAGTTAACTGTTCCATTTGTAGATGTTAGTAAGGCACTTTTGTATTTGGGTAGACATTCATGATGTGTACTTGAAAGACCAAACTACTTCATCCTGGTTTTAATTGGTATCTGGAGCTATATTCCTGTCTCTGTTCCAAACAGCAAGTCAGCTAAAGCCCATCTTTAATCAGGTCAGCCATGAGTCTGCCTGATTTGGAAAACATGCCTTTCACCCATTCTGCATCACTCACTCTTCATCA
Source organism: Tyto alba (assembly GCF_018691265.1). NCBI lineage: Eukaryota > Metazoa > Chordata > Aves > Strigiformes > Tytonidae > Tyto > Tyto alba. The sequence continues at coordinate 18,286,807 of NW_024881278.1, read as the reverse complement.
TGTTTTATACAAAAACTTTATGGAATTTAACAAATATTAAATCACTTAATGTCTACACAAACTAAAGAGGATAACATTATATTTTGCATTTCCTAATCATTCTAGGGATTATATAGAAAACTATACTTTAAAGGAAACAAAATTTCATAGATGTATTCAGAATCTTTAGGATTATTATTCCTTATTACATTTCACAGGACATCTTTAATAGGATTTTTGTTTCAGTTTGATAGTGGTGTTTTCTATCTATTCTAAAGTCATTCAGATGACTTTATACCCCAAGAACAACCCTCCCGTGAGTGGTTGGTTCATTGGTGCCAACAGAACCCAAAGACAGATCATTACAGTTTTATTAGGAACAGTCCTGACAAATTCTGTCCAATGTATTTCATAGACAAGTCATGAAAAACATAAAAATCTTTTTGAACACTGAATGGTGATCATGTGTAAATCAGCCCCACTGGCAGCTGCCGCTGCTACTCTGCTTGCTGCAGACTTCTTGCTCCATCATGCTGTACAGAGCAGCTGCTTCAGTGGTTGCTCTTGTTGAGGGCAGCATAGCACACCATGAAGGAAATGAAGTCTGCAGATGTAGGTTGTGCTGAATTACATCAATAATCTTGATAAAATGGTCATGTTGTTAACCCCAGAATAACAAACTTCGAATTTTACTGTAGAGCAGTCATCATTTCATTCAGTTGTAGTGTGCCCAAATTAAGCCTGAAGAAAGGCTCAAGCTACAGTGCTGTAATAACATACGCAACTGAAATGGCATTACATGATAATTTTTGAACCCATCAGTGCACCTAGAAGAGAGCTACTAACCAGAACATATGGAGTACAGGGATATAATTCCATGCATAATGTTCCACAATATGTTAAAGGACCAGAATGAAAGATTTGCTTGACATTTTTTATTGTGTATATATAAAGATACATTTTTCTTTATAAATCTTCATGCACTCAACCCTTTTTTTTTTTTTTTAATGTATATACACACACACTCAGTAATCAACAGATGCAAGTCAAGATCCATATCCCAGGATTACAGAAAAATCTCAGAGGAGATGCCTTTCTCTGGTTCCTGTGGTGAAATCCAGCGTGCTATACCCACAACTTCCTTTCATTTCCCATTTTTGGCTCTGCCCCCAGACTTGTAGAATTTTAACATCCATTTTTCTCACACTCTCTCACATTTGCAATTTATTAATTGGTTAAATTTTGAAGATTATTTCATGTGATTACACTCCCAAATGGTCACTTTCTCTTTATGTGGAATAAGCCACACAGAGTATTGAGAATATGGGATGAGTTAAATATTTATGTTCACAGACATCTCATCTTTTTCTTGTCATTTTGTTGGTGGAATGTGTTGGTGGGAACTGCTGCCTGAACTCAACACCAAAAAGTGGCTGATGCTATAGCCCAAACCAGTAATGACTTTGCAAATATCCTGTGCTTGCTCCTTCTGGCTTTTCAGACAGTGCTGATCTGAAAGACCCGGAGCCTTCCTGAATGTGTTCTGCAAAGGAAATGCCACAGCACAGACATTACACTTAATAACCCTGACTCCTTGTAGGTTCAAAACAATTGAAAGATGACCCTACTTCTAGACATACACACTTTCCATGAGCCCACTAATCAACTCCTGAACCCTAAAGAGGAGCTTCAAAAAGTCAGAAATTAAGATATCACATCATAAAGTTTGCATCGCTCAGAATTTTCTGAGTCAGACTGAGGTAAGAAGAAGAAAACTATTATCTCAGTTGCATTTAAGAGCTTACCTCAGATGAGGACCATTTGGCCTTAGTGGTGGTTGCCAAGTAATGGCAATAAAGGAATCACTGATTGGAGTCACAGACAATGGACTAACACTCTGAGGAACAGTTGAAAGTGTAGTCACACTTGTAGGCAAACTCTCCGTGCAGCCTCCTAGAAAGCCATCGCCTCCAGAACAAGCTATTAGAGTGACTGAGTAGTTTGTATAGGGTATAAGATTAGTCACCAAATGACTTAAAGTTGATGATGTGTTCCCAATAATGACAATTCGTGGATCAGGCATGCGAATCTCATAGTTAAGGATGTCACCATTCTGTAACAGAGGAGGTTTCCATGAGACCTGAAGCAGGAAAAAAAAAAAATTTAAGTAACAGAATTCTTACAATCAGAATGCTGAAATACACTCAACATGCTACAAATGGACATGAGTGGGATCTGAAGATGTGCTTTTCCTTCTTCATCAAGACAGACTTTGTATATGACCTTTAACTGAAATTTTATTTTTAAAGGTACATGAATTAGAAATCTAACTGCCTTTAATTTCAGTGAGGGTTGCAGTAACAGTTGTAGCCATTGAAAAATCTACTATTTAGCTTCACCAGTAAAACATGAATGTTCCACATCACTCAAAATTCTGTGAGATGGATTAGAAAAAGTACACTAATTACCATAACTATCAGTAGCTGTCATTTATTTTCTTAGGGTATATTACCTGGTGTGCTCATCTATTAGAGACAGAGTAAAAAGAAGTTTTATTTTTTGTCTGCACAATTTTCAGAAATATGTAATTACGTTGGCTTCTATGAGAAACAAGATTTGTCCAAACGCTTTATATGATGAAATATGCAGGTTTTCCCTTTTCTTTTTCGGTAATAAATTACACTGGTAAGTATCAGACAAAGAACAGGAACAATTTTCCATTTCTAGAACTATAAACTTATGCTGAGAAAACTTTATTACAAAAAAATTGAAAATAACGTAGAGAATTCATCTTATATATATACATATTGTTACGCCTACTGTGGTTTTACTAAACTGAGGTTAGATTTTTTTTTTTTTTTAAGCTTTTATTTTTTAAAGTATATTATTCTATGGATTCATTCTTACCAGCTCCAGTGAGGAATCACACTCAAATCAAAGAAACATAGAATGGTTTGAATTGGAAGGGACATTAAAAATCATCTGGTTCCAACCCCCCTGCCATGGGCAGGGACACCTTCCTCCAGACCAGGTCACTCAAAGCCCCATCCAGCCTGGCCTGGAACCCTTCCAGGGAGGGGGCAGCCACAGCTTCTCTGGGCGACTTGGGCCAGTGTCTCACCACCCTCAAAGTGAAGAATTTCTTCCTTCTATCTAACCTAAATCTCTTTCAGTTTAAAACCATCACCCCTATCACTATACTCCCTGACAAAGAGTCCCTCCCCAGCTTCCCTGTAGCCCCCTTTAAGCACTGGGAGGCTGCTATAAGGTCTCCCCGGAGCCTTCTCTTCTCCAGGCTGAACAACCCCAACTCTCAGCCTGTCCTCACAAGGGAGGTGCTCCAGCCCTCTGAGCATCTTTGTGGCCTCCTCTGGACCCGCTCGAGCAGGTCCATGTCCTTCTGATGTTGGGGGCCCCACAGCTGGACACAGCACTGGGGAGGGGGGGGTCTCACGAGAGCAGAGCAGAGGGGGACAATTGCCTCCCTCGACCTGATGGCCACGCTTCTTTTGATGCAACCCAGGATGCAAATCATTGTACCATTAAGTGCAAAAATGTTCTCAATTATTTTTTAAGGCTTTTTGCAATGGTATCATGACAGAGGGGACTTTAGACTGACACAACAAGGATATGTAACTGTATTAAGAATCTCAAAGTTTCATAAAGGTAGTGTAAGAGCATCTATCAATCCTTCCTCCCCTGGAAGTCCCAGTGAAGTATACCAGCTTTGTTTTGCTCATCTCTGGGACTGTTTTCCTTGCCATTGACCCACTTATCTATAACAACTGCCATCTCTTTTCCCCCCAGGAATGGGATAATTAGGGATTGAATCCAACAATGCGAAGAATAAAGAAAATTGACACAACACAGAAAATGGAACGCAATGGAGAAAACATAGATGAAGGTATGTGCAGAATAAAATGAACAAAGATAATATTGAAATGTTAAATAATACCAAGATACTTTAGTTTAAGTTCAGTTGAACTTTTTCCTTAACTCTCTTCAGATTCCAGAGTACATATATTTAAAAAGGTATATGCACAATTACACACAGCCATGGAAACAGAGAAACTTGATTTATAAAATGATTTTTAAAGGACCCTTGGGGATTAGGAAATGTTATATCTTAGGTACAGAAGGACCTCTTAGGCCATGAGACTTGTAAGAAACCTGGCAGCAAAGTACTAGAGAAAGCTGAAGGATTTTGATAACAAATTCTGGACTACTATTAAACAGAGAATTAGAAACAGAGCGATCTTGAGTAAAGACAGCACAAACAAGATTATTTGTGCCCATATAGGAAAGGCTTAGCTCTGGTTAGTTATCAAATGCTGTATTCAGATTTCTGTTACTTCTGGCCCCGTATCATGATCAAACAAATAAAGAAAATACTATTGATAAAACAATGCAAAATTTCACAGAAGGTAAGAACTGATTCTGCACCCTTCTCACAGACATTGAGCAAAACTCATTTTGAAGTAGTTCATGTGATCTAGTCATAAGCCGAGGAAGTATAGAAGAATAGATGATTAGCACAGACAACAGAAAATGTTTTCAAGTGAATGTGTTGGTTTTGGCTGGAGTAGAGTTAATTTTCTTCACAGTAGCCAGCATGGGGCTAAGTTTTAGATTTGTGCTGGAAGCAGTGTTGATAATACAGAGATATTTTCCTCATTGTCGAGCAGTGCTGACACAGCGTCAAGGCCTTGTCTGCTCCTCACAGCGCCCGGCCAGCGAGCAGGCTGGGGGGCACAAGAAGCTGGGAGGGGACACAGCCGGGACAGCTGACCCCAAGTGACCAAGGGAAGGGACAGTCATGCTCAGCGATAGGAAGTGGGGGGGAAGAAGGAGGCAGGGGGACGTTCGGAGTGATGGTGTTTGTCTTCCCAAGTCACCATTACGCGTGATGGAGCCCGGCTGTCCTGGGGATGGCTGAGCCCCTGCCTGACCGTGGGGAGTGGGGAATGAATTCCTTGGTTTGCTTTGCTTGTGCACGTGGATTTTGCTTTACCTAATAAACTGTCTTTATCTCAACCCAGGAGTTTTCTCATTTTTACCCTTCCGATTCTCTCCTCCATCCCATTGTGAAGGGAGTGAGTGAGCGGCTGGGTGCTGCCTAATTGCTGGCTGGGGCTAAACCACAACAAGGTAGAAAACATTCAGTCTAGTAGACTTCATGTGAAATTTCAAATCCCACTGCTTTTTGTCACTACCATACTGCACACACTGTATGCATTGTGTATGTCACAGAAAGAAGGGAATGTATATGATTCACTTTTATTTTCAGGAACATACCTTTTAAGTTGTTGGAAGAAGCACAGAAGACTAAGATCTGACACAACACAGCAAAACACCCATTTCTGCGACCATTATTATGTTATTCTTTTTTGATGTGTAGCACCTATCCTGAAATTCTGCCTCAGTGAAGTGCGACTAAAGATAACATATTCAAGGTCTTTTTTAGGAATATTAATAACGTAAATCTGTCAGCAGGAAAAAAAAAAAAAAACCCTCTACTTGTTGCTTAATGCAAGGTGGCTTCTAATAAAAGAACTATATGTCAGATGCTTTGGAAAATTGGAAAATTCCTAGTAATGCCCTCTCAGTAGAGAAAATTGTTTAAAAATGTTCACCTTGTACCAAATATTGTTTTATTTCCTGGAAGAGAGGAGGAATTATATTTTAATTACATTACATTTTAGATGCCTAACTTTTATGCCTAAACCCACAAAATTACTCTAATAGATCTTGCACAAGATTCACTATATAATGCAAACCCTTCACATAAAGGAACAGATTAATAATGGGCAGGAGAACAGATGCTGTTCCAGAACCTCAGCTCCTGAGTTTTATACAGCGTGTGAACTAGCTGGTAAAACTTAGAAAAACTTCCATGTGTTACTTCACAGTATTTGCTGTGCACTAGCAGATAAACCACCTCATATACACAGAATGTAACTTATTTTTGTCTGGGCATGGATATCTCATACAAAGATATGTAGATCAGTTATCAGTTAGGTTAGCATTTTTTTAAACTAGATAAAGGGATGACTCAGGATACTCACAGTCACTGCTGTGTCACTTGACTTGCTTTGAATTACATATGTCACCTGGGAACGGCAGGACATGCAGTCTCTAACAAACCTGTGTTGTCAAGAGACAAGGGACTGCCTGACCCAGACAGTGTAAATGAAGATGATGGAGCCAGCCTGGTTAACACACATGTGGCACTACTCGATCTCTTCTCCACTCTGATGTGCCAAGGTTTGAGGTAAGAGCTTGGCAATGTATGAAAGCAGGAAAGCTCACTAGACAGGCTGTGTTGGAAGCAGTAACAGTTTGTTCATTGATTTGAAGCTCAGCACTGAAACCATGAAAGAGGATGCCCATGAGGAAGGGAGAATAAGGTAACTATTGGGAGAGATTAACTGATTCAATGTAATGACTCTGGAAGCTGTCATTTAAAGATCAAAGCACCTTATTTTCTCCACCACAAAATTTAAAGAGACAGAAATTAGCCATTTTCCCCCCATTAAACAGTTATAACCTTGGATTTTTTTTTTTTTTTTTTTGACAGCAGTTAAAACTCTGCAATTTAACTCTGAGTTATGTGAAGAGAGACATTGGCACATGGGTAACTATTTTACTAGTTCAGGCCTGGCTTCAACAGTTTGTTTTTAAATCAGTGTATTTGGCTTCATTTTATTCTCATTTCTCCTAGCTGCTGCTTGTAACATCTACAAACAGAATGTAATAAATACACTACTGAGAGCTTTTCAGTGTTGGTCTCAAAGCACGTTGTAAGTCTCAAATTGCAAGTATTATTATTCCAGTTTTACAGATGAAAAGACTAAATCCCAGACTAAGTCATGTATCAGAAAGAAGTAAAACTGAAAACAAAGACCTGTTACCCTAATTCTTCATTCCAGCCACTGGACAATAGTCCTCTGCCAACCCCCCAGCCCCTCCAGAAGTATCTGGGAGATGAATTTCCTCATGAGTTCTTATCTGTTTTAACAGAAATTATAGTGGGATTCAATCAAGAGCCAGTATCACACCAGAAAAGCAAATTCTGACAGAGGCCTCTGATAATTATTCTCATACACTTGGCACATGAATGACATCCAACTTCAGCAAGCGCTGCCACAGAAGAACAGCACAATCAAGTCTGCAATAACAGATTGCTACTACAAAAACTTATAGAAGCACTTAGCTTTTGTAGTGGGAAAAGAGAAAGACTGTTTATTTATGATCCGAAACACCTACTACAGTAAGTGTTTAAGCTATATCAAAGGCAGAGGAATAATGCTGATGAAACCCTGAGTAGTTCACCCCACTGTATGGTCTGTACCAAATAAGCAATCTGTGCAGGAAATCACCATCCTAAAATGTGGAAAACCTCTAGTGTGCAAGTTAAGGTTGTTCCTATGTGTGTTGGAGTATCCTAAGTTGCTCAAGCAGAACTTATGTGGCAAATAAACCAAGGTCTCACTGACCTTAGCAGCATTACTAGGCAATCTTCACACAAGGATTGATTGCTCCTAAACAATTTCCCCAATGCACTGGTCATACCTCCAAAAAACTGGAAGTGTGGTGAATGAAGTCCAAATTCTGTTTTTTTCCTCCCCAGCACAAAGCTCCTGTGTGGGCTTACTGCATCTCCCTTTGGTGCACAAGGCCTAGGCATCAGGGTTGCTCGTATGCTCAAAATTATGTTCTTAACAATTACAGTCTGAAGCATTTTGAGAATGAAATAGCATCAAGGGGTTTTAATCTGAATGGGAGGAAGGCTCTTCACAGCCTCACTCTCTATCACACAGGGATCTGCAGAGGTAAAACACTGAAGGATCACCTCTCAGTCACCTATTTCAGAGACCATGGAGTTATTACCATTGGATCCAATGTTCTGTAATTATCAGCAACTTCACAGGACAGCAAACATTAACGTGTAGGACAAAAAACAACTCCAGAACATGTGCCTATAACTGTAATTCCACAGGAAGTGAAAAATGGATATAGAAAACACCTTTCTTTTCATGGATGATAGTCAAACTATAACTATGGGGTATATTGCTTTAAATGTGTCAGTGGTATCCATTCCACACAGCTGAAATCTTTCTCTGGCATAATTTAGCCCCAGTCTATTTACAGAACAACAGGCATTTAGCAGTCCCCTGTCCAGCTTCTGGCCTAATGAAGACGACAATTATAAAAATAGAACTGTGTTTATTTGTGCTTGCTCACTTGCATATGCAATTTAGTAGTCAAATTTGAGAAATAGCTACTAGAATACTTTAGCACTCTGTAGCAATAAATGATAATTTTCTGCAAAGAAAGAGTGCAGGCTGCAACTCCTGAAGATCCTGTGGACAGGAAACTGATGACATTGTTCAATCTGTAGGGTGGAATACCAGCTTTCACTGCTGCAGCTTCTTCTATACAAATTAAAGAATGGCAGGTGAACTGTAAATTAAGTGGTCGTCATCTCTGAGGGTAACAACAAACATGAATGACAATGGAATTAAGCCTACAATCCTTCCTCAGTCAGAGGAGTCATGAAAAATATTTTGAAAAAGAAGTAATCCATAGAAAATCATTGACACTATATTAAATCAATATGCAAAAAAAGAAATTAGAAAGAAGAATGACAGTTTGGTGCTACAGAATCACCACGTCCCTTCATTTCTAGCAGGCAACATATATAACATACATTAAGAGAGAAGTCAACGAAATCATCATAATTTTTTATTTTTCTCATTTTGTATCTAATCAAATTGCAGGAATTTTCTGTAACTGATGTTATCATGAAGGAATAACATGACACAAGAACTATATGTCAATGAGATACTTATTTCATCCAGCAACGATGAAACCATTCTCTTACAACCTATCTGAGCACCAAAAAGAAAAAAAAAAGGTTCCTTTCCTCTTGAGAGAAACATCAGGATTACAGACAGCTCATTCCAACTTCTATCTCAAGAAAAAAGTTACACAAAGAATGACAGGAAATGGCTGCAGCTTCTTATCAGTGGTCTGGTTAGTGGCACTGGTCAGCAATGGAGAACAGTACAGACAAATATGTGCCAGCAAGTCTTCAGTTAAGCCGATAATCAAGACCACAGCTGTCTTCCCCAGGCCAAAGCCCTCAAGAGAGAACCACAGCAGCAAAAGGGAAGTGCTCACATTGAAAGTTAAATGGCCAAAGTTGGAGAATTTGCATATTACAGTTAATTTAGTTCGGTGTACCCAGACACATAATGCTCTTCCTACACAAAGAACTCCTTTAAATAATTATTCACTGTGTAAATCAGCCTCTTTTTCAAGCCACTCAACCTAGCTACATTCCCGAATGTCATATCAGTGTGAAGTGTGAGATGGAAGCAGCACAGCAATTGCAACCCTCACAAGAAAGGGAAACAATTTCTTTTATACTTCTGTACATTAGGGTATAGCAAATCTTGTGTAACAGGAATAATGTTCATGGCATTGGCATATACTAAATAAACGGCTTTTGCAGTTCCTGAATACCTCCACTTCACTTTGGCATTTAATCAGCCACAAAAGCAGTTTATTGCGCAGTATACTCCGCTGCCATGAACATTATCAATTCAGCAAATATTAAAAAATATCATGCAGGTGTCACAGAAATGGGTACTTTAAAAATTATCGACAGCTTTACACTTTCTGTTGCACAAAAGGAAGCAAGCTAAATATTATGGAGAGATATCAGTTCACTGTGATTAAAATTAAATGCTAAAGGAGCACGTACACATCAGAAGTGTTTATGCCAAGAGTGATCTGCTGTGCTGATATTTTCCTCCTTGCAGAGTGAAAGCTTTGGTCTATGAAAATAAGCTGTATACTCAAGTGAGTACTATCCCGGAGCACTTTGAATTCTCCACGTCCTCAAATCATTTATATTGATTCTATGACTAAATAAAGGAATGGAAATATGTTTCTCTTTTTTTGTAAATTCTCTCTGTTTTCTGTAGAAGTAAATATTTGCGCTCACGGTTTAGGGATTGGTTGCGCTGACAGTTGAAAGCCTCTATTGATTTGCAACCATGATTTGGTAAAGGAGCCTCTTGCTAATTTTTCCCACAGTGTCCTTCCAATACTTCCTGCACTAACATGGGAGGAGAGCTCTCTCTAGGGCAAGAGGTAATTATAATCTCCCATCCAGAGATGGCTTGTTTTCCATTCTCTGCTTAAGAGTTACCATTGTAGACACTGAATGAGAGCATTGTACAGCACAAGCAGATTCCACAAATTTGATTTGAAGACTACCTAGGTGATTTATGCACTTCAGGTCTGGCAGGTTTGATCTGGTCAGGAGGGAAAGTATGACTTTTGGGGACTCTCAACAGAGTTTAAAGGCAACAGTGTAAAGCAATCCCAAACCAGATCCATCCTATTTCCACACAGGAATAGTTTTGAAGCACTAAGTGGCAATCCTTGCACAATACTTCACAGTTGCTCTGCCTGTGCAACTAGCCTACTTCTGGGTCGAAGGGACACAAGGGGTTTGCAGAGCAGCTATTCAGATCTACACCCTAGTTTGAAAGAGCAGGGCAAAAACCCCAAATTTTTTAAAACAGATGCTATGTTGTTCTTCTTGTATTCACCTAGTAGAGAATATTCACATGGGCCACATGACAGCTTCAGCACCACAGCACAGCCCACTGGGAGGCCTCAGAGTCTTACTACTCTGATGTGAACTTGCCACAAAATTGAAGAGAAAGGAAAAACACCAGTATTAGTGAGCTAATCCATTTGACAGACCTGTAAGAAGACCAACAAGTAAGATGAAATCCCAGTCTCTTCCCCTGTGCTCCCATCTGCAAACAAGCAGATGGAGAGAAAACCACTGGGTGCAGCAAGCTTTGTCCATAATCTCTTCAGTGATGAAGTGCAATGAGCTTTTCTGCACCTATAACTTTATTTCAATTTTTTAAAGACATAAGACATAATAAATAATAATAACAACTAAAAAAAAACCCCAAAAAACAAAAAAAAAAAAACCTCTCTTGCTGTCCTGGAGAAGTAAGAGAAATTTTAAGAATTTTAAGAAGTCTTAGAATCTTAGAAATCTGAAGCAAAGTAATGTTTCAGCCATGGGAACACCCTCTGCACAGGAACTGTACCAAGTATTCCCAACTCTCCCCCAATTATGATGACTATCAAATTAAACAACACTAAGTAAAATAAAATAGTAGATAAATTAGAAGAATTCACGTCCATATCAGTGAAGGATACCGATACTCTATACACTGACAGAGGGAATAATTGCCAAAGGACAGAGAAGAGTCCTTTTCAGTCCTACCCAGAAAAGAGTATATTTGTAAGGCATGTACGTAAGTCATTTTACTCAATTCAATGCTGCCACCTTCAATTATTTTGAACATTTTAACCTAAATATTTAAAATCAAGAAAAATGAAGAATAAAACTGAGTCATGGAAATAAAAACATCCAGGCTTCAGCATCTGTGACAGAAATTAGTCTTAACAGACCAGACAAATATGTGTCTCCAGGTGGAAAAAACTCCCGAGACTACAAGAGCAGCAGTGACACAAAATATGACCAGCAGTCATATAGAAGGACATACAATGTAGACATTAAAGGGCTTTAAAGAGATTTAAATGTTAATGATAAAGTGGGAAAGAAGGAGGAGATAAAAGCATTTGAAATCTTCATCAAGAAAGGAAAGCAAATTTTAAAAGCATTGCTATGTGGAAATTAAATTATTACAGAGTGAAGACCACACTGCCTGCTTTCAGAAGAAATAAATGATCAAACTGATTTTCAGTATTGGTATATTACTTATCTTGGAGCTGAGCAAAAGACAATAAATACAAGTGAGCACACACCTCTAATCTCAAGAAAAGACATTCAGTAAAGAAAGACAAGACCTTTGATAACTCACAGTTGTTTAAAATTAGGATTGGGTGTTGACTGCACTTGGAGAATGAAAAAGTATGGGTAAGATATAAAATTATTATGCCCTTATCACATTAACTGAAGCATTGAAGATTGCAGTGATGACGACTTTGTGCTCGGAGTTGAAACCAATGTGCAAAAGATCATGCAGTAAAATGTGGACATGTGTGTAAGCATGCCATTGAACAAGAGCTACTGTTTACTCAGCACTGCTACTTCTGGTAAATCCATGAAAAATGCTTTACTATAAATTGTGGTGGATATTAAGATATATCTACAGAAGCACAGAGGGCAGAGTCCTGGAAGTAGATTGTGCAAATCTCCAATAAACAGTCTGGCAATTCATCACAATTACTGGTGGTCGATCATTATTAATTCTTACAGTAACCATTGTACTCATAGTGAACTCATTTGCTATTAATGTGGAGGTAACATACAATTCCTTAGACACTAAAACATAATTTTAGAAGCTCAGGATTTTTTGGTCTGATGTATAGAGCTTTTTTCATAGCTTAAAATGATGTATGAACAAAGCAAAAAAATCAGCATTGGTTTACTGCTTAAATTAATACTCTCAAACTATTTAGACTGCATTGGTAACACCACTCTGTTTACCTTTTGAAAACACGATGTATACCAAAAATAATAAATCTAACAGATGAACTTCAATCTTATGCAAATGTCCTTTGTTTTGTGCTCTGGTGAGCAAGCTACTGTACCAATACTTTTGGCATTAGTACAAGACTGAATCCATGGAAGCATGTGTGTATTTACACAAAAGAGGCTTCTAAGCTACAAAAATCCCTCTTGTTTGGTTACACTAATTTCCCTTGAATGAAGTTTGTATGCAAGCCAAAACAATGGTAGTTATCCTGTCCTCTAGAGTTCATTCCCAGCAGAATGATGTGAATAATTGAAAACTTCCTAGGTAGTCCTGTAAGAGTCTTCTTTCATAAATCAGGAGAAGCACACTGCTATCTTTTTCTTCATTAGTTATTAAAAAAAAAATCTGATGATTATATACAAGATTTAATTACATAAAAAATCTTTTTACTTTTTAGCATTTTAATGAAGTCTTGAAATTTTGGAGAAGATAGTAGGTTATTTTCTGATCTGATTAAAAGTAAGCATTCAAGATTAATATCGAAAATACATCAGGTGTGTAAGGAAGAAAATGGAGTGTAATGCCAGAGGCTGGTGTAAAGGAAAAAAATGGAAAGGAATCTAATGTTTCTGAGCCAAAGGACAGACGCTAATTATTCAACTGTGCCTGCAGCAATGAAATCTGTTGGCTCAGCCAGTAGATGTCTCTCTTAAATACACAGTTGCTAAGGAAAATATGTTAAAGCCGTGAGGCAATGAGAATTATTCCTACCTTAACTGAATACGGCCCCAACACTTCTGCATCAGGTGGCTGAACACCAGCAGGTCTTGATGGTCTAGTGGTAACTTCTGACCACGCACTGCTGTTCGTGCCTCCGTGAAGTGTGCTCATCAGTATTCTGTATTCAAATTTCTGCCAAGGGCTCAGAGCGGTACTCTGGTCAATGTAGCTCATGGACTGACTGAGAGGGAGAGTCACCACAGTTGATATTTGCTCTGTTCCTTTCACCCTCCTTTCTATTGTAACATTTTCCACCAAACCATTTGAGCGAGCAGGTAGTTGCCAGGATATGACCACAGAGGTTGGAGTATCAGAATACAGCTCTGGAGCAGGAATATCCTCAGGGGCATCAGGAAGAGTCTGTATTTCTGGGGTCTCGGGTGAAAGAGAGCATCCTTTAGAAGTGCATCCTTCTACCTGAAACACATAGACAGTGTAAGGATGCAGGTCTTCTACAGTGTAATTAGATCTGGTTCCTAGCACTGTAGCATGCAGTTGGCCATTTCGGTAAATATTATAATGAGTGATAATGCCATTTGGTTTTAAAGGATGCTGCCAGGTGATACTTGCTGCCCTTGCCGTAACATTCAAAAGAAGTGGTGGATCTAAAGGTCCAGGTTCTGTAACAGAGGGGAAAAAAAAAAAAAAAAAAAAAAAAAAAATGGAAAGGAAAATTACTAATAGTCTGTGATTTGTAAAAGTCAGCATTAGCAAGCAATACTCATCAAATGAGGCTCAAAATTACAAAAGTTAAAATCTACTAAACAACCTATTTCTTCAGAAACTGTAGGCCCAGATATTCAAGGGATGAATATGGCTCTACTCTCAAAGGCAAGCTGCTCTGTAGACACTGTTTCCTTCCTCCCAACCTTCCTCCCCTGTATCTTTCTTCTTCTGTGTCTCAAAACTGTCCTAACAATGCTGTTAGCATGTGGAGAAAGTGTACAGCTAAGTATCAATATAGATCTGCAGTTCTAGCTTTTGTTGATATTTTTCTAGAGCACTAGCTACTAATTGCAACCAATGGCATAGGCATAACAAAGCTTCATATTTTACAGCTCAGTAAGCCCCTACTGCATTTCCCATTATATATTCAATATTTTACTTCATTCTGTTTATAATTCTAATCCATTTTTTGCAATTTATCTACTCCCTGTTAATATTATAGGTGATTTTTTACTTCGACTGTGACAGAAGCTGCCGATTTAGCTCTTTCACCTACTGATAAATAAACAATGCACAGATCTGACCTTTAGGTTAACAGGTTTTATGCTTGCTCCACTCAGCACTCTAACTGATTCAATTATCATAAAGGTTCAGGAGCTTCCATGAATACTGAAAAAGACCGACCATATGCCTGCATAGGTGTTGTGGAACAGCAAATACTCTGCAGCCCTCCAGAGAAATTCCTTAATTGTAAATAATTTCACCATGCGACACAATCAAGTCACCTTGAATGCAAAACCCTCAGCCTGTGGAGGCAAAGTGTTATTTAAGCTTTACTGGGCTGCGTTAAATTCTGCAATTTGAAGGGCTGTTAAGTTTTTCAATTGAAATTTCATTTAAAATGCAGGTGCTTTTTATTATATTGAGGCTTTACTGCTCTCTAGGTACAAGCAAGAACATGGTGCAATAACACAAATCTGGCTCAATCACTGATCAGTAACAGCTGTAATTCCAGAACATTTAGCATTCTTATAAACCACGTCCTGAAATCTATAAATTGCTACAGCAGATCAAGAAAATACTATATTCCTCCCTATTCTGCCCATAGCAATTTTGACATTTATGAGATTTTTCTGTGAACATTACATTTTATTGAAATCTTAAAAAAAGATATACTTGGATTTAGTAATTGTTTAAAATAGCTTCAGGTCTGGGGATTTGGCAGGGGGACTAAGTTTCAAATGCTAAGGCTTGAAAATTCAAAATTCATTAGTGATCGTGGGTGTGCTAAGGCTCCAGGACACATGACACAGCATATGCTGAATACCACAATAGTCAACAGCACCATCATGTAATTCCTAGTGAAGCAGTACGCTGTCCAAACCACAAGAAACATTATATTTATAGGAATAATAATTTACTTTACTAGAAGTTAAATAATTCCTGATACTTTTTAAGTTAAAAGAGGAAAATAAAGGAACCCTAGAAAATAAATAAATCCAGCACAATGCATGGCTCCTTCTATAATTTAGAATAACAGCCAAAGCATCCAGAAATCCCAATTCTCCTCTTACATACAGAGAAAGGTAAATCAGGATTATTTCACTGATGTCTGTGGAAACAGTGATGTAAAATTGGGATGGCAAGCTTTTTCTTTTTTTCCTTTTATTTTTTTTTTCCTTTTAAATTTGAAAAAGTAACAGTGATTTTTCTTTTATTATATGATGCATCACACAGCAACTCCATAAAATTCATCGATATCACATATTCCGTTCTACTCAGAGTGATAATAAGGATGGAGTTCTATATTTAATGCTTGTGCACTCTAGGATTAATTTAGATCTCTGAATTTACAAGTATAAAAGATAATCTGTTGTAAAGAGCAATTCAATTCTATTTGCACGTACTCTTGGGCAAAATCAATTAGGTCATAAACTGGAACAAAATTTGGTCCATTATTTAGACCATGGAAAGATGGAGAGGTGGAGGTATAAACCTGAATTAGATGTATAGTCTGTAAACCAAAAATTTTACTATGGTGAAGGGGAAAGAGGAACATTTGCTTTGGAATTGAAGACCATGAAAATAAGTTGCTGCAAATTCTAGTTTAATTGAGAAGGGGAGTTGAAAGATATAATATTTACCACTGAGCTACAAACTTGAATTTTACCTAATTATACCTCATAAATAAGCTATCATACTGTGAGCTTCTGCAGGCAGAAAAAACAAAACAAAACAAAACCCAAACAAAAAAACCTCCACAACAATCAAGCAGTTTGATGTGAGAAAATGGATAAGTCTTTTTATTCCTACTGAATAAGTTGCTGGCATTACAGGTAAAACATTCATGGTACTTAGTTGAACCTGTGCTTCAACCCCCCTAGAGATCAGACGTATTCCTTAAAGACAATCTGTAATGTATGGGAGGAGCTGTCAAACTTAAACTTTGGGTCCCCCTAGTTCCTCCCCCTCCCCTCAGAAAAGCGTATTTTGGTAGCTAGCATACCTACCCACACATTCCCTACTGCCCTTTTAAAAGAGAGACTTTTAAGACTCTCTGAGTTCAAACAAGACGTTTGAGAGATACTTAATTGGCCCCACTGGATGGGGAAGCATTAAATCCTGGTCCCCAACACTCATTCAGTGTAGCTTCTTTTTAAATGGCAAGCAGAATCATCTAATTCTATATACAAATCAACTAGCACAATACTGCTTGGTTGAAAGGGTCACCACAATTATGTAAAACATGAGTATTAACTATAATTGGGATAGTTTGCTAATACAATAAAAAGCTCTGAACATGAGAAAAGTTATGCTCACAGCAGTAGCTATCACTTTCTAAAGTAAGAATTCATGGATGAAATGACATGAAAAAGATGGTTATAAAATTTTAATGGAATGATAAAAGGCAAAAGTCAGCCTCTCAGCTGAATTCTTAAAATCCCTATATATCACAATCAGCTCCTTAACTGTAAAATCAATGTGGAGTATAACATGTTGTCAATGTGGTTGTCACTGGAGGGAAGACTGCAAAGTATGACAGCTACACAGCTCAGCCTGACATTGATGAAAATAAAATCATAAAGCTTTTTACATAGATGTAATTGTTTATAGAAGCAACTACTGAACATGAGAACAGTGGGCATCTTTTTCCTTAAGATTCTTAGTTCACATTTTAAACCATTTCATTACAGTATTAATACTAGAAGGTAGTTTCATTTTGGCAAATGAAATTATCTTTTATGGCAGGCTATTTTGCTCATCTGCTTCAAAAGTTCAGACTCAACTTACAATGAAGGCACAAAATTGTTATTAATCTTTTGGAATTCCCTGTCTAGAACCACACATTTGTTTACTTATCGTACAGACTTGAGAATCAAGGAGCTATACTTTCATGGATGTATTTCGGGGGAATCTATGCTTTCATTAATATACTGAGACATGTACCTGGACTATTGCCCTTTAAAGCTAATGAGAAATACCTGATTTGCTGGGAATCTCTCTCACTAAGCAGAACAGAAATTCTGTGCCTTTTATTCTTGATTCATTTACTCTTTTCAGGAACATGGACAATGAAATTATACATATTAACAAAAATGTGGTGTCTTTCATATACTACTGACTGTATTCTGCAGAAAATCCAAAGTGCTCTGGGCACAAGGAACTACAAGGAATCTTTTATCACATCAGATCACAGAACTCAAAAGTCATTAAGCTGTTCGTGCAATGACATACAATCCATTTGAACCACTTCAAATATGTATTGAGAACTGTCTTCAGAGTATTCAAACTTTTTGCCCTCTGTTGCTCCAAATGCTTCTAATTCCTAATCTATTGGCATGCATGTGCAGGTTGTACTATTTATCATACAATCATCATATAATATCTGCCACAATACTACTTCAGCTTAATTTGTTCTTCTGTCCTTTTTCTATTCACCGTCATGTATTTCGCATGGCTTTCTTTTCCCTTTATCACCTCACCAGGTTTTGCCTTCTCTTGCTTCAGTTTCCATCTATCTTTCTTGAGCACACGTGAACACATTCATATCAACTATGGATTAGCTGATATGCCTAAATTACATGGACCTAATTTACACATAGCCAAAGTAAGAGACTTGTCTTCTCAGACAACGAATATAGAGAAAGCAACCACTTCCAAAAGCTGAGAACTGCATCACCTACCCCCTTGTCCTGCACTGCCTCTCTCTGTTGTCTTTACTAGGAAGCTTTAAGAGAGTAGGTGTCCTCATTCTGGAACCAAAGCTTTATGGTAAGCGTGCCACAGGAGCACACCATAGCACTCTATATGATAGAAATAACACTTCCCTGTTTTGTCAAGAAATAGCTCAGCTGACAGATTGCAGGAACACTTTTTATTTATTTATTTTCTCTATCAACTTCCATACATAATGATCTCAAGTGATTACTGTGTACTTTTGATGTTATTTATTGCGAATAAATATTGTTCTGGCCTATAACTTCTTTATATGGAAAAGAGATGGACTTGAAGTCATTTATGTAAGAAATAAAAAATAAATAAAAAATTGGACTGCCTGATAGGCAACTCACAAACCTTTCTCTCTCAACTAGTTGAAGCCAGGCACTTATAAAAGGGCTTCAGTAAGAGCTCTCCATACTGGAATCATGGAATCTCATACATGGAATCATACCCATGGGACTAAAATGTAGCCCCATGTAGAGAACATGCTGTTGACTGAGATGACCTGCTGTACGTGACTCACTGGACTGCAGACAGTTTCTGGGACATTCAAAAGAAAAGAAAGGAAGAGGCAGCTTTTCTCTAAGGTAGCAATTTTGCTAGCTTAAAACTTGTCCAAATCAAGATGGATTTTCTCAACCACTAGAAAAATCACCTTTCTCATTTGGGAACTATCCCTCTGATCAAAGATTATACCATGTGAATTGCTAACAGCCAATATAATTTTGCAAATCATAAAGCTACACCATAATAAAGCAGCAGTTGCCAGTGGGCCAGCTTCAGGTAACTATAACCAACTCTTTCACAGCTTCCTTCTCAGATAGCTCAGAGGCTTGACACAACAAAAGGGAACACTCAACTGATATCTTCTTTTTTATATCTAAAAAAAATAATTTTATTT
Organism: Tyto alba; assembly: GCF_018691265.1. Taxonomy (NCBI): domain Eukaryota; kingdom Metazoa; phylum Chordata; class Aves; order Strigiformes; family Tytonidae; genus Tyto; species Tyto alba. The sequence goes on along the minus strand of NW_024881278.1, from coordinate 18,267,718 downwards.
CTGAATGGAATGCATGAAATTCTGCTCTCAGTTCAATGATGCATACTGACCCCTCAGTTCAGTGGTGATTATACTGATTGCAAGAGAGTTATCTTAAATTTATATTCAAAATACTGAAAGCAAGATCTAATCCAGAAACTTTATCAACTGTTTCTATTTGTCTGGCAGTAAATAGTCAGATGCTATACTGGCCAAGATCACTGGAACAAACATATTTTATTAACACATATTTAGCAGGTTTTAAAATATTCATAGGATATGTACATTACTGTTATCTGGCATAGGCAGGTTAGATTAAAAAATGAATTGAATCAGTTACTAGTGCTACACTCATGTAAATGGAAGTATCTGAAAATTATTTACAGCATTTTTTCTTGCATTAAAAAATACCCCAAGCCTACTAATCTGTACATTAAGACATATTATTATCAGATACAACAGATTTTTATGGCAGCATTTGCTAATTTTTCCTTAATAATTCCTAATATCCTCCTAATTTACTAAATATTTATCATAAATAAAATATAATATGCAGATATACTATGAAATCATCAGCTTGTATTGGTAGAACTCTATTGACTTTAAAAGTGGATGTGTTGATTTACATCTACTGCTATCAGGTGTATGTGCACATAAACACACACACATGCATATATTTTATTCCTACAGATATTTTATGCTTTGCTGGAACAAAAAGGACATATTCACCGCATCAAATTCAAAAATAACATGTGTACACACATATATTTCAACAGAGTGAGAGGTACGGGAAATTTCTACTGTCAAATTGTACTTTAAAAAGTCAAAGTCTACTGGTTAACAGGGCCACGAATTAAGTATACTTCTGCAACAAGCTGTCAGTATAGGCAGTTCTATAAGAAACATACTGAAAACTTGACAGAAATACTGCTTATACCCAATGACAATCAGTCTTTAGCAATTGAGTTGAATATCCTTTCAGAGATGGCAGCCCTCCACAATGACACCAAAACCAGAGACCTTTGTCATCACCACCAAAAATTGCTTTTTTTTTTTTTTTGTAAATTACAAGGGTTGTTTTACGGGGACATATCAGCATGTGTTCTTTAGCAGTATCAATGCAAATAGAAGAGGAAATTTTAAGGAAAATAATTTTTCCCTTGGAGACATGCAGTTTATAACTAAACTACAGAAGTTTTTTTTAAGCTAAGGAACAAGATAGAGCACCATAGCTGAAGAGGTGAGTTTTTTGTTAATCTCAAAATATTTTAATCGCATAAACATTGGCAGAGGCATTATACTTTTCTTTTGTTGCTCATAAGTTTCCTTTGGCAACATCTACCTTCCATACTAATTTAAGGCATTTTTGCAGACAGGTTTTGTAGATGGTAGCATTTCATGCTAGCGCCCAAAGATCATCTAAGTTCTATGCAGCATGTAACTTCTACATATATGTTTAAGAAGATTATATAGGAATTCATGTCCTGTGTAGGCCTTCTGACCTATCCCTACCTCCCAAAAAGAGAATTTAAAAATTCTACATCTACTACTTTGCACAGAAAATTATTTTTTCATATACTAACAAGTGATGCCTTTTAAATGCAGTTCTGTTCTCCTACCTAAAAAGAAACAACACTATGTGAAGTATCTGACCAGAGCTCAAAAATCATTGTAATTTGAATGAAATAGTCATAGAGACTGGTTGCTTCTAGACCATGAATGTAAACAAGCTTAATAATACTGTATCCAGTTTTGGTTACAAACAATTACAATAAAGGAATTTAATCTCAACAAGGATTTTCACAGGTAGCTAACACATCTCTGGGATGTAAAGACCAAGTTCAGAACTTACTTTTATTAGGTAATTACTTATAGGTCATGTGTTCATAGAAGCATTTATACCTTTCGAGCTTAAATGGATTTATCAGATAAATTTCTGCTGTGAATTATTTGCTCAGCTTCAATGAAAAATGTTTTACAATTGTGGGAACACGTTTTATTCTGGGAGTTTTCTCAAGACAGACAGTTATCCACTTAGAGAAGGGACTAAAATGAAGTTGAGTCACCAGCATTGCCGAATGGCTACAACAATTGCATATGAGCATCAGGTTAAATTTACAGTCTGAAATGCAGATCTCATATCAGTGTAAAACAGAATAAGACCAGAAGGCACTTTGGTACAAAGGCAGAGAAAGCAACATAGTAAATGAAACCAGTAATGAAACATGTCCCCACACTCCCATCTTTTCCTCCTCAGAGTTACTTAGTTTCTTATTAAACAAGATATAACAGGAAAAATCTCTTTAGAAAATATTTAATTTCTCTAAAATTTGGTACAATGGGGTCATCCATTACTGATTAGAAAAAAAAAAAAGGCAAATAATATATTTGAAAACAACAGATTTTTCCCAAAAGTGTGCAATTAGATATCCTGCTACATTGTAAGAGAAAACTAATAGCTCAATTTCTTAAAAAAAAAAGCTGGAAATTATGTATTTTGTATATGTATTATGTACAACAAGCTCAAGTTTTTTCATATGTTTTTGCTTACATATTGTATCAAGCGCAAAATCCTACCCTGCCAACTAAATGGTTGTGCCTATATGCTGATACCTGTTCGTTAAATCAAGGGATTGTTGAACTAATTATATGGAAGGAGTCAGCAGAATGTAGGACTATTAATGAGAAAAGTGATGGGACTGGCAATGACAAACTCAATTTCAGACTAGTAGATCACCACTTTGAATTAACAAAGATCACTGGGAATGAAAAGTTCCTGTTCAGCTGCAGTACAGCTTAGGTATTCTTGACGCAGAGATAAGACAACTGTCATATACTATTAACTTCAACTTATTTTCTCTGATATGACTGAAATCAGAATCAAGTCTCTGCATACAAAGGGATACCACTTACAAAGCTATATTTACTAGTGCATCTTAAACTAACCATATATGAACACATATGCATGGAGGAATATTATATAAAGAAATAAGATACTACTTCACAAAACATATATTTAAATATTCATGTTTTATGAAAATCTAAGATAACAGATACTTGGTCCCTTAGGAGTTGTTACTGCAAGTTAATATTCAGGAAGGAAATACATTATTGCTGTTTTACTGAGAAAGCTAGGTAACCAAAAGAAATTATGTGCAACGGCAGCTGAACTGTTATTTATATTTTCTGCTAAAGGGAGTTAAATAAGATCAGACTGCTTACTGTCCTCTGCTGTAGTCATTGCGGTCCAGTTGCTATAAGCATTGCCATAACCATTGGAGGCGACCACTCTCATCTCATACTCAGTGTATGGCTGAAGATCTCTGACCCTGTGTTGTAAGGAAGCAGTAGGACTGGAAAACAAACTGCAAAGAAAAGCAGCATGAGTTACATCATTAAACATGCCAGCACCTAGAGAAAGACTAAAACATTACATGTCTTGTAACAAAACCGGCCACCCTAAAGGTAAGCCACATTCAAGATAATGGGACTTTTCTTGCTCAGCAGTTGACAGTGGCCTTGCTATGGTCTGCGTACTCTAAAATGTCACCAGCAGAATGCCTCCGCCGCATCTGGAGTCGGTATCTGGGTGCGCCTGGGGCGTTGTTGCGAACTGGTGTAGACCAGACAACCTGAAGACTGGTCGGAGTGGCAGATGAAAGCCTTGGAGGCATCACGCCATCTGGAGCTGTCGAAAAACATGGATGAATTAGAGCAGAGAAAACCATGGAGAACATATGCTGGTGGAAGCAAAATGCTCCATATACTGGAAAAACTATTCCTCAGGATCAACAGCAATGTTAACATGGTCCATTTAGTTTAACATTTTCTCTACTGAACAATGTTATTTCTTCATTTTCTTCTTTCCAATACAGTTACGTGAATATCATTTTGCTAAAAGCAAACCTCTAAACACCAAAAGTAATTCAGAAGAAACATATTCTCTACCACCTGTTCAAAAATTATCTACTTCTTGTGCCCAGCTCTGCCACCCTGAGAAGTTAAAGAAATGATCACAGAAATGTTACCGAGTAAAATTGATCCGACTTCTTATTGTTCAGATGTCTTCTCACCCTCATAGACTAGTAATAATTGTAAAACAGTAAAAATTTTAGGGGGAAAAGGGCCTTTAGGTAGAAATCAAAACAAGAAGTCTCAGTCTCTAGCCCACTGTTTTGTTAAGGAAATTAATTTTTATGAAGACCAGGAACTCCAGATCAAAACGTGTCAGTAGTGATACCACCAATGACCTTTAATTGCTGCAAATTTCACTGCATGCAGTAAAAAGAACTATGCCAATTTACACCCATGTGTTTATGGCTTTGTTTTTACATTAAGAATAAAACAATGTTTTGAAGAAACTTTCTGTACATAAACACATCTAGAACTTTTATATATAATGCATGTCTTTAGCCATATCTCTGCAGCTCTTTTCCAGAGAGTTAAAAAACTGGAAAGTTACTGCCTTTGTCATTTAAACTCTTGTATAATAGTTTTGCTTTTCATGGTCCAGTAGTTACCATTTTCTTCTTTCTTTGGTCTTTCCAACAGAAATTTTTGTTGCTGTTGTTTTTTTTTCCTTCTCTCTACTGGAAAAAAAACAATCTCACAGATCTGTAACTCAAGGTGTAGTTGTAAGCCTCAAGGCGTAAGTTGTAAGACGAGTGAACAGTATTTTACAGTAAGTTTTATGATTTTCATTTACCACCTGTATATGAGGTGGTTACTAAGAGGAAAGAAACAGAATCTGTGATACACTGTCTGAATCATTCTCTCCCTGAAACAGATGAAAGGATGGCATTGGCTCAAAAAAAAGAGTCATCAGTCATATACAATAGTTTTTATTTATACTGACATATACATAGAGAGATATGTGAACTGATACGTCTGACTATCTTACTCTGATTATACATACTTATGACTGGGTAACTTCAAAATTCTTCAACTCCATCTTCAAACTGTATTATGTAGAAAGAAAGGCACAAGTCTTGCTCCAATCTAGAGATGTGTTCCCTTTCCCTCAAGTTCAAGGTCTGCCAGTTCTCATACAAAATTCTTACTAAAAGCTGGCTGCTGATGTACCTGAGTTATTACCAGGTATTTTATTTCTGAGAATTGGCCCCTAGCCCTGCAACCCTCCTGTTTTTTTCAGGACAAGATGAAGTCGAACAAGATCTGTAGCTTCCCTCACTTCCTTCCCCTCCTCTCTGTTACCATGAGAAAGACGAGATAAAATTTTGGGGCTTGAGCCAGACTGGCTGCCTTTGGATGCTCCCTCCTGCTGCTGTTATCTAGACCTAGGCAATAAGGCTCCAGCAAATCCCAAGTAAACTTGAAATCTTCCTGTTTCCAAATCCAGGAGATGTCTGAAACTAAGGTAATTCATGGTCTGCTAATCTGTTGCCAACACCTTCATGGCCAATCAAGAGCTTGTGAGCACCTCAACTCAGAGGGAAGAAGATGGCTGATTTAACTTGAATGGCCCCCAACATCCCTCCAGCTGAGCCATCAAAAACAAACATCTGCACACCAAATGCTTCTGTATGTGAATTAAACTTCACTCTCAGAGTAAAATGGGGAACATACATTTACCTCACTTAACATTGTTCTCTTTAGCAGCAACATAACTAATGTTGGAGTTAAGTTCTGCAATAAGAGGATTTAAATTTTATGGATGTAAAGTACAGTACTTGCAGATAATCATTAATTATTTTGCCATTCCTTTATAAAGTGATTCCTGAAGTTGTTAGCAGGCAAACTCAGCCAGCATGAGAAAGATGGTGCAATTAATGTAAAAACTTTTATTAAAGGATTTTAAAGGGTTTTCATAAGCTGACACTAACTGAAAGGCTCAATATCCCTTCAAAGCAGGGTACTACCTCATTTAAAACTGAACTATCTGTTCAGTTAATATGCACCAGTTGTTTAAGTAGACACAGAAATTCTACACAGAAGAAAAAGCTACATCTAAAAATTAATCTAATTAGCTGAGCTGTAATCTGGCCAGGAAGCCAAAGTTCACATTGTTATTGAGGAGACAGTGTGAGCAACTCACTGAGGAGGCACAAGTGTTAAATTTATTTCCAGTTCTGTCAGGACACATCACTTCACCTTTGTCTTTCATTTCTCAATCTGTTAAATGCAGATAATAATACTTATCCTTCTTTGTAAAGCTCTCTGAGATCTACAAAGTAAAAGCTCCGATTAAGCTTTATGTATGTATAGTAGTGGTTATTACAGTGATACAGGAATGTTCATCAGAAAACAAAGATGTAGCTGCCCAAATGTCAATAACAATTCACAGTGCGAATGTTATTTTAATGGTGTAGGTAATCTCAGCTAAATGTTCAAATCTCTTCTGCCAACAAAGTCACAGGATAGGAAAGAGTAGAAAATTTGGACAAATCTCTTCTGTGAAAGTCAACTGACCTGTAGAACAAGCCAAGCCCACTACATTCAAACCAACATGCCAGAATATACAGCAAATATATTTAATCTGAAAGACTTTCTGTAGCTCACAGAGAATGTCCTCAGCTATGCACTAGTGCATGTCCTCAGCTCTGCGCTTCCAAAGGAATGGGGCAGGGGGGCAGGAGGGTACAACAAATAAATTGTCAAGTCTCTGCTGAGTCATAATGAGAAAGGTGCTCTATTAAACTAATCACGCTTTGATCATTAAAACTACAGAGCACTACCCCCCAAAAATGGTAATTCTAAATTGCACACAAAACATCCTTTGACTATTTCAAACACTCCTCATCACCAAGGTCTTCAGTGTAACATTTCCCTCAGCTTAACCCTTTTTATCCAATCCATACTCCCGAGAGACTCCTTACTAACCAAGTAATAACTGGCAACCAGCAATAATTCTGCTGCGAATTTCTCAACAGAAGAGCCATGTATCTATCAGCTTGATATATCGTCTTTAAGATGCAATGTTGCTCAAAAAGCTCCTCTCAAGCTTTAATATGACCCTCAGGGGGCAACCACTCCACTTGCAACCTACTGAATCAACATCTAGCCCAGTAAATCCTCACTTAGCAGGGCAGAAAGTCATGCTTTGTATATGAAGAGAGTACAAAGGCAGAATAAAATATTTAATCAGATGTCAATTCTAATCAAAGAACTAATAAACAGCCCTGCAAAACAAAAAAACTGAAGACACTTTCAAGCAGACAATGACATAGGGTTTTCCAGATACTCAGGTACATGCAGATGAGACAAGAAAGATCTGATCCCTGCTCAGCCACTAATGCACAGTCTTTGAAAAGTGTTTCAATTTCTTGCCTCAATTTCCTTATCTTAAACAACATATGCAGTAGTACTCAGCTTTGTAAGCACTTATTTTAGGACAGCAAGCATTGTGTTAAATGATTATCCTTAAATGTTTACTCCATGTTGAAAGCCTATTTTTCTGAGAGGTATTCATTATATTTATCATAAGGATATATCTGAAATTTAAATTTACTGGAAGTAGAAGACTTTGAATAGGACAATTAGAAGTGAATTACCATTATAACAATAAATTATTACATTATAAAAATGTCTGCACTATTAAACTTTAATAAGAGGGAAAAAAGCCAGTAGAGCTCTATTTGATATCTATCAAATTGGTGTAAACTCACACCAAATTTGAGGTGAAGTGACACTGCTTTTAACAATGATTAGATATGTTTGCCCTGCTGCATCTGTAATACCTGCAGATAGGCAACTAGAAGAGTTTGAAGTTTTGTAAATGTAACTCTACAATTCGCCACATCTGCACATGTAAAATTTTAGCACAGATGATGCATTTGTATCTTATCAAAGTATTTTTCATACATGTGGATGCAAATGATAACTGCAGGTATTTAACTAGGGAGGAGGAAAACAGGCTCTCTACAGTTTGTGCCGTAAGAGCAAGCAAAAGTTTCAGTCAGACTGCCTTTAGATGAACGTGTTGCTCAGTCATGACCACACTCACTCTTTTCCAGGTTCAATTCACAAACCCCATTTCTTTATCTCATTGCAGTGGTTGTTTAGATACTCCCAATTCATTTTCTATTTTAGGTGCCCATACTGAGATGATCTCATTATGGCACTTTTTATGGCAATATGTTCTGCACACTGACATTTGTTTCTTCTGATTTTCCCAGGTATGCCTGTTATCTAGTTGTTCGCTCAGTCCAAATAATTCCAGTCATTTCACTTTCCACAATTCTCAACATGGGCATGTGTTTTTGTTTCATTTAACCGTAAGACAGGCCATGATGCTGGGCCATATGTCATCACTAGAAGGGCATGTTAGTTATAAACCTTTATTGGCAAAGCAGAAGATTGCTTTTTTGTGTCTTATCTTCACAGGTTCATTGACGTTTACTCCAGTTTGTTTTTTAACCTTTTTTTCCTAGTTATCTTTCTTACTCAGTCTATAGGGAATATACAGATGTTCTTATTTTTTCATCCATGGTCAACCATGTTGCTTTCAACCTACTCAATACCTAAAGAATGCACAGAGTATTCTTGGATTTTCTTTTTAATTTTATAATTTCACTGATAGATGTTTTCAGTTACAGATATATCTCCATCTAATAATACATATACCAGAGGCAACTTATCCTTTATTCAACACACAACCATACACTTTGGAACATATAATGTGAAAGGTCCATGGTGGCCTTCTTGCTTGATCCTGTCTAGCACATGGGGCTTGGGAAGAAAGGAAGCTGCGCTATGGGTAAAAGCAAATAAGGAGGCATAAAGGAGTAGCTTAAAGCCTCTGTACACCTCATGTTAGTGAAATTATATTTTCAGAACTATAGCATAAACAGGGTACAGAAATATCTTGTTCTCTCTTCATGATGTACCCTGTTTTATGCATCTGATCTCTGCTATAATCACAGAATCATAGAATGGTTTGGGTTGGAAACGACCTTAAAGATCATCTAGTTCCAACCTAGATCACCTTCCACTAGACCAGGCTGCTCAAACCCTCATCCAACCTGGCCTTGAACACTTGTAATAGTAATTTCATTTGAAAAGGAGTGGCTTTGTAAATCTTTTCACTTTTAGCATTAATCTTTAATGTTACTTGTAAGGCATGATATCACCCAGAAAAATGAAAATAAGAAGTTTGAAAAATCTAACATTTATCTTTACCTGGATTGAGTGTGTAAGCTCTAACTGCAAATTTTCTTCCATTTGCAGTATTTGGTATTCCAAGCTGGATAGTACAATTTTAGTAGGGCCCTGAAAATCAATTCAGCCTTTATTCCATTACATTCAGACCTTAAGTTTAAGACAATTGTCTTTTGAATCCCAGAGCAGGTTTACTTATTCCTTATTAATACTGCTCTAGCAAAAACCAACCAAACAAAAAAAAAAATAAAAAAAATCCCCCTTCTTCTAATGAACTTTTCTTCATATACTATGTCAACATCTGCACTCCAGATACAGTTCTCAAGTAAAAATATGTGTAAGAGATGTCCCTTTCCTAAGTGTTATATTTTACTGAGGTCAACACTATAAAAACGTCTTACAGATTTGTCACCTTTACCTTTATATAAGTAGCCGCCTGCCTTCCTTCTTCATGCTAGATAGAAGTTTATCCATGTTACTCAGCAAGAACTTCACTAAACTCTAAAAGCTACAAAAGAATGCCAATAAGCAATTAGCTGAATGATTAATGATTTTAATACCTGTAATAAAGACACTGGATAGAATTTATAACTACCCAGTAAAACTAATTATTCATCACACTGTTTAAAAGGATGCCTAGCCAATAACTGTCATATCACAAAATTAATTAAAAAAAAAAATACTATGAGGAAAAAACAGAAGAACTGGTATTACAAAATCAGGCAGAAAGCACAGTTAAACAAGCAGCTCCTGTGGGTTAATTGTGGCTCTGGTTACTGGAGAATTAAATATCTCTGTGAAGTATCTTTGAGAAACTATCAGATCTGCCTCCCTTTATTTAGAGGACCAGGTGTGGCAAGAGCAGAAGGAACAAGATCCTGTCTATCTTCATGCAGTAGTTTCAGCTTCCTGCATTAAACAGCTTTAGAGATTAATTTCAGGACTTTTTTTATTTTTTTAAAAAAGGAAGAAAGTGAAAGAATTTTATATCATCTTTAAAATCTTGCAGTTTCCCTTACAACCGATATCTGCAGGCAGAGAGCTATGACCAGAGGCAGGTATGCCAGCTTCCACATTGATGGAAACATCTCTGTTGAGAGTCTTGTAGACTGCTGGTGAGGAGACACTTGGCTAAATTGAAGTTCCTTTCTTAATGTTGATGGTATAATTTCAAAGAACCGCAGGCTGGTTCTTAAGCTTTTCAATTCATGTTTGAAATTAAACAGTTCTTAGATAGTTTTGGAAATAGGGGCTTCCTGAAAGCAACAAAAAATGGAAATTATATCACTGATAGTCTGGAAAAGACCAGGGAGGAAAATGTAAACCTATGTAGCTGGAAGAATAATAGAAGAGCAAAGGGATAGACATGCGGGAATCTTCAACTTCACAGAAGCTTTGCAAAGACAAAGAGAATATCTGTGTCCTGGGAAACAGGACATCCAGTAATGGGATTAAACTGCTGCAAGAAAGATTTCAAATTTCTGTCAAACCAATCAATTGTTTTACCAGAAATGAGACAACCTGTGGTTTTGAGGAAAGAAGATGCATGACATGATTTACTGGTGAACTCTTTTTCAGCCTAATAATTCAATGAAAGGGACTCTAACATCATAGAAAATGGAGAAGGAACAAAGAAAAATGAGAAGGCACACAGAGGTGGTGATCTTACAAGAAGCATATTCCTCAGTGTGAAGCATAAATTGTTGAAAAATAATTTTTAATATTTTTTTTTATTTAATGACCGAAAGCAAAAGGATAACATAGGATATTCAAAAGCAGAAAGCAACATTATACTTGAACAAGTGGACATGGTTTCTCCAAATGATCGTTGCTATATCTCCACTCAGTGTGGCAAAAGAAACTAATATAGCAACTAAGAAAATATAGCAATCTAACTGAATGCTAAAGAAAGTGGGATATTAGGGGAGATGCAAATGTTCTCATTAAAGTTGTCAAATGCTAGAATTATGTGCACTCATGCAATATCAATGTGCCAGAGGACTCACAGAACAACCTACCCTGCTGGTGTAAAACTAAAGTGTTACCAGTTGATGTGCATTTTGACAGAAGCATTAGTTTATATATCCCCCTAAATGTACAGATTGGAGAAGAATGCAGTTTTGCAAATAAATTAGATCTGCAATAAGATTACCTGTAGTTATTTTTAATCCATAAATTTCTCTGCAGTACACAGAGAATGGTGTGAAATACTACCATTTCTGACAGAATCCAAGCTTGAGAGTATCCATAAATAAAGGATGGATCTGACACGATGAGAGATTAGCTGGTGTTAGGGAGCCACTACACACAGTGGGTGGTGCAGTCTTACTATATCTTGAGTGTCCTACAGGTATCTGTGAGATCCAGGTCACTAGACTACCTTTTGGCCACGAAACATCTGAAGCCATAACAGACACTTTCCCCCTCAAATTCTTTCCTTATTTGAAGAAACAGAAGGAAAAGAGGTTTCCTCAGAGTTTCTGCTCATAGTAATCCAGTCAACACTGAGCTAGACTTGGTTCACAGCTGCTAATTAGGTTCTTTATGCCATACGTGGTAAGCACAAATAACCCTTGTCTCCTTGACAATGTCTTTTTATAGGGAAAATGGGAGGCAGGTGTTGAGAAAGAAGGAAGTGACTCTTCCCACCTACAGTTGTTGTCCCGATCCCTCTCATCTCCTTCACAGATAGCACGAGCAGAAAGTCTGATGCTCCGGCATGCCTAGAGGGAACCAGCTCTCTGTCATGGTTCTGCCAAACCACTGCACCCCCCAGTCTGCCACCTCTTCTCCTTCCCTTCTGTAACAGAAAAATGTGCATTTACACTACCACATTTCCAGTGGCATTTACATGTTGTTTCGAAACAAATACTATATAGCACTATGATTTAAAAATAGAGAGAACATTTAGAAAATAAAATCAGTATTGTTGAATAACAAAAGTAAAATCTTAGCTATAAATGAGGGAAACCAATTACCTCCTTAATAACTAAAAATGCTAATTGTTTATACAAATAAATAAACCAGTCTCCACAGCAGACTCACATATTAAAGGATCAGATTACTTTAGCATTACTTGGAATTGCAACATTGCAAAGACTAAGGCATTGTCTCCTTGGGTGTGAGTACATTTGGGTATCTCAGCTCAGGATGTGCCATCATTAATACATCTCATTACTGCTTTGGTTTTGGTTCTAGTTTCCTGATGGTACTGATATAAAACAATACTAAAGCTATGTACTGTAGCTAATACTAAATATGAATGCTAAAGCTAATACTATAACTTGTCTCACTGTGTTTCAGACTTTGTGATGTATTCATGGTATGATATGCCCACAATCACTGTTCATACACCATTGTTTTCTGCAAGGAGCTTGCAGAGTTTCTGAAAGCTTTTGTATGTTCTATCTTACCTAATCTTCTGAAATATATCTTTATGAAATATACGTATATGACATATGAGAAAAACAACTAGTTTTTGGATATTTTGTTCATATATCAAAAAGCACCATAGGAGTACACTAGAGAATATGTTGTCAAAGAAACCATGGAATTTTATCTTCTCATTTCCCATTTTCTCTAAGGTGTAGGTGCTTATCACAACAATATCAAAGTGTCTTGTATGTCAATGCACTGAAATAAATATATTCCCACTGAAAGTCATGAAGGAAATTCAGAAATTGGGAATATACAAAATCTCATAAATTTTAAAAACTCTAACTTTACAGGCTGGTAGTCTCCTTGCCTGCAAGAAGTGCTGTTCACCTAAAGACAGCAGAAGTCATGCCCTTAAAATACTGAGTATATAATTTGAAAATTTACCTCTTGTAGTTCAATCAAGTGTCTTCTAAGATTTTGCTCTGTGGAAGTCTTTTTCACTAGCAACTATATTCTCACAAATGGAAGTTAAAAAAATATCATTTACTACTTTGATCCAATCTTCAAGCTATTAAAAAGCATATTATCTTTTTCTGTTCACCTGAGCTGGACAGGGCTAAAAGCAAAAAATATCAGAGCAACAATACTTATTAAGTAGAAACTGGTTTGTGTGTGATCTTAACCTGCTTCTCAGTTCACTCTAAGGCATTAAAGTCATATAGTCTTTGAAGTAGCCTATACTCTCTACTTTTCTTCTGCAAAGTACAGCACATGTCAGGTTCAGAAAAAATACCAAAAATGACTGTATATTTTATTAAAAGCTTATTTTTCCCTCTCTCTCTCTTTTTAACAAAAGTCTAATTTAGTTGTTGTTCCCTTAGGTACGAAGTACACAGTTCATAATTCATTTGATATAAAATGTCGGTTTAGATTTTTGCACTTCTTTGATAAATGAGAAAAAACATGTACATTTCAATTTCCTTCTACGAGGTTTTACTAGCAGAAGCCCCCCTCCCATTGTGCTGCTCAAAGACCTTTGTGTTAAATTAAACATCAAGATTCAGAAACTGTAGGGAATGATATTTCCAAGACATACAGTACAAATATATGAGACTGGGAAAAATGGTAATGATTTTTCCGACCAGTAAAGTGATGTCTCCCAAAGAGCATCTTTGATCCTTGAATTAGTTCTCAGTTATAATTTAATATATCAAAACTGTCAGCAGCTTTCCTTACACTTAGACATAAAGTGATATAGTCAGTTCCACAAAGAGCAAAATACAACATTCGGGGGATTGCTCCCCTCCCAACATGTGCTGGTGACTCTAAAGTCCATCAATATTAATGGGGAAAATCTGTGTACATCAAAGGAGATGGCAGAGAATTAATTTAATTGTATCTGTCATCATTAACAGTATGGAGTGTTTTTTCCTAGATAACCATTGATCAACATGCAAAACTCTCAGGGGACTAATCTGCACAACGGGAAAGAACAGAATAAAAAATTTAATTCTGGAAATAAAACTATTATAATTAGGAAAATAACAAAATACTGTATATTATTCTCTTATGTAACACATGAGGCTGAGGCTGACAAATTTGAACTATCACATTTATAGAGTAAACAAGAATTCTTATCACTTCTCAAAATTGCCAACTGCAATGCTATGGCTGTCACTTCATGTTACAGTCTAGTTCAACAGCTGCAGTATCAATAAATTAAGCGATATTAGAAAACAGCAATAGCATCACTTTCTGATGCTCATGCTGAGTATCAGCACCAATGAACAACATACATCCAGATCCCCAAATGCCCAGAACTCAGGACCTGCTCCTAGCCCTGGGTCACAATAGTACCTGCTCTGCCATATTCCCCAGTAAATAAGACCGTTTTTTTGGTTTGTTTTGTTGTTGTTGTTGTTGTTGTTGTTGTTTTGTTTTGTTGTTTTTTTTTGTTTTTTTTTTTTTTTTTTCCTTCACGGTAGTTGAGTTTCAACAGGACAGATGGGCAGTATTCTGCCTTCCTTGCTTATGAACCCAGAGATCAGTATGCTGCCAAGCAAGTGGGAGATGAGAATGCTAGTCATGTTAGGATGAATAATCCAGATCTCCTTTTTTTGGTCAGTGCTCTAACAGAGATAAAATATGACAGAATATGAAAGGTAACACCTCTGTTCCACCTAACTGTGGCAAAAATCCCTAACTTTTTATGGATTGTTCCCCCACCAAAAATAGCATATCAATTGACAGAAATATGATCCAGGTGTTATCCACTGAAGCAAAATGTTTAACATTTAAGGTGAATTAAAAGCAATTCAGACAAGCCTATTCACATACAGAAATAATCCATGCAAAATATACAGTTGACTTATCCGATGAATAGGGTGAAAGGATTACAACCTTTTATACCTAAACCATCCACATAAGAATGTTCGTACAGCATTATTAAGTAGCTACTCATCAGTTAATGTCCTGTTCTAGATACTTTTAACAAATAAACCATTTATATGAATTAACTCTTGGCTTCATTTCCTCAGATAATGCTGCAGAACACATAAATCCACTGGAATTGGTGGAAGTGTGTCAATATACAACAATGAATGATCTGTTCCCAAGTATTTTTACTGAAAAGACCTTGGCTACTGTCGTCTTCTCCAAAATTGGGCAGCCTAATTGATTAAAAGTTTTAGTAACACCATCACGTTTTATTCAAACCCAAGGCAGGCTGACTGTGCTTTGCCTTATATGCCACAAGACATGTCACAGCATTTATTCCAATCTGCACATGCAATTCACCATATGTAGAGGTAAAAGAGATACCCTGGCAATACCTATTCTCTACAATACATATTTTCTTCAATCTTTTAACAAAAAGTAAAGAGGCAGGGAAAACTTCCTCTCCTTTGTTCATTTTTATAACATAGACTGAAAGGGCTAAATCTTCATCACAGAAAATTTACAGCTGCTTAATGCAGATTACAACCATCAGGAACATTCTGTTGAAATTTTTGGACAGCACTATCAATTTCTTAGGCTTCTTAGTATATAAGAGCACTCACAATTTTTGCGGAAGGAAAAATAGAGAAAAGAGAAGTATTCTTTCTTTATATAATGCTATCTCCACTAATGCAACTTCTTTTCTTTCTACATGTTCTATTAGAGCTGTTTAGATAATCTAAAATTAGTCAACCTGAATTCAGATATTTTCTATGTACACAGTGGCCACATTCAACTATGATGACACCTTTCCTAGAGAGGCAATCTCCCAGCCTAAGCTGATGGATGAGAGGCTGACAAACTTTCTGACATGTATATTATACTTTTCAGCATGAAGATGAAAATAAAATCTCTTTTACCTTCCCTTGCTAACACATGCCTGTCTTTGTATCTATCTGTAAAATGGTGAGCTGGGTTTCTGTAGTGGGGGGAGGGGGCTACAGCAGTGGCCCCTGTGAGAAGCTTCCCAAAAGCTCCCCTGGCTCCAAGTCAGACCCACCTCTGGCCAGGGCCAAGCCAATTAGTGATGGTGGCTGCGTTTCTGTGATAACGTATTTAAGAAGGGGAATCTGGGAGGGGGTTGGGATGTGTGAGGAGGAGTTATGAGAAGCACACCTAGGTGAACGCCCAGCTCAGTGGAAGGAAGGAGGAGGAAGGGGGGCAGGAGTGCCAGAGCAGAGATCCCTGTATCCCGTGGTGAGACAGCAGGTCCACCCCCCTGCCACCCATGGAGGTCCACAGTGGAGTAGAGGCTGACCTGAAGCTGTGGAGGAGAAAAACACCAGGACAGGCATCTGTGCTTAAAGGAAGCCAGGACTCAGAAGGAAAGAGCTGCCCCCACTGTTGTGGTTTGGTGCTGGGAGGACTGCAACACTCAGGGGTGACCCACGCTGGATCAGCATGGGAACGGCTGCATCCTGTGGGGAGGACTCATGTCAGAGAAGGTTTGTGGAGGACTGTCTCCAGTGAGAGGGAGCCACACGGAGCAGGGGAGGAATGTATGGCTTTCACCACTGCTCCCGAGCAGGAAGGAGCGGCAGGCTGACTGTAACCCCCATCCCCTGCCCCATGCACTGCTGGGGGAGGAGGTAGAGAGATGGGGAGCAGAGCTGAGCCAGGGAAGAAGGGAGGGGTGGGGGAGGTGTTTTTTGGATGTGATGGCACTTCTCACTGTTGCACTTTGTCTGTTAAGTGTTGTCTTTGCTAGCATTTGAATTCAAGTGACATTTTATTTCTCTAATGAGTCTGTCTCTTGCTCATGACCATAATGGGAAAATACCCCTCCCTATCCTTATCTGGATTCCTGAGCCTTTTGGCTTCATTTTCTCCTTTCTGTTCCTGAGAGGGGAAGGGGTCAGTGAATGGCTGCATGCTGCTCACTTGCCCTCTGGGCTCAAACCATGACAAGGGAATAACAATCCTCAGTCACTTCAGAAGCCTACTGGAAAGATGAATTAGTAAATATTTGTAAAAATCATAAAAGTAAATATGTCAGTATACAAATAGTAAGAATTACTATAATTCAACACTGGACATAGCCCACCATAACATAAAATACATGAATTCCCTTTCTCTCTTATTTTACTAACCTGGAATTAATCCAAGAAGATAGTTGGTTTGTTTTGTTTTTGTTTTTGTTTTTTTGTCAGAAGAGTAAATAAAACCTGCATACAGATCTAAAGGAAAAAATACACAAATTCCATCATGTATGCATGAACATGCATATACTAATATATCATATGCATATTTGTGTGTGCATCTGCATGTGCATGCAGACTGTCGTGGTTTGAGCCTGGTCGGCAGCCAACCATCACAGCCGGTCACCCACCCTTCCCCTTCCCCACCTGGGAATGGGGGAGGGAATTGGAGGGGTGAAGGGAGACTCGCAGGCTGAGATAGAAACAGCTTAATAATGGTAATAAAACAAGAACAGTGACAATAATAGAAAAAAAAAATATAAATGGGCAATGCACGATGTAATTGCTCACCACCCGCTGACCAATCCCCAGCCCGTTCCCGGCCAGCGACCCCGAAATACCCAAGATCCCACAATCACAATCCCGGAAGCGAGAGAGAGAGAGAGAGAGAGAGAGAGAGAGAGCTCCTTCTGACCACCCCTCCTCTCTATAGTGAGCATGACGTGCCATGATATGGAATATTTCATTGGGCAGTTTGGGTCTGGTGCTCTGTCCGTGCTCCCTCCCTGCTCCCTGTGCCCTTGCACACGGGCAGGACATGGGGAGTCGGAGAGTCCTTGAAGTCTCGGTAGCAGCTGAAAACATCAGTGTGCTATCAGCATTCTTCCCATACCAAACCCAAAGCTAAATCCAAAACACAGCACTCTTCTAGTTCCCGAAAAGGAATATTAACTCTATTTCAGACCAAACCAGGACACAGACACAAAAATAAACGTTCATAAAGAAAAGCACAGTGAGGAAAAACTGTAAAATATCAGGAATCACTAAGGGCTATAGACTTATAGTTGCCTTTGTTGTAAGAAACAGGGTAGCATAAAACAACACTGCATTACAGGAACACCAGAGGAGAAATTATGACTCTAATGACTGAGTCTCACTCCTTTTTTCTCCTTTTCTGTCTTTACAGAAAAGCTTATTTCTCCTTAGGTACTCAAGTCAACTATCCCAAAGATGACTGAATAGATGTTACATAATAAGGAGCACTATATTAGGAAAAAGTAGGGAAAAGTCAAATTTAAAACACCACCGGAACAAATAATTAACTATATGGAGGAAAAATATTTTAATTCTGTGAATTGTTTTAAGAATTCAGATACAATGTTTAAGATTTTCTAAATTAAATTTCAGTTCTGTTTCGAAACTACACAGAAATCTCCCAAATAAAAGTTAATATGAATTAATGTTAACCATAAAGGAAACTCGCAAAAAAAGCAAGAGCACTTCTATGGCCATGATGTTTAAGAAAGATCATCTCTGGTTCTGTCACCAGATAAAGAAAGGAAAAGTACAGTGACTTGATTCGCTCTAAATGTCACCCTCAGTAAGATCTTAAGAGACCCTTAATTTTTCTCCCCTTAATCTTTTTTTTCTTTTCTTAATATGGAAGTGTGAGACTAATATGTAACAGGGTGACAGAACTTTCCTGGAGGCTTATAGAGTTCATTGTAAACAGAAGAACTCTAAAGCTTCCTCAACTGTGCTGAGTAGCTCAAAAATACTTTGTCACTTCTTTGTCACTTTGCTCAAGTGCTTTATGATCAGCAGGCTAGCTTCCATAATCTAGATGCTTCAAGTGCAGAAAATACAGAATGAAAAGACAAAAAAAAAAAAAAAAAAGGCAAAAAAACAACCCACAACTAGAAAACAACCCACAGATTAATTGTTAACAGTTAATGAAAATGCCATTTTATTCTGGAAACTATAGGGGCAGGAGTTGTCAAAAACAAATGTAATAAAGTGAGCTCTTAGAAAAGCAGAGCAAAACATAGCAAAAAAGTAACACAAAAATTGGTCCAACTCCTAATACTTGCACATATCTGGAAAATGGTTCAAAAGACAAAATTCATGGTGTGATTTTTCAAATGTCTTCTGTATGTTTTCACTAGGAATTTCAATGTAATTTTATTGTAGAATTCCTTCAACAGAAGAACCTAATTTATCACATAAAGCATGTTGACTTTAATTAG
Organism: Tyto alba; assembly: GCF_018691265.1. Classification (NCBI taxonomy): domain Eukaryota; kingdom Metazoa; phylum Chordata; class Aves; order Strigiformes; family Tytonidae; genus Tyto; species Tyto alba. The sequence continues at coordinate 18,248,583 of NW_024881278.1, read as the reverse complement.
ACTACTGAACAGTCTAAGTCAGATTTATACAGAACAAAAAAAAAAAAAAAAAAAGAAAACAAACAACTGTGAATAGGCTTAAGATTATATCAGAATTGTGTCCTTTTTTATGTACAATTGAAATTGGTTCAAATTAGGTTTATGTGATGCTAGGTAATAATTTTAAATAATGATCTGCTGCTAAATTCTACAACAGCCTATTTTTTCCACTTTTATATATTCTTCTGTTTTTCGGAAGTACAATCAAGCTGTAGTTTTCCGCCATGAAATTTGTTCTGCCGCAGATTTCTTCCAAGAGATCTTAAGTATCACCTGGACTTCATGCTAAGGCTAAGGTTTTGGAAAGACCTGGAGCGACACCTCTACGATGAGGTTAATTGCCTGCATATAGATGACCAATTGGCTATTTCAAGCTGTTGCACAGGTCTCCCTTTCTCATCTGGCACTCCCCAGGCAAGTTCTTCTAGGCAACTAAAATTGCAGTTTTGATCTTCTTGCCCTAACTGCTTCATGCATCTCCAGAAGACAGAAAGCAACTTAAGAGCTGACAAATACAGATGTCCTATGTCTGGAGCATGGAAACAGGCTAACTATAACTATGGTAGAGCTGCCTAGCCCCAATTGGCTGCAATTTAGGAAAGTGAGCAGTTAAGTGGGTGCTTCTGTGCCTCCTATTGCCAGAGTCTGAAGACACAACCTTTCAGGAATGAGACTTCTCTCTTGCCACTCAAAACACCCACCCTAAACCAAGAACAGACACAGTATAAGCTCACTGAAATATATGCTGAACAGGCTGGGAGAAAGGAATAAAGGAAGAAAGTAGAACTAATGAAAATGACAATCAGTTCAATACTGCAGAGGTTAGAGAAGAATTATTGTTTCATTAGAACAACTCCCAGTTTTCCACACGAACACTTTTGCAATCCTACCCTTATATCCCCATGAGATCATCTTTCTGGCCAAAAGGAACTGGAATGGACAATTTACACAGCTTGCCACTGACACTCTTTAATTAGCTAGGTCATTGATGAGAGATATAGGAAAGCCCTTTCCCCCTCCCTACTCTGTCCTGCTCTCTCCTTAAACTACCTCTAGAAAAGATATGGTCACAATTTTTCATTAAGAACTTTCTGTTAACACTCCCCACCCCACCCCTGTCGACGTGTTTGCAACAATTTTGTTTAAAACATTTCCTGTTCTTCATCAAAATCAGAGATTATATTATTCTGAAATTATAGAGATATCATGAAAATTTTTGAAAATTTGGATTTTTTAATATATTTTTTTTCACAATTAATAAAATAGAATGATGCCAGCAGCTTTTTTTTTCTAAACTGCTTTTCATTTATTTTTTCTATTTTTAAATTCTGGTTTTACTACTCTACCTTTACAAGAAGTGTCATAAGAGAATGTAAGAGAAGAAAAATGAAAAAGAAACAGAAGGCAGAACAAAAGGAATCTCGCTGGATTTTAGTGAAGTCTACAGAAAAAAAAAAAAAAAAGAAGAAAAAAAAAAAAAAAGAAAGAATAGAAAAAAAGGAGAGAAATTAGAAAAACAACTAATATCTCAGAAATACCTGAAATTTGAAGTAAAGGAAATTCTCTCAAAACAAGTTTTATGGTGTGACTCCTAATGTGATACTGAGCATCATGGCAAAAAAATCCTGTCCAACGGGGAAAATTCTACCATAGTCAGGTTTGACTTTTCTTGCTAAATAATTCTGGCCTAACAGCATTGGTTTGCTTTGTTTAATGAATATTCATTCATCTAAGGAGGCTTGTTGGCTTCAGTGATCAACTTGCTTGAGCAAATCCTTTCAAACGTGAATATAAGTTGTATGATGTGATTCTTACTTGTTTCCATAATTGGATCAACAATTCTACGTTGTGGTTCAATATCCAGTCTCAGAGGTGTTGCTACCTAAACTAAAAGCGGCTGAAATCCTCTGGTTGCAGGACACCATCCTCTGTAGACGTTGAACAAACATTAACAGCTACAAGTACGCAGGCTCACTTTTTGCTGCTGAGAACTAGCCCAAGCTTGTAGGCAGAGGCATGCAGAACCCCATACGCAAACACTGGACCAGCAAAGGGTAAGTGCTTAAGAGTCCAAGACAAAATTTGACACCTTTCACAACTAGACATCCCTATGTTGTGCAGATCACAGACAGAGCATGTAAACAAACAACAGACTTCATAAATTATGGCAGAGATTAAAGAGACACTTCACTGCTTAGACAAGTATTTTTTTTTTTCCAGAGTGTCTTCCCTTTTATGTTTTACATGAGGAATATATATCAATCATTTGAGGCTCTTTTCTATAGATAAATCAGCATGAATGGCTTGTAATCCCCAACACAAGTAACCACAGAGAGACAACTCTGCAGTGTGATACAGTATTACCATCCACAACAAGCTTCGTACTTTGTCATTACTTGGGAATCCAGTCCTTTTCTGTGCTTTGGAGGTGATGACTGAGCCTCCACCTTCCTGCTTCCCATCTGATCAGCAGCCTGTGTCTCTCTGCTATCTCTCTTTGCACCTATTTTTTCAAACTAATCTATGTTCTTCCTTTCTGCATGCAGGACTTATTCTCTTCTATACTAGGACTTTTGTGGTCAAATGAAGGGAACAAATGGCTTTAACCAGAGCATAAGCTATTACCAGTAGTTATTGCAATTTCTTTTCTGTTTTCTTACCATCTCTTATTACAAAGCAATCCTAAATTAATGGGATCCACTATGTGCCACTACATCAGATATAGAACTCATTAAGAAGAAAAATATCTAACCAAGGACTCCGTACAGAAGATTTTCTCCCAGATTTTTGCAGTTTTACATCTGCTGTATCATTTCAATTCATTTACCTAATTAAATTAATTTTAAAACAATTTATTCTCCAGATCTTTTACTGGCTGGCATCCTTAAGTTAATGTGAAGCACTAGCTAGTATATTATTTTTTACAACTTCTACCAAAGCAGTTTAGGACAAGATAAATAGAACAAATTTATTCTTTTTGGAAAAAATATAAAACTCAAAAAAATTTACTTCTACCTCTGCAGTATGAAATTTGTCACTAATCATTTTAAACTATGCCCTTTTATGCTTCTTCCATCTCTTTTAGCTTTCTATGCAGTTCTTTGATGTAACAAAGACAGTTTCAGACAAGATTTCAGTTCATCTGGAAAAAAAGCTTTACGTCTTGAGGCAAAAAGCAATGTATTTAAAATTTATATACTCCATAATGCCTTTGTTCTGAACTTGAACATCTTGAAAAACTTCCCTGCTTTCTTTTGCCTTCCGACTCTGAAGATCATTTGTTCTCATGGTTTCAGCTTCTTATTATGCAACAGTGACTTTAACTGGTGGTTCCAGCATTTAAGTACATGCACAGTCATGGCTGACCCTTTCTGATCAATTGCCAATCCATACAGGTTTGACTGATAAAAGAGCCAATTAGATTTAAGCAAATTAAGGGACATCACCAATGTCAACCACTTATTAAACTGAATGCTGAATTCCATGCATACAAAACACTAATGCACCAAGTCCCATTAAGAGTTGAAATCCTAACCCCATTAGTAACTCCAGACCACTACAGGGTAAGGGTCAAAAGAAAGTTTCATATTTATGGATTAACATTTGGATTCAGTTTTTATTTTTTTAATTTTTCCAAGAACTCTTGAACCTGCACTGCAATTTTAGTCAAGAGCTTAGATAAAATATATCCTTTATTTCTAAGAATTTTTTTTTAAACATTGACTTTAAGCATGGCAAACCAGCTTGATGAGAAATTAACATATATTCAGTCAGGTAACACTAAAGACTTGGTGTGATTTATATTATGGGCAACAATTTTTAAATACAAAATGAAACAAAAGAAATATATGTTGGAAGAAAATTTGTAACATAATTGAAAAACAGTGATCTGCAGTAACATCAAAATGCAACACTTCTTTGTCCTCTCCCTCTTCTACAATCCTCTATCAAGCACAATGAAGTACTCCCCACAATGCAAATTTTTGAAACTTTTTTTTGTTTTACTTGAAAATAGAATGATACATTTTCACACTCATTAAAAGGCTGTGATTTTGTATATAATGAGACCTCTTTCACTCTTTGATCAAGCAAAACTTCTGACAAAGTGAAATGTTAGCCACTGAAGTAAAAAATAAAATTTCTTCTGATTTTAGTAGCATCAAGATTTCATTTAATGATTTAGAAAGTGTTTGTAAGTGAAGGTACTGAGTACAGCCCAGTGTAAAATTACCATTATAATTTAGCATGTGTGGAATTGTATGGCATTCAAAGAGTCACTATAATGAACATTATAGTAAACATAAATTGACCTAGATATACACGTGTGTCTCTGTACGTGTGTACACTCATAGTGAGAATATAGTGTGTGTGAGAGTACTTCTCTCATATGCACTCCTTCATTTATTATTCATTTTATTACAGATCACAGTTCACTGGACAATAGTATGGAAGACTTCTTTAATAACTCTCACTGCTAATTTAATTCTACTTAAACACACATATCCTAGTGAATGCCACATGCTTTTCAGCATGATTTTATGTGTAAATCAGGATAATATGTTTTCAGATCATTAACTAAAAGGAAGCATGAACTAAAACCTATTTAATCAATGAGGTATTGCTTTTAAATTACCACAAGGTCATAAAAAAGATAATTTCAAAGCTATAAGTTTTCTAATTGTAATCAACAACAATCTAATGATGAAAGAAAGTGTATCTTAATGGCTGTCATAAACTTGTGCACAGCCTTGCCTATCTTTAAAAATCCATTATCTTCTTATTTGGTAAAAATTTCACTACCAAATTTTGTTATTTCTACATGCAAAACTGAAGTGTGACACTGGGATTAGAAATGTCAGTGTCACACTACTCAGTCTTTAATAAGCAGTAAAATTTAGATGTGGCTTTATTTTTATATAACAACATATATGTGTTAATATTAGGTATAATTTGTCAATCAGATTGGAAAAGTATAAAATGTGCTGGGAATTTACCTTTTACTTCTTGCTCAGTAATCTGTCACATAAACTCTGCATTTTATTTATTCACTTTTCAGAAGTCTTTCTGTTGGCTTAGCCTCAAAATCCATCTGTTTGCAAGTGAACTGTTCTACATGTAATTGTATTTCTGAGCTGTAAAGTTTATGGGATTTTTTGTTTGTTTGACTTTCTTTTTCTTCTTTTTTGCTTTTGAATGATATGCGTGGCACTCTACACTACACCCGCTCATCAGCTACACCTACACACCTCTCCAGATCAAGTTTTGTTGGGCACTCACTTTAGAATTCAAAATTGCCTTAAATTTATTGTTTCCATTGGCATTTATTCAACAAAAGCTAATTCACTAGGATGTCTTTGAAAAGAGAATGCAAAAGAAACATATATACATCAGCTGTAAATCTAAGCTTTCATTTACATATATATATATATATGCAGAATGTTTAGGGAGTATTTGCTCAATTCTCTTATTTCAATTTTTTATGAAGATAACATCCAAAGTGGCTTACAGTCTCATTCACTGTAAATCAGCACATCGCAACTGACTTTCTTACAGCTACAATAGTCTGTGGATTCTGAATGAATATATAACGATTGGTTTATATCACTATTATTAAAGAAATTATCTAAGTCTATTCAATAAGTGCTCTGTGTCAGCACCTAACTTTTGTTCTAAAACAGATTACAAAATGCAGGTGACTTTCTCCATATTCTTAGATTAGTTTAGCCATGCATGATAGAAGACCATTCACAGAAAAAAAAAAAAAAAAAGTATATAATGCACTTCTCACCTACATAATGTTAACCTATACAACTACCTGTTTTCAGTCTCTAGTTCTTAAATTGAGCAATGTGACAAATTAGAAGCTGAAAAGAACAAATTTGTTAGTAAGAACTACTAATGCAAACATATTCTTCTGAACTTCCAGTCCTCAGTTGCAATAATAAATAACATTTTGTTCAACAGAGTACTTGTGTAATTGTTACATGCACAGAAAAAGCACTTTTTCATACTTACCTCCTGGAGGCATGACTATTGTTATAGCATCACTTATCAAGCTGCCCTGGCTGTTGGTAGCATTTACTTGTACTGTATAGTTAGAAAATGGAATCAGTCCTTTAATGGGTACCCATACATTGGATTCGTTGCTGCTGCATAACATCCGAGTACCATTTACAATGGAATAATTAGCATTAGCTGTTATGAAAAAAAAAAGGGGGGGGGGAGGGAGAAGAACAAATGACAAATGTTAGACCTTGCATCTGCTACAATCCACTGTCTTTATGAACCAAGTCTTATTTCTACTCAAATGAAATGTTGCTATTGATACTAATAACACCAAAAAATGGCCTATTTGGAAGAAAAAATATTATTGACCATTTTCTCCTCCTTTTGCCAACAGCTTGTGGTACTTGTAAAACTTAAAAAATAAATGAACAAACTATGCAGTTGCAAAGCTGATTGCTATATACTGCAAACAGAAGTCAGTTTTCAGAAATTACTCATGTTCTAGAACAGTTATGTGATAACTGCAAATTCAGAACATTAAGGTTAATACTCATGCCTATGAAAAACCAGAAAAATTTATAGAATTCACTAGAAGAACACTTATTTTAGGAGTTTATAAGCTAACTCCATTGCATACATAATAATTAGTCACATGCAGTAAGAAACAGCATGGCCTGTAGTCCTCTCAAATATAATACAAGGATTTGAAATATTTGGTTTATCAGTTGAAAACACCACGGAACACCACAGTAACCTACATGTCCTTTACAACCTTTTTAAGTTCACAAACTTAAGATAAGGCAATATTCTACCCTACAAGAATAACAAAATAAACCTTTTCAAAATACCTGATGAGTAAGACTGGAAAATAAAAGAATTGTATGTCAAGTAACAATTTTTTTTTGACTCAATGAAGATTTCAATCACGTATCTGAGAGAAAACCTGAGGTCATTTAAGGATTATCTAATACTTTGAACATATAAAGTGCTATATAAATGATTAATATTATTACTACTATCCATCATTCCATGGAGAGCTCTCACATTGAAGTCGATGAAAATTCTGCATTACAAACAACAGCAGAATCACACAAATCTGAGACCAGAAGTACAAGAATTAGATTAAACAGAATATAACTATGAAGAATATCTTAAGACATTGTTACAGGAGGAAGATTGAATATTCACATCTGAGTCCTCTATGAAAGCTAAGTAAATAGAAGTAAAAAATCCCTAGAAACTCTCTTTTAATTATTTTTTTTAAGTGAAACTCATGAGGTTTACTCATTTTTATGGAAGTTTCAAAAGAATTGTTAAAACTGAAATGTTATTAAACCTAAAACAGTTTTTCAAATATTCCATATTTCTGTGATGTGTACTAATGTGCATATGCAGTACATTTCAGTCATTCTCTCAATACATTTTACCATGAGTGAGTGATATCCACTTTACTCTAATTTTAGGATCCCTATAAACATTCTGCAATTCACTTAAGGTGCAGGTCCAAGCCATGTCATTATTTTGATGTTCACAGAGCTGCACAAAGTGTGTTTTCAGTTTTTCTGTTGGTAGCATATGGCAAACTTACTTTCTGAGTTTTTGGGGAGGGGAACAGTTTTAGAAAACTCTTTTTATAAATCTGCCTTGAAGTCTAGATCCTCATTGCTCAAATTCTACTTGGATTACACCATGCCATAGCACCAGACTGCCCACACAGACTACAGTAGTGTGAATGTAGAATAATTTCATGAAACCTGGTGGATTTATTTTTGATTTCACTGAATCCTACATTAGCCTGAGAGACCCCAGCAATAGAAATGAAGCATCTTATCATGAAAGAAGAACCACCACATTTTACACATTCCACATAGAAACATACCAATTCTGCAGAAGCAAAGTTATTTTGTTCGAGATTACTCTTAGTAATCTACTCAGCTACTCAGCCAGCACTAGAAAAATGTATCTGCGTTACTTGATCTCAGCTCTTAAATTGTGTATCAAACCCTCCTTCTGCATCTTTGTGAAACTGTCCCTGTCTGTGATTCAGGAGTAGATACAATCCAACAAAGCATGTTTCTCCCATTATCTATCACAGTTTTCCTGTGCACCTCCAGGCAGTCAGCGACTTATTATTTGCAATGCCCACACAACAACGTGAGACTGTTACATGAACCTATTCTTTTATTAACAACAATAAAGACATTAGAAATGGACAAATGACAGATATATTCTTAAGGTCCTAGTGATGTGAAACACTTAAAGGACTCGGCTGATAGTGAAAAGAGATGCATTTGTAAAATGTTTCACTTACAATGTGTAGGAAAGTTTAAAAATCCAGTGTTGACAGATCAAGGCGCGTAGGATAGATTCAAAGCTGAAGCATAAAAGTAGGCTCCCTAATAGCAATTTATGTGCCCAGTTTAAGAGAAAATTAAACTTTTTCTATCTACAGTACAGTTTTAACATGTCAATATTTTTATTGTCATCCACCTGAGCCCAGAATGAAAGCATGTACTTCCCCTGCTGAAATTTTATTCCACTATTAATTTTTCTTCCAATGGCTAACTATAGAACACATTTAAAAATACAGTTTCAAGTAACAGAAAAGGAATTAAAAGGATAACAGTCTATTCCAAGTTGCCTGGATAACAACATTAATATACAGTAATTATACAATTAGTTGTAACATTAAATTCTAGTTATAGCAGAGTGATTACTCGGCAATTATAAGAAGTATATAATTACTCAATAATTAGGAGAAGTATGTAATTACATAACCATTTTATTCAGCTCAAAATGAACTTGCAAATTTACAATGAGTTAGACAACACAGCAATTCAAAATTTTTCATTGCTTCTAATAAAAAGCTGAGGCGCACTTGCAAGTTTCTTAAGATGAATTTTACACAGACAAAAGGTGTTTTATCCTGATTGCCAGCCAAGCAACTTACTGAAACTGGCAAGTAAAATATTAGAAGAACATTGTTAAAATGCAAGTCTTGCTGGAGATGACTTGCAATATGCAGCTTTGTCACTTCTCACTGCTTAAACTTTTCTTTCAGTGGGCTGGAAAATGCAGACACATAGGTTCAGCCTGACAGAAGGCAATACAGCGATAACCCTGTCATATCCCTCTGTGCCATTCCTGACTAGACTGCTTCAGTGTGGACTCTATTTGTGAGTATAAATGGATGAGGCCTCTTTTCTTCCATTTTTCATGTGTGTTTTTCTCTTCATCCTGCCCACAGGTCCTACTGGAGCCTACCACTAAGTCTGTCACACACCTAAACAGCAGCTGCCTCAGACACTGGTAAAGTCCTAAGAGACATCGTTTTACTTCAGACAAGTGGTTTCTACCAGAATACCTCATTACTACACATTTCTGCCTCATAACTTCTGCCACAAACAGTCACCAGTGCTCCAACAGAAAGATCCCCTCAAGACATCGCTAACATGAACAACCTAAATGAGGAGGCAAAAAATAAACTCCTAGAACTGGCTCATCATGTCCTTCAATACTTAGACATGCAAGCACCCTTACCAAAAGATCAATTTAGACAGAAGGGAGCTCAGAGCCACCATCTCCTATAGCTTCTCAAAAAAGACTAAACCCTTTGCAGATGTGAAAGGCTTCCTCATGCCCCTTAATCTTTCCATAATTTTTCATTGTGAGGGTTTTGTTCTTTTACTAGCCTTCCTGTTCATTAGGCTCTCCATATTTCCCCCCATATTTCTGAGGGACTTTTTTGGCTGTCTGGTATTTGAGAAAAAGTTGTGCTGTTCTCAGTTTATTCCTAGCTTACACCAGATCAAAGTATCTCAGTTTTTCAGTAAAATATTATCCAAATGAAGAAATTAGGGCTCAGAAATATCCATATACATACTTAAAACAAAGTCAAGCAATAAAACGTGTTTACATTAAAAAGATACACAAATACATATACCATTCAACATCATTGCTTAAAAGTGCTAAGCTTCACACAGCACTCTTGCTGGTAAGTATTTATGTTTGAAGGTTCACTGTGTTTCTGAGTGGACATTTTGAAAGGGGCTGCCAAGCAGACGTGCATTCCTGTTACTGAGTACCCCTGTAAATAGGTGAATAAAGCTCCTGTGGGTCAGTGGTGCGTAAATTACTGCTGTCCTGGGTCCATCTTCCTATGGGGTTCACTAGATTGAAATAACATAAAGGGGTATCCTTTTCCATTCTTGTTATAATCATTGTCACAAGAATTTTAATGCCTCATATATTCCATAATTTTTTTCTGTGTGCTGTACTGCTCTGACCTTTTCAATATTCTGTAATTTGACTGGCTGTCCATTTCAAGTTCTCTCCTTTTTACAGCCTTATTAACTTGTGGGGAAGAGGTGAAATGGACAGCCAATCAGAATACATAATATTGCAAAGGTCATGGTAGTACAGTACAGTATCAGCAGACACAGAATACTGTATATTAGTCATTAGCGTTCTGATATCTTATTCATGTGAGAAAGGTTGTAAGGAGCGCAAGAAATGGTACAACATGAAACCATTCTTATGACAAAGACTGCAGTGGAAAAAAGAAACAATACAAACTAAACACATCCATCTCACATTTAAAAACTGTTGGGATTGGGGTTTTTTTTATTATTTTTTTGTTTGTTTGTTTGGTGGGTTTTTTTGTTTGTTTGATTTTTGTTTGGGTGGGTTTTTTTTGTTTTTTTTTTTTTTGTTTTTTTTTTTCCCCCAGAATTTACCACATTTAAATGTACTTTTTCCATCTGGATCAAAATTCATGTTTTTAAGGAAAAAGGTAATAAATTGAGATGTTTCCTTTCTATATATATTAAACAGAAAAAACTCATGTTTCATATGTTTAGGCAAAACCCAAATACTTCTATTACTACCACTGCATCTGTGATTATTAGAGTAATAATTTTAACCATGAGCAGTCTAATGTGTCAATATCACAAACACACTGACACAACTATGCTGCTGACTTCAGGAAGAAAGGAGATCATGCAAGTGAAAAATATTACTGGGTGCTCACATGCTGTTATTTCCCTATTCATCAAAAACTAGTCATCATTATACAGAAGATATTGGTCAAAAATCATCTTCCTTATACTTCTCTGTATTCTTATGGGACTTCAACAACTGAGCTGCCTTTACAAAATAGATTTTTACCTCTTTCTATCTACCATGTCCTAGAAACTGGCTCACTTCTCACCTTACACCCAGATTTTTTTGCTTAAATGCTATTACAGGACCACAGTTTGTGAAATGCAGAGAGATTTCCACCTAAAGGGTCCTTAAGCCTGAAACACTTAAGTCTTATCATCACAAATGTTTAATGAGTATTATTTTCTTTCAATATCACTATTTCAAGACAATGTGAGTCTTAAATGACAGAAGTAATCTACATATTGTGTGCTACTACATGGCAAAAGGTATTTTTTGAGTGAGTTAAAGACTTTGTACCATGATCTGAAATATTATTACCAATCTATGCTGTTTCCATTATGTACATACAGGTCCTGATAACCTCTTTTACATTAGAGAGCATGTTGCTCCACAATATTCAGATAAAAGCAGAACTATTACCACTGTAGAAGACTACTCAAGGAATAAAGGTAGCAAAAATTCAGGTCAAGGAACAGTTCATATGAGGATCTAAAGAACTATACAAAGATTACTTAGTTAACTAGCACAAACACTTATTTTTATGTGTGCTTTATATGTGCATGAGCATATAGAAGTTAAGCATCTTATCCTGGGCCACAGAAAAAAGTCTGAATAGCAAAATAAAAATGAAACAAGAATTCACTTTTTCACCCTTTTCCCCCATCATTCCCCATACCTCATCCTCATTGCCAACCAGTTTCTGTGCCTGTGCTGGTTTCTGGCTCTTTGGCACCACATCTTTCTGGGGTAAACTCTGTGAATATGCATATTTCCTCTTCTATAAGCTCATTCTTTTGTTCATTAATTTTTGCCTATTCTTTTGCCCCATTAACTTCCACACGAGCTATTCCTTTCCTCCTAGCTAAGATTTGTCTTCTCTCTCACTCTCCCTTTCCCACTGTCTCTAGTGCAGTATTCAGAATAAAACATGTGACTTCCCATTAGTTCAATTATCCCAACAAAAAACAGCTTAAAATCTTTCCTCATCATTATTGGTGACCCTCTTTTCCTAGGAGCTGTAATAATAAACTACTCCAATTGTCACTCCAATTGTTATACCGATCTTATGAAGTGTTTTTTGTGCTTTGATACTATACCCCTCTTTTCAACAGTGTTGGGTGGCTTTTTGTGCTTTGCAGTAGTTTTGTTTTGTTTTGTTTTGTTTTGGGGGTCTTGTTTTTGTTTCCAGATGAGTACACTGCCAATTTTGTGCCTCAATTTCCTGAACCACTATGTGTTCTTCTGCTCCTGAGGTGGCACACGTGTTGTTCCTAAAGACATATTGTCTCAGTCCATCACATTGAGTCCAAAACTCTTATCACAAGCCACCTTCATTCTCATGGGCTAGACGGAGTTGCTGGATGAGGCAAGATGGGGAATTGAAAAGCACTTTGACAGACTGGAAAAACTATGAATCAAAAATATTAATTTTCCTGTAAATAAGGAACAGTTCACATTATCTTCATGGAAAAAACCTTAGCTTTTTTTCCTTTTCCCTGATAATTAAATAGCATTTATTTTTCAGATTGACAAGTAGAAAATATTTAAAGAACAAGATGAAAGTCTTTATGGCCACATACAGCTGAAATCTGAATGCTCAAAGACCCAGGTTTTAGTTTCTGACTGTACTACTCCAGTTGTTTCTTTGCCAGCTCAGTTTCCCTCACTCTAAAACAGGCAAATGCACCTTCTGTGACTTTTCACAGACTTAGATTTGGTCCAGCTATCTCAGACTGTTTTGAGATGTACAGAATGATGAACATTCTGTCCGCCACTCTGAACTGGCCCCTAGTATAGGCTGGGGGCTAGCACTGGAAAGTTGCTCTTCTTTTGCAAAATTTTTCTTTGCAAAGAAACTTGCAAAAAAAAGATGTGCTCTGAAAAAAAGACATGAAGGTCCTGGGGGACAAGTTGAACACAAGCCAGCGATGCGTCCTTGCAACAAAGGCCAACAGCTTTGGGGGCTGCATTAGGAGAAGCACTGTAAGCAGGTCAAGGGAAGAGATCTATCCTCTCTGTTCAGCCCTAGTGAAACACATCTGGTATGCTCCTCCTGTTCTGGTCTTGCCAGTACAAGACAGGTATGGGCTTACTGGAGAGGAGTCCATGCAAAGCTGATTAAGGGCTTGAAGCATCTGTCACACAAAGAGAGTTTGAGAGAATCGAGGTTATTTAGCCTCAAGAAGAGAAGGTCTGGGGGAAGGCCTGGGGGGACACTCAAGGAGAGGAGTGGGGACAACCTTACCAATGTATATAAATATCTGATGTGTGGGTGTAAAGAAGACAGACAATGCTCAGCAGTATATAGCGACAGAACAAGAGGCAATAGGAATATACAGAAAACACAAGAAATTCTGCTTAAACCTAAGAAAAAAACTTTTTTACTTTGAGGTTGGTCAGACACTGGAACAAGTTGCACAGAGAGATTATGGAGTGTCCTTCCTTGGTGTCATTTAAAACCCAGCTGGACACTGTCCTGGGCAATGTGCTCCAATGGACCCTGCTTGGAGAAGGGGGTTGGATTAGATGATCTGTAGAGGTGCTTGCCGACCTCAGCTGTTCTACGAAAATTTGCAGAATAAGAACCCTAAGGCAAAGCAGGGTTAATCATTACGATGAAAGCATGTTCCTGTCAGTAGAAATAAGTGATCATTAGTGCTACGAACACAAAGGAATGTGCATTTATATGCTCATTAATTCTATGAACTGAAATATGAAGAAAATCCACAGCTTGATGGAGGAGCTTATATAAGAAAGTTAACACAGACCCTATGGATAGTTAATGACTGCAGCTGAGATTAGGCTATGTCATGATGGCGGGCAGAGGAGAATGGTATGTGGTCTCATCTACCCTTCTGAGCTTCCAGTTCAGTGTCATGAAGCTCTCAACTTAAAAACTCTGTAACTGTAGATTAAATCATCAAAAACAAACTTTTTTTATTTGATTACCGGTTTAGGTTTTCTCATTACTCTTTCATAAACATAGAAATGTTCAATGAGTCTTTTGATTGAGTCTCATTTAAAACAGTGTATGCAGTATAGTGTTAAATTTCCACTGTAAGTGTATTCAGCTGTACTGCAACTCACTCTGCTGCAACACCACCAAGGGGCATCAGTCCTGGACACCCCCCCCCACACACACACTGTACTAACTGTTGTAGGAACACACTGTGAGAACTCAGTCCATGATCTAAAGAAATCATAAAACAGGGTGAGGCCATCCAATTCTGGAAAGCCTTGTATGAGTAAAACTGACTTATGTGGATTTCACACAGGCTTCCAGTGTCCAGGTGGTCTTATCCCAACATGAATAGGAGAAAGTGTCCCAGTACAGTTTAGTACCCCAAGGGTCATAACATCACATTGTCTATAAATGACCACAAGGCATCAAACAGCAAAAACATTTTCTGAACTTGTAATGTTAAGCTGATAATAGAGCATATGATTATTCATTTCATCCATTCTGTTTGAGGGTTTTATAGACAAATGATGATACTTTATAAAGTTTACTTCATGAGAGATTTTACACACTAAAAAAATTTCAGAAAGTTAGCTTTAAAATCTTCAAGTTTGTTTTTCCATGGTTAGAACATTCTTTCTCTAGCTGCAGCAGTACATAAATGGAGATTATCACAGTATCTGGTTTTTGAATCTATGCCCATAATTCATGGATGCCAATAAGAATTTTCCATTCTCCAGGGACACTATCAGAAGGAGACTAGCTAAACACACAGAGCAGAACTGGGAGTCTCAAATCCATAATCAAATACCTAGATTGATTGTGTCACTTGCACTTGTATTGATTTCAATTGGAGCAGCTGACCCAAGGGAATAATAAAAATGTGGAATAAAACTGATTTATGAGAACAAAATAAATCCTTTTGTGAGTGGTAATGAATTGGTACTATTTAACCCTTTCAATCACAAAGGGAGAACACTTTATTTTTTTCAGAATGCTGAGTTAGCTGAAAGAAGTCATATAAAAAATGTCAATACCGTCAAATGCCATTACACTTAGTTGTAATACTTTGGAAGGAATGAAGCTCTAAACTTGATCTAGGATTTTCATTTGACATAAGACATTCTTTTGGCTTTTCCAGTCACCTTACATGAAGCATCATAAATGATGCACTAGTAAATTGAAAGAACCACAGAATCAGTCAGGTGAGTGTTTGTTGTACTTAGAGTAGTTCCTTCTAGCCTATTTAGGGCAAAACCATATAAAGTAACAAACTGTCATATCAACTGCACTATAGAAGGATGACATATCATAGTATCTTGATCTTTCTGGTATAACACTAGAAAGTTACACAGTCAAAACCTAATTTTATCCCCCGCGTACACAGTTCAAATAAAAACTTATTCAAAATTTGCCAAATCCCAGTTTCCATCATGCTTTCTCTACCCCAGGAAACAGACGGGTTTTACTTTAGTCTCTAAACAAAAGCATATTTGTTTGAAACCAACACATACAAGTATTCAAACTCAACTTCTTCATCTGCAGAAGCTCTAGTCAGATTCTATATAATTTGTTTGGGTCATGTATTTACATAGTTGACACTGATCATTTTGTGTCCAATGTCATAAATTGGTTTCTGCATTTAAGATTTATCATAGATACCTAAGCACTGTCAATTTAGGCTCCTCAGCCTTCATGTAGGTTAAAAACACTGAAAGACGTTAATTAACTAGAAGACTGTTTTCATAGGAGAACTGATTGGCAAATTCCTTTTTACTCAATACTGCTTACCAGTGCCATCTCCAGAAGATTGCTTATTCCCTAGACTATTCCAAGGGAGCAGGGATGGTCTCAGAGACTATCCTGCTAATGGGCAGTCACTAGGAATTTCAGCTTGTTAAGAACTGATAATAAACTATTCACAGAAATGGGGTTCAGTCTCATATATCTGCTTTATAACATGAAAAACATAAATTACGCGGTACAATATAGAAACAGACCAGCATACATGAGACAAAAGCATAGCTATGTGAATGGAGATAAGAAGATCAATTAAAACATTATCTGCAGTCCAATGCTAGAGTTTTCACCAAAGAAACAATCCAATGTAGAAATCAGAGACTGTTTTCATTTTGCTCTTCTCTGAGATGCCTGTACCAAGGAATAGACAAGAAAAGCATATCTGGTGCTAAAGAAAGTCATGCTAGTAGATGTTGTATTGTGAAGCTGTTCAAAATCTATTGAAGCTTGACTAAACATTACCCAATAACCATCATAAAGTGCATTTAAAACTATGAGTTTTCTAGCCATGAAAATCAAACTTTAAATGGCACATTCCTCAGTGCCAAAATACCCCTAAATTTTGCTCTAGTAATCAGATTAAACATGACTATTTGAAAATAGATAACTCATCTCCCTTTTTCCCCCCTCAAACATATTTAGGACTAGTGAGTTTTATTAGTGAAGTCTGCAGCTAAAACTAAGGAGATATAGAAATAAAATGAGGGAGGAAGGGCATGAAATATGAAAAATCTCCTTAATGGCTGACTTGGAAAAGCAGCTAAGGACTCCCACAAAAGCATCTTATTTTGGCAGTGGGGAGGGTATCTCCCTGATGCAGCAGGTGGTGATGATGAATACGCTAATGCCATTGCTCATGGCAGGGATGATGATTTTTGCCATGGTGTCCCTCTGCCACTATATCCTTCCCATTGGGAACTGCTCAAACTCCCTGTTGGTTGTTCCCATTTATGATGTTATTTGTGCTGCATAGAATACGTTAATATAGTGCAAGTGTAGTACACCAGTGACTAAACATCTGTGTACATATAATAATGGATTATACCTGTGAAGCATTTAAATTATTATTATCAACTTTGTTGTATACTAGGTCTTGAGAGGTAAAGACCTGGTGGGGAGAGGCAATTCTCACAGTATCATAGCTGATCCCATGAAGATCCTCTGTAACAACACTATGGGAGTTTGCAAGTGCAAAGCCTTGAGAAAAATAATCCAAGAGTAATGGTATGAGAACTATAACAGAAAATACTTCCAGAGAGGCTCTGAAAAACACTGCCTCAGAGGCTTCAGAATCCTTAGCATTAGCTACATCAAGATACTAAGGTACTTTAGGCACTGTGCAACATCACAGCAGTGCAATAAACTGAAACAGATTAATTATTTCTTTATATACCACAAAGGTAACTTGGAAGTGACCAATATCATCAACATCACCAGTTTCTCAGATTCACATTCCTTTTGAAACTACCCTTTCTTTTAAAGTCAAGGATCTCTACTCTCCTTGGGCCAGCTTCTTGAAGAAAGGATTATTTTTCTTATTAATAATGTTAAATTTAGTGTGCCTACCATATTAAAAAAAAAAAAAATCAAGATTACTACGAGGGAATTCAGGCTGCAGAATATATAGGGTTACCACGCGATCCTAAATTACTGGAGTAAAGTTGGAATGGCTTTTCCTGTCCTTAATAGATAAGGGTCTGTCCCTGGCACATGAATACATGATATAAACATCTTTGGTAAGTGATTAAGTGCAGGAAGAACACAGTCCTGATATTGACCTACTATGGAAAAAATATTCAGATTTCTATGGTACCAGCTTCTTGAATGTTCAGCTGCATGAGAGGAAAGGCTTAGTAACTACTCAACAATAGGAGAAAAAATTCACAAGTTTTTGAAGAGATAGCTTGTCTTGAAAATAAATCATATGCTTTGATTACATATATGGAATGAACATACTGCCATTTTTGTAAAATAACCTTTCTTGCAAATATTAAAGTACATCCACACTTGTATCTATTGTCAGGTATTGCATATTCAGTTGCAGCAACTGCAATGCAAATATATACTTAGCTATTTATACTTTGAGGTAATTATGCAAACAATCATGTCTAAAAGAAATTTATTATGAAAATTGGCCTAACAACTCTCTCGGACATGTTTTAGTCATTTCTGAAACATGTTGAATTCTCAAAAATAGTTGTGTACTTTTAAAATTGTCAGATCTAAATGTAAAACACTTACCACATTCTGCATCTTTGAAGATAACATCCTACAGAATTTTCATTCTCCATTTTCAAGCCTTCAACACAAGACGGGCTAGAAACTTTAAGGGGCTTCAGCATTCCTCTCCCCACTTCTGTCAGCATCTGCAGGTGGCATGTCTTCCCCCAGCAGACTGCTTTTATGGACTAGCTTGATCCTTAACATTTTCTATTTGAATTCTGATTGGAGAGTGTACTGAAAGTACTGTGCCCAAACAAGATTATAAGAGGAACCCTCTAATAGAAGCCAAATTAATAGATGGTCAGTGTTTCCTTCTATTTATTTTTATATATATAATAAATATTAAAGAAAAAAGATTAGATGAACAAAATTCTAATATATGTATGCAAAAGTCAACTTGTTTATAGATGTGGCTTTTTTTTTTTAAGCAAACAAACAAACAAACAAACAAAAAAAACCAGAAAATGCTGCATTCCGCTGTGAGAATTCTCCAGTTTGCCAAGAGAATGAGCAAGGAAGCTTTCTGGTACAGTATCTCCAAATAAGCAGAGTTACCACGTGAATAATTTTCCCTTTACAAAAATACTAGATGAACTACGCTGCTGGAAAGTAAGAACCTTGGATGATACGTCAACAACAGAAGTTACAAAAAGTTTTTTAAAAAAATACCCCAAACAAACAAAAACAAAACAAAACAAACACACAAAAAAACCTAAACAAACCAAACTGAAAATAACGTACATTGAGTTCTACATTCATGAGCAACAAGATTTCTGAGTATAACCCGGCAACTTCGTGCTGTGAAACTCCCTAAGGACATATAGTTAATTAAGGATTCTTTTTATGTCAAACTTGCATTCAAATGCATCACAACATCCAGGGGACTAGAGATTTGGATTCATTTTGTGCTAATGCAGTCATCTGACACAGGTAGGAAGATAAGAATTTCCTCCAACTCTTTCCTCTGGAAAAGAGGTAATACCTGATTCTTCCTGTATTAGAACTTAATTTCAAATATCCAGATGCAATTAAAAATGACCCTGCACTTAATCTAAACCACCCTGAGGGTAAATAGGGCTGAATGAGGAAACTATTTGAGGGAAATAAGCCTGACTCTGTCAACTTTCTTTCCCCTCAGGTCCTCTAAGAATTGGAAATGTATCAGATAATAACAAGAACTTTCACTCCTCTTAAAGAGAGAAAAGATGTTTGTGATCTGGTAATATCAGTATTTCATGCCTTGGACTAACCAATTGCAAAACAAATTCCTCTTCAAGGTTTCTTCCAAGGAGGAATTGGGACTTAAATGACTTGAGGCAAAGCAACTTGTCTTTGCAGGAAAACATGTTGCTTGAGCATTGCAGAATTGGGACAGAGTCCTCAATTTCTAAAATCATATTTGATTCCCCATATGCAGTTTGCTGGGAACAAACACTCTTGTGGAAAACATAGCTGTATAGATTAGAATGGTGAAACACACTCAACAAAGCTCCTTCCTGTAATTTAACAAGCACTTTCAGAAAGAAAGATTTTCAGAAAAATAAACAAATGAGTTAGAAAATGAAGCCTAACTGATACATATATTTCTCTTGCATATATTGTTAAACCATTTTTCCAAAGTATGGAAAAATCCATTAGCAGTATCCTGCTCTATTGGCAGAAAATCCAGACTATCTCCTGACAATCTACATTTGACACTTGCAATTCCACATTGACCTTTTCAATCAGTTTATGTTAGTATTTTCTTTTCTTCCAATTTGGCTATTGAAAAATGTTGACCAGGCAGACACTATTTACCAAGACCTTGCCATGCTAGTATCTAAAAATTGAAAAATAATTATCATCGGCTGTATCAGAACTAAACAGCAATGAAAAACCAGGACATGCATTATGAAACATTTATATTGGATTCAGAAGTCAGGAACTTAAAGAAGTCTGCACGATTAGAACATTCTCTCGCTTTTATGTATTACGATGTAGTCTTTACTGATGTACTGCTGTTTTTACTATAAGAGGATAAATATTTGTCACTGCAAAAAGGCCCCACAGCAACTTTAAATCTTTCGCAAATTATTTAAGATGATCTGCCCCCATTGGAATACAGTCTAGAATGAAATACAACTTATTGTAACAATGAAATAACCAATAAGCTCCCAGGCTGTTCACTTTTAATTCACATGAAGTATGCACATTTGTTAAAACAGCTGGATAGAATTTTATATGGTATCTTAAACAAATATGATGAATGGCAGATCCATTTGGTGTACATAAAATATTAAGACAGTCAGACAGAGACATACATATGTGAAATCTGAAAGATTTGGAACAGGACAAAAACAGAGCTAAGCCTTGGAACATCTATAGAATATTCAGCATGAGATCAGCTGGTGTCTCTAAAGTGTTGGAATAACAAGTTCATGACAGAGAAAGTGTTAAGTTACACATTATTTAAACACTTTCCATGTCATCAACCTGCTATCTCAACATACCATATGCTATAGTAGGGCACTGATAAGATAACAACATATCAAGCAGAGTTTCACAATATACATTAGGGATGACAGTGTAAAAATATAGAAATACAACATGCATTAGAAAAAAATCACACTCTCATAGTGGTATCCTTTGCCCTGTCCAGGGGCTAACATCTCTTACTTTAAAAAAAAAAAAAAAAAAAAAAGAAAAAAAAATGCCATGGAGATATGTTTGGTTCAAATGGAGACCTTCCAGGTCCCATGTAGTTAAGGTACAGCTGAAAAAGATAGTGATATAATGAATCCAACCCTTTCATCAAACACAATAAGCCCCACATTATCAAATTATAGATTCCTCTGCAATATGTCCTGACATGCTTAAGTATTTATTCAGGTTTCTTTAGCTTTAGTTCTCTCTA